>NC_084481.1:101194016-101806516 GCF_030035675.1 Rhineura floridana
ACAGAAAAACTAAACAAAACCCAAACATTCAAGAATCCATTTCATATGAGATAATATCAACAAAATATATTAGCAAACAACAATTACTCCCTCCCCAAATTACAATACAAACGTATTCCTAGCCCCTCATTATTGAAGGCTGGGGTGTGTGTCTTAGGATTGCACGTAGTTGCATCTCTGCCAGATTGTGAAGCTGCGCTGGGGTGGAGGATCCAACTTCATCCAGGTAGTGGAAAACTACCTTCTGTAGCAGTAGCAATCTGAATCAGTAGCAATCAATCCCAAAAAGGGGCATTTGGGGGCAGAGTGCTAGCACCCACAGATCTCCCAAGGGGCCCAATCCTGCCCACTCAGCTGAAAATAGTGAAAATTTTGGGAGTAAAGCTCCAAGACTTGTAACAAGTAACCTGATAGGGGAGTGATAGATACAAAAGCAACCTATTCTTCCCTTGCTGATTCCTTCCTATTAATTACTAGTTTGTTTTTTCTCAGGCTTTACTTCCTTCCTCTTTCTACTTCTTAGTGACTCTATAATGGTCACATGTATGCCTGTACTCAGAATGGCTTTATTTCCCAGCAGTAATAAACCTTAAGTTTCTTTATTCTTTCAACCATCCGTATTTCCAGACAATCAGTTTTTGCACTCCACTACAATATACAGCAAACTCCAATACCCCCCCTTCCATTGTGGCCGGTGTGAGCTGGCAGGATTTGGGATGTGCCAGTAGATCTACCACATCTCTCTCTCTCTTTCTCTCTCACACACAGGAATGCTTTGTACTGTAAATCATATTAATAATTATGAACAGCTAAAACAATATCAGCAAAAATGTATACATAAAATGCTACATACCATAGAGAAAATATCAACAAGGTCAGTTTTTGTATATAAAATGCACAAATACGGCTGACAATATTGCTAACAATACAAAGGCCAAAATAAAACCAATTATAAAACAAGTGTTTGAGACAATTGGTTTCTTTTTTTAAGACTGTAACCAGGCAACCAGGCAGCTTCCAAAGGGGAATGTTCACAAACCTCCTCTGATGACAGTCCTCTCCTCTAAATAATAAATAATGCCATTAACATCTGGATCATTATGTCAAGACCTATATGGCAGGCAGGTCTTGTGGACTTCCTGCAAAATGCTTATGACATACTGAGCATATGCATGAGTCTTCTCCAACTATTAAATCATGCATTCCAGCTGAAGTTCCATATGACAGATAAAGACTGGCTGGTTATTCATCTTGTGTAAGTTGCCCTGAACAAAAAGGGCCCCTTGCTGGAGGCAGGACTTTCAGAGACTGGCCAGAAGAACAATACAGAAGAAATTGAAACACAGAGTCACCAGGACCTTTGCACCCCATGACCACAACTGAGTATTAAAAGGTAAGCCCAAGTGATGCCAAGATGAGAACTTACATCCTGATAAGTGTGCTTATTGTAGCCTCATTCTTTTTCATCCTTTGGGATATTTCTTGTGTTCTGTGAATGTATAAATACTTTAGAAGGCAAAGTTATGTTTGTTTTAGGCCACTTGGCTTTGCTCATGTTGTGTTCTGTATCTCTGTGTGTGCCATATAAAAAATTATTTGTCTTGAAACTTCATACCTTACCAAAAATCTACAAGTGCATATTAGATCAGGGATGTGGAACCTGTAACCCTCCAGATGTTGCTGGCCTACAATTCCTATCATCCCTGGCCATTGGTCATGCTGGTTGGGGCTGATGGGAGTTGTAATCCAAACGGGGGGGGGGACAGTACCAGATTGTGGAAGGCTGATATGGAGAATAGATTTTGCAGTGGATTTAACCCACAATCATCAAAGCTCAACCTCAGAATGTATATATATATATATAGAGAGAGAGAGAGTGTATATCTATGGCTACCAGACAGTGGAGATGAACAACAGAAATAAGTATTCACAAGGTATTCATAATTTTGTTTATCAAATTTGTATGCTGGCTTTCCTCCAAAGCGACAAGGGGGGAACTTTCCTGTGGTCCCCATCAAGGTTCAGGGACATGTTGAAGGATCTTATCTCCCCTTGAATGATCTCCTCTTAGATGTCCATCTGTCTCCCACATTGCTGGGTTTCATATACCAATTGAAAATATTTTTGTTTGCCCAGACCTTTGATATTCAATAAACAAGAGGTGTACCCCACATCAGTGTGTATGTATTTTTGTTTAATTAATTTGTTACCATTTTGTTTAGTGTATACTGTATATGTTTAGCTCTCCTTCATTGTATTTTATTTATATGTTTATGTACATTGCCCTGGACTCTTCTGAGAAAGAGTGACTAATAACAGTAACAATAATAACTGGAGAGCCGCAGGTTCCTCACCCGTGCCTTAGATGTTATCGTGTTGGAGCGCCGCACCAGTGGCATGACTCTTGTAGCCCTCTACAACCATCCAAATCATACATTTGTATGAGTTTTCCACAATAAGACAGTAACTACCACTATCTTTCCATTGGGTGTAGAAGGTGATGCTTTGGGAGTTGCTGTGCAACTTGAAACCATGCTGCAAGTAGAAGCAAGCTGTATGGCCTGAGCTGTGGGCAAGATCAAGGCATAACCCAGGAGCCAATCAGCACTGGAGGACTACCCAAAGGGCAGGGCCAAGGAATAAGCCAGAAAGTATTTATTTATTAGTTTATTTAATCTATTTATATTTATCTGTCATTTTTGACAAAAAATGTCTCAGAGCAACCTACAGATCCCTAAAAATACACAAAGCCTACAATCATTTAAAAAGAAAAGCATAAAGAAAATATAATGAAATACTTTTTTGTACTCATCCAACAATACTACAAAAGGATGAAGCCTACCCCACTCAACTGAAAGATGAACACCAGAATCAGGCTGGAAATTATGCTACAGTATGATCCCAATTAACAAGCAGAAGTCTGGGTAAAAGGAATGTCTTAGCCTAGCATCTGAAAGCTGACAGTGATGGTTCTGGGCGCATTTCCTTAGGGAGAGCATTCCACAAATGCGGAGCAACCACTGAAAAAACCCATTCTTGTGTTGCCACCCTCCACATGGCCCTCGGAAGGGGCACACAGAGACGGGCCTCTGATGATGATTGCAGACTGAAGAAAAACCAAAGTTGCAGGAAAACGGCAGAGCTTGGGAGGACACTTGGGCACTCAATGCAGGGTTTCAACTTTTGAGGCTAGAACAGTTACATTTCCACCTTGGTTTGTGCACAGAATTGTGCATAGTTGAGTGCTAAACCATTTTGCTATCATGGAAGAAACAACTGGCTATCGGATTTACCACATTGTAAGGTCTGGTCTTATTTTACAGATCTTATAATGACTGTTATCACTTAACCTGGCTTGAAAAGTCTGAGATAGGTGGTGGGGAACCAGATGTTGCTGAACTACAACTCCCATAATCAGTGGCTATTAGCCATGCTGGCTGAGGCTGATGGGTGTTGTAGTTCAGCAGCATCCAGAAGGCCAAAGGCTTCCCATACCTGGTCTGAAGTAAATGAACTCAGGGGTGGTTCATTCACACTGGTGTAGTATGTGAATGTAGGGAACTGTAACAGTTGCTGGAAAAATTGAAGTGTATGGCCATTTATTTATTTATTTTAAATATTCTGAGCCCACTTTTCATCGCAAGTGATTCTAATCAAGTGTGACTAATTAGGACAAGCATTTGTATAAGCATATGTTATCTATATACTCCAAGAAAACATGGAGCATAATAACACATTAGCTATTTTATTTATTTATTTATTTGCTGCATTTATATGCCACCTCTATATCATTAGTGCTCTGGGAGGTTTATAAACCCATCAACAGGTTTATAAACAATAAAACAACTATGAAAATACATGTAGCAAAATCCATCTAAAAATGGTTCAGCAGCTAAAGGCAATTTAAAATTAGCATAAAACCAGGAGGATAATACTTTGGTATAAGAATGTAAAAGCATCGGATGGGAAGAGGGATGGGTGACTATAATCCATTTCAGTTTCTCTTCATTTCTTATATTTCTAGTCTTCAGTTCAGTTCTCCACATTTCCACATCAGTTTGCATTTTTTTTTAAGCTCATGAAAATTTGTCTATATTTTAATGTGAATTTCTCCTAATATACACATTTGTATGCAATTTTGCCTAATATACACATTTTTGCAAAGCAAGCTTGTGTACTATAATACATTTTGTATGTCATTTTCATTAACATATGCATTTATATTTACACACCCTAGTATGTGCATTTTTGTACATATTACTTGGCTGGAGAACTGTATAGCAAAATTTGAAGTGCAAATTTCAAAGGATGGCTGTGTTTTGGTTCCCATATGGTTTTGAAAAGTGTAAATTGGGTAAGTCCAACTTTAAACTCAAAGTGAATCAAATTTCTTCCCCATCCTTACAGATGACTATAGTTATTGCAAATTAAAAGACCTGGGAGAACAAAAAGATCTTTATGTCGTACTTAAAAGACCATAGTGTGTGCGCCAGGTGAGCCTCTATGAGGATAGCATTCCATTAAACAGGATGCCATCACTGAAAAGGCCCTGTCTCCACTAGTAACCACCAGCCTCACTTCATTAGGTGGAGGAACCTGGAGAAGGGCCTCAAGGAAGATCTCAAGGACTGGGCAGGCAGAACTTGGAAGATTACTTTAAAAAAGTAATAAATTACAGTTACAAGGATTCATCGCCACCTTTGTCAGCATGTGAGCCGTTGCAGCCCATACTCACACCCTCCCCCTGCAGAAGTGTATGTCTGCACTGCAAGGGCATTATTCCTGTATGGTCTGAGAGTCGCGGGAGTGAGTCCGCCACGCCTTGTTCTTTTAATGCTAGTTGGGAAGGGCATGGTGACTTGTTGGGACATCTTTGTTGCTACCGCCCAGCCTTGAACTCCAGACCCTGCTCTTAGACCCTTGCATTGCAACCCCCTGTAATCCGAGCCTGCCGCTAAGCCTGTATCATCTGTTATGTGAAAGAAATAGCATTTGTCGTGGTGCTTTGGGATGGTGAGCCAGGACAGTTTGGAATTTTCTGCACAGCTGGCTTTGGGGACTCTGCACCTTGAGTTGAGATGGGACAGGATGTGATGGGTGCCATTTGCTGCTCTTGTTAAGCAGTAAAATGTCTTGGGCCAGCATAGGATTGCAGCCTTAGGTTTAAATCCTATAAGGCCTCGGCAAATAAAAAGATGTTGACCTGGTAGTCAAAAGGCATCAGGCTTGGTGCTAAGTAAGCCTCCCTGGGAAGAGCATTCCAGTCAGGATGCCACAACTGAAAAGGCCTTATCCTAGGTCACCACCCAGCTCATCTCCGAAAGCATGAAAACCTAAAGAAGGGCATCTGAATATGTTCTTAATGTATGGTCAGGTTCCTGTAGAAGAAGATGGTAACTACTTGGTCTCCAATGCTATTTGGAGCTTTAAAGGTTAACACCAGTGCTTTGAATTATGCCCAGAGATGGACTGGGAGCCAGTACAGCTGTTTTAAGCCTGGTGAGATGTGTTGCAAATATATGGACCCAATCAGCAATCAAGCACCACTATTTTGTGCTAACTTGCATTTCCAAGCAGTCTTCTTCCTAAGGCAGCCCCGTGAATAGGCAACCCCCTAAGCTGTGATGTGTGGACAAGGCCTGAGTGGATAAAATCAGCACTCATAAATGGGAGATTCTACTCTCCTAGTTGGCTTTTTTTAAGCAAATATCTTTATTTTAATAGAAAAAGGGTTACAGTTTTTCTGTGCCCAAGCAAATAACTGCTAAATTGATTGTCTAACTGGTATGCAGAGATTGCAAGGTTGTAAAATGTTTATTTTCTTATTTTGAAATTCAGGTTACTGCTGGCAGAAAGTGCTGGCATCTTTTCCCTGGAGACTGAAGCCTCCTTTTGATGAGCATTCACAGAACTGAGGTGAGCACTAGCCGTGCTTGTCCCTCCATAACTTCCCAACAATGCGCTTCAACCTGAACTCTGAACTGACTACCTATTATTTATTCTTATTTACATCCATGACTATACTGCTTAATCTATCATATATATCTCAGTGGTGGACACAAATATTACATAAATATACATTAAAAACCATCAATACAAACTACTAAGAACATCAATAAAATACAATAAATAAGAAATACAATCAAGCATTAGAACATACAGAAGACAGGGTCCAGCTTTAGAGACCAGAGAAAGCCTGGTGGGGAAAAGGTGTATTTTTACAAGGTGAAAGTAATCAATGGTAATTATAAAGGGGGCGTCATACTATGTAGTGGTCAGAGCTTGGAAAAGTTACTTTTTTTGAACTACAACTCCCACCAGCCCCAGCCAGCGCCATGCTGGCTGGGGCTGATGGGAGTTGTAGTTCAAAAAAGTAACTTTTCCAAGCTCTGGTAGTGGTAGCCATCAGCAGATGCTCTGGTGATCGGATAGTAAGAAGGACAAGGCTCCTGAACCATTACTAGCTGGGCATAAAACTAAGCAGGGATAGAGTAAGGGAAACCTCTTACTTCCACCAACCAATCTGATTTGCTTTGGGGTAAAGATGCAAGGAGTACTTAATCAGGATGAATCATCGTCTTGTCTACCCCATCTCTATCTCATGGTTAAGTAGGGTGATCAGGTGAAAAGAGGATAGTGCTCCTGTCTTCACATTTCATAGTTATTAGGAAGTTGGAATATCAGCAGGTGCTAGCTTGTCTCTTAGATAAGGAATAGCAACAACAACAACAATAATTGTGATAGTGATAATAATAATGGTGGTAGTGATAATCATTATTATTTATTAGTCACAGTTTTGGCCTAAGGTATCTCAAAGTGAGATTAAAGCCATTAAAACCCAATACAATAATAGCAATAAACAAAAACTAACATACTCACCTGAAAATAGATTTCGAGGAACAAATCTTATCCACTCCACTTAAAGGATGAGTACAAAAAAAGGCCACTGGCATAAACAACGATAATCCCAATTAAAAGCCAATGGCTGGGATAAACAAAAGTGTTTTGCCTGGCCAAATTCTGTATTCTCAGGTTGGCCACATTCTTCTCTAGACAGTGGTCCAGGGCAGGAAGTGTATTTTGACACAAAACACAAGCAAGTGGTCAGGCAGGCTGTTCAACAGTCAGTTTTCCAAGAGTCTGCAAAACTAAAGAGAGGTATAACATTAAAGTATAAACTCTCCTTCGTGTCTCACTTCTGAAAATACTTATTTACTTTAGGAGAAAACTAAGGGCAATCACTTTATCTCTGGGCTGCTGTGGGTCAGGGGGTACAAGCAAGTTAAAAGCCAGTGTCCCATACTGGATCAGGTGTTGGATTTGGATGTGGGAGACTCGAGTTTAAATCTCCATTCAGCAATAAAGCCCACTGAGTGCCTTTGAAGTAGTCATCACCATCTCTCTGCCTAATCCTTCCTCATAGGGTAGTTTGTGATGATGACATGAGGGAAAACCTATATATGCTGTCCTGAGCTCCTTGGAGGAAGAACAGGATACAAATGGCATTGGTAGGTAGGGTTGAATTTGATCCATAGGCTGCCTGTCTTACACACGTAGGGCAAAGTGCCATGCATATCAGTAAAGTAGTGCAGTAATTAGATGAAGCCTTCCAACTCATTTCAGTATGGTTACTATCAGCCTGTGCCAGCATTGAAGGGGCAATCCACTGGCTGCTCCATTTTACGTTTCTGCCATACAAATGAACTACAGGTAAAAAATGAAGCCACGCTGCTCTAGATGTTTACACCGTACATCTGATCTTTGAAGTCTTGTTTACAGAAATGCCCAGTTAAGGCTTCTTCAGCAAAGACCCAGGAAAGAGACTTACAAGAATGGGACATTTTGTTTTTGGTGAACAAGAATGACCTTTCTGATTCATGAAGAGCCAGCACAGGGCATCCTTAAAGCCCAACATGGGAAGGAGAGATCGGTAACCGCAGTAGCCTGCCTGGCAAACTGCCACAGTCTTCTTTGGAAAAGCATATTCCTCTATGCCTCTTACTGTGTATATCTCTCAAAATAGTTTTAAATAAGGGGCCTTGTTTGGTAGCGGAACTGCACAGCTCCTTGTTACAGGCTCTTGTGTTCTAAAGGCATCCGGGATTCCTTGGCAACCAAGTGGCCCCTTGCCAGGCAACCATTGTTAGTCATCACTCGGAGGGTTTGAATGAGCCGCATTGTTGGGGGGGAAATCCACATTTATTATGTTGCTTCCATTACTGCTGCAGGGTAGAACCTAAAACTGGTTGAATGTAGTCAACAACAACAAAATGTATGCCTCTGTCAGTTGTTATGCATGAATTAAATTAAAAAGGCATGCCTTGTTGGATCTAGTGCAGGACTTTGACTTATAATAGCGGCCAAGCAAGCAAGGGCATGAAGGTGTTGCAGCAATTTCCTGGTTCCTGATATCTCTGGATCCTCCCCATCCCCAAACCTGATGTTACAATGGGCATTTTTTATTTATTAAATTTATATCCTGCCCTTCCTCTCAGAAGGAACCCTTCCAGTCCTCTAGTAAAGAGGCTGATGACATATTTTATTTACCTTCCAGAGGCCAAGAATTGAAGGAGTTTGGAATAAGTTAACTGACAGCATTGGAATGGGTTAACTGACAGGCCCTCCATTGATAGAAACATTTATATGAATCTCCAGAGCTTGGAAGATTACTTTTAAAAATTGCAGTTACAATTACATGGCCCAAAAAAGTAGTAATTACCATTACAATTACAATTGCTCTGAAAGTAACTGATTACTTTACTAATGTCTCAAAAGTAATCACTACAATTACATTTCAGTTACTTTTTTAAAAATTGCCTATAAGGTGCTGGCCTTGGCTGCTGCACATCTAAGCAGCCTAAAACAACATTAAATATAAACACATACATACAGAGGTAGTAAAATAATTCTTTTTATCCATAAGATAGCAATGGTGGTCTCTCCGCTGGTAAGGGAGGTGGGGAGTGAGGCAGAGGCCACTACTCAGATCTTTGCATGTCAAACCAAGTGCAACCCCCCCCACTCAGCCAGCAAGCATAATCTGTCTCACTTAACCAGCTCCCAGACCCTGCCCTGTCACCCAAGCAAACATTTTCCTCTGAGATGCAAAAAGTTAAAATACTGCAAATGCAGCACAGTAGCCAGAGAGGGTGGTGAAGGCCACTTTGTGTGCCAAGTGCAAACACAGTATTCACACACACACATTGTCATCTTTCACCTCCACAGTTCTTTATCTCCATTCTGCTGCTGCCTCCTTCTCCTCCTTTATCCATGTTCTTGCCCTCCGGCTCCTTTTTCCCTCCACTCCATTCTTCACCACCACCATCCATTTTTTAAACAATTGTTTTCTCCACTACACTCTGTCTCACTCTCCACCTCCCCCCTCATCGCCTCCTACCCACCCACAGAGCATGAGGGAAGAGAGATGCTGCACAGAAGCCCAGTTTGAGGCACATGATTTTCATCCATAAATCAGAGGAGCAGAAGACTTCCCCTGCTCCCCCCCAAGCAATGCCCAAAGTTAACTCTGGAAAATTACAATTACTCCTCAAAAGTAATAAAATTACTTCTCATTCTATTACAATCAAAATGTAAAGGAATTACCCACTCATTCCTCAAAAAAGCAACAAATTACAAGTAATTTGTTACTTGTAATAAATTACTTCCAAGCTCTGTGAATCTCGTTTCAGGCTCAAGTGTACCCCAAGAAAACCATAAAAACAGAACACCTGTGAGACTGTATTAAGCATGACACCATTTGCATGTTTTTAAAAAGCCTTAATATAGCTACAAAGCAAGTCAGTAATACCCCACAATGTAAATTACATAAACCGACAAGGTGTGTGAGGTCTAGTTGGCCCCACATTTTTAAAACATGCAACATATTGTGCCATTAACATGCATATAAGATAATTATAACAGTATAACAGTACTCATGAGTTGTGAATTACCCATAACAGCAGCAACACATTTCACAGAGCCATGCATAGCACACAGTACTCAAGCAGCCTGTGCACGATTCACATTTCACAGCTGTGTGAGTTGGACAGACAAAACACGAAGCTCATTACTAATGCAATTTTATTCCATTGCATTGCCCAGAGAGATGGCCCTTGCCACTTCCCCTGGTGCCAGCAGTGGCAGGCCCGACCATTTCTAAAGCTGCCTTTCTCAGTGTCCCAGGGAAAGCTGGCTGTGTCCCCAGATCCAACCCAGACTTGATCAGCTCTAGACCCAGAAGCTATTTGGAGGTGTTTACAATACTTTGGGTTGTTAGTATCCAAACAATGTGGGCATATGGGGCAGCATATACATTTCAGTAATAATAAAGAAATAAATGCATTTTGAAGTATATGTGGAGAACATCTGACAGCTCTTCACTATGATAATGAATGATTTTAGGCTTGGGATTTGTTGTCCAAGGTTCCTATATCTTTATATCTTAAAGAAAGAAGAATCACTGTCTTCACCTTGGTACATCTTTTTGAAAACCAAAAAAAATGCAGCTGCTCACATGTCTGGATCTGTGGGCAAGAAACACTGGGAGTATTTCTGGTTTGTTTGTGTTGTTTCCAGAATGCCAACCAGAGCCAGGTTTTTCTTAGCTAATTCCCTGGCCAATGGCATACTGGTATAAAAGTTATCCATGGTCATAATTCATCTGGAACCCTGTAGATGTAGCATTCATTTATTAGTCACTGTATGGCATACATTTCAAGTTGCTGGGGAACACTTATAGATCTCAGCAGCTTCATAAATATATGATATTTTGGAATTGCAACATAGCCAGAATTTTATGCCATACTTTGTAGGTTTGGGTGGCATGTGCTGACTTATTGGGTACCTTCCACTGAATTGCACTAATTGCTCAATCAGTTGTAACATTCTCTACGGTATGAAGTGTTGTGGGAGAATCTCACAACTGGGGTCAAAATAACCCCGAAAGCCAAATTAATCGTTTTTGCTCAACATGAACTCTATGGTAATTTTTTTTTTTTTGTTGGCCACAAGAAAGATTGTAACTAAGGTTTTTTTTCAATCATGTAATTTTTTTGGGTAAACCTATGGAGTGTTAATACCTTGTAATGATATTAAGACAACTTGCGTAATTTGCCTATTATGAATGATATAGACAAAATATTGCTTTTTAACCTTCTATACTCTTTTTTCATCACAAGAAATGAAAAGAACAGATTCTGTTCTAATCATCTGTAGACATGACAAGTAACGAATAATTTTAAGCAGCATTTTGTGAGCTCGCTGTGACCCCTAACATATGCATTTCCCCCCCAGTTTTTCCAGTCATTCCAATAGGATTAGAACTGAGCCCTGAACCTCTAAGAGCAAAAACACCTTTTTTCCACTAGATATAGGAGAGAGCTTGAAACACCACCTGGCAATTCACATACCATCAAGACTGAGCATGGACTTGTAGAAGACTAACACAGAGTTTTGTTATTCTTTCCTTTGCTGTCAGGTCCATTTGACCCTGTCTGGCAATTGGGTCCCTAAATTAGGAAGCTTGTCCCTAAATGCCATTGGGAGGATCCTACTTGTGAAGGTATAGAGAACGTTTATTCTTGGGGGGTTTCCCTTCAGTTGGGGCTGGCAGGAAGGTTTAATTATTGGACGGCTTTCACAGTTTCAAGGTACATGTATTGGCCAGAAGCCCACTGGTAATAAGTGAACATAAGAAGAGCCCTGCTGGATCAGACCAAAAGCCCATCTAATTCAGCATTCTGTTCCCGCAGTGACCAACCAGATGCCTATGGAAAGCTTGCAAGCAGGACATAAGCACAGTAGTACTCTCCTACTTGTGTTCCCCTACAACTGATATTCAGTGGCATACTAATTTTGATATTAGAGGTAATACAGAATCATCAGTATTCACTGATATCCTTATATTCCATGAACCTGTCTAATCCACTTTTAAAGCCATCCAAATTGGTGGCCATCAGTACATCTTGTGGTTAGCAAATGCCACAATTTAACTATGCACTGAGTGTACTTCCTTTTGTCTGTCCTGAATCTCCCAACATTCAGCTTCACCGGATGACTCCAGGGTCCACTATTATGAGAGGAAAAATGTATGCATAATTGTATATATCTCTATCATATTCTCCAGTTGGTAAGAATTTCTACAACACAGAGGTCATATTTACCCCTGGTGGTAAACCAAGAGTGTTAATTGCATCCATATCTGCAGAATGATTTATTTTTGACTGGTGGAAACAAGAACTCTTTACGCAACCAATATAAAATATTGAATAATAATAATAATAATAAAATTAGTTGACTCCTTTGTCAATGAAATTATGGACCCTTTGACTGTGTTCCCTTTGATTTGATATCTATTGGATAACTGGATGTTTCCATTAAGGCCTGGATGTGTCAACAGTTTCAGATGCAAGAAATGTCATAGAGGGGAGAAGAGCATCCCAGCTGGGAAGACTGTTCCTGTTTTCTACCAGCTGCTGTTGTCCTTCACAATCACGTGGAGATGACATACAGCTCTTGCCATTTGCATCAGCAACAGCACCAAAGAAGCTGGCTGCTGACTTGGTACTCCTTATGGCCATCTCTCCTTAACAGTGTTCTTGACCTGTGCTTCAGGGGAATTGGAGAAAGTCATTCAAAGGATAGCATATCAAAACTCCTTTCAAAGGAGAGGGAGAGGGAAGGTGTCAGGTGAAAACCACTTCAGAGCCTGCTCCAACTGCTAGACTTTCCCTTTGCCCACCTGGGCCATCTACTACCAAGTGTTCTTTGGGAAGAAACCTGATTACCTTTTATATATTGATATTGTTTCTTGTGTTGTTGTTTTTAAAAAATGTAGTTCCATGTAAGGTAGCTTGGAAGAATATGTATCCTGAAAGGCAGGATATAAATAATGGTAACTAAATAGGATTGTATTCAACTAAATCTTACTCAGAGTAGATCCATTGAGATTAATGAACCTAAGTTAGTCTACTAAAGTAAAGTAAAGGTGTCCCCGCACTTGTAGTGCGAGTCGTTTCTGACTCTTAGGGTGACGTCTTGCGACATTTACTAGGCAGACTGTATATATGGGGTGGGATTGCCAGTTCCTTCCCCGGCCTTTCTTTACCCCCCAGCATATGCCGGGTACTCATTTTACCGACCACGGAAGGATGGAAGGCTGAGTGGACCTTGACCCCTTTTACTGGAGATTCAACTTCCTCCTTCCGTTGGAATCGAACTCCGGCTGTGAGCAGAGCTTTGGCTGCGTTACCGCCACTTACCACTCTGCACCACGGAGGATCTTCTGCGCCACGGAGGATCTTCTAACCACCCATAATATCACCCATAATAAATATTGTTGATCAAAGCAAGCATCCCTGGTTTTCGTGGGAGTTTTTTTATTTGTGGGGGTA
The DNA here is from genome assembly GCF_030035675.1 of Rhineura floridana. Classification (NCBI taxonomy): domain Eukaryota; kingdom Metazoa; phylum Chordata; class Lepidosauria; order Squamata; family Rhineuridae; genus Rhineura; species Rhineura floridana. The sequence continues at coordinate 101,207,408 of NC_084481.1, forward strand.
GAGGAAATATTTATGTGAAGATGCTTTAACTAGCGATAACTCTTGTAAAGAAGCTGGTTTGGCGAGCATCATAACAGGACTGTTTTCCTTCTCTGAGTATTATGGCTTTCTCTGGTTTTAGGGATTTTCATGGCTAGACAAGGGCCATATGCAGTTCCAGACCTAAAGGATGAGGACTCTACCCCTGGGGTCTCTGAGCTCAGGAGACAGGGTGGCTGGAGCCTGAAATACAGCAGACAGAAGTGCTAATGTTTTTCTTCATTTTGATTGATTACAGTGGAGGTAATCTTCACATTAAACTGGTTTTATTTGAAGTAAAATGCAGCAGCCTGCAATGAAAATATTGCTGAGCCACACGTATACTGTTATTGTTGAACATTTTCACAGCAGCATGAAAACACTCCCTTAGCCGTTCACTGGTTTTTCAGTGGCTGCTTTGAATTGTTTGCCTACTCAGGAGGTATTGTCCTCACTCTGAATTGACTTCATATGACATCTTGAAGGAGTCAAATCTGTCTATATAACATTATGACATCATCCTATTCGCGTTTGTATCATCAGTTGGCTAGGATTGTCCATGTGACTAATCCAAGAAGAAAATGCAGTCATTAGAATAAAAAGAGGTGCCAAAGCAGTAGGAAATGGAGGAAACAATGGCAGCAAACAGAATTAAAACGAAGGTAACTTTCTCATAATGAAGGGTTTTTAAAAAAGGAAATAAGTTATGTGAACATGTTTTAAATGTGCAACTAGAGTCAAATTCTGAGAGTAAGAGGTGCAAAGAAAATAAGTGATGGGGGAAGAATGTAGGGTTTTTTTTAAATCTATACATACAAAGCTAGAAAATTACATGGCAATCTAAAAAGAGCACACAAAATTATACAATATGTGAAAAGCTTATAATAGAGACTTAACAGCAATTGTAGCAATTATACACAAAGAAAAAAGAACTGCACTTAAATAAGGATTAAGCTAGTGAAATGTATCTAGAGCTAGTGATAGCTGAGTCCTTGTTATATGTAGAACCACTGGACCCTACATTTCACTTACAGATATGCTGTTAATTTAACCTAACAGTAACATTTTCCATATGGAACAGTAAAGCTTCCACAAGGAAAAGGGTCTTTTCAGTGGTGGCATTCTGTCTATAGAACATGGTCCCTAGAGAGGATCAACTAGTGCCTACATTGATGTTATTTTGACTCTAGGGAAGACCTTTTTATTCTTCCAACCCCTTAAATCTGATTCAGGTTTAATTTGTTTTTGTTTTTCTCTGTCACATGTTCTTACGCTGTTTTGATGTGTTTTATTATTGCTCCATAAATTTGCTTTTAAAATGTGACAATTACAATTGGATGACTTTGATTCCTGAGAATCTGATTCTAAAGCTGCTTATAAACATTTAGAGAAAGAAAGAAAGAAAGAAAGAAAAGGTGTGTATAATATGTAGCAGGTGTGGGGAACCTTTGGCTCTCCGGATGTTGCTGATTCTGGACTACAACTCCAATCATCTCTAGCCTTTGGCTATTCTTGCTGCGGCTGATGTGAGATGTATTCAGTAACATGTGGAGGGCGAAAGGTTCTCCACACCAGCTATTTAGAATGGAAGCCAGATCTCTTGTTCACTGAAGTTTAACATTGCCATAACCTCAGTGCCCTTTGGGCATATCTTTTGGGGGGTGTCCAGTTTTACCTATCAATATTGGATTTTTTTTCTTTTTGGCTTTCAACAAAGCTGACATATTATTGGCTCAGTTCTCACTTCAACTCATGGCGTGCCTCCCAGTCCCCCCTCCCCACCACCACCTGTCTCTGTTCTGATTTGGATTGTAGTGAAGGCTACATGGACATGTTGACTTGATTCTTAATCACAGAAGCTTCATCCAAGTCAGAGGCTTGTGAGCCAGGCTGGCCCTGGCACTGCCGTGAAAAAGGCAGAAACCCAAAGGATCAGATGGCTTTAAATGTCACGGTGCTGTGTGTAAAATGTACTCCCTAGGAGACAATATGTCCTTGAGCCCTATTACACACACACACAGACACGCTCAATTCCAGAACCATCCTTTCACACAGCCACTCAGTAGCAGTACCCCAGAGTCATGACATTAACCCAGTTGCTCTCAATCCCAGAGGCACGACATTATTTGGGCTCTCCGTATCCAGAACCTTATATACTATATGGTAAAAAGAAAAGAGAGAACACAGTTGCTATGCCATGTCACAAACCGCTGATGGGAACCAGGTGGCTAGTAGAGCAGAGGAGAGAGGGTGATTCTTGTGCTTTTCTACTACATCCATCAGATAAGCAGGAACCTTGGCAGGTAAAATACCTTGTTTTGCTACAGACAGAACTCTCTGCCTTATGATATCCGCCATGCCCCCTCCCTGACAGGCTTCCGCCGAGAACTGAAAACATGGTTTTTTAGGCAGGCATTCGAGACCTCTGTCTAATTTAGTTTAAATTTTTGTATGATGGGGGTAGGTTTGCATTGAGTATACTTATTGTTGTTTTGTATTATATGTTATATTTTACTCTATGTTATATTTTAGTCTATGTACGCCGCCTAGAGTGGCCGTTAATTCGGCCAGATAGGCGGCCTAGAAATAAAATTTTATTATTATTATTATTATTATTGAGGCAGAGGCAACTGTGGGGCAAACCAGGATGGCTGGCGGGGAGGAGAGCAGAGGGAATGGAGGGGCAGCTGGAGCCAGCAGGCAGAGCAGAAGCCATGTGCATGACACCGGTCCCTTTGATCTGTCCTAGCATTTGGTGGAAACACAGGTTTAAGGCTTGTGTTTGCATAGGCAGCTTAATTTCCTCCTCTTCCTTCACAACAGGATCTGGAGAGTTTTAAGGCCCGAAAGAGTCAGCAAGTTGTTTGTTCCAACCATCTGTCTCATTTCCCTTAGCAACAATTTGTCCTTCTCCTCTCCTTGGTGAGGTATCTGAAGCAAAGTCTGACAAGTCCCCCCCCCTCCACCCCCGGCAGTCATTTTTGTCTCTTTCTTGCCTCTGTTTGCGCTCTCGTTCCTCAAATGCTATACATATCCCATACATAGACCTGTGGCGTCTCCTCTGACTGTCCTTTGGATATGATGTACATGCTAACTAAATCTGGGGGTGTGATACAGAGAGAGGAAATAAGCACAGTAACCTCCTGGGGTGGGGGGAGCTTTGAGATGTACATGTTGGTGGAATCTTGCTGTTACACTGCCTTGGTTCACACATCACATTAAGCCAGATTTTAAAACAACCAGAGCTTGGAAAAGTTACTTTTTTGAACTACAACTCCCATCAGCCCAATCCAGTGGCCATGCTGGCTGGGGCTGATGGGAGTTGTAGTTCAAAAAAGTAACTTTTCCAAGCTCTGAAAGCAACTATGGTTCAATGTGAGTGAGCAGGGTGATGGTGCATGCTGCTCAAAGGTTCTTGCAGTGCTCCACCCCTATTGCACTTCAGCCTTTCCTTCGGGTCCCCAGATGTTTATTTATTCATTTCTTTATTACATTTATACTCTGCCTTTCTTTTCATGATTGAAACCCAAGGCAGCTTACATATGGTTCCCAGGCAGTCTCCCATCCAGGCACTGACCAGACCTGGCCCTCGGACCAGACCTGGCCCTGCTTAGCTTCAGCAGGGAGTTGGCTTCATATGCCTTCAGACCATAGCCTGGGACCTGTAGTCCAGAGGTTGTTGGACTACAGTTCCTATCATTCCTGACTATTGGCCATGCTGGCTGAGGCTGATGGGAGTTGCAGTCCAACAACATCTAGGGACCAAAAGATTGGGAAAGGCTGCTTTAGATGAGATGTAGAGTCTGGCTTGCTTGCTGAGTCAGCTGAACTCAGGCTCTCAGTTCGTTTCTCTCCAAACACACCACAAACCCAAACCCAAAGTTAATTCTTGGCTTACTGCTCATAGTTTGTTTGGGGGAAATAGACCCTAAGCCTGCTTTTTGATGATACAACAAGCCAGACTCTGACTTGTTTTGTCTGTCGCAGCAGGGGAAGAGCACCACGGGCTTCAAGCCTACACATATTTACCTGAGAGTAAGCCCCAGGGACTGGATACAATGTGACTTACTCAGTGGATACTGGTCCATTATGGCAAATGGAGGCACTGCCCCACCGTCCTCAGTCTGCCCTCAGCTAGCCTCCACTTGCCTGCCTTCTTGCACCCAGTCCAGGGAGCGGCACTACTTGCCAGCTTCCTCCTCCCTAGTCTCCAATGTCCCTTGTAGAGATGAGGATGGGGGCAAAACTAGAATGAGTTGATTCTGCCTTGTATTGGCTTTGGTCCACCTGCCGCTGGCCTTTCTGCCTTCTGCCCCAACATTTGCAATGCACACCAGCCACCACTGGACTAACTGCTGAATAATCATGCATAAGCTCAAATTCCACAAACCTTAATGTGATGTGAACATCACCATAAGATGAAATGGGAAATGTTCACTAATGCTGCACCACTAGCATGGGTAAGAGATTAGATTTAACGTGGAATTCGTGTTTATTATAGTATTCTGGGACATTTCAGAATATACTAAAAGTCTAAAGGCTTTGCATACACAATTTTGAAAAGCCAAGACCTAGATGAGAAAAGTATCATTAAAAAATGAGGACTTCCTAGTATTATTTTAGAGATGAAACAAAACACAACAGAAAGAAAGCACTTGCCCTAGCTCATGCATCAGGGTCCCTGTATACTGTGGCTCTAGATCCAGGCTCAGTTATCAATGCAGCCTCACTTATCAATAATGTTTTAATGAAGAGCTTGTCTACACTGCAGCCTTTCTTACTCAGGGTTGTACTCAAGGCACAGTTGTGCACAGTGTAGCCCCTGCACCTCCTGTTTGTTGTAACCATCCCAGATTGAAGACTGTTCCAGATTATATTCACAGCACAACAAAAGATGTACAGACCTTGGTGCTCTGCCATGGTGACTGTCACACATTGTTGCTGATGTCATATATATGGGATGATGATTTGCAGTTGAGGGGTGAAATAAAACACAGAGACGTCAGCTTGGGTTGAACAAGGGCCACTTTATTTAAATTATAGAACAAAACCCAATTTAAAGTGACCTGCAGAGGGAAACCTAGGTGCGGGAACTGTCTATAAGCAAGTAGCTTGCCATACAGCTCTCGGGCGACCAGCCCCTGCTGGGGCAAGGGCAAGCCCATCTGCTTACTCTTTACCCCAGCCACACCCTGCAGGTGAGTTTGGGGGCCTTCCCACATCATCCCCACCCAGGGCCGTATAACCCCTGGGTAGATGAGGATAAGTTGGCCCCAGAAGCAGCCCATATCCTGCCCTCGAGCCGTAAAGCCCTGAGAGACAGGCCTCTGGAACCGCCAATCACCTCCAAAGGTGCCTAAGGGAGCCACCTAGCTGTCCTTACCTATTTCCCTTCCCGCACCTTCCCGCCACAAAAGGGGGACAAATCTCTATTTAGTCCCCCTTTACCCCACTGCCGAGAAACATCTCTTGCAGACACCCCTGCAGGTCGCCCAAAATAAGTCGTTACCTGCATGAGACAGGTGAACGCCATCGGCCCTGTACAGTTCACCCTTCCAGTGCTGAATGCGGGGATGCGGAATGGCCAACCCCCCCTGCCCAAGAACAGCCCACCGAATTTGCCGGTTGACCTTCTTCCATGCATGATCAATTCCAGCTGGATCCCATATGCCGCGCCATGTCTGACCACATCAGACGCACCGAAGGCCAACGCTGCCTTATCACTTGCATGTCCTTACATGCCTGTACGCTGAGGGCCTTGCCCTGCTTCACGCCGCGGTCATTACCACCGAGGTGGATGACCATCGCCTGCAGAAATATCTGCACCACACCTTGCTGGAACAGAGCGGGTAGGAGCCACTCCCCATGCATTCCTTGCCGGTCCAGCCACTGCACAACAGCCCCTCTACTGAGGCCCAACTGCGAGCCCATGCTCGAATTCGCTGCTCTCCAGGGTGCCCGGAAGACCATGCTGTGGCCGCATATTAGGATGTGCATCTGCTCCATCCCTGTCCAGCAACCTGTGAAAACAATGAAGATTGTGAGGCCGCTACATTCCCTTGCCCTCTAAAAGTGGGGAATATAGCCCTTGTACGCATCAGAGGACCAAAGTCCCACGCCTTGTACCAGTGCCTGTGGGAAACTAAAACCTGCTGCCATAAAAGCAGCCCCAATTCGAGATGAATAGGTTCCAACTGTAAGGTGTCGTACCCCAGCCCCTACAATGCTCGTTTGTGAGGCTGCCGCATCCCCCTGCCCTCTAAAAGGGGGGAATATAGCCATTATATGCATCAGAGGCCCAAAGTCCCACGTCCTGTACCAGTGCCGGAAGGAAACCAAAAACCTGCTGCCATAGAAGCAGCTCCCATTTTAATTGAATAGGTTCCAGACTGGAAGGGGTCATACCCCAGCCCCTGCAATGCTTGTTTTGTTAACGCCAAAACTGGTATTGTTGACCCAGACAGGCATATATGGCCTATAGCTAGGGGGTCCAGATTAGCCTGGGTGAATAAATATCCTTCGGCGGAGGTTGGGTGCTGAGGCAAGGTCAACCGTACGTGCCTTCCCTTACACCTCTGGTCCGTTCTAGATCTTCCACGTTGAGCAAGCATAACCCCCCCTCCCTGGAAACATCAAAACTGGAGGGCATGTCGAGAGAGGTCTCACGTAGAGCCAGCCACCACCTCTTTTCTCCTGAAAGCCTCAAAACAGTGTATGAGCCACTGCCTGGAATAGCTTGGGTCTTCACTGAAGGAACAGACCGTTTCCCACTGGTCCACTACACCCATAAAATGTCCAGCGAGAAGGGTCGATGGGGATAGGGAAAAAAACGCCAGCCTGGCTAAGAAAGCTTACCTCTAAGTGTTCCCACTGCCATGCCCCTTCTCCTGCCGTGCCGTCTATCAGGAATATCAGCAGGTGAGTCACCGGAAAGGCCACTCTGGCATATAGCCCTTGCCGGCCCAGAATTCCTGAATACCTGTTTCTGGAAGCTGGGCTGGACTCAAATAGTCCTATAGACCCCGCCCCTTATGCTGCACGTCGCGCTGACGTCACGGGCGTGACGCGCGACGTTGCCCCATTAACAGATGGGGGCAGCGTCTTCACCCCCATCTGCAATCATGCCCCGCTCGTCAGCTGCGCGGCGAGCGGAGCTTCGTATCCAACTGTAGCAGCCTGCTTTGGCAACAGCCATTCTATTTATGAGCCAAATTCTTAGGGTAGCACAACAACTGGATCCTTGCACTTGGTAAAGTTGTTGCACAACCCCTAGCACAACCATTGTTAGTATACTCAGTGATACAGTTAAGTTTTGCGTGCTACCTCTTTTGCTATTGCTTGTACAATTACTTGCACAACCACATCAACTCCCAAACTTCTTGGCACTAGCAAATTGTTGGATGGTAACCATTGTGCTTAACTATTAAATCTCTAGACTGCATTTCAGGTCCATATGTTTCTCAAAGCAGGTTATAATAGTCAAACGAAAGCAAAATAAAAATAGATAAAAAGAAAGGCCAAAATCCAACATAGACTTAAGTGCCTGTTTAGCTCTGCTTTTAGCTCTGTTTTAAAAGTGTAAAAGTCAACAGAAACAAGTTTGCTATTGGCTCACACCAGCACCGAGTTCCTGGGCTATTCCCCACACCTCATCCCCAGATGGCCCCTTATGCATCACCCCACAAGAGGAACTTCTTCACCAAAAGAGAGGATAAAAGAGAGCAATTTGCAAACATTTGCATATTTAATTTATATGCATAACTGCAAATTTAGATATAACTTATAATTTATATGGAAATACATCTCACCATCATGGGGAAGACTGTATCCAGGTGACCTGTTTGCCTTCTCAGTCTGCTGACCAGGTACTAACTGGGGATGGGCAAGTTTCAAGGCTTTTGCTTTATTTATTTATTTATTTTATTTAATTAAGCTTATATACCTCCCGACTAGCAACAGCTCTCTGGGCGGTGAACATTAAAAATACAATAAAAATAACACAAAACTGTACACAAAACTGTACAGTCTAAAATCAAAATATAATAATTTAGAATTAACAGGAATTAAAATGCCTCAGAGAAGAGAAAGGTTTTAACCTGGCGCCGAAAAGATGATAGTGTCGGCGCCAGGCGCACCTCCTCGGGTAGACCATTCCATAGTTCGGGGGCCACCACTGAGAAGGCCCTAGATCTTGTCACCACTCTCCGGGCTTCCCTATGAGTCGGAACCCGGAGGAGGGCCTTCGTAGTAGACCGTAGTGTACGGGCCGGTTCATATCGGGAGAGGCGTTCCGACAGATATCGTGGTCCCGCGCCGTATAAGGCTCTATAGGTAAGTACCAACACTTTGAATCTGGCCCGGAAGCATATTGGAAGCCAGTGCAAACGGGCTAGCACAGGTGTTATATGCTCAGACCGCTTAGTTCTTGTTAGCAGTCTGGCCGCCGCATTTTGCACTAGCTGTAGCTTCTGAATCGTCTTCAAAGGTAGCCCTACGTAAAGCGCATTGCAGTAGTCCAGACGCGAGGTTACCATAGCATGTACCACTGATGAGAGGTCCTCCTTACTCAGATAGGGACGTAGTTGGGCTACCAACCGAAGTTGGTAGAACGCATTCCGGGCCACCGAGGCTACATGAGCCTCAAGTGTGAGGGAAGAGTCTAAGATGACTCCCAGACTACGCACCTGTTCCTTTAGGGGGAGTGTAACCCCATCCAGGACAGGGTATATATCCACCATCCGATCAGAGAAACCATCCACCAACAACATCTCAGTCTTGTCAGGATTGAGTCTCAGTTTGTTAGTTCTCATCCAGTCCATTGTCGCAGCCAGGCAACGGTTCAGCACGTCGACTGCCTCACCTGAAGAAGATGTAAAGGAGAAGTAGAGCTGCGTGTCATCAGCATACTGATGACAACGCACTCCAAAACTCCTGATGACCGCCCCCAGCGGCTTCATATAAATGTTAAAAAGCATGGGAGACAGAACCGAACCGTGCGGGACCCCACATTGGAGAACCCACGGTATCGAGCAATGTTCCCCAAGCACTATCTTCTGGAGACAACAAGCTAAGTAGGAGCGGAACCACTGCCAAGCAGTGCCTCCAACTCCCAATTCCGCAAGCCTCTCCAGAAGGATACCACTGAAGGATAGCCGCTGAGAGGTCAAGGACAATCAACAGAGTTACACTCCCTCTGTCTCTCTCCTGACATAGGTCATCAAACAGGGCGACCAAGGCAGTCTCAGTGCCAAAACCAGGCCTGAACCCCGATTGAAATGGATCTAGATAATCGGTTTCATCCAATAGCGCCTGGAGCTGGTCAGCAACCACATGTTCCAGGATCTTGCCCAGGAACGGAACATTGGCTACTGGTCTGTAGCTGCTGACATCCTCTGGGTCCAAGGAAGGTTTTTTCAGGAGTGGTCTCACTGCCGCCTCTTTCAGACAGCCAGGGACCACTCCCTCTCGTAAAGAGGCATTAATCACTTCCCTTTGATTGTTCTTCATCTTTAAACCAGACCTGAATCAGCAGCCCTTCAAATAGAGCCTGCCTTCGAACAGAAGATTCTCCTTTGACAGACCTTTAAACAGAGGGCTGTCTACTCTAAAGTAGGACACATGACCACCCTACTCCTTACTCTGGCTTGATTGTTGTACAACCATACTGTTCAATGTGGTGATTTCATTTTTAAAAAATTAAGTTCAGCCTCGGAAGGTGAAAGATGTTAACCCCTTCCTGTGCATCCTGAGGGGCTTCCCAATGAGTTATCCTAAAAGGAATGTGTGTATTAGATGCAAGACCACGGTGGGGGAAAATGACCAACAAATATTCTGTAAGTAGCACAGCGTAGAACCAAAAATAATCAGTGTGACCTCCAAATACCTAAGAGTTCTCTTCTAACAACAGTGTGTGTATAGAGATGGGGAGGGATTTGGAGCACTGAGAGAAGCCAGTGTTTCACATTTTCCTTAAACCACATTCATCATCTAAGGAAAATGTCTCTGTGGAAAAGTTACAGATGCTGTGATATTGGACAATACCACAGGGAAAATGGTTTTTAAATCTATACTTAAGTCTCCACTGCTTGCCCTCTATATTTAGCATGTCTCAGAGTTTGAAGAATAGCTAAGGGATCGATTTGTCTATTGCGTTATAAGCAACGGATATGCCCTGAATTACCAAGTGTGGCCAACGGGGAAAACTGGTTAGAAGCAAAAGACCTGGTTGGGAATGGTGCATAATGTTGAAAGCAGGAAATTGGACATGCAAAGGTTTTACTGTCCTTCTTTCCAGGAGTCCAACAGGGGAAATTTGAAAATGCTTGTTGAATGATTAATAACAACCCTGTTATCTTTAGAAACATAAATCAACCAATGATTCAATCAGGAGTATGGATTTATGCCTGCAGTGCGATCAGACATTTGCCTCTACAGAGTGATACAATTGCAACAGACCATTCTCAAAATAAGTATATTAAGTAGGGGAAAGGACTGTTAAGCCCAATGCTTCAGAAATATTATCAACTCCACATATTTCATGCTATTAGTTAAATTGCAGAAGATGATATCTGCGCAGCTGCACTGGCTACCGATATGTTTCCGGGCCAGATTCAAAGTGTTGGTTCTTACCTATAAAGCCCTAAACGGCATCGGACCGCAATACCTGATGGAGCGCCTCTCTCGCTATGTACCTACCCGTTCACTACGCTCGACGTCGAAGGCCCTTCTCCGGGTTCCAACCCATAAAGAGGCCCGGAGATCAACAACTAGATCTAGGGCCTTCTCGGTGGTGGCCCCCGAACTATGGAATGCCCTCCCAGACGAGATACGCCTGGCGCCTTCTCTGTTATCTTTTCGGCGCCAGGTAAAAACTTACCTTTTCGCCCAGGCTTTTTAAATTTTGTAAATTTTTAAATATTTTAATTTAACATTTTAAACTTAATATGATCTTAATTTAAATCTCAATGGCAATTTTATTAATGTTTTATAATTGTACTATATATATATTTTTTTTCCACACTTGCTCATATTTTAATTGTGATTTTATTTGTTGTACACCGCCCTGAGAGCCTTCTGCTATAGGGCGGTCTAGAAATGTAATTAAATAAATAAATAAATAATAAATGATATCTAGATTTATACGGAACAACAAAAAGGCCCATGCTGGTGGTAAAATATCACTTGATTGCAGGGAAAGAAACTGAGTTGAATAGCAAAGCTGTTGTAGTTTTACCACACAAGTAAGAACATAAGAAGAGCCTGCTGGATCACGCCAGTGGCCCATCTAGTCCAGCATCCTGTTCTCACAGTGGCCAACCAGATGCCCAAGGGAAGCCTGAAAGCAGGACCTGATGCAAGAGCACTCTCACCGCTTGCGGCTTCCAGCAACTAATTTTCAGAAGCATACTGCCTCTGACTATGGTGGCAATGGCTAGTAGCCACTGATAGCTTTATCCTCCATGAATATGTCTAATCCTCTTTCAAAGCCATCCAAGTTGGTGGCCATCACTGCCTCTTGTGGAAGCAAATTCCATAGTTTAGCTGTGTGAAGAAGTACTTTCCTTTGTCTGTCCTGAATTTTCCAATATTCAGCTTCACTGGATGTCCACAAGTTCTAGTGTTATGTGAGAGGGAGAAAAAAAAATTTCTCTATCCACTTTCTCCATGCCATGCATAATTTTATACACTTTTATCATGTCACCTTTGACTCACATTTTGTCTAAACTAAAAAGCCCCAAATGCTGTAACCTTTCCTCATAGGGGAGTCGCTCCGTCCCCTTGAACATTCTGGTTGCCTTTTCTGAATCTTTTTCAACCATACAATATCCTTTCTGAGGTAAGGCAACCAGAACTGTACACAGTATACCAAATGCAGTCGTACCATAGATTTATGCAATGGCATTATGATATGAGCAGTTTTATTTTCAATACTTTTCTTAATGATCCCTAGCATGGAATTTGCCTTTTGCACAGCTGCCGCACACTGGGTCTATATCTTCATTGACCTATCCACTATGACCTCAAGGTCTCATTCCTGGTCAGTCATGCCAGTTCAGACCCCATTAGTGTATATGTGAAATTAAGAATTTTTGCTCCAGTATACATAACGTTTACATTGAATTGCATTTGCCATTTTACCAACCATTCACTCAGTTTTGGAAAGGTCATTTTGGAGCTCTTCACAATCTTTTTTTCTTTTAATAACCCTGAACAATTTAGTATCATCATCTTCCTGCTCACCCCTAATTCTAGGTTGTTTATGAACGTTAAAAAGCACAGATCCCAGTATCGATCCTTGGGGGACTACACTTTTTACAGCCCTCCATTGGGAGAACTGTCCTTTTATTCCTACTCTGTGCTTCCTGCTACTTAACCAATTCCTGATCCCCAAGAGGACCTCATCTCTTATTCCATGACTGCTAAACTTACTCAGGAGTCTTTGGTGAGGTACCTTGTTGAAAGCTTTTTGAAAGTCTAAGTACACTATGTTCACCGGATCATCTCTATTTATATGCCTGTTGACACTCTCAAAGAATTCTAATAGGTTAGTGAGACAGGAGTTTCCTTTGCAGAAGCCATGCTGGCTCTGCTTCAGCAAGGCTTGTTCTTCCATATGTTTGGTTAATTTACCTTTAATAATACTTTCTACCAGTCTTCCTGGGAGAGACTTTCAGCTAACAGGCCTGTAATTTCTGGGATCCCCCGGATCCTCTTTTAAAGATAGGTGTTACACTGGCCACTTTCCAGTCCTCAGGTATGGAGGCAGTATGTTGCTAGACCATATAAAATAAAATGGTAACATTTTCGCATTTCCCTATTTTAAAAAAAATCTTTAACAAATTATCATTACAAGATTAATCTGATTGTCCTAATGCACAACCTATACTGTGGACAAGAGGCTACTGTAAGGACAGAATATGGAGAAAATGATTGGTTCCCAATTGGAAAGGGGGTGAGACAGGGGTGTATTTTATCACCCTATTTATTTAATCTATATGCAGAACATACCATACGGAAAGCGGGATTGGACCAAGATGAAGGAGGTGTGAAAATTGGAGGGAGAAATATCAATAATTGAAGATATGCAGACGATACCATACACTAGCAGAAACCAGTAATGATTTGAAACGAATGCTGATGAAAGTTAAAGAGGAAAGCACAAAAGCAGGACTATAGCTGAACATCAAGAAGACTAAAGTAATGACAACAGAAGATTTATGTAACTTTAAAGTGGACAATGAGGACAATGTCAAGGATTATCAATACCTTGGCACAGTCATTAACCAAAATGGTGACAATAGTCAAGAAATCAGAAGAAGGCTAGGACTGGGGAGGGCAGCTGTGAGAGAACTAGAAAAGGTTCTCAAATGCAAAGATGTATCACTGAACACTAAAGTCAGGAGAATTCAGACCATGGTATTCCCGATCGCTATGTATGGGATGTGAAAATTGGACAGTGAAAAAAGTGGGTAAGAGAAAAAGCAACTCATTTGAAATGTGGTGTTGGAGGAGAGCTTTGCGCGTACCATGGACTGCGAAAAAGACAAATAATTGGGTGTTCTAACAAATAATTTGTTCTAATTAAACCAGAACTGTCCCTAGAAGCTAAAAATGATGAAACTGAGGTTATCATACTTTGGACACATAATGAGAAGACATGATTCATTAGAAAAGACAATAATGCTGGGAAAAACAGAAGGGAGTAGAAAAAGAGGAAGGCCAAACGAGAGATGGATTGATTCCATAAAGGAAGCCACAGACCTGAACTTACAAGATCTGAACAGGGTGGTTCATGACAGATGCTCTTGGAGGTCACTGATTCATAGGGTCACCATAAGTCGTAATTGACTTGAAGGCACATAACAACAACAAACAAGATTAATAAGGATTTAAAATTCTGGTATCGTGACAAAGATATAATTATAATCAATTCCTTTTTGGAAGGAAACAAGGAATAAATTTATATAAAAAAAGAGTTCCACATCTATCAACTTTGGCATTATTTATATGATAGCTCTTTAATTCAGACCAACATCTTGAGAATTTTGAAATATGGAACAGTCTTACTCAAGAGTATTATAGAGATTTGTGTCAGGGAGATGTTTCTAAATCATTCAGTGTTATAGTTAGTTACACAAAAACAAAGCTAGCCTTTTTTCAGTACTGTTAAATTAGGTTTTACTGAAAAGGGAAAATGTATTAAGACCCCTTAATTACTTAGAAAAATTAATTACAGATAGGAACAGAAATACATTGTTAAATATGTTGCATCGTAGTTGAATTTTATGCAAAATGGCAAGAAATTTATACAGTGAAATGGGATAGAAATTTACAGTATCATATACAGGAGGACAGAGTTTTGTATTTTCTATTATATTTGTTGTTGTTGTTGTTGTTATATTCATTTATATCCCACCTTTTTCCCAGAACTGGGACTCAAAGTGGCTCACAAAAATTAAAACAAATACAGTTAAATACATATAAGTAAAGCAACAGAAGTTAATTAAAATGTAATTAACTATACAATTAAAACCAATTAAAACATAGCAATTAAAAAACCCACAAAGTACAAATCTGTAAAAACAGCACCCCATTTAATAGCCCTTGCAGTCTGTTCCTAAGAGCCTGTCAGAACAGGGAAGTCTTCACCTACCAACAGAAGGACAGCAGGAATGGACTAACCTAGGGAGTCTAACCTCCCTAGGGAGGAAGTTCCAGAGTCTTGGGGCAGCCATCAAGAAGGCTCTTTCCCATGTTCCCGCCAGATGTGCCTGTGAGCATTAGTGTAGTGGCAAATTCAGAAGTGCAGGATCCCTTCATGATATCCATGCCATCAGGCCCTCCCTTAGCATGTGTGGGGCCCGGGGCAAAAGCATAGTTGGGGGGCCCTCACATTTGCTCCAGGTCACCATCTTGGTCTTGGCCGAGTCGCCGTAGGTGCGCAGGCACCAGTCCTGGAACTGCTGGCCCAGCTTGCTGTCCCTGGGGCAGCTACCGCTCGCTGACTACAGCAGGAGCGGCGGTGGTGGCGGCTTCGGCATGGCGGGCGGACAGGCAGGCGAGCGAGCCCCTGTCCCAGGCAGAGAGAAAGAGAGCAAGCGAGTGCTGCACCCTGCCTGGCATGGTGAAGGCAAGCAGGCAGGGAGGGAGCAGCCAGCTGGTGAGCAGATCGCCAAGCGTGGGGCCCCCCCAAAGCACGGGGCCTGGGGCAACTACCCCGCTTCCCGGTGCCTAGGGGCAGCTCTGCATGCCATGCCCCCTAATTCATTTGCTTGGTCTCTGTTGTTACCTCCACACTTCTCAGCCCTTCTCATGGATGCCTGCTCCCACAACACAACAGATGTCCCTAGGAGCCAATTAGGATGAAAGCTGAGTGTGTTAAAGAGTGTTTTAGCTACTGAGAAAAGTCTTCCCAGCAGCTGATTAATTTCCTTTCACTCTCATTGGGTCCAATCAGCAGAAAATACAAGAAAGCATGTTAAAAGATTCTACTCAGTGGCTAACATGCTCCCCTTCCATGCTGATTGGCTTGTAGAATGCTAGAGACATAGGGATCCAGCTGGGACCCTGCTCCCAAAAAGTAAGCTGTATAAGACACACACACCCTTAGACCCTGGATGACCACACCAATATGAGGGTGGCAGGACCAATAGAAGGGCCTCCCCCAATGATCTCAGGCCTTGGACAGGCTTATACGGGAATATATGGTCCTTCAGATATTTAATAGGTGTTCATGATTTTCAGCAGATCCAGATGTAAGAAAAAACTATTTCAAGATGAATGGAAGGTATTGATTTTGTGCTGCATCTAAGAGGGACCTTATCTATTTCAAAAGTTCCTTTGGGAGGAAGGATGGGAAATACATTGATGATGATGATACTGGTGGTTTTGTGATAAGCAGACTTCTAGAAAATGGTGAAGGAAACCACTGAAGAAATTATGGATGTTCATTGATCTTTACAGTCTCTGAACATGTGAACATTGTTTCCACTAAAACAGTCGTTTTTGCTTTTTGCTGCTACTCCAACAGAGATGCAGTCATCGGGGTCTCTGGGGTGTGTGTGTCTTAGATGCCTTACTTTTTTGGGAGCAGGGTCCCAGCCAATCAGCATGAAAGGAGGTGAGTCAGCCACTGCGAAGACTCTCCTCTTTTATTATTATTGGCTCCTAGGGATGTCTGTTGTTGTGGGAGAAGGCATTAACAAAGATCTCATTCGCAACCCTGCAGCAAAAAAAGGCAGGGGGAGAGGGGGTGTGGCTGTGATTAACATGAAGGGACCCTGCACTTCTGATTTTGCCAATATACTACTGTACTCCAAAGACTAACACAGTCTGCTATTCTTCTGGAAGTTGTTTCTGCTGTATACAAAATCTATTACTTTATGCTCTGGTTGCTGCAAGATTTAACTTATGCCAAATGGTAGGAAGAAAGTTGCTGGATTTACTTACCTTGGGAAAGCCCATGACCTGTCAAAGGTCACTGCCTCTGCATCAGTGCCAAGCTATAAGGGACTGGAGTCTTATTATATATTATTCAGAAGCTAAATTACATGTGTTTCCTTGGAACAGGAGTACTTGCATCCAATTTTGTTTGTATAACAGGGGTGGAGAAGTGGATCTGGTGAGCATCCCAGATCCTTATCTCCCCTAACTCTCATGGGCAGACCACCTGTCAATCACATGAGATCAGGTGATGATCATCAGAACTTCAAAGCATAGCAGAAGTTTTGTAAAAAGCCCTGTGTGGTGTGATCAGTGCTGCTGATCAACTGAGGCTTGAAGTCTGCTTTGTCCAGGAATCAGCCATGCAATCAAGTTCCCCTTGGGAAACTAGGTCATACAACTGGTCCAGCGGGCTTGAAGTCACCACCCATTGGCTGACGGGCAGTGACTTCAAGCCTGCTTTTTGTTGGAAATGTGACAGCACAACTCAGTTTGTAGCCTAGGAGGGGATTGCATGAGATGGGAAGTAGAAAGATAGAGAGAAGTCCTCCTAAATTCCTGCATTTTTCTGTCCACTCTCACCTAAGCTCACCTTTCCCTCCAGGTGTAAACTGATATCCTCAGAAGAAACAAATCTCCCTTCTTGCTCCATCTCTGATCTCAGGCTTCCTTTGGCCTTCTTGCCAGCATGGCTCCCTGAGGAGCAGCACAGATGCAGCAGACATCTCTTCTGCAGCATCTCCCATCTAGCTAGTCTGATGTAGGTCTTTTCTATCTCAATGTATTTCCTACAATAAACTTCGTTTGTTATTTTTCTTATACGAGACTCTCAGTGCAATTTCTACCAAGCTGAAGCTTCGTATTTACTGCACGCACTAAATTCCACAAAATACCATTATAATCCATAGTGGGTGTGGTTTGGGGAAAACAGCCTTGTAGGCGAAATGGGAGCCTAATGTGGCACAGAGGGTCCTCAGACCTGATTTATAATATTGATTTATTTATACCTCCAATGTTTTCAAAAATCATTTGTTACAAAAACATGTTTCACCGCAGCAGGATTGCCAGAGGATAAAATATATTCAGCTAGTTCTCCAAAGAAGAGCTGTAAGGACAGCAAACAAAAGATATAATCCTTGTTATAATTTGACATGATTGCGGTTCTATACCATTTATTCTGAACACCAGGATTGAAATTGTGGAACAGCTGCAGTATTTGAACCTAAAGATGTATAGAATATGAAGGTACAAAAAGAAATTAAATTGCAACTGGCAATATGGCTTCTTGAAAAAAGCAAACCCCACAGCACTGTCATTAGAAGCCACAGGGAAAAAGATCCAGAATTGCCAGCAACAAGTGGTAAATCTAATATTGCTTGGAGCAAATGACATAAGTATACATTTTGAAAGGACTGATGAACAGTGACAGATTTGGATTCTGGCACATAAAGGTCAGAATAGTGCAGAATTTTTATAGCTGAAGCCAATCCTGTTGCTGTTGGCATTCTGAGTACTGGAAGAGGCACCTGCTTGTCATGACCACCATACTGGAGCAAATTCTGAACGAGAATGCAACACCTGGGTGATAAAACTGGAGCATCTCCCAAGACTGAATAGTACAGGTAGGCATATTTAGACTCTGGACTTAAGAGGGGCACTTTTAATTATTATTATTATAATACTTATTACTTCATGCACTTCAAAAGGTGGTAAGCCAGCCCTGCTGCATTTGGCAGTCCTTCCACTCATTCTGCTAACAAGGGCCTTGGTCTTCTGCCTCAAAGTCTACCCCTGATGGCACCACTGCCAAGTCCTACACTAGCAGCTTCCTATTTATTTTATTTATTAAATTTATATCTCGCCTTTCCTCCTAGAAGGAGGCCAGCGTGACAAGAGTAACGTTGCACACCAACACATGTCTACTCAGACGTACGCTGCATTGGGTTTAATGGGACTTACTCCCAGGTAAGTGTGTATTGGATTGTAGCCTTAGTCTGAATGCTGTCCCCTACAAAAGAGTTGCATTATGCTCTGTATTTAGAGATCAGGAAAATAGTAGTAAAAGAAGTTTTTTTCAAAATCATGTGAATGAATGGTTTATAATTAGAAAGGTTATTACTAGTCAGGATCTCCAGTTTCTTAAAATGCATCTGTAATTGTAGAATAGTGATATGGTGCAGAACAGCCCCCCTGCCTTGTAGCTGATAATTTAAATTTCTTTTCAAAATTTTGATTTTGTAGTAGCAAAGGAGAGAAATATGTGCCAGGTCTGATGTTACCCTGGTTTACCAGAAGATGGTGCTGAAGAATAAATGTTCCTTTAAACGTTTTTATTCGAGTGGTGTGGGAGGTAGAACAAACAGGTAAAAAGCTGTCACTGGTTCAGTTTCTGCTAGTGAGAGAATGCAAGCCTTCAAGATTCACTGTGTTCCTCACATGCAATTCACAAGGCTCTGCAAGACTATTTGCAAACTTCATGCAAACCTTGTCAACAAACTAGTACCAACACTGCACAGCAAAAGAAGATAACAGCAACTACATTGTAAACTAGGCCCTCTTCTCCTTTCAGAGGCAGACAGAAATATAATCTCTAGCTTGTACTGACTCAGGCAAGGAAGGTCCTGCGAGATAGGCTCATTCTATAGCAGGGAACAGCAATAAGCTAACTTGTCTTGTTACTGAAACCAGCAAGGAATGCTCTCCCAGGTGATTTTATAGGACAGGGAGGTCTAGCCTTATTACAGGACTTGCTTTGTCTGATTGCTGTTGAATACGTCTTTTTTTTAAGTTGTCAAGACTGAAGCTCACTGCAGATCTCAAAAAAGAAGCCAGGGAATGTTGGGGATTCATCCTGTGCACTGCCATCAAGCGCTGACTAAAAGAGATTGCTATAGAGCAACCAGCCAGAACAGCAGGGAAACCTTTTAACAGCAATGAGTCACATGATCACTTTATAAAAGCTTTTAGGTCAGGACTCGCTAACCCCATTGCCTGCAGGTTTGGCACTTTTCCAGTACAGACTTTTAAGGACTGCAGGGTAATATTTATTTATTTATTTATTTATTGCACTTGTATACCGCCCCATAGCTGAAGCTCTCTGGGCGGTTTACAGCAATCAAAAAAATTAAAACAAATATACAATTTAAAACACATATTTTAAAAACAATTTAAAACACAATTTTAAAATTTAAAACAATATAAAAACAATTTGAAACACATGCTAAAATGCCTGGGAGAAGAGGAAAGTCTTCCCGAGCTCGACCATTGCTCCCTTTTAAGAGGTGGTTAACAGCGCCTCATCAGAAGAGGTTCTTTTCTGTAGTCTACCGTTCAGAGAAGATTGCTGTGTAATGATGTGGGCTACAACCTTCTTCATGGTGGAGCTTTATATATGAATGCCTTCCCCTTACAGGTGTAACTGGTGCCAATATTGTTATCATTTTGGTGCCAGGTCAAGACTGTGGGAGGTAGGCCAGTTGCTTGCCCTGAATAGAGTTGTACTCCCCCTGAAGGAGCAAGTATGTAGTTTGGGGGTACTCCCGGAACTATCATTGTCACATGAGACACAGGTGGCCCCAGTGGCTAGGAGTGCCTTTTATCAGTTTTGGCTTCTACACCAGGTATAGCTGTTCCTGAATAGGGACAATCTGACAACTGTAGTTCATGCATTGGTAACCTCAAGATTGAATTACCGCAACATGATCTGTGTGGGACTGCCCTTGGGTCTAGTCTGGAAGCTTCAGCTAGTGCAGCTGAAGTGCATTCTGCACTAGAATGTTGTGCCTAGACTGGTGATGGGAACAGACTATTGCCAACACATGACACAAGTGTTAAAAGACCAGCACTGGCATCCCATCTGCTACTGAGCCAAGTTCAAGGTTCTTGTACTAGTGTACAAATCCCTGAAGTACTTAGACACTGGATACCTTAAGGACTGCCTTACCTTCTGTCCCAGGTCAATCAATGAGATCATCTGGGGGAGTACTATTAGTGATCCCCCATGGACAAGAAGCACAACTCATGTGAACATGGAGTGGTGCCTTCAGTGCAGTGGTTCCAACTCTATGGAACTCCCTCCCATTAGAAATCAGGTAGGCACTCCCCCTGCTGAGTTTCAGACACTACGCTACAGCAGTTTTAATACAGGAGGCCTTTGCACCATGAATGCTGTTCCAGTGTTTTATCCTCTGATGTTTCAATTCATGTTGTAAATTTTTATATTGTATGTTTTTATTTTTAAGCTGCTTTGAAATCCTTGTAAGCCGCTTTGAAATCCAGATGTGAAAAGTGGGGTATGCATTTTAAAAATAAATAAATAAGATTAAGTCCAAGGTCACCGCCCTTCTCATTGGGGACTTGTTGTTGGTAGCTTGGAAATGCAGTTCTCATACCAAGGCCATCTGAGTTCATGTCTGATCAGCGATTTTGGACACAGCTCTTCTGGGTTCACATTCTATAGCTTTCAAAATGTGATAATTGCATGTTAAATAGCATTTTTTCCTTGCAAAAGAAAGAAAAGAAAAAGTCCAAAAAGAAACAATGTTAATAGTCCCCTTTGAGCAATGCTTGTAAGTTGTAAGATACAAAGGCTGATGTCCTCTGTACACTTACTCTGGATTTCATTTAAATCAATGGAACATTAAGTAAATGTGATTAGGTGTCATGGCCCCGTCAGAGGACTCCTCAGATGAGGACGACTCGGGAGTAACAACAGCAGACCCAGGAGCAGCAGGAGACACGGAGGAGCCTCCTGAGAATCCAGCTCCTTCTGCCCCTTAGCTGCAGAGCACCCCAGGGACAGCAGAGGCCCTGCAGCCAGACACAGACAGTGAGCAGGATACTCCCCCCTCACCTGCAGAACGTAGACAGCAGAAGGTCAGGCAGAAGAGAGGCAGGCCTGTCTCCTTAAGGCCCAAACGCTGAGGGCTCACACCTGCTGTCCATCCTGCTCTTTATAAGGCACACCTTGGCTGCAGCTTGTTGCTGACTGCAATGTCAGGCGTGGCTTTGTGTAGACCTAGTTTCCCTGCAGCATCTCTTTGACTGACCTCCTTGGCAATTGATCCCGGACCTCCACTGACCTCGCTTCTGGACTTCTGACTCGGCAAGTACGCTTCGGATAGGCCTGGCAGATTTACAACCCGACTGCTGGCTAAGGACTTTCCTTCCCTGCCAAAGACCCAGGAATTTCCAGCCCCCCCCCCAGACACTGCTGATGCAGTGTAGAGCTGACAGTAGGGCTGGGTTGTGATGCTGCATAGAGGCCTAACATATACAAACAAGCCACCAAGAAGCCTGGAATCTCCTAAAAAGAATTCCGTTTGCTGACTCAGTGCATGATTTTGTATAATGTACTGTAGTATTTTTATTTAATGATACCTGCAACAGAGGCATATATGATCAGTTAAGTGCTGCTTAGTGAAAGGACCCTATCCTTAAGGAACCAGCCAAGAAAAGTTGTACTACACTGTGCAGTAAAAGGCACTGCTAGCATCTAGCAGTTAATAGTTTGTTTATTCCTTATTTATCCTTTATGTGGGGATGTACATAGCACTTTATAAGGTAAACAAAAAGGTCAGGTCCCTGCCCAAGGAACATACAATCTAAATGATCTATTTATTTATTTATTTATCAGTTGCTTAACACCGAAGGTCCCTGAAAGACTTACATAATGTGAAAAACACACAAATAAAACACATGATAAAAACATAACAATAAACAACAAAACAATAGCAATACCACCCCCACACAGCCACAGAAGGTTTGGCAGCATATTAAAAACAAAACATTATCTCAATCTATCAAATGCCTGGGAGAAAAGGTACATCTTTACCTGGCGGTGAAAAGATCACAATGATGGTGCCAGGCGGACCTCACTGGGGAGCATAAATCTCAAAAAAAGGAGAGACTGTGGAGAGAGGAGAAGGGCAAGAAGACAGATCATGGAAAATATACTTTGGCTTAATGTCTCTAGGAAGTGAAGGTTAAGAGGTTGGGCTAAAGTCTTCATGGAAAATGTGTGTTTTGAGGAGAGATTTTTGGGGGTATCTGGTTTGGGGCAACTCATTCATCAGGGATGTTAATTGGACTGGTTAATCCTAT
This sequence comes from Rhineura floridana, assembly GCF_030035675.1. Classification (NCBI taxonomy): domain Eukaryota; kingdom Metazoa; phylum Chordata; class Lepidosauria; order Squamata; family Rhineuridae; genus Rhineura; species Rhineura floridana. The sequence continues at coordinate 101,229,971 of NC_084481.1, forward strand.
GGTCTCTCACCACATTGGCAGGTCACTTACATAAGGGCATCTTAGATATACACTTGGGAGAGGAAGGGGAGAGGGCGGGCCACACCCATTTTCTCTATGTTCCCAAATTCAAACTGGAAAGCCTTCTAGGTTTCCCTCCCTGCCTCCTCTCCAAACTCTGATGGGTACTACCTTCCAAAGACTAGAGAAGGATTCTAGGGCAGTTGTTCCCAAACATAGACCACTTGAAAATTGCTGTTGGTCTTGGATGCCAACTTAATGATTTTTCTGCCTCTTGTAGCAACTGTAATGTGCTGTATGATTAATTGTATCTGTATGGCTTCTTTTATTTCTTATATTGTATTTTATTGTATTACAATTTGCATTCCATAGAAGTAAAATGGCAATACAATAAAATATAATATAAAAAATAAAAGCAATGCAAATACAATTTAAAATCAATATTAATGTTTAATATGGACATGCCATGCAGCACCTGAATGAGGCTCGTGGACTATTGGTGTTCCAGAGACCACAGTTTGGGGACCTCTGTTCTAGGGCATTAATTATCACTTAGGTCCTTTTATTGAACCTCTGATTACCCACCTGGTTAGTCAACTATAGTGACAGGCCCATGCACATTAATCAAGATACCCAAATTCATAATATGTTCTTCAAAGAAAATGATTCCACTGCCTTTCTTTTGTCATTATCAACTAATAAAAGATGTATCTTGCTGTAAAAATGCTTTCCCCTTTATTCAATTAAACACCTTATGTTTTAGCCTGTACATCCAGATAGTAGCTTCTTTAATTTAGCTCAAACTGTATCTGAAAGTGGGGAGGGCAAAGTATCTCAACAAACAGGTACCAAACAGAATGAGGGAGAAGGGTTGCTAAGTAAACAACTTGTTTCTAGAGTGCTGGCTGTAGTGTATTGTATGTTTTGTCTGTTATCTACATCATTTCTCTTGCAAAAGTGTCACAAAAATGAATTCACTTACACCTTTGGGAAGATAAGACCAAGGACAAGCATTTAATATGCATGTCCCTGACTAGAAGCTAGTTTTCCTGGGTGGTCAGTCTGAAAAGCAATAGAGAGATGGTGGTCCAATTCTTCAACCCTCACCCCCTGAAATGCATGGCCAGCATGTTCTATTGCAAAATGTGCCTCTTTTTCTTGATGGCTGGCAACCTGAGGGGCCAGCTGGCACTGGCAATTCTCAGGGGTATGGATTTGGCTCAGGAGTGCCGAGTTACTGATCCTTTTCTGTCCATGCCCCAGCAGCTTATCTAAACTATTGCATTTTTGTGGGCTTTGCGTGTTCTGGGCCTATACAATACTCACTGATTACAACTGACTGGTGCTGATAGAAGGCACTGACATATACAAGCTAGCTGTCTAATGGCTACAGAAATTTACCAGCATAAAATAGACACAGAGTGCCCAATGTTGTGCAACATTTATTGAAATTATTCCACCAGACATAGATGGAATGGAAATATTCAGACAATATAGCACAGCACAAATTCATATTATTCTTGTAGGAAGTGGATATAAAAGTGCTTGCTACTGGATAGAATAAACATTTCTTGCGTGATGTCACACCTCTCTACTGTTAAAAGTGAACAATTAAAGGAGTATTTTTTGTAGCTCAAGCCTGTACTGTTAAAACTAGTTACTCTCCTGAGTTTTCATCATAAACTTCTTGTGGACAATTGCATGAACATTTTATTTTGCTGATATGACTTATCCTTTTATTTAAAGACTTCTAAAGACTTATAAAAGGCAAGCCTTCCAAAATCTTTCATTGCTGATTTGTGCAGCTCTTGGCTCTCCTTTTCTTGGCCTTGCCATCTATACAGCCTAAGGGACTCACATTTTCTACAGAAATTAACAGAGGTTGAGCATGTACAACTGTATTCAGAATTTCTGCACCATGTTTACTGGCACGGCAGCAGTGGTTATAACTGTGGTTTTAACAGTGGTTATAACAGTGGTTTTCAACCTTTTTGGGTGTGTGTGTTGAGGATCCCCTCTGCAATGGGACCACAATCCTCCTTGCCTTCCCAGTAAAAAAAACTGATGGTAATAAGTAATTTCTGTAACAATTACAAAACTCAGAGACAAATAATTGCAGTAAATAATTATGCCTTGGATTATTGTTTAAGGTGATTGGACAATAAGTGGGAGGGCCAGCGAGCTTGCCACAAGAGGGGATAGTAAGTGCCTAAGGTAGGAGGTTGTGCAGTTTTGCGTAACCTTTGGGGGATACTTATGGAAGCTGAGGCTTCCACTGAACTCTGGTTGAAAAATACTGTTCTAGAAAAAGAAAGTAAATATTTGTGAATCTTTCAGGAGGTTGCTAACTATTTTTGGGTCTGGATCCAAAGAGACTAATGGAATATGCACACACTCATTGGGATTTCCCAGTTTTCTCCTTTTAATTTTTTAAAATTGCAACTCCCTGCATTACATTTATTTATTTATTTATTTATTTATTTATTGTCATGAAATTTAATGGCCTTTCAGGATAAACGATCCTCCTAGCAGTCAGTAAAACACTGTAATAAGATTACACAAAAATAACAAAAACATTATAATGTTGAAACAACAGCAGCAAATAAATAAATCAGATGAAATACTCAAAATATGGCAGCATCAGAGAAAATATGAATATTTAAACAGGAGCTGCAGATAACACAATCAAAATGCTTGCACCATAAATCATCCATAAGTTTGCTGGAATAAAAATGCATCTAAAGGCCTGGACAGATACAGATAAGCGCAGGCAGCCCTTCAGATAGCCTGGGCTCAAACTTTTTAGAACTTTAAAGGTTAATACCAGTACCTGAAGCTGAGCTCAGAAATGATAGGGAGCAGATGTAACTGATGCAGAACAGGTGTAATGTGACAATAACACTTGGCTCATTTATGTGTTCTTGCTGCCAAATTTCTGCACCAATTGAACCTTCTGTGCTGCATTATTATTTATTATTTTGTCAAGTTGCTTTGAGACATTTGTTTGTAAACAGCAACTGATAAATGAAATAAACAACAATCTGTATGGGCAGTCCCATGTATACAGCACGTTACAGTGATCCAACCTGGACTGCAACCAATGCATGTGTCACAGATGGAAGCACTGGATCACTGATGTTGTTTGGGGAGCAGCTTGCAGGGCAGGAAGTTTTGATCAGAAGTGCAGATAAAAGTGAAGCAGAACAAGTGTGTGGAAGCTCCTTGGGCAGTGTTTTCTTAGATCCTGGCTCACTAGTGTAGCTCCTTGTTCCTTATTTCACAGACACACCTGATGACGTAATGTGTCTATATAGTTTTCAGTCAAGTTTGCAAACTCATGGCTCAAGAAACGAAAAATGTAGTGGATTATTTCACATTAGCAAAGGGCAAATTTCACTGCATTCTTTATGATCCTTCTGCTCCTTATTATTGTGCAAACGGCCTCCTCCATGAAAGAAAACGCTAAATGCACAAGTCTGCTACTGCAACTCTCCACCCTTCTTTTACTGTATTGCTTAATTTATGACAGGACTGCATAGTGAAATCTGCTTTTCATATCAGAGCTGACGTCCAGCTGATGTGAATTAATAGTAAAGTTTCTAAGCATGTGTAGAGTGCCTTTCCTTCCCCATTGAGTAACTACTGGTCTCCCCCCCCCTTTTTTAATTTTTTTATTGAGCAGCAGGGATTCCTTTCAGGGGAGAAGGCATGGATTCCAGATGGGCTTGAACATGGAAAAGAAAACCCTCCTTTTAGATATTAAGCACTGAAAGATTCTTTTTCCCCTCGTCATCATCTCAGGAGCCTTCCATTTTTTTGCCCCGAGGTACATGCAATTAGGCGCTCCCTTTCTCTCGCGAGGCCTCCTCTTTTTTGCCAGTTCTAGTCAGGCTAACACTTCCTGACAGCAGAGGGCGCTTCAAGGCTCAGCTGTCGCTATAGTTACCGCTGGGTGCGTAGCGGGGCTTACGAAGCTGACGCAGTGGGCGGCCCTGACACGGGCGGAGGCGGCATTGGAGAATTGGGAAGCTAGCGAGCCGCGGGATGGAGGCAGCGGCGGCGGCGGCGGCGGCTTTGGCCCGGTGGCGGCGGCGCCGGAGACGGCGGCAAAAGGGTGAGTGGCTGCGATGACGCGCCTTACTCGGGAGCTGAGAGGCGAAGGGGATGCCAGCAGGTGGGACTCAAGGGAAGGCGGATTGCCCCCTGTCGCCGCGGGTGAGGAGTGACGGCGCGCCCCTGGTACGGGGGGGGACAGTCGGGGCCGGAGGCGACCTCCTTATTCTTTCGCGGGAAGGGACGTGGTGCCTTTCCCCCGGGAGCCAAAAGGCGCCCTTGCCCTGGTATATAGCAACGCGGCTGGCTGTGGGTGCCTTTCTTTTTCTCCCCAACCCCCTTCCACAGCACCGCTGCCAGAGGTGGAGGGCCCAGTTGCCATGGTGAACGGGGAAGCATCCCCTCCCCCCTCCCCCAGTGCTACTCCGCCGGCGTGGGAGCTGGTCGGGAAAGAAGCAGCGAGCCCTCCTGCCCTGGAAGGTGCCCGCTGCTGCTGAGAACGGTCTCCCCTTTCCTCAGCCCCGATAACCTGGTCTGGGAGGGATTGTGTGGGGTACTCTGCGGCTTGGAGCGGAGGGAGGAAACAGGGCGCGGAGGCGGGAGGCGGCGGAAGCGCATCCACGGACGGCTCGTGGCAATGGCTTTTCATGTGGCCTGGGGTGCCTTCTCCCTTTCTCGCCCTCCCAGCACCCTGTTCCACAGCTAGGTAGGGTGGATTTGTTGCCGGACTGTGTGTGGGGAAACTGAGCCGGGGTTTGAGCTGTTTTGTAGCAGGCCTAGACTGCTGTTGTCCGCGTGCGTGTAAAAGAAGGAATTTGTGGCCTTTGGTTAAGGATTCTTATAACGACCCGTTTTTGCTGAGTTTAATCTGGACCCTCGCCCTATCCCCGCCGTGGTTTATGCTAACAGATCTGTGTGTGCTCGTGCTGTCTCTTCGTGGAGTTGGAGGCTTGAAGCTACTTCCTTAATATATTCTGGTGTTTCTGACTTGTATTGCAGAAGAAAGTCGTTTGTGTTTGTATGTACATTATGGGAACTGGAGTTGTATTAATAAACATTTACTTGGCAGCAAAAGGGGTGGGGGAGGGAGAAATTTATATTTTATCTGGGAATGGGTTGTCTCCACAAGATAATATAATTGGGGTCTGAATATCCAGCAGTGTTATCACTGAGTGCAAACAACTGAACAACCGAAACAACTTAAATTACATTGAAATGTAATAAGACATTCTAATATGCAGTGTGATCCTATGTATGTTTACTCAGAAGTCCTTTTGAGTTCAGTGGACGCTTCTGTGTGTGCATAGAATTGCAGCCTTAGTTTCATTGGAGTTTAAGCATGTCTCATTTTTACAGGCCAGTGCAGTAGACTGGATTATTAGATTATTAGTTTTGGTTTAATTCAGTTTAGTAAACGTGAATTTCAACTCACAACCAATGAAAGCCCTCAAGTGACTTACAGAACAAGAAATAAAACACAATTGTGTGTATGAAACAGTAAAATACAAGCATACTACAGTATTCATCCAAAATATTATCTAAAAAAAAATCTTCATGTAAATAGAATTAATAGCAAACAACCACCAAAAGCCAGGTCACTAGAACTGTCCAAACGCCTGGGAAAATAAATATGACTTTGCCTGATGTTGAAAAGGATGATGGTGTCAGCACCAGGCAAGCTTCCCTGAAGAAGGTACTCCATAATTTGGAGGCTACCACAGAGAAGGCCTGTTCTCTTGTTGCCACCCTCTGCACATCTCTTGGAGGGAGCACACGGACAAGAGCCTCAGATTTATTTATTTATATTTGTATCCTACCTTTCCTCTATGGAGCTCAGGGTGACATATATGCTCCTTTTTACCCTCACAGCAACTCTGTGAGGTAGGTTAGGCTGGGAGACTGTGATTTGCCCAAGATTATCCAGTAAGTTTCATGGCTGAATGGGGATTTGAACCCTGGTTTTCCTGGTCCTAGTCTAGCTTTATTACCCAGAGTCCTTATTGCCTAGATGTCATATGCTGAGTTAGGAATAAGAGAAATTTAGGAAAAGATTGTCTCAGAGGACTTATAGTTTAGGTAGACACAGACAAAACTGGTAAATGGGAATCAAGGAATAAGCCAGTAGCCAGGTTGCAGCTATGGGTAGAGAGACACTTACTGTTCTGCCAGTTCCAGTGCATCTCCATCTCTCTTTTCTGAAAATAGGCACATGAAGCTAGTCAAAAACCCTGCCCCTTTTTACTGTAAAATCTGGTGAGATCAGCTTGAGGGCGTTTTTTTTAAAAAAATAGCTTCAAAGAGATTTTGCAATTGATTGACAGAACAACCTGTTCCCCCTCCAGGTGAGGCCAATGGAAACGCTTTGCTGTAGGCGACTAGTGTGTTCACAGCCCTAGTGTATATTTCTGCACCTTTGGTGTGCACTTTATTGGGTACTTGAGGGGTATTTTATATTAATCTTACATGTTTTTATTAAAAGAAAAAGCCAATGATGATATCGTGGATCTGTGAAGGATGCCTGTGGGAAGAATGGTTACATGGTAAATATGTTGAAGAGTTTGGAGTACAGTTTTAATGGGTGGATTTCTAATTCAGTGCACTGGATTATTCCATTTCTTTGCTTGATGTTCAGTGGTATTCTCAGATAAAACAGTGCTGCTCACAATGAAAATAGATAACAGAGCCACTTTCTAGCAGTGTAAATGGCCAACACTGGATGTACTGGTGATTTTATGAGATTAATTTCTGGGATCAAGTGCCCCTCTCCCCCTCGTTTGATGACCCGGAACAATTGATTAATTCTGTGCTGTTTCTACCAAACGGTGGCTAAACAGAACAGGTCATGAAATTCAATATTATGATGAATAATTGAGAATATTATGAGCACGGTGTGTGCTATGGAACCAGGGCTCACAAACTTTATGATTCAGGAATGTACATTTTGTTTCATTCATCTGCTACAAAGACATCCTCGTGATGAAAATGATCTTAGTGGAGCAGATTATTTTTGCCTTCTTTAAGCAGAGAGGTCATGTCTCTAAAGATTGCATTGCATATTATGCAATCAGACTAATTAACATTAGTTGGTACTTATAAATTTTGTCTGTGCTCCATCTGTAAAGTAGTACAGATAAGCTCCATGCACACTGCCAATCGCTTTTTATGGTGTGGGTGGGAACTTCTGCTAAAGGTGAGCTGGGAAGACAGAGGCCTATCAGTTTTTCTCTTCCTTTTCATAGAATCATAGAGTTGGAAGGGGCCTTGTAGGCCATCGAGTCCAACCCCCTGCTCACAGCAGGAAATCCACAGCTAGAGCATCTCCCGCAGATAGCTGTCCAGCCTCTGCTTGAAGACATCCAGCGAAGGGGATCCCACCAGCTCCCTAGGCAGTTGGTTCCATTGCCAAACTGCCCTTACTGTCAAGAAGTTCCTTCTAATGTCCATAGAAGTTCACTCATATTGTAGAGGGAAACTGTATTCAGCACTGGTGGTGAAGCTACAGCTGATAAATCCATAAAATGGTCTTGGTAGTGGTTTTGTTGTATTCTCTCTGCAAGCTGTCATATACTCTGAAATTCAGGGTCCTCGATGTGCTGAAGTGCATTTCATTTAGAGTTCCTTACTTCTATGTTATACTTTTAAAAGCTGTTAAGCTTTTAATTTTTAATTTCTAATTTTTAGGATTCTGATTATGTTCATATGGAATGTGTTTGGTTGTAAGTCGCCCAGAGTGGCAGATTAACCTCTGCCAGATGGGCGTCTAACAAATCTCATAAATAAATAAATACTGTGATGTAAGTAGAAAGAGTTGCTTCAGAGATCCAGTTGGTCTTCTTTATCAGAGCTCCTCCCTTTCTTTCTCTAACCATGCCTATTTAGCAATGCCCCATCATATCTTTGATTATATGCTTTTTTAAAAAGAAAATGACAATTTACACATTTCAGTCTTCAAAAGTAAATGGTGCCACACATTGCCCCAAATTGTGCCATTACTGGGGTTTAATCTGTTCTGGGCCTCAGCACTGTAATAATCTGTTTTCAGTACTGTGGCTAAGCCCTGGAATATATGAAATAATAAATAAAAGTGCTTCTGAACATGTTATTTTAAATTAGTATTAAGACGCTGCAGTGTGTTCACACACTTAGAATTGAGGAGCGAAGGATTCCAGAGCAAATGCCATAACTCCCATGCAGGCCCTGGCCCTGTATCCACTCAGTCATCTAATTAGAGGATTATGGGGGTGTGACAGTGTGAATATTGCTGCAGAGACTGGTCTGCAATATGAGTTGGGCTCAGTGTGAAAAATGGCACTGCTGTTAAAGTTCAAAAGTATTTGAAACATTTAGAACTCATCGTTCTAATGTTGCCAGTATGACACATGTTGGCACAGTAGAACCACTGAGGCTTCCCTGTGGCACCAGTAAAGCCTCTGAGTGCCCCCCTCACTTCCCTTTCATCATGAAGTGACTTCCTCTCCCCCCTTGAAAAGTACATAGAGCTGAAGGAGGATAATGCAAGAATGACAACCCTTTCTAACTTCCTTTTTCACTTCTATGTGCTTTTCAAGGCGTAGATCAGCACTTGTGCAGTTGAACACAAACAGAATGACTGAGAGGCTAGGAGGGAAAGGGGAGACTAGGGGGATGGAAATGTAGTGGCCAGAGAGTAGAAAGTGGGGTACCGCAAGAGTCAGAGGAGAGAGAGAATGGAGTGCAAGCGATAAAGACAAAGAATGTAGAAAGAAGGTGCATGCTTATACAATTTCCATAGTGGTTTAACATTCAGGCCCTCTTCCCGGAAAACTCTGGAAATTGTAGCTCTGTGGGGGGAATAGGAGTCTCCTAACAACTCTCAGCACCCTTCACACCTTGGATTCTTTGGGGGAAGCCATGACTGTTTAAAGTGGAATAATAGTAGAATAAATGTATGGTGTGAATGTGGCCTCAATGTGGAATCGGATGTGAGGAGGCCAATTTCAGTCATTGCTCAGTCTCAGTTGCAAGGTGGTCTTGGACTGTCTTATCTGCCAGCCTAGCCAGCTTCATCAGGTTGTTGTGAGAATAAAATGAGATAATCCCTTATAAATTACCCTGAGCTCTCTTGAGGAAGGGTGGGACACAAATGTTCCAAAAGTACTCCAAATGGGGAAGTCTGGGGGTAGGAAGAGATGCTCAGTGACCACAGTGGTTACACCAAAATATGTAAAGGCAGTTGCAGAAGTGGCACAGAAGCAGAAGTGGCATAACGGGAATGTGGTGGAATGGAGAAAACCAGTGGGACACTGTTATCCCTGGATATTAACTATATTGAAGGAACAGGGAAGGACGTATTGGACGCATTGTAGCTATATATGTGGAAGAGGGCATCAGACCCAGCAATCTAGAAACCTCAAAAAGGGCAGACTCCGCAGAAGTTTTGTGGCTGGTGATACTGGGGCCCAAGGGTAATTTAGTACTGAGGACATTCTATCACCCCCCGATCAAAATGCTGAAGGAGATCTTGAGATGAAAAATGAAACTGAGGAAGCATCCAGACTAGAAAATACTGTGATAATGGGTGACTTCGTTTGGTATTTTAAATATATGTGTGAAATATGAATAGTTTTGTGGTCCTATTTCTTAGCAGAGATATGAATGCAAGCAGCGGGATGAGAATCAACCAGTCCATCCTTTCCCTCAGACACAAATAATTACAGACATAATCTTCTTAAGTAAAAGATAAAGAATGTTTACTCATGACCTTTCATATGTTCAGGAAACATAGGCTCTAGCTTAGATGAAATGAAAGGAGTCTCAGACCATAATAATGGTCATCTTGGGGAGGAGCATGCACATGCTTCACTCTGCTGAGGCTTAATGGAGAATATGCAAGAATCCCAGACAAAGGAGGAGAAAGAGAAAGCCAGGTAACCCCACCCTTTAGGAAGCTACATCACTGGTAAACAGGCACATGGGATATTTCCCAAATATCTCTTAAAGGGAACATGCAAGTTTGCTTATTCTAACAACTTCAACTACCCTGACATAGACTGACTACATATGTGTTCCAGTCACAACAAAGAGGTAACATTTCTAGATACCCAAAATGACAGTGCCCTAGAACAGTTGGTCATGGAATCAACCAAAGGGGTGGCAATCCTGGACTTAAAACTTAAATGTGGCACTCAGGACCTTGTGCAAGATGTAAGTGTTGATGAACCAATTGGGAGCAGTGACCATAGTACTATTAAATTAAACAAACATATAAATAACCAATTACCAAGAAAATCCGACATGGTCACACTGACCTCAAAAGAGGACATTTCTTAAAAATGAAGGGATTGATAAAGAGCAAATTAAAAGGCAAAGTCAGGAGGGCCACATCACTCCAAAATGCTTGGGACCTGTTTAAAAACACAATATTAGAAGCTCAACTGGAGTGTATGCCACATAAAGGTACCACCAGGGCCAGGAGGATGCCAATATGGTTAATAAGCAGAGTCAAAGATTCTATTAGCTGCAAGAAGGCTTCCTTCAAAAAAAGGAAAGCCTTGTCCAAATGAGGAGAATATAAAGGAACACAAACTTTGGCCAAAAAAATGCAAGAAGACTTGAGGGATGCTAAAAAAGAATTCAAAGAACATCTTTCTAAAATCGTAAACACAACCAACAAAAAATTCTTTAAATACATCCAAAGCAGGGACCATCTAGGGTGGTGGTTGGACTCCTGGTGACCAGGGAGTCCAAGGTGTGCTAAAGCAGGATAAGGAGATTGCAGAGAAGCTAAATGAATTCTTTGCATCTGTGTTCATAGTGGAAGATATAAATAACTAAGTATGGTGTTTGCAAGGTAAGTCCTGTCTCACTTAACCTATTAGAGTTCTTTGAGAGTGTCACTTAGTATATATATAGAGGTCATCCAGTTGACATAGTGTACTTGGATTTTCAAAAAGCTTTGACAAGGTATCTCACTTGTTCATAAACGATCTAGAGGTAGGGGTGAGCAGTGAGGCGGCCAAGTTTGGTGATGATACTAAATTGTTCAGCATTATTAATAAGGGATTGGGAAGATCTCCAAAAGGACTGTGAGAGCCAGTGTGGTGTAGTGGTTAAGGTGCTGGACTATGACCTGGGAGACTAGGGTTCGAATCCCCACACAGCCATGAAGCTCAGCCTCAGAGGGAGGCAATGGTAAACCGCCTCTGAATACCGCTTACCATGAAAACCCTATTCATAGGGTCGTCATAAGTTGGGATCGACTTGAAGGCATTCCATTTCCATTTTTTCCAAAAGGACCTCTCCAAACTGAGTGAAAGGGAGGTAAAATGGCAAATTCAATCCAATGTAAACAAGTGTAAAGTTATGCATATTGGAGCAACAACATATACACTCATTGAGTCTGAACTGGCAGTGACTAACTAGGTATGAGATCTTGGGGTCGTAATGGGAGGAGGTTGACCCAGCGTGCTGCAGCTGTGAAAAAGGCAAATTCCATGCTAGGGACCATCAGGAAAGTAATTGAAAATAAAACTGCCAATATATAATGCCACCGTACAAATCTATATTGCGGCCACATTTGGAATACTGTGTACAGTTCTGGTCGCCTCACCTCAAAAGGAATATTCTAGAGTTGGAAAAGGTTCAGAAAAGGGCAATCAAAGTGCTCAAGGGATGTAGTGACTTTCCTATGAGGAAAGGTTGCAGCATTTGAGGCTTTTTAGTTTAGAGAAAAGGTGAGTAAGAGGTGTATAAAATTATGCATGGCATGGAGAAAGTGAATAGAGAAACGTTTTTCTCCCTCTGATAATACTAGAATTGTGGACATCCAATAAAGCTGAACATTGGAAGATTCAGGACAGACAAAAAAAAAAGAACTTCTTCACACAGAGCATAGTTAAACTATGGAATTTGCTCCCACAAGAGGCAGTGATGGCCACCAGCTTGGATGACTTTACAAGAGGATTAGACAAATTCATGGAGGATAAAGGTTATCAGTGGCTACTAGCTATGATGGCTATGCTCTGCATACATAGTCGGAGGCAGTATGCTTCTGAATACCAGTTGCTGGAAACTGCAGGAAGGGAGAGTACTCTTGCCACTGTGACAACAGGATGCTGGACTAGATGGGCCATTGGTCTGATCCAGCAGGCTCTTTTGTTCTTATAGCTATCAGGTTTCTTGGGTCGTTTTAAGGACATACCTGAAATATGGAATACAGTATGCAGAAATGATTTGGCCAGAGATTGTAATGGGAAACAAGAAAGTGTGTATCATCAGGCAATTATATCTCTATAACATTTTTTCTACATTTTTGAAAACGGATTGTCTGTACAAAGATATAGTTGTTTCTCTGATCACACAGATCTCCCATATTGATTTCTGATGATAGGTTTCCAAACTCCAGTGTAATAGAGAAGTTATTGGATTTTGTCTTGGGTCGAAGGAGGAAGCTTCAGTGTGGTAGGATGTGTAGAAATGTTTTGAAGTGGTGGCAACTGGGAAATAATTACAGGATATAGTTAGAAGCTTTTGCATGTGGCTTTAGTGAGCAGAAACATAATGTCTTGGTTTTTACATTGGTTACATTGGTTGCTGTTAGGAAATATCTGTATGATGTTGTGAGTTGGTACTTCTCTGTAAGTATAGCCAAAAACATTCCAGTGTTCTGGAGCAGTGGTTCCTTTTTCTCCACGGACCAGTTGAAAATTGCTGAGGGTCTTGGCAGACTACTTAATTATTTTTTCTGTCGGTTGTAGCAATTATCATGAGCTTTGCTAGATACTAGATGATTTTTAATCGATTCAGGATTAAATTTGTTAATTCTAGCCTCCAATTTATTTCACTGTTAATCCTCTCCATTACTTTCAGGTGCCTCTTCTCCCCCCCCCCCCGCCCTGTCACTTTTGGTCTGTCCCACTTACCTTCCAGGCAGGCTGGCTGGTTCTAAGAATGACAGAGCAGCCACTGTGTCTGCTGTTTACAGCCACTATGCCTGCCATTCTTCGCAGACCTGCTACGGACTGCCAGAATGAATCTTACAGACCACTAGTCCATTTTTTTCATTCAGATGGCTTGCATGTGGAAGCCTCTCTATCATATACAAGCCCCGACATTTGGATTGCGGTGGAAGTGGTTTTTTAAAAAAACAAAACATGAAGTGAATACAGCCTTGCAAATGTATTTACGCAAGTTACTAGCCTAGCAAAATTCATAGAATAGTAGAGTTGGAAGGGGTCTATAAGGCCATCAAGTCCAACCCCCTGCGCAATGCAGGAATCCAAATCAAAGCATTCCCGACAGATTCTTACTAGTCTGCCCACCCACAAGTAAATATACAAATTAAAAAGCAAATTAAAATTAAAAACTGCCTCTTGTAATCCACATCCTGCTGTAGCAGAATTCTTAGGGGGAAAAGAATGAAAATACAGAGAACCAGACATAGAATCATAGAATAGTAGAGTTGGAAGGGGCCAATAAGGCCATCGAGTCCAACCCCCTGCTCAATGCAGGAATCTAATTAAAGCATACCTGGCAGGTGGCTGTCCAGCTGCCTCTTGAATGCCTCCATTGTTAGAGAGCCCACCACCTCCCTAAAGAATTGGTTCCATTGTTGTACTGTTCTAAAAGTTAGGAAGTTTTTCCTGATGTTCAATTGAAATCAGGCTTCCTGTTACTTGAGCCCATTATTCCATGTCCTGCAGTCTGGAATGATCAAGAAGAGATCATTCTACCCATCACAGTGTACAGGAAGAGAGATTTTGTTCCGGAGTTTTTCAGAAAGACTGGTGGTTTGTAACAACCCTAAGAATTATTGTGTAATGTGCCCCTATGGTCTACTGTTTCTATTCAATTTCACTAAAATGTCATACCTCTATTGAATATTTCAGTGGCTTCCAATCTGAATTAGTGTTATTGGTTCATTGATTAAATGTTATGTGGCCATTTGTGTCCAGTGGGTGCCCAAAAGCTAGGACTGGGGGTCCATATGAACATATAGTTATTACTTAAATAATGCCTTGACTAGTGGTCGGTGGACCATATTTTGGGAACCCCTGGTCTGGAGTACTCAAACTGTAATATCTTGTATATGAGAATATACAATTTTGCTCCAAGCTAGAATGTAAATAACTGTTTAGAATGTGTGCAAGTGTCACAAATATCTGATCGTGCATGTGAAATCACTAGTAAAAAATGAATCCCCCCCATCATGATTATTTTTGAACTATACATACAACCCTTATGGGAAAAAAACAAGCAAGCAAGGGTACCATCCTCCTTGTGACAATGCCACACTGATTTTTGGATCTCTTGCTTTTTACTGATTATAATCCTGGTAGCAAAGCTCCCTTCTCCCAAACCACATCATGGAACAGAATTTGGGCAAGAGCCTACTATAACCACTGAAATATTTGGACAATGTGTTGTTAACTGATTAAGCTCTAATACAGAGCTCTAGGCCAAGTGTGGGGAATCTTTGGCACTCTAGATGTTGCTGAACTCAATTGTGAATTTTGTTTTTTTATGAAGCTTGACTCAGCAACATACATTAATATATTGGGATACATCAGATCATATACAGTAGGGCCCCACTCATACAGCAGATTCTGTTCCAGGCCCCCGCCGAAAAGTGAAAACCGCTGGAAAGTGGGGCCCTACTCAGCTGTAGTGTGGGAGCTCCCCGCCCTACAGCTGATCGAGCTCCAACCGCTGCGCTCCAGCTGACCGATCAGCTGTAGCATGCAAGCTCCTCGTGCTACAGCTGATCGCGTGCTACAGCTGATGAGCTGGACTGCGTGATCAGCTGTAGTGTGAGGAGCTCCAGCTGCCGCACTCCAGCTGACAGGGATCAGCTGTAGCGCGCAAGCTCCACGCGCTACAGCTGATCTCGGGCTACAGCTGGAGCGTGTGATCAGCTGGAGCGCAGGGAGCTCTTGCACTACAGCTGATCCCTGTCAGCTGTTGCACGCGATCAGCTGGAGTGCAGGGAGCTCGTGCGCTACAGCTGTTCCCTGTCAGCTGGAGTGCGTGATCAGCTGGAGTGTGGGGAGCTTGCGTGCTGCAGCTGATCTCTGTCAGCTGGAGTGCGGTGGCTGGAGCTCCCCGCAGTACAGCTGATCACCCTGCCTGCGCCGCTCTATTAGTGGAATGCCGACAAGCGGGGCCCTACTGTAAATAATCACATGCTTGTAGCAGGAGCTACTGACTTAAAGTTGAAGAGTAGTGACAAGAACATTTGAAACGGCTGTTTGTGTGGTCTGTTAGTGGAGTTTAAAGAACAGTAAGAAAGATAGTTCCTCAAATGATTAGAAATGATTGTTTTCATTTTAAAGAACTGAAAACAATCTATATAATTAGGGGGAATGATTAGTAAAGTAATATCTAGATACATAACTTTCTGCTGTTGAATCAGAAATGATGATACTAAATGAGTACAGATAATTACCTTCCCTATCCTCTTTTTGTAAAAGAAATATTCCAGGGAAGGCAGATTCAGATGTTATATTCACTGTACTAAGTTTTGTTAGAAAAGACTTTGTTTAGTATGTGTGTGTATATAGAGTATCATGTTATTTGAGAGTTTTAAAATATATGTATGTAAATTGGCAAATCTTGCTAGAGTTGGCTGGTGAGTTACTGTTGCACTTGTTGATGTGCTGAGCATGATGGAGCAGCATTTCTTCTGTCACTTACTGAAGTTTTAAATGTCTCTTCTTACTGAAAACTGAAAATACACATTTGGAAATTCTCTTTCCTGTCTCCTTGACATGTGTGATCTACTTTCAGTAGAATATTGTGGGCAAGAAATATGCCAGTGCTTATCTGTGAAGCTTCTTGGGCCTCCTTGTGAGAGTGAGCAACAGATAGTCCTGCCAGGGGCGTCACAACCGGGGTGTGGAGCGTGCGGACCGCACCCGGGTGACACCCTGAGGGGGGTGACACCCAGAGCCACCCCGCCCCCTGCCGTTGCCCGGCAAGGCTGCGCCCTCCTCAGAGGCGGGCGGGCGAGATCGGGAGCAGCGTCAGCGGGGCGAGGGAGGTGCGCCGGCGTTCCCAGGCCTTCTCCGGCGGTGCACACCCTCCCAGGGGCATGGACGGGGGTGGTTGGCCTTGAGCGCTTTCGCACACACACACAGGCCCAGTCACCTTGTCCATGCCCCTGGGAGGGCGCACGCCGGAGGTCCGCACCCCCCCCCCGCACTCCTGCTAGTGACGCCGCTGAGCCCTGCAACCCATATAATGTTACAGTCTGAATTGGGATATTCTTGCTGTTTTGGTCTGCCAGAATGAGAGGCTAATAACCTAAGCCAGTGTAGTGTAGTGGTTAGAGTGTTGGACTGTGCCCTGGGAGACCAGGGTTCGAATCCCCACATAGCCATGAAGCTCAGTGAGTGACCTTGGGCCAGTCACTGCCTCTCATCCTCAGAGGAAGGCAATGGTAAACCACCTTTGAATACTGCTTACCATGAAAACCCTATTCATAGGGTCGCCATAAGTCGGGATCGACGTGAAGGCAGTCCATTTTCATTTTCATTCATGTCAGCTTGAAAGTACGTCTGTTTAATTTCTGTGGGATACACTTCCTCATAAGTATGCTTAGTATTGCAGTCAAAGAATAGATAATCTTTCCACAACTTGGTGCCCTCCAGATATTTTCGACTACAACTCCCATCAGTCCTAGCCAGCATGGCCAAAGGTCAGACATAATGGGAATTGTAGGCCAAAAATCTGGCGGGCACCAGGATGGGGAAGGCTGAAATCTATTTAGAAGCGAGACCAACTTTTATTGATTCAGAGATACAGCACACATATTGTATGCAAGAAGGCCCTTGTTCAGTTCCCTGTATATCTATCACAGATAGCAAGGCTGGGAAAGATGTTTGACTGAGACCTTGTGGAAAGTTACTTCCAGGCAACATTTTCATTGTGCTTGTCTGAAGGGGGTGCTGCTGATCAGTGTGGTGCTGTTTGGCCTTGTTAAATTTACTAGCTATTCATGATAGCTGGGAGGCTCCCATAGGAATCCAGAAAGCTTCCTGATAAACATAAGCTTCCCATATTTTCAGCTGTTTAAGTCTTAAATTTTAAGACCATCTTAGAAGAGGTGAAACAATGGTACATTCTATCCCCTGAGGATCAGACAGGAAACTATGGTTTTGTAGCTGAAATATGCTAACTTCCAGTCCAAAAGGGATTTAGAGACTTCTTCATGTGAAATGGTTCCACAAAGATAAAAAGACTTTGAGATCAATGTGGAGGTCACATCTTGATCTTTCTTGAGGTACATGGGCATGATGCTTGAGTATATTGGTCTTGACAAGGATGTTGTTGTTGTTATGTGCCTCCATGTCGACTATGACTTATGGCGACCCTATGAATCAGCGACCTGCAAGAGCATCTGTCATGAACCACCCTATTCAGATCTTGTAAGTTCAGGTCTGTGGCTTCCTGTATGGAATCAATCCATCTCTTGTTTGGCCTTCCTCTTTTTCTACTCCCTTCTGTTTTTCCTAGCATTATGGTCTTTTCTAGTGAATCATGTCTTCTCATTTTGTGTCCAAAGTATGATAACCTCAGTTTCATCATTTTAGCTTCTAGTGATAGTTCTGGTTTAATTTGTTCTAACACCCAGTTATTTCTCTTCTTCGCAGTCCATGGTATCCGCAAAGCTCACCTCCAACACCACATTTCAAATGAGTTGATTTTTCTCTTATCTGCTTTTTTCACAGCTTTCACATCCATACATAGAGATCGGGAATACCATGGTCTGAATGATCCTGACTTGAGTGTTCAGTGATACATCTTTGCATTTGAGGACCTTTTCTAGTTCTCTCACAGCTGCCCTCCCCAGTCCTAGCCTTCTTCTGATTTCTTAACAACTGTCTCCATTTTGGTTAATGACTGTGCCAATATATTGATAATCCTTGACAAGTTCAATGTCCTCATTGTCCACTGTAAAGTTACATAAATCTTCTGTTGTCATTACTTTAGTCTTCTTGATGTTCAGCTGTAGTCCTGCTTTTGTGCTTTCCTCTTTAACTTTCATCAGCATTCGTTTCAAATCATTACTGGTTTCTGCTAGTAGTATGGTATCGTCTGCATATCTTCAATTATTGATATTTCTCCCTCCAATTTTCACACCTCCTTCATCTTGGTCCAATCCTGCTTTCCGTATGATATGTTCTGCATATAGATTAAATAAATAGGGTGATAAAATACACCCCTGTCTCACCCCCTTTCCGATGGGGAACCAATCATTTTCTCCATATTCTGTCCGTCCAGTACCTCTTGTGCAGGGTATAGGTTGCGCATGAGGACAATCAGATGCTGTGGCACCCCCATTTCTTTTAAAGCATTCCATAGTTTTTCATGATCTACACAGTCAAAGGCTTTGCTGTAAAATATAAAGCATAGGGTGATTTTCTTCTGAAATTCCTTGCTCTGTTCCATTAACCAATGTATGTTTGCGATATGATCTCTGGTGCCTCTTCCCTTTCTATATCCAGCTTGGATATTTGGCACTTCTTGGTCCATATATGGTAAGAACCTTTGTTGTAGAATCTTGAGCATTACTTTATTTTCATGGGATATTAAGGCAATACTTTGATAATTACTGCATTCCCTGGGATCCCTTTTCTTTGGAATTGGGATGTATATGGAACGCTTCCAGTCTGTGGGCCATTGTTTAGTTTTCCATATTTCTTGACAGATTTTTGTCAAAATGTGGACAGATTCAGTCTCAGTAGCTTGTAGCAACTCTATTGGTATGCCATCTATTCCTGGTGATTTGTTTCTTCCAAGTATTTTAAGAGCAGCTTTCACCTCGCATACTAAAATTTCTGGTTCTTCATCATACGGTTCCTCTGTGAATGAATGTGTCATCCTGTCATCTCTTTTATATATTTCTCCAGTGCATTGCTTCCATCTTCCTTTTATTTCATCTGGGTCAGTCAGTGTGTTCCCCTGTTGATTATTCAACATCCCTGCTCGTGGTTTACATTTCCTTTAATTTCTCTAATCTTTTGGAACAGGGCTCTTGTTCTTACCTTTTTGTTGTCCTCTTCTATTTCTATACAGTAACTGTTGTAATAGTTCTCTTTGTCCCTACGTACTAGTCGCTGTATTGTTGCATTTAGCGTTCTGACTGTTTCTATCTCCTTTTGCTTTTGCTTTCCTTCTCTCTTTAACCATTTTAAGAGTTTCTTCAGTCATTCATTGAGGTCTTTCTCTCTTTTTAACTAGAGGTATTGTCTTTTTGCATTCTTATTTATTTATTTATTTATACACACACACACACACACACACCGCCCCATAGCTGAAGCTCTCTGGGCGGTTTACGATAACTAAAAGCATTAAAACAAATATACAAATTTAAAACACATCTTTTAAAACAATTTAAAACACAATTTAAATATTTTAAACAATTTAAAAATACATGCTAAAATGCCTGGGAGAAGAGGAAAGTCTTGACCTGGTGCCAAAAAGATAACAGTGTTGGCGCCAGGCGCACCTCGTCAACAGAATCATTCCATAATTTGGAGGCCACCACTGAGAAGGCCCTCTCCCTTGTTGCAAGACTCCCAGCTTCCCTCGCAGTAGGCACCCAGAGGAGGGCCTTAGATGTTGAGTGTAGTGTATGGGTGGGTTCATGTCGGGAGAGGCATTCCATCAAGTATTGTGGTCCCAAGCTGTATAAGGCTTTATAGGTTAAAACCAGCACCTTGAATCGAGGTCGTAAACATACAGGCAGACAACGCAAGTGGGCCAGAATCGGTTTTATATGTTCAGACCATCTGGTCCCTGTTACCAATCTGGCTGCTGCATTTTGCAGCAGCTGCAGTTTCCGAACTGTCTTCAAAGGCAGCCCCACGTAGAGTGCATTGCAGTAATCTAGCTTGGAGGTTACCAGAGCATGGACAACTGAAGCCAGGTTATCCCTGTCCAGATAGGGGTGTAGCTGGGCCACCAGCTGAAGTTGGTAGAAGGCACTCCGTGCCACCGAGGCTACCTGAGCCTGAAGTGAGAGATGGTTCTAGGAGGACCCCTAAGCTACGAACCTGCTCCTTCAGGGGGAGTGTAACTCCATCCAGGACAGGTTGGACATCCACCATCCAGTCAGAAGAACCACCCACTAGCAGCATCTCAGTCTTGTCTGGATTGAGCCTCAGTTTATTAGCCTTCATCCGGTCCATTGTCGCAGCCAGGCACTGGTTCAGCACATTGACAGCCTCACCTGAAGAAGATGAAAAGGAGAAATAGAGCTGTGTGCCATCAGCATACTGATGGCAACACACTCCAAAGCTCTGGATGACGGAACCCAACTGTTTCATGTAGATGTTGAACAGCATGGGGGACAGAACTGACTCCCGTGGAATCCCATACTAGAGAGTCCAGGGTGCCGAGCAATGGTCCCCAAGCACCACCTTCTGGAGCCGACCCGCCAAGTAGGAGCGGAACCACTGCAATGCAGTCCCTCTCCCAACTCAGCCAGTCTCCCTAGAAGGATACCATGGTCGATGGTATCAAAAGCCACTAAGAGATCAAGGAGAATCAACAGAGTCACACTCCCCCTGTCTCTCTCCCGACAAAGGTCATCATACAGGGCGACCAAGTCTGTTTCCGTGCCAAAACCAGGCCTAAAACCCGACTGAAATGGATCCAGATAATTGGTCTCATCCAAGAGTGTCTGGAGCTGGCCCGCAACCACTAGTTCAAGGACCTTGCCCAGGAATGGAACATTTGCTTACTGGCCTATAGTTATTAAGATTTTCTGGGTCCAGGCAGGGTCTCTTCAGGAGTGGTCTCACTACCACCTCTTTCAGGCAGCCAGGGACCACCCCCTCTCGCAAAGAGGCATTAATCACTTCCCTGGCCCAGCCGGCTGTTCCATCCCTGCTACCTTTTCTTAGTCAAGAAGGATCCAGCACAGAAGTGGTTGCATGAACCTGTCCAAGCACCTTGTCAATGTCCTCAAGCTTTACCAACTGAAACTCATCCAAGAAATCGGGACAAGGCTGTGCTCTGGATACCTCGCTTGATTCATCTGCTATAACACTGGAGTCTAAGTCCTGGTGGATGCTAAAGATTTTATCCTGGAAGTGCCTAGCAAATTCATTACAGCGGGCCTCAGATGGTTCTACCATGTCCCTGGGGCCAGAGTATAATAGTCCCCAGACAATTCTGAAGAGCTCCACTGGGCAGCAGATTGATGATTTGATAGTGGCAGCAAAATATTGTTTTTTTGCTGCCCTTACTGCCTCTAAATACAGCTTACCATAGGCACTTACCAGTGTATAATTGCATCCACTAGGAGTTCGTCTCAAGCCGTCTCCTATATTGTTTCATCGCTCTCAGCTCTGGGGTGTACCATGGAGCCGTACGAGTTTTACACAGGAGAAGGCGCTCAGGAGCAATCATGTCAACCGCCCGGGTCATTTCTGTATTCCACAGTTCAACCAGGGTTTTGACAGGAGCGCCAGCCCTATCAGCCGGAAAACTCCCCAGAGCCCTTTGGAAACCATCCGGATCCATTAGTTTCTGGGGCGGACCAACTTAATAGGTCCCCCACCCTTGTAGAGGGGAAAAGCCACTGTAAGCCTAAACTTCAGCAAGCAGTGATCTGTCCATGACAGAGGGACTGATGTAAGGCCCCCCACATTCAGATCACCAACTTCATGTCCAGTTGCAAAAACCAAGTCTGGAGTGTGCCCTGCTACATGTGTTGGGCTAATGGCATATTGGGACAGTCCCATGGTTGTCATGGAGACCATGAAATCCTGAGCTGCCCCGGATAAGGTGGCTCACCCGCCTTCCCTGATAACGTCTCTGACTTCATTCCATAGTTCTTCTGGTTCTCTGTCAACTAGGTTTAAATCCTCAAACCTGTTCCTTATTTGATCTTTATATGCTTCTGGGATTGTATTTAAATTGTATGTTGGCATTATGATTGCTTTGTCTTCTTTAGCTTTACTCCGATTTTCGATACGACTAGTTCATGATCTGTACCGCAGTCTGCTCATGGTCTTGTTTTCGCAGAAAGGATGAAACTTCTCCATCTTCTGCTACCAATTATATAATCAATTTGATTCCTATATTGACCATTTGGTGATGTCCATGTGTACAGCCGTCTTTTCGGTTGCTCAAAAAATGTGTTTGCAAGAAACAAATTATTGGCTTTACAGAATTCAACAAGTCTTTCTCCTGCTTAATTTCTGTCTCCTAAACCCGATTTCCCTTCAATTCCTAATTCTTCTCTGTTCTATACTTCTGCATTCCAATCCCCCATGATTATCAGCACATCTTGTTTTGGTGTGTGATCAATTTCTTCCTGTACTTCTGCGTAAAATCTCACCAATTCCTCTTCTTCTGCGTTTGCCGTTGGAGTATAGACTTGGATGATGGTTATGTTGATAGGTTTCCTGTTTAATCTCATTGATGTAACTTGCACAGACCTTGCGTTGTAACGCCTAATTGCTCTTGCTACATCACTTTTCACTATTAATGCAACCCTGTTTCTTCTTAATTTCTCATTTCCTGCATAAAATATTTTGTAGTTGCCTGATTGAAAATGTCCCATTCCCATCCATTTTAATTCACTCACACCAAGTATTGTAATGTTGATGTGTTCCATTTCTTGCTTAATTTCTAACATTTCCTGGTTCATGCTTCTCACATTCCATGTTCCTATTGTGTGCGTCATACAACTCCGGACTCTCCTTTTGCATCTGTGCTCATCAGCCTCTGGGCTTCCTTTCGGCTTTGACCCAGCTGCGTCATTAGTCACAGCGCTACTCGTACTTGTCCTTTGTTCTTCTCCAGTAGCTCGGTGAGTGCCATCTGACCTGGGGGTCTCATCTTCCAGCACTTCTCATGTTGCATTTTGGATACTCTGTTTGTAGGGTTTTCGTGGTAAGGGATATTCAGAGGTGGTTTACCATTGCCTTCCTCTGAGTTTGGATGCATTTTAGTCTGGTGTCTCAGCTTTGACCATTCCGCCATGGGTGCCCCTGCTAGGAGTCTAGCCTCTTGGTCTAGACTCCTGACATATGGAAGGAAAGCCTTGTTTAGGTATTGGCAGTCAGTGTGAATTTCTCAGGGCAGATTTGTGAGCAGGATGCAAATTGCCTTCTGGTTACAGATTCTTCCTCAAAAAATGATATGGATGATGATTTCCAATGTCATTGTGGACAAGCAGAAGGCTGCTCTTTCAAAAAATGCACTGGGCTCCCCTGACTGGCCCAACTGAGCTTCAAAACAAGGGATAGTTTCCACCATGGCTTTTGGGAATTGTATTTCAACCCCCATGATCTCAGACAAAAGATGCTATGTCACCAATAGACTTCTGTTTTCATGGAAATGGAAGTGAAGAGCAGGGGAAGCAGAAGCCTGTGTAGGCTTCCCCCACCCATGAAGGTGCCATGACCGCTTTGCTTTGGCAAGTTTAAGGCAAGAGTGGGAAATCTTTTTTCTGCAAAAGGCCATTAACCAACAAGAAAAAAATGGGGGCCACATATGAGTAATATGATGTCTGACAGACAGAATGTCAACAGGTGACACTTTTCCGATAGTTTTATTTCCATAATGGTAAGAGTTAACCTGTTGAATTTCTGCCTGTCACACAGCTATTAAAGACACAAGAGTCCACTCTCACTCAGTTCCAACCCTAAATCATGCAAAGAACTCAAGTTTCATGGGTTGTAAAACAGTTATATTGCTATAGGACTATCATAAATTGATATTGGGCTGGCAGTTTTGCATTCAGTACAACACTGGGCATGGTGTTTCAGATGGGGTGGGTGTGGGTGGAACAAAAGAGATTTAAGATTTACAACAATTGAGGTTCAAATGTCCATGCGTCAATGAATTCAACTGCATTCTAAGAGTATTTGTATTTGTGGGCAACTGGATCTGGTTGGTGGGCCAGATTCTTATCTCCTTATCTCCTCCATCCTCATGGGCTGCCTACTTGTCAATCACCTGATATTATGGCCTTATTCAACTAACTCATTGTGCAAGTGGAAGCCAGGACAAGGATTCCTGCTAGCGCAGTGGGACTTATCCCCCTTTCCTCTCCCCTTGAGTGCCCCTGTGCCCTTCCCAAATCTGCTCCATTGTATTGGGAGACCCTCCAGAACAGCGTGCAGGGGGAGGAGAGGGGAGATTGTTCCATCAGGCAAGCAGAAAGGACAAGCTATGTTGAATACAACCCTAAGTGACCTCTTTTTTTCTGTGTGGATCATCAGCTGGGTGCTTTGCAACTCCTGACAATTAGCTGATTGGTGCTGCCTGGGAACCTCTTTGACCCAGCCACATTTTTACCTGCTCCACACCTGCTGTTATATATGACATTGGGGTAGTGCAGGTGGCATTGCATGGGCAAAATGGCCTTGCGGGCAAAATGGGGAGGCTTGATGGGCTAAACTAAGCCTGCAGGAGGTTTCCACCCCTGATTTGTACCTCATAATAACTGTAGCAATGTTATCAGCATAGGTCAAATGATCACCCTTAAAAAAATTAAGTAAAAAGGATTTCAGCCTTTGACATGAATGTAGTCATATAAGTGTTTATATCACCAGCAGCCATCCCTCATAAAAATTCCACGAGTTTCCCCCATAGTGGGAAAGCAGTTTATCTCCTTTCCCCCATTCCATGTTGCTGCTAAAACTTTGTAAACTGCTTAGAGAGTTTTTATAAGCAGTATATAAATTAATTAAATAAATAAATCCATAAACATATCTGCCCCTCCCAACTCTTGATTGCCCTACACACTAGCATCTCACCACCACTCCTGCTGCCTCAGCCTGCCTAATGGTAGGGCTAGCCCTGAAGCCTGGGGCACATCACACTCACCAGAGAGCAATTGAATGCTTGCCATGGCGAACAAAATTATAGACTTCCACTGTTTAGTTGAATGATCTAGTCATATAGTTCACAGTAATTGACAACAAAGAGTCTCGTGGCACTTTAAAGAGTAAAAAAATGATTATGGCATAAGAGTTCATGGATTGCAGTTCATTTCATCAGATGTATGAAATAATATCCTGAGTTGCAGTTATATATACACATAGTTGTGGGGGAATTGCATACAGTAAGGTCAGAAGGAAATGAAATGCAGAAAGGTGCAGATGGTGATAATTACATTAACAGTTTCTATTTACCAAAAACAATTGTTGATATCACAGCCAACTATGTGATCAGTAAAACTTTTTTTGTTTCATTTTGCTTTTTGTGAATGACCACTCTTAAATAACGTAATACTCTTCTACAAGCAGTTTACAAAATTTTTCCTAAGAGTAAGGTCTTAACAGTAAATAACTTTTGTGGCTGCGTCTACAAAGCAGCTAGATTTGGGTGCCTGTTCCACTGAACACATTTGTGTTGGATCTAGTTTTACATTCCAAGATAGAAATGCTTCTGGGGCAAATAACACTCAGTCATTTATTCATTCAAGCATTATCATCTGGGAAAATTTGTATACTAAATCCAGTAATTTGAACTCTGGTGCTGTGCAAATGCTCAAATTGGATGGCTATTCCCTTTTCAGTCAAGATCTCAAAATCCTCTTAGTGGTGTTGTCCTGCATATGGATTTTCACTAGGTTTGCAGAATATATGATGCATTAATTATATACATTCTTAAGAAAAGAGAGAAATAGTTTAAAACATTAAATTGTACTGACTGAATTTTATAAATGCATTATAAAATAAGAGTTGTGAAGTGGTTGTTGCCTGTAAAATAATTGATACAGTTCTACTTATAGTATATTATTTTGGAATAAAACAAATGGGGTAACTAATTCTGAATTAGAGCAACATCATTTTTAAATGTTTATACTTTAGCCTTTTAAGCTACGAAAACTCCTAATGTACTCTTCCTTATTATGGAGTAAAATGTCTTGACATCCAGAAACATCAAAAAGATCACTTTGCAGTTTTCCTCCTGAATCTTTAAATGGGGCCAGGGAAAGCAATTAGCTCTTCAGAACTACATTACTGCAGCTCCACAGACATCAACAGCCAGTGTAAGACGGCTAAGATAAACTTTCCTGGTAAAAACCAATGGCAATTCTAATAATGACATAGCACAATGGAAAAATGTTTACTTCAGCCCCGAATATATAGATGTGCATACACATATATACAAGGCTTCATACTTACTGGCTGGTCTTGCCAACCAAGTCAAAATTTGTTGTTGCCAAGGTCTGGTTTGATCCTCTGCAGTAGTGCCTGCTGCCGTTGCCTGAAGGAAATGGTGAGAAGCTTGCCAGTTTGGTTGTTCCAAGATGATGTGCACCAGGGATCCCAGCAACAAAATGGCCAAACAACTGCCAAGCTTCCTCAAAACCTTGGTGGGGGGATTGCTGCACTTTAGTGACAATCCCCGTCCCTCTCTGCAGCGCCAAGGTTTGTTCATCATACTTGCCAGAGGCCATGATGAGTGAAAATGAGAAGCTTGTACATATATTTTGATCCTTCAAGGACCTGAACTAATCAGAGTGCAACTCAGCACCAGCTTGTATTCCCTTTTCTTAGCATTATTTTAAATATTTTTAATTTCTCATACTAAAAAGTTATTTTAAACAAGAGGAAGAAAAAAGTGAAGTTCACCAGTACTTTTTTTTAAAATTATCAAATTGTTCACGTTACATATTGAAATCAGAAATAGAAAAAGTGAAACCAGAATTCAACAGAATTTGAAGAGCATTCACAAGAAAACTGAAACATACATTTATTTTCCTGCATATTATACAAAACTCAAACTAGAAACTAAACCAGTTATCTAGGACAATATCCTTATAAAATAAACAAAATAATATGAGTTTTGGCTAAATCAGATAGACAAATATAATCATGATTATATATAGAGAGATGTGAAGGCCCTGGGGAAAAAATGGACCCCTCATTTTTCTGGGCCTTAACATCTATATGTATATATTAATAAAGATCTTGAGATCACTGGGTGTCATTTGTGGCGCACATCAACACCTTATCCCATGCTGCAAATCACACCCTATGACCCAACGCTGCTGTGGATCGTGGAGCTCCGCTCTCCCAGCCCTAGCCTATAGCTTTAGGCAGGGGCCCTTCTGAGCTGCAGGGCCCCTCAGGCCCATGCCCGACCTGGTCACCTCCTGGTGCCAGGCCTGGTGAGTATCTATTTGATCTTTGTGATTTCTATGTCTCTGTGCATACAATGGAGATAAAGTGTAACGTTTATGTAATACGTGATCTGAGATGTGTAGTTGTAGCTCCTATCAGTACCTTGTATTTATACTAGATTATGATGGTGCTATATTTCTCAAGCAGGTGGGTTAGACCATGTGAATAGGCTATGATTCCCAGTAGGCTTAGTGCTGGTATGTCAACGTGTTTTTGGGCAAGTGAGCCATGAAAACAATTGTTAGGGAGTTTATAACCTTTTTTCCTAAATTGGGGTGTGGTTTGTGTGATGTGAATCAGTGCTCTGTGACATGAACATCCATGGGAACTGCTTGGAAAATGTTAAAAAGCTATTCTATCTTATTATGGTTGAATGGCTTCCTGCACAACATGCCAGAAGGAAGCTTTGTGGAATAAGAAACACACTGAATTTGAATATGAGAGTTGTTTCTTTTCAAGAAGTCACACTGAGATGGCAGGGGCTGTCTAACTAGTCTTGCTAGTGGGAAAGCATTTCATAGTCTTAACCTAGAATGTGAGGCAACTGTCCACTAATGTGTGCAAAAATGTATGTGACTCACACATTTTCTTAGCCTGTACAGTCATTAGTGTAAGATTCAAGTCTTTGTTTGAATCCATAAGATCTTTGGATCCTCACATTGACAGTTCTTTATAAACCACTGAGGTATACAGTAGTCAGGACTTGGGAGGGAAAAAAAAGTTCCATTTGAGCAAGCAAAAAAGGAGAGAGGGGAAATGATGTGTTGCAATCCAATACGAGAGAGAAAGTGTGTGAGAGAGCTTTGCATTTAACAGTTAAATGATGGGGAGCGGGAATAACAGCTGAATTTTTTCTTGCATCTTATCATGAAGCTGCCAAAAGCTTCACCTGCTTAATTTTTGCCTCTCATGCAGTAGTTGAAGGCACAGGTGCCCTGCCAGAAAAAAACATTGGTAGTCTAGCCAGAATGCTATAGTATTCAAACACTGCAGGAAGAGAGGAAAATATTTATCTGGGCAGAGTGGATAATGTCTGAACAACACCTAGTATGCTTTAATAAGCATTAAGTAGTAATAGCAGTAGTCTGTCTGCGAACAAATTCCTAGCTTCAACTATTTTGGCTTTAAAAACAACACACACAAAAAACTGGAGCTAAGAGGGAGGAACAGAATAAACTGTCTGGAGAAGCTGGACTCAAAACCGTTCTTGCCTCTCTTGACTTGTTAGATGTAGGGATGGGAAAAATTCAGTTAATTCCTTCAAGGCCTAAAAAAGAGGCACCATCACTGCTTTTTCCAGCCTCTCTCACAGGTTCTAGTTACTGCTTTTACTTTCTAAGGGTTACTGGCTGGGTAACTCAGTGTTTAGTCCAGAACTATTAAAACAATGGCCTGTACCAATAAAATTCAGAATTGTCTATGTTTACAGTTTTGTTCCATAGTTAGTTGGAACAGATAATCCCTGAATTTTTTCATAGAACTGGGAGGGAGAACTTGTGGCGTTCAATATGTTTTTGGACCACCATCATCCCTGACCATTGGCCATGCTGGTTAAGGTGATGGGAGCTGAAGTCCAACAACATCAGAGGGGGAGGTCCCCCCCATACCTTTTATAGAAGAATTCACCTGTCTTTGTTATGTGTAGATGTATGTGATGGTGATAAAATGGCCAGTGGTTGTAACATATAAACCTCTTCCAATTTTGCAAATTCTTGGGTAAACAACTCCTGGTTCTTTGGGTTAGCTAGTCACATCTCTCTTCTCTTCCATACTCTTGGAAATCTTCAGCTGTAGCCAACTAAGCAGCAGAGCTGGATTTCATGGTGCAAAACAGCAGAACAGAGTAAAATGTCTTCAAATCTCTTTTGCTTTATTCTTCAGAATGGTATGCTTGTGTCATATTTTCTTCATGTTCCATTTATCTTAGAAGTGTATAATCAGTTTTGTAAGGAAGCAGTGGCAGTCTGATCCAGGAAGTCTCCCCTCCCACTAGCTCCAGAGTGAGCAGTTCTGAGAGAGAAGGGAAAGGAGTGGAATTTCATTTCATATCAATTGCTATCCAAAATCTGCTTAGCTTCCTGGTCCTAGTGGTTCCAGCCTGGATACATCTTTTGAAACAGTGCTTGAGTAATCAACTGTCTTTATTGAAGTGAATAAATTTGTCATCTAAACCAGTTGTTCCCTGTAGCGGCCTGTGAATGCACTGTCTTCTGCTTAGTACTTTGTAGCCACCGATACCAGATTCTAGCAATTAGCCAATAAGATAATACCTCCTATAAAAATCTAAACATCGGTGGAACCAAAAGGGAACAATTAACTAGGTCTGAGAAACTATCCAGTTTTGGGATGAGAAAAGTAAACTTCCCAACCAGCCTCTCCCTGCTCCTATTCAGTAACATGTTTTTAAAGTGATCCATTTGCCAAGTATCGTATTTTTCAAAATTCCAGACATTTTAAAATGTATCTCTTCATCTAATTGTTACCACCTCTATGTTATGTTTATATATTTTTCCCAGTACAAGTCCTTGTAACATATGTAACATATGCAAAAGGAGATTTTAAACCATTTTACCCAGGTAATTGGATATAGCAAGTGTCTGCCCACAACATTATTTATAAACATATTTATAGGCTGCCCTGTCACGTAAAATATCAAGTACAATAGAACATAAAATACCATAGAAACAGTACAAAATAATCACAAAAATGACTGGCTCATCTTGAAGGCCTAAATGTTTAAACAACTGAAGGCATAAAATGGTCTTCAAGAAACATCTGAAAATTAGCAGCACGGATGCTGATCAATGAACATTTTGGGTCCAAGACCACTGGCAGATCATTAAATAAATGAAGTATATGCCTCTCTGTTTTCAGCTGCTCTCTTTTCCTGCTTTCTTTCTTCTGCTGGAAATGGAAGTTCTTCAAGAAGCTGTTCTGGGAGCCCAGTGTTGATCAAGTTGATTATTTCCACAATGAGCTCATGCTCTAGGTTCACTTTTAATGCTAATAGAAGAATAATTTCACTGAGTCTTGCCTTGATGTTATAATAGCTGCCACTGTCCTACCAGAAGTTTATATTAAAGCAGGTAGATACTCCTAGTTAATTCCCAAACAGTAGCATATTCCACTAATCTGTACTTATAGACTGTTATATTCCAGTTTGTGGTACCAAGCAGCTAAGCCCCATTGGCAGACAAGAGCTTCAGTATAACCCAAAGTAAAACAGTAAACTTAAGAAACACACCCTCAAATATTTATTTAGGGAGAACAAAATAGAGTATCAAATCAGGCATATAAGATTACTAAAGAACAAAATAGTTAACTCTGTGTTTATGTGGGGATGTAAAAGTCTTGATTACCTGAGTTCTTTAAAAGATCTTCATTTTTTATGTGCATATCCCAGCTTTCTTCCAAGGAGTTGAGGGCAGCTGACATGAGTTCTTTCACTTCTTCCTCTCAAGAACCCTCTAACATAACTTAGTCTGAGAGACAGTGGTCCGTTATCCAATGCTGCCCAGAGAGCTTTGTGATTTAGCCCAGGTTTTTCTTGTCCATACTTGAGTGACTAAGAGTGCAGTTCTACCCTCTGGGTGCAGATTAGGATGGTGTGTAGATCTCTCTCTGCCAGCAGAAGCTGGAAGAAAGAAGCACTGCTGGGAGTGGTGGAAGGGGTGGTGGCAGCGGCGGCAATAGGAACTGGTGGATCCAAAGCCCCATGTATTCCCTGAGGGTCCAATCCTTGAGTTTCTCAGCTGCACCAGACTGGAGCTGGCACACATACACAAAAAGACCCTGCCATTTCACCCTGGCTGGTGCAAGCAGCTGGGCTTTAGATGTAGTGATAGATTTAACATTCCACTTTGCCCTGCTGCTCCTGGTTGGTGGTTAGGATTGCTCTGTTGATATAAAGGAGAACAAGACCTTTGTACCATGAAGCCTTATACAGAAAAGCAAATTTCAGCAAATATAGCTTGTTTGTGCAAGGGTAAGAAAAAGTACAGTTGCTACAATTCCTTTTCATACATTATTATTAAAGGCACTGAAGCCTTGCCTGTCTTTGCTTATGGTCACCTGCAGGGCTGTGGAGTCAGAGTCGTGGAGTCGGGAGTTGGGAGCAATTTTGGGTGGAGTCGGAGTTGGTAGAAATGTACCGACTCTAGCTTCAAAATAAATTTTGACAAATTTTTTAAAATATAAATTCAAAATGTCAAAGAAGCTTCCCATGAAGTCAGCTGTATTTGAGCATTTCACCATAACTCAAGATGGAAAACATTTTGTGTGTCAGTGTATGACACAGGACCCAGATGAAGACAAATGCTGTGATGCCAAGATCAGCACATATTCAGGCAGCGATAAAAATGCTCCTACGAGTGCTTCCAATTTAAAAAGACATTTACAGCGCTTTCCAGGGCTGTGGAGTCGGAAGCAATTTTGGGTGGAGTCGGAGTTGGACAGTAGAAAAATAGAGGAGTCAGAGTCGAAGGTTTGGCTTACCGACTCCACAGCCCTGGTCACCTGACACTAAACTGGCTCTCGCCTAGCTCCTTGGGGTTCCACAGCTATGCTTGCAACAACTTCTGATGAGAGTGATGAGCTCTAGCTTGCATCTCCAGTTTGAAGCTGGAATCAGGTGGAGGAGGATCACCCCTGCAGTTCTGCTGTGGAGGCACTCAGAGCACTTGAAGCACAGCTCAACATTGAGGACAATTTGATTTCTTCCCAGCTCCAAACTGGAGAGGAAACTGGTGCTTTGTTTTGTTCTTCTCTTCCAAGGAGCTTGCTTGGTGTGCCTCAGAAGCAGAACATTGTTCCAGGAACAATCTCTCCTCCCTCCAAGGTTGAAGTTAGGAAGGAGATGAGAGAATTGTTCTTGACCTCACACAGTTTTTTGGAGATGGAGCGCAAAGTCAGGGATGCAATCCTTTGGGAAAAGGACGGGCTTGGTGATTGTGTGTTTTTGACCAGTCAACATTTGTGGCTTCCTGTTAAAGATAACAATTTATTTGTAGATGTGCCTTCGGATAGCATAAGAAAAGCCTATCGGATCAGGCCAGTGACCCATCTAGTCCAACATCTTGTTCTCGCAGTGGCCAACCAGATGCCTGTCAGAAGCCACAAGCAGGACCTAAGCACAACAGCACTTTCCCCTTCCTGTGGTTTCCAGCAACTGGTATTCGGAGCAGCATACTGTCTCCAATAGTGGAGGTAGAAGAACATATTGAGAGCAATACTAGGTTTCTTTATCACATTATCCAGGAAGATGGATTCTAAACAAGCTCTTTAGCAAGAAAACCCCAGGCTTTTCAGGAGAAAGAGCATATGAATCAGGTGGCTTTGAACTAATAAAAAAGCCATCTTGTTTCAAATTGGACAAAGACTTAATTTAGCTTGCAGATTTGATCTGAACTGGGAACTAGAATATGGGAAATATACAGGTAGAATCCACGAGGCTAAAAGCAGTGTCCTAGATTCCAGGAAACACCACGTTAACTAGAACAGTGATCAAAGGGAGAGTTTTGGATGGCTTCCCATGCACATTCAGGAGCAATGGTTCGCTCATAGTGAAAGACTAACCTTTGGCTTTTGCCTGTCTTGCGTTACACAAAATGGCTGTCAAGAGAAATTTCAAAATTAATAACACAGAACAGCATATATTATATCTCTGTCACACTACAGTTTGCTAATGTCCTGTGATAATACCTTCAAGAAGCAGATTAGCTGATTTTGTTAGATCATCATATGGGAACTATACTTTATTAACTACGACTCCTTTGGACTGTTGATAGATTAGTGCTTTTGCATTCTATAAATATTTACCTGTAATTATATATATTCCTTTAAACACTACATGTAGTTGATATTTTTTGCATTCTTGTATATATAAACTTTTATGATTCATAGTATTTGTATAGAGCATCTGTTAGAGATGCTCCTTCTCTAACAGATTCCATCTGTATGTTTGTGATGGTTTGTTTTTAGTTAGTCAAGTGTCATTTTTTTACAGGTTAGAGAGACTCTAATGGGAGTTGGAGGAAAGCTCCTACTCAGGAAAAAAGTGTTAGCTCTGTTACAATCAGCAGTGTTTCTTAATCAAGCTTGTTAACCCTCTGTAATCTGCCTTGTTGCCCCTATTTCTAAAAATGAGAATAAAAGGGGATTTAATTTTTTTCTGGCCTTATAGCAATAAGCTCCTGGCCTGATTAAAGCAAGCTTCAAAAATTGGCACAGTAAGATTACCTGAAGCCCTGTAAAAAGTGTTTGCTTTGTTCTGGGGATGGGGCAGTGGCAATTGGCATTCTGTCCCTCAGTTATGTGTAAAATATAGTGATGCCTTCGAATTTGAAGCTATGAATTTGAACCTCACTTTCACTTATTATATTTCTGTTTCCATGTAGTGCATTGTGTTTTTCTAAGTGGGGCTTTGCTGTCCTACTTTTGCAAGGTAATTAAATGAAATATGCCAGGCTATGCTGTTTTGCAACTAAATATGGTAGTATTTTGCTATTTACAAATTTAATTTCTACAAATCCTATCTAATGCCTTAAGGCAGTTTTTCTACAAGCAGTTTTGATATGTATATGTTTTGGACAATATGCTTTGGAAGTTCCAGAGTTGCTTTGCATTAGCAGACAGAAGTTATACACTGTTCTGAAGAATGTACACAGGACACCAAATCTCAATTGCTAAACCTTGCTGCTGACTGTTTCAGAGTCTTAAGGACACTGTTTACTTTAGATGTATGTTTCAGCTCCCTTTTTAAATGTTCCTTTTAAAAGATGCAAGAGCTGTTGTTCAAGTAATGGATTTTTGTTTTGTGAAACTTGATCTTATGTAAGGAGATATTATATATGTCATTTTTGGACTTTGAGACTTATTTTTCAAAACATTGATTTACTAATTTTTTGCAGTTATAAACTGGCCACCCTGACTCATTTGGAACTTGAGCCTAATTATAAACTATAAAACACAGTATCCCAGGTCAGGTCTATGAATATTCTTTTTAGTCACATTATTAGGGCAAGTATAGAATATTTGTATAGGTCCACAGGGTCAGAAGATGGTCTGCGTTAACGGGGAACCAAACTTGCGGTCATCTATAGCATGCCCCCTTTGAAACGTGGATAAGGAATCTTGTTCGGCATGCAGCGTTCTTATGGATGTCTATGACCTAGTTAATCATGTGTTGTTGCCTTCTCTATTGTAAGAGAAAAAGTGGAGAAAGAACTAGGCAGGCATTCTTGGCTGGAGAAGGTAGGTGGAAGGAGGAGGGGACAAATCATGTGAGCTGCTGCAAGAAGTATTCATTCTGCCTAAGGATGACTATTTGGTAGTTTACATGTAGTGGTGTTTGTGAAGAATGTATCCATAGGGTAATGCATGAACCATTTTTACAAAGCCTACGTATTTATTTTCAGGAGAATAGTGCATTTCCTGAAGCCTGTTCATTGTTAACACTGGAAGTATTCACATGGAAATAAACCCAGATATATATGCAGGGTGAGGCAAGTGAGTGTGAGGTTTTTGCTGATGGCATTTATCATTTTATTATGAAGATGTACATGTCTGCTTTCACTTGATAGCAAGTGAAGAACATGCTTTGGGTACCTCCAGACTGTCAATATTTTGCGAGAGGAATTCAGATACATACTGGAATGTTAGGTTTATGCAATTCAAGTGGATTAAAGTGTGTTGTCACCCTAATGCAACAAATCCACTTAACCCCCCCAAACCCTGACTTTTTGTAGTTTGCAATGTGACAGGAAAATGCATTGATCAGTATGGGATGAATGAATGATTAACAAGATGATGTGTAAATACCCTGTAAGCATGTTAGGACTACTGTTCATTGTTGTATAACTACCCCATAAACAAATCGGAATGAATGCTCAGTAAAGACTGAACATCATCTAACTGTGGCATAAGCTTTGTACAAGCAGATCAGGATGAAGGCTGAATAAGCAGGTCATCTGGAGGAGCCCTTTTCATCAGTATGGGCATTTTCTGGCTGTGCTTTTGCTTTGCACACTGATATATAAACGGACAGATGATTGCCCTTTTGCATACCTGCATTAGGGTGACTAGACGCACTAGATAAAAGGGCTGCTATTCCTTTAATATTTCTGAAGAAGAATCATAGTTTTTTCACAACAGTTGACCTTTGTTTATACTGTATTTTTAATGTTTTTATTCTATGGTTGTTTTTTTTTACGTGTTGTAAACTGCTTTGATATTTTTAATGAATAGCAGTATACAAATATTTTTATACATAAAATAAATAAACTGGTTGGTACGTACTTAGGCAATATTGACATGATAAGTTGCACCTGTTAATATTCCCTCTTCTATGCAACTATTGAAGAAATAGGAGCCCTATGCTCCTTTGCATTTGCTCATTCTAATTTTCACAAATGTGCTTAAAGATGTACATCTTCTCTTATACTATCCCTCTGGCTGCTTGTTTGAATTGCACAATGTGTGTGTGCTGTTGCTATCTACAGGTAAAGACTCTTCATGTACTGAACTTTGAAGTTAGACAGAAGAACTGTACTGCTTGTAGAATTGCAAGTCGTGTGTTTTGTCTGGCCTTTTTGCTTTGATACATGCTATGCTTTCATGGTGATGAATTAGCCTGACCAAAGATGCTAGTTAGTGCACTAGTCCTTAGAGTCAAAGTGATTATCAAGATAGAAGGCAGTAATAGAAGGAATGTAATTCATCATAGTGTCTTTTGGAAAAGACATCTTGCCATAATTCAGGACTTGTGAGCATATATTAACAAATGATTTAGTAGTAATTTATTATTGCTTTTAGCCATAGACCATCGCAAAATACAGCAATTATAAAACATCAACAGATAAACACAGCTAAAACCATTTACAAAACATTAAAAGCTTTAAGATCTTGGATATAAATCATACGCAGCTTCCTAGCGGCCAACGCAAAGTTGGCCACGGAGACCGTCACCTGTTTAACATTATCACTCAATAACTCCACTACCAGCTCCTGGGGGCATTTGCCTGGCGAAAGATGGATGAGAGGGGCCAGGGATTTCTGTCTGGGGTTGTCGTACAGTGGACAGTGCAACAAATAATGGGTGGTGTCTTCTACAGAGTTACATCCAAAAATACAACTCCGTTTCTCTAGTGGGATTCCTAGATATCTCCCATCTAAATAGGCAGAAGGCATCTGTTGGAATCGAAGTTCCAAGAAGGCTCTATGTAATGGAGCGTGTGTTAAGACCTCTAGGTACTGTGACATAACACGATTAAGTATGAGTTGGGGGTACCATGGGGAAAAGGAAGCTATTAAGATAGACACCCGGTCTCGGGCCGCGTCCTGGTTGAAAATCCAACCCCTAAGGGCACGCGGACTAAGAGTCAAAAACTCCCCCAAGGGGAGATTGTACCACTCTAGCATTTTTTGGTAGTGAGAGGCCCATCCCCTATCTTTCAATTGCTCCTCCCAGTACTGTTTGGTAACGGAAGAGTCGGGAGTCCTATATAATCTGCGCCAGTATCTGAAGAAAGCCAAATCTATTCTGGCTGCCAGTGAGGGTAGGCCGAGCTCCGCTCTGAGATGCGCAGCAGGGGTTCCCGCGGGGAGCCCTAAGGTCTGTCTCAGGAACTTGTTTTGCAGGATTTCTATCTCCCGCTTTACAAGTTCCCCCCAGAGTTCCGCTCCATATAATATGGAGGCTAAAATTTTTGCAACCAAGACCTTGATCATTGGGCTGACCAGTTGGCCCCCTCTGACGTTAAAAAACCTCCTGAGTTGTGCTGAGGATCTGGCACCAACAAATTTAATTGACCTTAGGTGGGACTTCCAAGAAAGGTTCTCGGTGAAACAAATGCCCAGATATTTAAATAGGGGAACCTGTTCGAGGGGGTGTCCATTAAGGACCCAGTTTGCAATTGTCCTCTTCTTACCAAAGGTCATAATCTTAGTTTTGGTGTAATTAATTGTCAGGCGGTGCTCTGAACAATAGGTGCCAAGCCGGGTTAACATTCTTTTAAGGCTGATTTTATTTAGAGATAACAAAGCCAGATCATCAGCGTAGAGCAGGAGGGAGATCTTGCGGTTGCTGATGGAAGGGGGGGGGAAAGAGGGAGAGGTCATTGCAGGAACAATGTTGTTTATGAAAAAATTAAATAAAAAAGGGGCCAAAATGCAACCCTGCTTCACTCTTTTGATCTGAATTGCTCGAGAGAGAGTACCCTGCAGGCCCAGACGCACCTGCAAGGAATTGGCTTGGCGGAGAGACCAAATAAGATGAAGCAGTCTCTTATCAATATTGGTCTGGGCCATTTTTTGCCATAATAGCTCCCTATCTATAAGATCAAATGAGGAAGTGTGGTCTACGAAAGCTACATACAGGGATTTGTTTGGGCCCCCGATGGATTTGCAAATTACGTGCTGCAAAACAAATGCCTGATCAATGGTGCTCCTGCCTTTCCTGAATTCCGCTTGCTCCTCGTAAAAGATGGAATTATTAGCTTCCCAGGCGAGGAGCTTATTTAATAAATATCGTCCGTATAATTTGGAGGTGACATCCAGAAGGCTGATAGGTCTGTAATTCCTCGAGTCTGAGGCCTCTCCCTTCTTGAATATAGGGACAACTATGCCGGAGCACCAACCTGAGGGGATAACGCCAGTCGCATTAATATAGGTAAATAGAGACGCCAATACTGGAGCCCACCAGTTGGCGTCTGATAAAAATGCTTCAGGGGGAATCATATCCTCGCCTGGGGCCTTGCCAGGGCGGAGCTGGGAAATTAAATCCAAAATTTCGGAGTTGGTGACAGGTGGCCAAGATGGCAGGGTGGAAATATTCCCTGGAGCTACAGAGGGTGACCTTATGTTGCCTTCAAAGATGCTGGAAAAGTGGGAAGCCCATGTTTCCGATGGAATCGGTGGGGCTACCCGGTAATTGGAACATGTAAGTCCAGCTTGTATCAATTCCCAAAATTTAGGCTCATTCCTTTCACTCAGTGCAAGGGCCAGGGCTTTCCAGTTGTCAGCATGAAAGGCCCTCCCCCCCCCAATTAGAGATTTATATTCTCTCTGACAACATTGGAAAAGAGATATGGAGCCAGTACAGGCTGGCACTCTAGATAGATGGCGAAGTTCCCTTTCCTTGGCTCTGCATTCACTATCATACCAGGATCGGGGTCTAAACAGCATTTTACTAACTAAATTTGAGGTGACAAGAGGTCTGATTTCACTGATTATGTCCTGGTAGATCTGGAAAATGTGCCCTGGGGATTCGGCTGCCATAGAACAGAGATGGAGAAATTTATCCGACTGCAGCATCCGGTCCAAATTAGTACCTATTTCTTGGGACCATTTAAGACGTCTAACCCCTTGTTGATGTCCGGGCATATGGAGGCCTGATTTTACAGTGGAGCAGAAGCATTGAGTATGAAGTTTAAGTTTTAACAGGAAGTGATCACTTTCTATCCTGTTCTCTAAGGTCATGCTTTGGATGAAGGGGATGATGGTAGGTGTTCCAATGATATAATCAATGACACTAGCTCCCTTCCCAGAGACGTACGTGAAGGAGCCCTTAGACTGGTCGAGATAAGACCCGTTAAGACGGACTAGATGGAATTTGAAAATCAACGAAGAAAGGGCATGTCAGTATTTGTTAATTACTTGGTCACGGGAAAGTTGGGGGAGGCTAACAAATTCACTATGATCGAGCCAGAGATCTTTTTCCAGGGGAAAACTAGATCCCATTCTGGCGTTGAAATCGCCACAAAAGAAGAGCAAGTGGGAAGTGCAATTAACTAGAAGATTTTCCACGAAGGCCTCTATCTCAGACCAATATTCTAAATCCACTTTGGGAGAATAGGGCGGCATATAAATATTGATGCAGATCAGAGGGGGCACCATAGGACCCTGTACTATCAGTGCCTGACAAGTGCTTGGCATGGGACCACAAACCTTGGAGACCTGCACTTCCAGTGTCGTGGAAATCAGGGTGGCAAGACCACCACTGCCACAGCCACGACTGGTAGTTTTCACGGCTGGCTGCTCCCAGGCCCTGAAGCCCTCCAGCAAGATGGAATTAGATTCCGGGAGCCAGGTCTCCTGGAGACATACAATGTCAAAGGTCTGGAGATAAGATATATATTCTTGGTCCCCCAGCTTGTTGTACCATCCTGCGATATTCCATGATAATAGATTTAAAAAATTTGACTGACAGGGATTATCATCTGAGGGATCCTCCTTTGGGGGGGGTGAGGACACTGCTGTGGGTATATCGCAGGGTGTCTTGATGGACAGCAAACCCGAAGAGGCGGAAGGTTTGAAGGTAGTCAGCTGTTGCTTCTGCCCTGTAAGTAATCACTGGATTGGCCAAGCAGGAGTGAGTATCCTCAAGGGGAGAAAGGACAATCTCCGGGCTGTGTCTTGGGTCGGCCCCAGGAAAAGTATAAATGCTCTATTTCCGTTGGTGGGGCTTGGTGGAATTCTTGGGTAGAGGGTTTTTCCCTGGTCATTTCGAAAAGCCCTCCATGGGGGTAATGATCTCCAATGATGGACTAAGCCTGCTCACATTGGAGATGATGATCCCTGGATGGATGTGGGATACAGGGGGGCAACAAATGATTTATTTCTTTGATTATATGATACTCCCAGGTTTGCCAGTTTACATAGGAAAATAATGAGCAGCCTTAGGGGAAAAATGTGTAGGTAGTCTTAAGGCTTATATGAAACTAGTAGCCTCATATTGAGTTAGCTCTGTTTTTCCAGAACAATCAGTAATAAATCAACTGTGCCCAAATGTTGGTAGGTCAGAACTTATCAATGGGACATGGGGTCCAGCTGCCATTAAGTGGGTGCTGAGGATGGTGGTTGTATAGGAGGTTAAGCAGTTCTCATTGCTGGATCACAAGATGGGTATGATAGGTGGGTGCTGCGAACAGATAAAAATAAATTCAGTTTAGAATCTTTGAATTACTGTTATTAAGGGTGCATCTGGTAGTGGCAACAGTCAATTCCACAGTCTGCTTGCTTTTTATTGATGTCTACCCATTTGGTATGTTGCCAAAAATGCCAGTGTTGTTATGAAAAACATGCAGTAAGTTTATTAAGACAGCAAATTTTGGACTCTGGCTTCTCATGCCCAAGTCCGTTGTTGTTATGTTTTTGTTTGCAAAGTGCTTATTTATTCTTGCACTCTGGGGAAACTGAAATTGAATGAGAGCAATAGACAGGCGTTTTCTAAAAGCCACCGAATCAGTACAGGACATTGATCCCAGTGTTTTAAGTCTATGCTGATCAGACTACAGTGACTTTCACAAATAGTTGTTTTATTCTTTCTCCCCTCCTTTCCAATTTTGTTGTTGTGTTTGTGTCCTTTTTACCCATAGCTTACAAACAAGGAAAAAACAAGAGCAGATGTTATAAAACGTTTAGTAGTTTACAAACAAGGTGTGTTCCATATTGCCTTGTTTGAATACTTACTGGCTTGATACTAGCCACTACTAAATGTTTAAATCTTTAAAGGAAAGAGCAAAAAGAATGATCCACAGCCAAACTGCACTTACCATGATTATGCATCCATATCACAAAGGCCATGTATACATCAGTTTGAGAATCACTGAAATAGAGGTTGGACTATTTTCTGAACAGATAACTCACAACATGTTGAAATCCAGATTGTATTGTTATGTATTTACAATAGTGGATAGCCCTTAAAACAGACCAGAGCCCTGTTGTGTTAGGCACTGAGCAATCACATAATAAGGAGATTCTGTATCTTGTCACAATAACCATCAGGTTCCAAATGAAGTAATCTCTCACTTGGTCAAGACATCATCTTTATGAAGAAGGCAAGTCAGTATATTTGTACACCAAGCTGCATCTGCTGTGTTACTTCTTTCAAACCTTTTATGCTCCTACTAAAAAAAGAGAGAAAGAAACTTGTATTTTAAAACAAAGAGCTGTTCTGAAGCGATTTAATGCCTGAATTGAACAACAGACAGGAAACTGTTATCCTCTTGCTCTGCTCCAGAGATTTTAAATAATCATGGAAAAGGACAGTTTTCACTGCTTGGGCAGTAAAGCAGTTTGGAATGCAAGGAGAAGGGCAAATATATAGTACCTGATATGTTTGTCTTGTAATCATGAGATGGGAAGCCTTTGTAAATCCAAGTTAGCATAGGAGGAGAAACTTTTACTTTCTGGATTGTGCAAATAAGATCTTGCTTAACTGATGGTGAACATCTTTGATATGTGCTTTAGTTAGCGGACAGCCACTGCTCTTCCTGCTGATGGGTACCCACCCTGCTGTGTATGAAAACCACAAGGTCTAATCATTCTTTAGGAGCAAGTTTGTGATTTCATTCAGCTCAGTCCTCTCTGAAGAGATAAAACCCAGACACAGGTTTATGGCCTCTGAAAATTAGGTCTAAGTTAAATACCTTTTGAAAGACCCATTGAAATGAAATGGACTAGAATCCTTACCTGAGTTATATCCCATTTATGTCAGTGGGATGTAAGCATATAGAAGGAGATAGAGTTCGTTCTGCTGTCTGTTTAGCACAGCAGTTCTAGAGTCCATTGTCCCCCTCTGTGTAGCTCCAGGTAAACAGAAGCTATTCCCTCTGGGTTCTTAATACCGGCAAAAAATCTCTTGTGCTCCATAGAAGAAAGGGACAGAGAGTGGGCAAAGACTCTGGGGAAGGAAGCTGGAGAAGCTGCGGTTGCATTCTTATTTACAGCTGCAAAGTATAAAAAAGGAGGCTTCTATGGTCGGAGGCAGTATGCTTCTGAATACCAGTTAATAGAAATCATAGGAGGAGAGAGTGCTGTTGTGCTCAGGTCCTGCTTGTGAGCTTTCCATGGGCATCTGGTTGGCCGCTGTGAGACCAGGATGCTGAACTAGATGGGCCATTGGCCTGATCCAGCAGGCTCTTCTTATGGATTGCTGATTCCATCCCATTATGTAAAAAAAGTGAAGGAGAAAAAATTCAGTTGCTGAATTATGTAGGTAGCTGAGTTGAACCTCTGACTATTCTGTCTCAGCAGAGCTTCCAGTGAGCTGCCCCTTGGGTTCGGCAGAAGAAATAAAAGGGCCATTAGATCACATCCTGCTGGTAGCACAGTACGCTTGTTTTATAAGAAGTGGGGTATTTTCAA
Organism: Rhineura floridana; assembly: GCF_030035675.1. Taxonomy (NCBI): domain Eukaryota; kingdom Metazoa; phylum Chordata; class Lepidosauria; order Squamata; family Rhineuridae; genus Rhineura; species Rhineura floridana. The sequence continues at coordinate 101,272,303 of NC_084481.1, forward strand.
GTTGGAAGTTATATGTTGATCAGCCAGTGATTATTGTTGTATTTGTGTGCTTTGGGCTCCGCTTGCTAGAGCTTGTTCTTGTTCAGCTTCCAGAAGCTGAGAAGACCCTACTTCTTTTTATCCTAAGAGTTGAGTGGGCTCGTCGGGGAGGAAGGGTGGGTTATAAATTGAGTAAATAATAGTGAGAGTTTCAGCTTAGTGGATTGTAGCAGTAATAGTAATAGTAGCAGCAGCTGAGGTTGCAAGGGCCATCTGTCTCTCTCCATTGCAGATCCAAATCTTGTCACCCTCAGAAAAGGAGAAACACCTCAAAGCTCCCTGTGGCTGATTCTTGAAACTGTTCCGGAAGGTGTTGCTCTTTCTGTCCTCTATCTCATTGTTTACTATAGCGGGTTATAAAGTTGGAAGCATTTGCTCAGCTATCTCATACACGATATCATAGTATTTGCAGAACATTTTCCTTGAAATTTGCATTTCACACTGGATATTTCTGTGTCCTATTAAAATGGTAAATTTTGATGCAGAGTCAAATTTTGAAACCAATAGGAGGGAATTTTTTTAAAACTAAATGGATGGGGAGAAAGCCCCCCCCCCTTTCTGCATGGGTTATGGAGTGGTGATTCCTCTGCGACAGCCTTTTCATTGAGAAGCTGTGATGTGTACTTTGATTACTGGCAAGACTACAACATTAGTAACCCCCTCCAAGCAGTGAACATTCATTAGTAATGTTGTAAAGGATCTGGGTGCGTGTTGTTGCCACAGAAGCCTTCTCTTGAAAATAATACCTGGTAGATAAAATAAAGCCTCAAATTACCACTTAAAGTATCTTACATCTATATAAATTACTCTATGGAATGGTTAAAGCCAGCTCCCATCACAAAAGTTACTAGCCTACAATTTTTAATTTATTTTTAGTAACCCACCATACGTATGGTAATCATTTGTTTTAAAAGGGGGAAAGGATAATTTTTTGGCTGAAAGCAATTTTTAACACAGGCAACCAGACAAGCCTGATTAAAAGCAAACAGTGATTGTGAACAAATCCCCCCTTCACCTCCCATTAAATTTGTTCTCTTGATAAGGGCTTTGTCCCTTTGCCAGGTACAGTAGGGCCCCGCTTCTCCGCATTCCGCTAATACAGCGCCAGCAGGACGATCAGCTGGAGGGGGGCTGGAGCTCCCCGTACTCCAGCTGATCGCACCGGAGGAGGGGAAGATCAGCTGTAGCGTGCTACAGCTGATCCTCTCCTCTTCTGCCATGATCAGACTCCCACTCGAGCTGATTGCGCCCGAGGAGGGGAAGATCTGATCTTCTCGTCCCCTGGTGCGATCAGCGGGTTAGGTTCCAGATCCGCTTTTCAGCAGTTTTCGCTTTCCGGCACGGGTCTGGAACCTAACCTGCCCTTTGAGTGGGGCCCTACTGTACATTAAAGGTAGAAATTCAGGTACATTAAAGGTAGATGCTGCTTTTTCTATTGCTGCAGTTGGGAAAAACTGGTTGAATTTCTTCTTGACACGTTGTAGTTAAGGAAGCCAAAGCCCTTCACAAAGAAAAAGCCTAAGAGGGATCTTGTATCTCTCATATAAAGGAAAGGTTTGTTACTGCATGCTGAGGTGGGAGAAGGAATACCTCTTAAAGGGTTGGGTTTCCTCTTAGATTTTGACTTGGCAATCCTAGATGGGATGGAGTTTGAAATGCCATTTTCAAATATGGTGGCTTGAGTGTATGTGAGGAAGAGGGACACAGACAGATATACAGGAACTCCCTTTTAATAGCAGTTATAGGAGATCTTGTCTAGCTGCAGACATTCTTGTATTACCACATGGAATGTCCCAAGACCCCCCAAGTTAATTTGTGTGTATTCATGTAAGCCATGGGTGGTAACTAACATACTGGTAAGATGGGAGTTGTAGTCCAACAATATGAGGGCACCATGTTGGCTACCCCTGATGTAAGCTTTGCATACTGGCATGGATTTTATTTTCCCGTAGATGACAGTTATTTTCCCCTTTCATCCCTCCCATCGTACTTTTAGCAATATCCCTTTGCTGTATTGACAAAGTGTCTTGAGGCTTCTTTAGCTTGATTTGAGCGAGGAGCAACAATCAGGCAAGGTACAAATGGAAATGAAGTGTGTACCCGTTACTGCTGTTCAGACATTGCTTTGAATTGGGAGTACTGAGCCGGTGCATGGATGTAATGTAGTACTGGTGTGAAGGTGTGGTATGGCTCATTGGGTACAGGGCTCACCACTCTGAATCCACTAGAATGGAAGAGCTCCATCACAGAAACAGACTTACTTGAGCTGTGTTTATTTATTTATTTATTTATCAATCACCTTCCATATCTTTCTCTCAAGGCAATGTGCAAAATATGATGAAAATAATTGTTTTTTTTAAAAAACAGAATATGAATTTTAAAAAGCAATATACAGTGGATACCCATGGCAGAGACATATTCATCCTATTGGGAAAGCTTGTCAGACCAAAAATGTCTTTGCTTGTTTCCAGAAAGTGCAGATAGCGGGTGCCTGTCATATATCAACAGGAATGCTGTTCCACAGAGCAGGAACAGCCACACTGAACGCCTTGCTCCAAGTTACTGTGAAGCAGGCTTCTGACTCAAGTAATCTGCTCTTGAGCTGTATAGAGCCTTCTATATTAATACCAGAATCTTGGTCCAGTAGCAGATTGACAGGTGGTGCAAATCCTGCAAGTACGGTGTTATATGTGGTAGTTCGCCTCCACAAACAACCTAGCTGCTGAGTTCTGCACCAGCTGTAGCCTTCGGAGCAACCACAAGGGTCCCACATAGAGGGCATTGCAGTACTCCAACCTTGAGGTTACCAATGCATGAACAGCTGTGGTCAGGCTGTCCCGATCCATGAACAGCGAAATCTGTATTACCAGTTGAAGCTGGTAAAAGGCACTCCTAGCTACCGAAGACACCTGTGTCTCCAGTGATAAAGCTGGATCCAGGAGCACCTCCAAACCATGCACCTGCTCCTTCAGGAAGAGTGTGATGATGCCATCCAGGGCAGGCAACCTAGCAAATTCCTGGACCCGGGAACCACTCACCCACAGAGCCTCCATCTTGTCTGGATTCAGACTCAGTTTATTAGCTCTCATCCAGCCCACCACTGCATCCAGCCGCCAGTCCAGGGGTTTCTCAGCCCTTCTCAGTATTGATGCAAGGGATGTAGTGGTTTCCAGTGTATCTCTTTGGGATTTTGGATTATGGAAGAAAGAGGTTAATGTATTATCTGGATAGCAATATGCTGGGAATCTTGGTCTTTATTAGTGGGGAATGTGTATGGGATGATAATTATGAATTTCTGATTAAGTCTCCTGATTGCTAGAGGAATTTGCTGTCAGGAGTTAAGTACCACACAGTGAACAATGAGGTTCAAAGGTCTGTTCTGCTTTTATTTTACGGATCTCAGTGACTTCTTTTTGGTGGCCTGGTGTTGCATAAATACACACAGCTCTTTATTCTGCTGAACAACTGAGCTTGTAGCATGGCTAATATCTCAATTTCAGTAGCAGTGAGAGGACTGGTGGTATTTTGTCCCGTTGGTTCTGTTTCTGACTCTGTTTTCTTTCTAAAATGAATTGCAGTTTCTTGAATTGTTTTATGCTTCCACCCTGCCCTATACTGAAGGTTAAAGGATCTACAGACCAAAAGAAAGCTTCCCTGATAAAGTAATGTATATTCTTGAAAACATCTATATCTTATTTATTGTGAATGATTCCCATTGGTACAACTACCAATGGCAAATTATGAGCTCTAATTTATGTACAGTAGCAGAGTTGCAGTGCAAATTTACCCATCAGAAACCAGAATATGTGACTGAATTTTGATAAGCTCTGTGTGTGACTTTTACATCTCCTCCCACTCGCTTGTCTGCCTGTGCTACAGCGCTGACTCAGGCGAGCTGTAGGCATACTGTAGCCAACTTCTTCAGAATCAGAAGAGCTTTTATGGAATTACAAGAAGGAAAATTAAACAACAGATAAATGGGCTAGAACCCCGTACTAGTGGGAGGAAAACTCAGGTAGCTAACACTGAATAAACAGAGCAGTATTTTAATTTAGGCCATTAATCTGTTAATTGTATCAAGTAATGAAGAAACAGGATGGAAAATATCACAGCAGCTTTACATAATTACACTTTTTGTGTATGTGATTGGTGCATATGTTCTGTCCCCTCAGTCCTTTCTCTCCCCAAAGGGGCCGAGAAGGCTGCTGTTTACTCTTGGAGCAGAAAACCAAGTCTAAAGCACTGTCCTCCATTAGGTATCTTACTGTTAATTAAGGGTAGCTTGCTTCACACATCACCAGATTCCCACACAGAGAGCATTTCTATGCAGGAACAAAATCTGTGTGAAGAATGTAATATTTGGCAATTCTACTCCCAGTTTTTTTGCTTTATGTGCACTTGCTGGGAAGCTGCAGTTGATAGTGACTCTCTAGTACATATACATCAGGCAGAGAAACCTGTGTCTCATCACTGCATGTTGTGATTTATAGGTAGTCACATGTGAGAATTAACATGAAATCTATCTTCTGTGTAGGAATTTGGTAATGTGAAGTTGCCATAAGGAAGCAAACTAGGATCTAGTGCTTTGTCATTCTTATTACTGGACAATGAACCATCAGAGGTCAGTTGGCTGGTGACTCATGAAATGCCCTCTAGTTCCTTGGTCTCACTGGTGGATAATGTGGGATGCTTTCATTTTTGAAAGGGAGTGTTTGCTTCTGCTTCTTTTCTGTATCAAGGCCGTCTTATAAAATGGGCTCTCGTAGATCGGATTCATTGATCAGCCATGTAGCTTTGTTGTTGTGCTTCCACATTCCTGATGTTCTTTCTGTTAACACCCATGGTTTATCATACTCGGCCTCAACTGTGTACAGGATATGTGTTATAAAATACATAATTGAGGAGATAGGGTTTTCTTTTTAGGATAATACAATTAGAGGGCATATGATGATTATACGTATTTGTAGCCAACAAAAACATTTTTGTCCACACAACATATAGTTGACCATTGTCACACTTGATACGTTTTATTGTGGAGCTAGATTCAAAAAGGAGCAAATCCACGGAAGACAGATATTGCTATCTGTGAAATGACCAGGATATTCATTCTTTCCTCAAGGATGAGGGCTAGCTAGGATTGCGATTTGGATGTGGGTGTGATGGAGTATAGGACCACAACAAAATGTGAGTAGAAGGGTATTGGATTGCTTGCATTTTAAAACAAACTGAGGGCAGATGGTAAATTTGTACTATCCAACTATGACTAAGAGAAAGGGCCCCCTCCTGCCCTAGTTTGTGCTGCTTAGAGCAGCTTCACTTTCCAGAACCATAGAGGCAGAAAAACATGAGGAGTGCTTATAGCCCTTGCTTCTGGTTTCTATTTGTTTTTCACCAAATAGGGTGCTCCAGTTTGACCATGTGTCTAAAACGTTCTTTAAGCACTATCATACATGTGCTGGTTGTAGAGCCTTTTTATCTTGTCGACCCACGGAGCACCTTGTGCTTACAGAGTCATTGTACTAAAGAGTTGATTTTTAAAAGTAGCTTGCTGGAAATAAAATAAGTAGAAAAGGTGTTCCAGCAGCATTCAATCAAGAAATGCCTTAAAATAATAAATTTGTGGCTGCAAGTGACCTAAAGATCACTTTCACTCAAGCAGGACCTTATATACTCAATACTCCAACATATTAGTATAGATTATATAGATTATAGAGATCCACTGGTAGAGTGTATGAGGGATTAAATGCATCATGATGGCAATATGTGAACAACTTGAACTTATTGCAGGTCTTAAGTTACAAATATGCATTCTTAAGGTCACTATGTCCCAAGAACAACTGGCACCATCACTTTAATTGCTTAGTACTGAACCTCTTGTACCATGTAATATGTACTCTTCTCTGTCATGGTCAACTTAGTTAAAAGCATTGCTTTGAAGGATCATGGAGATCCACAATGGCGGTTGATTTGGATGGCATGGGAAGAAATCATAATTTCTGGCTATGAGCAGTGGGCTGAATGGAGTAATAGAGCAACCACTGCATCCACAGCCCTACCACTCACGCCAGCCAGGGTGAAATTTTTTTGGGGGGCAGTTACAGTTTTTGATATGCCAGCTCCAGGCTGACACACAGAATCCTGGATCAGCCCACCCCCAGGAAATGGACTAGTGTAGAATCCAGTGAATCCTTAGCCAGCCCAGCTCCACCGCCAAAACATTCTGTTTTGGAGGCTTATCCTGGCTGCTTCCAGCAGGGATACCCTGACAATACCTTCCACTCATCTGTACTTTTGGCAGGTACAGTGGGGAATTCTGCTCTAGCAGAGGCTCTCTGTTGGTGGAGCTCAGGAGAGCTGGGCTGAGGAATACCTCTACCGAATCATAAACCCTCAAGTGTGGTAGATCAGAGGTTAGAATTGCTGTGCTGAATTACATGAGATCAGTGGTTGTGTATAAGCTCATGATAACTAGCCGTATGTTTTGCAAACAGAAGCATACAATGGAAACCATAATCTTTCATTTGTATGGAAATTCTACTAAATGGCATTCTTTGAATGTCTAACTGACAATTCTAGAAGACTGACTTTATGTTAAGGGCTGGCTCATATGTTATCTTTGTGGAATATGTGCTGCTGCCAATGATTCCTTCAGGACACCCCTCTTGGATCTGTCCCTGGAGAGCCAGCCGAACCTCCTTCCCTTCCCTGGTGTGCTCTCTACTTTCAGCAGATGATGGCTTTCAAAGTGACCCATGATGTACCCCAAGCATTCAACAAATAGTTAAAATATTGAGGAAAACAGCAAAAAAGCTTCTCTCCTCTTCCATCCATCAAATATGAAACTGATAACATTGTGGTCAATTACTTGGACAGTGCTTTAGGCTCAGACTTTCCCTCCATGTCCTTAGGGTTAGTCCTTCACCTCATTGCCTCCACATTCCCATCTCCCTTCACTCTCAATTCATGCTTACATATTATACTTGTCAATTTATATATATATATATATAAATAAATAAAACCCATGAATATGGAGGTTTTACACAAGACTTCTCTTGTACAAACCTTTGTTTTAAAAATAAACAAATTAAAAGACTGATTGATGATCTGTAAATGTACCTTCATTCCCATGTCCTTTCACTCTGAATTAATGTTTAGCTGCTAATTCCTGTTTGTATTGTATTCCTATTTGTCCTGGTCCAGCAAGGCTCTTCTTATGTTCTTATATCTGTGTGGATGTTAATACATTTACATTTTTTTTACACTGATACACATGCAACTTTCAATTGTTCTTTGATTGAAGATTGAATTTGATACTTCATTGATATGCTTGCTTTCTGATGTTCAATAAAGATAAAAGAAGACAGCAGAGGCTAGCCCCCCCCCAAAAATATTGGACCAGCTTAAAATTTTGTAATGCTCTAGGACAGAAGATACCTGTTCACTGAATATTCGTCATTGTAATCAGTTGCTGTGGAGTACTGAACTCCTGTCATAGTGAAGAATTGCTGCACAAAAGCACCCAAATTGCTGCCAAGTATAAATTTATGTGAAAGGGCAAATTTCTTTTGCAAAGCATTAGTAGGCACCCTCAAATGACTTGTGTAATATACATTCCATCAATGCCAATTTGTTGGCTTTGTGACTGAACTGCCATTTTTCTGTGATTTTTGCCATTTCCCTAAGAATCTTTTTCAAAGTTGAAGATTTGTTCTCACCAGAAATGGAAGTTAAGGAGGCAGATCTTTGTTGTGTCAACTTTGTATTTTATTTTTACTCTCCCTTTTAGATGGATTCACATATGCAACCTGTCTGTCTGCACACCCTGCTATCCAGCATGTGATTTACTGGTGGTTTACTAGCTTCATTCTCTATGAACGTCCTTACCTTGGCACAGTCAGAGGAAGAAAAAAAGTGACTGGGTTGCATGTGTGAAGCAACTGTCATCTTTATGGGTGGTATTCGGTTAAATAATTGTGTGAGTGGAGTGACTTCTGCTTGTACAATGGAACTCCCCACCCCACCCTGCACCATCCCCAAATCTGCTCTGGAGGGTTGGGAGAACCCCAGAGCAAATTTAGGGGGTTCACAGGGAGGAGGAGGAGGGGAAGAATGTTCTGTTTAAGGAAAAATCCTTACACTGACAGAACTTTTGCTGCAGCACTACGTGGAATGCAACCCTATGATTTTTGTGAAATTATTTCCATTAGACATCATGTGTCAGAGGTATGTCATAGCCAGCTTGATTAGCTTTTCTTCATATTGATGAGGACATTTTTGTGTATCAGATGTCAGCAAATGCTACACAAAGGGCTCGTTCACATGGCAGTTTAATTTGAGATCAAGCGTCCCTGCATACCTGTTAAATTCTCAGCAATCGCGTGACGTAGGAGGCAAAGGGGAGGTGTCTCGCTGCTTTCCCCTTTAAATCCAAAGCAAATCAATCTACTTTAAATCTGAAAAGGGAAGGAAAAACTGTCTGTGCTTCGCATCTCTAAGGGCATGTAGACGTTTAACTCCGATGCTTTGATGAGTCCCCGCCCACTCCCCCCCTTTGTTTACCTTTTCCTGCTGGCTCCTGTTCAGCAAGCCTGCTGCAGAGAAAGAGATACTTGGACCTTAAGAGGGCGTGGTCATTAGGAAGCTGCGAGATTAACCCTTTCCCTTCAGTATGAATGGGAAAAAGCGGTTTGAGGGCTCATTTAAGGTAAGAAGTGTGAACCTTAAACCCTATCCCGATGAGAAAAGATTCGTCTTTAATCCAAAATTCAGCTGAAGTCAGCTGCAGTGTGAACCAGCCCTTAGTGTTTTAAACAGTACTATATGTAAACTATGCTATGGCTGATGAGATTTCTGAAGCATCCTCTGGAGACAGTCAATGGAAGCTGAAGGGGATTGTAGGACTGCTGGCTATCATTTTCTACTGTTTTAGCTAAGCTTATCTTTATCTAAATTTCCTTAGTTGTAGGGACAGTTAGCTGCTAAAGAAGAGTTATGATAAGCATAGGTAAACAATGGACACAGAGAGATGGCTTTCTGTGAGAGAGACTTCTGACCAGTACTTGGTTTACATGTAGCTAATTTTCACATGATGAGTGTAGTACAGTAGGGCCCCGCTTACTGGCGCTTCGCATTCCAGCGTTCTGCTAATGCGGCGGTGGGAAATTCCCCTTTTTAAAGCCGATTTTGCGATTTTACAGCATTTTGCGTCATTTTCGCGCGACAGCCCCATTATAGTCTATGGGTTCCGCTTTACGGCGATTTCCGCTTTATGGTGGGGGCCTGGTCCCTAACCCGCCGTATAAGCGGGGCCCTACTGTATATAATTATTATCGTATTCAAAGGTTGAAGTGTTTCACAATTAATATATTCTGCTATTCCTGAACATGGTTTCTTTCCATGTGGCTGTGTTGTTTTGTTTCCCAAACAGATATACACTGTTCTAGGTACCTTTCTGTGAATTTCTTCTTTCTCCAAGTGCCTATAATGTTTTTAAGGCTGTTGCCAGCAGATATCCTTGGACTCTTAGTGAATTATTGATAACGATATTCCACTAGCTTTCCTGTTTTCTCTCTCAGCAAGTCTTCTATTTTGACCAGTTAGCATGACTGTCTCCTGAATCAAAGTAGAGCTTTGCATGCCAATGCCATCTTTTTTAAACAACACAGCTGTGACCAAGAAAAGAAGCACAGTAAGAAGAAGGGAGAAAGACAACTTCTGTTTTTACAACTGTGAGAAGTTTTGAAGATTTCAAATTGTTAGGAAGCAATTTTTGCTTTGAAAGCCAATGTATCTAACTTACTTCACTGTGTTCTGTACTTGGGATTCATCCTTGTTGCCCTTAGAAACATTTCACACAGTAATATTGGTTGCTTTCCCAAAAGGAGTCTACTGATGAAACACAGTGTAATCCATGCTCTGGGAGTTTGTAGTTCACTATAACAACTTTTATAATCTCTTAAAACACAATTTACAGTTGTGGAAGTTGGCATAATAGGTTGTGATCAAAAGCAGGTGGTTTATATATTTACCTGAACCTCTTACAATAGTTGTGTTGTTTTATTTTCCTTTTCTGATCTGGCAGTTCTTTTCTTCACACTCTGCTTGCTCTTGGATGAGACAGCTAGTCAGTCTTTTTCTTTTTTGATTCATTAATTCTAACGTTACAAAATCTGACAAAGTGATGTCTTCTTCGTAGATTTTGAGAGAGGTTCTATTTTTCTCTTTTTGTTGAGGCTGCTTTGAGAGTCTTCATATATATTGAAGGAGAGCAAGGGCAAGTTCACCAGAAGTTACAATAGTCCCCAAAGTCTCATTAGGTTCAAACACTTGACTTTTGACTTTTTCCTCCCCCGGTAGCAGCTACCTATATTGCATTTTGAGCCTGTTTTGAAAATTTCTTTAGTTTCAAGAATATCTTGACATATAGTACAAGAGCTGCTGTTAAAAATATTAGTCAAATAGCATATGGGATGATGGAGTGTAAAGATAGTTTGACAGCTGAAAGTGGCATATGAACAGCTGTGTATGGAAAGGGGTAGTTAGCTCTGTGTGTGTGTGTGTTATGTGCTTTCGTCAATTACAACTTATGGCGACCCCATGCATCAGTGACCTCCAATAGCATTTGTTATAAACAACCCTATTCAGATCTTGTAAGTTCAGGTCTGTGGCTTCCTTTATGGAATCAATCCATCTCTTGTTTGGTCTTCCTCTTTTTCTACTCCCTTCTGCTTTTCCCAGCATTATTGTCTTTTCTAATTAATCATGTCTTCTCATTATGTGTCCAAAGTATGATAACCTCAGTTTCATCATTTTAGCTTCTAGTGATAGTTCTGGTTTAATTTGTTCTCATACCCAATTATTTGTCTTTTTCACAGTCCATGGTATGCGCAAAGCTCTCCTCTAACACCACATTTCAAATGAGTTGATTTTTCTCTTATCTGCTTTTTTCACTGTCCAGCTTTCACATCCATACATTGAGATCAGGAATATCATGGTCTGAATGATCCTGACTTTAGTGTTCAGTGATATATCTTTGCATTTGAGGACCTTTTCTAGTTCTCTGACAGCTACCCTCCCCAGTCCTAGCCTTCTTCTGATTTCTTAACCATTTTGGTTAATGACTGTGCCAAGGTATTGATAATCCTTGACAAGTTCAATGTCCTCATTGTCAACTTTAAAGTTACATAAATCTTCTGTTATCATTATTTTAGCCTTTTTGACGTTCAGCTGTAGTCCTGCTTTTGTGCTTTCCTCTTTAACTTTCATCAGCATTTGTTTCAAATCATTACTGGTTTCTGCTAGTAGTATGGTATCGTCTGCATATCTTCAATTATTGATATTTCTCCCTCCAATTTTGACACCTCCTTCATCTTGGTCCAATCCCGCTTTCTGTATATGTTCTGCATATAGATTAAATAAATAGGGTGATAAAATACATCCCTGTCTCACACCCTTTCCAATTGGGAACCAGTCAGTTTCTTCATATTCTCTCCTTACAGTAGCCTCTTGTGCAGAGTATAGGGTGTGTATCAGAACCATTAGAAAAGTGTAAGTAGGAAATGAAAGAGTGTATGTAAAATTCAAAAACTTATAGCTTGAAACACAGCTAAGCATGTTATGCTAAGTAGTACATATAAAAAGTTTAATTCTAGAAACAAGCAGTTCTTATATTGCCGCTCTGGGCTCCTGCTGGGAGGAAGGGCGGAATATCAATCAATCAATCATAAATTCAGGTTGAAGGGAAGAGCGGAAGGAAGCTGTGAAGGAAGTGCCTTAAGCAACATTATATCTTAAACCTCAAGAAAAAGGTGATAGCCGCTAGTGGTGACCAGATATTTAATTTTGGTGACTGAACTCTCCAGTGCACTTAGCCACAGCCTGAGCACCACATTTTTTTATTTTTTATTTTTAAAAAGCAGCTACTAACACACGGAGGCAGAGGGTGCCTGCATCAAAATGGTGCCACGCTGTGCCTTGAGTTGGGAAATAACATCAGTATCATGGAGGGAAGATTGCTATACACACACCCTGTTGCTTCTCCTTTATAAAACCCTGCCACTGGGCAGTGGGTTGAAAATGGAGCACATTTGCTTTGCCTCTGTAGAGTAGGGAGCAAGAGAGCTTCTCTTCACTGGCTGCTAGAAACAATTACTGACTTTCATATTTAACTGAAATTTGTGAACACCTGCAGTTGATAAAGGAAGCTAAGAAGAGACAGTATGAGGCAGAAATATAGGACAGTCCTTGATTCGTGACTTTGGTGTAAGAGATGAAGATGTTTGAAAAAATATCCCACCGGCTGCAGCAGAATATTACAGTACTCTGAACTAAATAATGAAATAGAATCTGGGAATTGAAAGATATTTTTTAAAAATTGGGTTAATAATTAGACTAGAAACAGCTTCTAATTTTCTCTTGCAATCTTCCTTGTGTAGAGAACATAAGGGGTGATTTGAAAAGCACATTCTGTGTGATAGGAAGACAAGTCACAGTTACATTGAGGACCCTGTTATATGGGCTTATGCAGAAGGTAAGTGAATGCAGATTATGTGCTGCTGTACATTTGTGCACAATGTACTGTGTGTGGGTGTTGAGTAGGAGGAGTATATGCTGGGTGTTTGAGAGTGTAGTCATTAGAGAGTCTGTGCAAAGAGAGAAGCCATTAAACTCTGGGTTGCTGAAGGGATGCATGTGTGATTTAAATGTGACACAGATTTGCAGACATTAAGCTTATCTGGTATGCATAGAAAAAATAATCAGCATCCTGGCATTTTTTCCTGTTTCCATGTTTTTAACTTGCTCATGATCATATTGATCTACTTCCCTGTCTATCTTTCAAATTTAGAGTGACGAGGAGCATGACAGCATAAGGAAGCTGGCAACAGTACGATTGTGAACATAGGCTATTTCTTTTAAAAATTACATCTTGCATCTTAAATAAATTGATTTGTTTGCAAAAGTTAAAAAATGCAATAAGACCAACATAAGCAGTAAGATTATGAACACTATTAAGCACCCAATATTAGGCAATTTAGTTTAAAATCTAGTCTAAAACAATATAAAAAGAATGAAAAATCCTCTGGAAAAGAGCATACATCCCCCCCCCCCCGCCAAAGCAGGCAGACAGGTTCATGCTAACCTCCGTAGACAGGCAGTTACATAACCTCCATCCGTGTCCAAACTGAGCATATCTGATTAGTGGCACCTAGATAAGAACCTCCACCTGGAAGGTTTCAGAAGTGTGCCCCTAGATATTTTGGGCCCAGGCTGTTTAGGGCTTTACAGAGTATAAATCAACACTTTGAATTGGGACTGGAGTCTACTAGGCAGGCAGTATAGTTCAAATGAAACAAGTATTTTTTGTTTCTCTTGCCCTGTTCCTATAAGTAGCTTGGACCTAGGATACTTAAAGGACCCATCTCCTTCCATAACAATCCTGTCCATCTATTGAGATCAGTAGGAGAGGCCCCTGAGAGTCCTGCCACCGCCTGAAGTGTGGGGCAGGGGGAGTAGGAGAAAGGGTCTTTGACTGGTTTCCAGAATGTGGAACTTGTTGCCACAGAAGATCTATATTGCCTCTTCTTTATTTGTCTTCCATGGTTGGCTGAAGATATTTTTCTTTCAGCAAACCTTTAGTTTGGTTTCTTTTTAATTTCCTTATGCTCCCTCGGGTATTTTTTTCTCTTTGGCTGCTGGTTTGTTGTTTTTTTGTTATAGTTATTTAAATTAAATTGCTTTATTATTGTGGATTATTTTAATATTTTTGATGCTAGCCTCCTTGAGGGCTCTTTTTTAGAGTGCTTAAAAAACCCAGCCTCATAAATAAATACCTGTTTTGCATCAGTTACAGTTTTCTGAACATCATTGTCAAGGTGAGCCATACCTGGCCACTCCCATCTATCCTATTTTAAAAGTCTGGATGAGTTCTGTGGGGGTGATGGGCAAGGTTCAGGCCTGGGGTCCCCAATTGTGATGCCCATGAGAACCATAGTGCCCCCAGACACCCCCGAAGGTTAGCTGTCCCTTCAAATTGGTATTAATTTTTATTGAGGGTTTGGGGGGGTGTCAGATAACCTGGTTTTTGGAGGAATCTGAGCATCACTTGTTTTTCTTCTGTTCAGTGGGCATTTTGTGGTGCCTATGGTAGTTTCCAGATGGGCCTTTAGGCCCCAAAAGATTGGGGACCCCTGACCTACAGCAACAGACTTGTAGTAACATGGATGCAGAGAGTAGTAGTAAGCAACAGGTAGCAGAAAGTCAAAGGCAGGTCCTGCCAGACTTAGGATAGCTCCTAGTGATCAAAGATACTGCTCTGAGAAAAGTCAGAAATTAATTGAGATCTTGAATACTGGGGCAGACCTGATGGCTGCTCAGGTGAACTTCCTGTGAACTGGAAGGACCTTAAATAGACAAAACTTTCTGGGAGCCTTGCTGTCCAACACCTCTGAGTGGCCTCTAGGTATACCTTCTTTCCTCCTGGGAGAGCATTTTTAATGCTGAAATGGGCAAGGTTTCTACTTGGATTCTTAAGTTGTCTTACTTGGTGGGTCTGTACCCAGTCTCCAAGATAAAGTGCATTGCAAAAGGCAGGATTGTAGCATCCATTAAATATGCTCTGGCTACACTGTGAGACAAAACCTTGCTCTCCAGGGTCGTAACTAAACCCAAAGCATTTCCTTTGTTCTTAGTTTTGCTTAATGACCTTTGCCAAACAATAAGCTAAAATCACTTTGACTGCTTCAAACCTCAAGTGTGGAAAAACCGGTTCGTTAATCTGAAGAATCGAGCCATCTCATACTGCTCATTTGCTATAGCAAAAAACACCCCCACAACTGCACCAAATGCTTATCATAAATATATATACACATTTGTTTCTACGTATTTTGAAAATCTCAAGTTTTTATTATTATCTTGCTATGTAAGAAAGACACCCATTTTAGATCAAGAAAAACAATGGCAGGTTAAGACAGTAATTCGATATCACAATCCTTTGTGAATATGGAATGACTTCTTGACTCCCTTGAAACCCAGTGTAAATTCTTTTGTTTGCATCGAGGCAAATAATGCTTCATGAGAGCATTCAGAGTTTTGTTAAAAACTCCCATGTCTGTGTGCAGATGTTAGTAAGGTTGCATTCCCACTGAGGTGCACCCCACATGTCCTTTCGTAGACATAGGATTGGATGCTTTGACATTTAAACACTGCTTTCTTAATGCTCTATGGAGAATGTTGGAATGAAATAGTATCCGTCTGATGATGGTATGCAGCCTAGACTAACAGAGGGCTGAAAGAAGCTTGACTTTAAAAAGCAGTATTCTCAGGATTTAGAGCGGACTGAACAGACACCTTACAAAATATTGAAAAACAAATTCAGATTCCTGGCTGAATTTGGCTGAAACAAATTCAGATTCATAAAGAAACAGATTGAAGTTGCCAGGGAAGGTAGATAGGTATTGACTGTACAAACAGTTGTAATTGAACAGTGACGTGTTGGCAATAGCATGGATGTCCACTGTGAGAACATTTAAGGTGATACTAAATTACCATTGAGGTCATTTTCAGTTCTTTGTTGTTAAGAAGTGTTGCCTCATGACAATATGCACTTAGAAATGGAAGCTTGCTTCATGAAGATGGAAAAGGATGCAACACCAATTCCATAATAATTTCCCTAATTTAATGATTTAAGGCTGCAATCCTAATATTGTTTACTGGGAGTGAACCCCATTGTACCTCAATTCAGTACGTCTTACTTTTGAGTAGACATGGTTATGATTGTGCTGTAAGGCTGTTAACGCATAACGTACTTCAGAGTAAGTAAGTCCAATTGAAATCTGTAGGTCTTCTGAATAAACAGGCATAGAATTGGACTGCATGTACAGGAAATTTACTCTACATAGTTTCTCATATCTATAAAATAGGTTGCCTTTTCCTCTTCAAACCTGTTTGTAAGGGTTCTAGTATTGATGTCACACATTGATGTCAAAGTAAACAGTGTCACATAAAGCTGCTTATATCTGGAAGCTTAGCTTAATTTATGTTTGAGAGAACAGCAGTTGAAACATTCTTGAGGTGGTAATTCATTTACAGTAAGGTATATACTCAGGTAAATTTAAGTAGCTTAATGTCTCCATCTGTTAAATTTAATTAGCTTAATGTCTCCATTTGCTTAATGTCTCCAACTCCCATATCAGCTTAGGAGTACATTCACATGTACCATATACATGAATGCTGGCTCCTATCTGCAACAACAGAAATCTTCAGGGATGGTCTACAAAGGACAGGTTCAACTGCGTTGACTTTAAACAGAATGGAGAAACTGGGGGGCTCCAGATGTTGTTGAATTCCAACTCCTGTCAGCACCAGCTAGCATTGCCAGCGGTCAGGAATGATGGGAGTTGTGGTCCTTCAGATGTTGCATGTCTACATCAGGGGTGGAGAACTCCGTACTGCAGGCAATCCCAGTTGGCTTGCTGTCACTGCCAATTAGCTTGTTGCCGCCTTGCCACTCCCCATCTACCTCCTGATAAAGCAGCAGCAATGTGACTGACCAATCTCACTACACTGTCCACTACTGCTTGGTGGGACTTGCAACACAGTCCTAATCATGTCTACTCAGAAATAAATAAATTAAATCATTCAATGAAGCTTACTCCTGGGTAAATGAAGTTAGGATTGCAGCTTCATTTGTAAATGAATTATAGAAGTTTCTTGGCCATGGGAGAAACATTGCTAACTAAAACAACCTGAACCACCACTGACATCAGCTATAACTTTAAGAACTTGTCCTTGAACCTGCTGTTCCTCTTGCATTTCTTTTTTCTTGTGTGTCATGCCTTTTTAGGTTGTGAGGGACTATCTAGAATTGATTTTTGTAAGATGCTCTGAGAGTCATTTTGGCTAAAAGGTGGAGTATAAATGCTGCAATTAATATTAAGTATTGAATAGTTCTTCATTTTAATTCCAACTAATTAAAGGAAAGTTTTGCTACATAAAAACAATATTTTAGTTTCACTTTCACTTTTGTGAGTTTGACTACCTTGACATCTTATCTGTTTTTGTCCAAGCACTGAATGTTGGTTAAAAGGTCAGACAGAATTGTATAGAAGCCTCTAAAGTTTCATTTTTAAGGCTGTAGGCTTTAAGTTTCCACTCTACCTCTTCAGCACTTTGATAATGCATGTAATGTATATATGGTATATTTTGGGATTATGATGGGTTATCTGATGTGCAGCTGGTGTCAAATCACCCTGAAGGTGGACAAACATTAAAAGTTGGATTTCATGTCATATTGAAAATGAAAATGGACTGCCTTCAAGTCGATTCCAGCTTATGGTGACCCTATGAATAGGGTTCTCATGGTAAGCGGTATTCAGAGGTGGTTTACCATTGCCTTCCTCTGAAGCTGAGAGGCAGTGACTGGCCCAAGGTCACCCAGTGAGCTTCATGGCTGTGTGGGGATTCGAACTCTGGTCTCCCAGGTCATGGCCCAACACCTTAACCACTATAATATTACCCTGGCAATATTAGTTTCTTCTCTAATGGAGCCAAAGCTTTTCCGGGGACATTATCTATAGTTGAGATATATTTAAGTCTTTTGGTTTGTATATTATATAGATACATTATTCACATATGTTAAAGTTATGTTCTCTGAGAATTGGTTGTGGGCGGATAAGTTTCATGTAGAACGCTAATTTCAGCAAGACTAGGATTCAGGTTAGCATTTTCAAACCATATAACAATACAGAATGAGTTTGATTGTTAGAATTCTCATAATACTAAGTCTTGCTTCTGTTGAATTTAAAGTCCTATACTTAATCATTCTTTTTAGAAGTAATTACCATATTCCTTGAAACATTCTCCATTCCTTGGATTTGAACTCAGTTTACTACTATGTGTGCTTTTTTCCCTTTCCTTGACATTGGGAGTTAACAAACATGTTCTGACTAGTTCTCTGAGACTTGTTGGCAGTGGTCGGCTGCTAATGTTTTAGCAAGGGGGGGTCCTACCCTTCTCACTGCATTCTTTTTATGTTCACTGAGAAGAGTGTAGGGAACCAGAGCTCCTGATACTTATTTTCCAATTTTTTTAAAAAAATGTTTCCTCATAAGCACAACGGAGAATGCAGCCAACACCATTGGCAAACAGATCTATTAAGTGCACTTGCTGGGAATGTTTATATAAGTTATTTCTGAAAAACATGCTGAGGATATTGGTAGTGTAGCACTCTGATTGGTTTGTGTAATTTGCAGAGGAGAGTAATCAAGACACTAATGGTGGGTGTGTAAGTCTGGGCTGGGGATGTCCTCTTACAGAAGATAGATTTAAAAATGTTTGTTGCTTAGTGCCATCTGGTGTATTTTCAGATGAATATGAACTTGACAGGCATGAGACAAAAGGATCTGTCAGAGACAGGGAAGGAACCTTAGTTTTCATAGGAATTTGAACTTCTGAAATATTTTGCCTAGGTCATCATCAATGAGTACACAATTTTAGGAGGATAGTGAAATACTAAAAAACCAGAACTATTCTTCAGTGAGAGATGTTTTTCAGTCTCCATTTATGATTTCTCTCAGTACTGAAGAGGCAGTAAGAAACATAAAAGAGGAAGAGAACTAAAGATTTCTGACTTGGATTTGAATTTCCGTAAGTTTCTTATACAGTCCATACAGGTAGGATTCTAAAAGGAATTGTGAGGGGAAGGAAGGTGGCCAGAGGATGTTTTTCATTCCTTTTACCCACAATAACTGGATTGTTAGAGGAAGGCTTGGAAAAAGCTTTTTCTGAGCTATATAGCCACCCCATAGTACATTTAGATGAAGGAAGGGTTAAAGCCTCCATCTTGCCCTTGAAGCAAGCATTGGGAGGAGGGCACTGAACTTAAACTCTGAGCTGTGCCAGAGGGGCATGCTGTTTATGCTTCTTTGCCCCCTATCAGTTGTTTTGGAGGTGAAAGGAGGGCTTGGTCCCTCTTTGCCTCTGAAGTAGCCATAGGGGGAAGAAACATTTGAGTAGATGTGGAGAGTTTGGTGCTGCAACTCAAGAGCTCTCAGGATGTGCCCGCAGCTTGCTCAGTATCATTCTGCCTGTGGCTCCTAGTGTTAACTAAGTGAAAACCAAGCAATGCTCACTTTCTGCTCTACTAGCTCTATTATCCTGCTATTTAGGCGCAGGGGTGATAGAGAGGCATGCAATTGTTCCACTCTCCTGTTTCCTTTTTGCAAGTATAGAGCATCTCTATCATTGGTAGAGGATCTCTCCTACCCTGCCATCTTTCTCCCTATCTTTAGGTCTGCTGAACATCTATATGTGGCCATCTCACTAGAGAAATAGATTTTCCCAGTTCAGGATTTCCCCACAAAGGAACTCCTGCAGTAATCTATGAGCCAGTCCGTAGTTTTCCTACCCATATTGTAGAGCAGAGTGGCATTTTGTTTTGCAGTTCTTTACAATTACTCTTGATACTTAGCTTCACCCTTCCTCTATGGTCTAATGGCCATGGGCAAGCAGCTTGATAAATGATTTGCGACAGTATGCCACCTCGTTTCACAGTGACATGGGTGAGAATTCAGCTGAATTCAGATTTAACACTGGATTTTTCAGTGGTCCACATTTTCCATCCTTGTGGAGCGATCCTGTTTGCTTCGAATGTCAGTGGACTTTCCCCAATACCGAATTCCCCCCCCCCTGTTCTTTCATTGATTTTACTCACAGCACAGTAGTACAGGTCTCTCTCTTTTTCCCCCACCCCTCGAATAATCAAGCATCCAAGCTCCAAGTGGAAGAAATCAAGCCAAGTCTCACCCATGTTGAGGACTCAGGACTTGCCAAGGAGGAGATGGGGTGGGACTGGGGCACTTAAAGCTGCTTTCCTCCTTTCCTTTTCAAAATGAAAACAGCCAGTCTCTGCTTGCTAATGTGAAAACTGATTGGCCTCAGTCACAGCAGAAGAGGAGGAGGCAAAGCCGTTTTCCTGTATTAACATTTTCTTTGAAAATATTGATATTTTCTTTCATTTATTGATATTTCCTTTCAAAATATTGATATTTTGAAAAGAAATGTTGGTATTAATACCAATATTTTTGGGGAGGGGAAAAATTAGACTGGTAAAAGCAGCGGATAGCAAACAAAGATTGAACTGGAATTGATACTGCCTATTAGGTTGACAATGTTTTTGAAGCAGCACTGGCCAACAGATCCCATCCCTACTTCAAAGTATATGTTGTGAGATGATGCCCAAGATTCTGAAAGAAGTTTCTTTTTGAGATCAGCCATAAGCTAGAAAGCCCTTCCCCAACAAACTGTAGACATTTTCTGAAGGTGAAATCACATCCTCCAAGGAAGAACAATCTCCAGATTGTGAAGATGCATGCTCTGAGACAGAAAGAGCCCTATTCATAGGCTTTAAAATAGCAGCCTGAAGATTGATGATGTTTTATACATGTAATAATTGCTGATTTCCGCTTGAATTGGGTATGGTATGTGCATGCCATCTGGAGTACTTGTGAATTCAGGCAAGAGTGCTGTGAGTGAGTGTAGTCAGGTTCAGCAGTAAGTGTGTCTTATCTTGCATGCTTGTAATGTGGAGGACAGGGGGCATAGAATGGACATTCCTTTTGTCAAAAATGAGATCCAGTGGCTTGCTGGTGTTAAATAAATATACTGTAATCGTACATTTCCAGTTCACTGAGGCTGTATTACAAAATCTCCATATTGGAAAGTTGTCTTGTGGGTAGCACAACTGGTTGTAGAAGTGGGCACACTTTTTAAATTATTGTTCTTAATAAAGTACAGACTAACTTGTTCTCTACTTTATTAAAAACAAAGTAGAAAATTACAATAACAATAAATACAGCCCTTCCTGTGGAAGGGCCATAACTCAGTGGTAGAGGATATGCTTTGCATGCAAAAGGTCCCAGGTTCAATCCCTGGTATCTCCAGGCAGGGCTGCTTCCAGTCAGTGTTGACAATACTGAGCTAAATGGACTGATGGTCTGATTTGGTATAAGGCAACTTCCTAAGTTCCTGTCTAGTCCCAGGATGGCTAGCAATAATGTGTTCCTAGGATGAAGCAAGCCATGATTCTAGCTTCTGGAGTTATGCCCCAAGTGAATCCCTTCAGTTTGTTTACGCCTCACGTGAAGGAAGGAGCTAAGCAGGCTTAGGCTGTGTTCACCAGCCAGCATTCCCCTTGTGTACAGTATGGCTTGCAGCTTAGTGTTATGTGTTAAAATGAAGGCAAGAACAGCTGGACATCTCCCTGTCCATTTGGACTTCCTACCAAGATACTTATGGTGACTCCTCTGTCTCTAATGCTAACCACATATAGTTTATTATTTTCACTTCAAGAACTGATAACCCTGCCTAACTTGGTCTAAATTGATCCCCCCTTTTCACTTCTGCTTCTGTCTTTCTAGTCTCTTTTTTTAATCACCCATTCCCCCTCCTTCATTGGGTTTTGCATAATCATTTTTTAAAAACTGTATAAAACCATTCTACTCGAGCAAATAAAAACAATAAAAGAACTGCATGAGAGAGGGGTGCTAAATCTTTTCCTTCCCACGTGTTACCTCCCCTTAATGTGTGGCTCCAGTCACACTTCCACAATTAGAGGAAATGGCTGAAGCGACTCGCTATGGAGAGCTATGAAGCCAGAGGCTCCCTTCTCCTTTCATATTAAAGTAAGACCTCACATATACCCCACTTTATATAAGAATGAGGCTGATATGTGAATAATGCCCCATCATGTCCATTTTGGCTGTACCTAAAGTGACTGGATGATGTAACAGTATAAAGATCAAGTATATGAAAGTATTTCAAAAATTGCAGGGCAGTTTTGCCAGAACTTTGTAATGAGCTTTTTGAATTATTTTGTTGATAGTGTGGCTATTTCTCTGTGTTCTGAGGTGGCCAGAGAATATGCACATGCCAGTGTGTACAGTATAACTGGAGTTCTAGGCAATGATTAAGTAAATGCGTATTTATTGGGTGGTCTGATCATATTTACTTGGAACCTATTATGCAACCTTCTTATTGTGGTTTGCCTATCAAAATAATATTGCTGGACATTTCTAGTTAGCAGGTGGTCCAGCCACTTACAGGGTTGACAGAACTGTCAGTTTCTTATGCCTTAAAATATGTCACTTTCAGGTTAATGTCTGATCTGTGGGTGGAAATGGCAAATGTATCAGGAGAGCAAATCACTTTAAACCACAGATGTCCCTAGCATACTGTCACTCTCCAGACTTGCGTAATTGTTGGCACCACAGTGGAGCAGTGATTTGGACACTTTGGGTTGGCTTTCTGTAATCTGTTAGTGGGGGAGTGTGCAAAATACACAAGCAATTGTGGACAGGTCTCATTTCTGTGCAGTGGCCCTCATCCAGCTACAAATGTATGCAGCAGCCTGGGCTGCATGTATGTAGTGTAGGTCAGATCATTGCTGATGTCATTCATTGGGAGGGGGGAGGAGATTAAATCCAGCTGCCTCTCTCCTCTGCTTCCTGTCTTGTACAGTTAATCTGGACTGTCACACAGAGTCTGACACACACATCCCTAGCAACTGAACTGGGGAAGGAACCACAGCAACTATTCACATGCATCGTTCCTCAGCCAGGTAGGAATATGGATGCTGAAGCCTGTTTCCATCCACACCTGTCTGCTATCTGCACTGGGGTGGATATATCACTGCAAATAGTATGAGCATCTGGTTTCACCTGCAGCTCACAAACGGCATCCTGTCATTGATTTGTCTCTGGTTCATTTCCTTGTTGGTTTGCATGAAAAAAGTGGCCACATTCAGATAAAGTGCTGTGACAAGCCTCAAGCTCACATGTTTGCCCTCTCCTTCTTTACTCCACCCAAGAAGAGGAGATTTACAGCTTCCCGTTGTGATTTGGAACCAACCCATTCTTCATTTTAGTTCCAAACCGCAAATAGAAGGTTTAAATCACCTCCTCCTGTGCAGAAAGAAGGAATAGGAAGGGAAGATGTGAGCCCAAGACTTACCATGGTGCATTCTGAAAGAATTCTCTCTCTCTCTCTCTCTCTCTCTCTCTCTCTCTCTCTCTCTCTCTCTCTCTCTCTCTCTCTCTCTCTCTCTCTCCCCCCCCTCTCTCTCCCCCCCTCTCTCTCTCCCCCCCTCTCTCTCTCCCCCCCTCTCTCTCTCCCCCCCTCTCTCTCCCCCCCCTCTCTCCCCCCCCTCTCTCTCTCCCCCCTCTCTCTCTCCCCCCTCTCTCTCTCCCCCCTCTCTCTCTCCCCCCTCTCTCTCTCCCCCCTCTCTCTCCCCCCTCTCTCTCCCCCCTCTCTCTCCCCCCCTCTCTCCCCCCTCTCTCTCCCCCCCTCTCTCCCCCCCTCTCTCCCCCCCTCTCTCTCTCCCCCCCCTCTCTCCCCCCCTCTCCCCCCCCTCTCTCTCCCCCCCCTCTCTCTCTCCCCCCCTCTCTCTCTCCCCCCCTCTCTCTCTCCCCCCCCCCCTCTCTCCCCCCCCTCTCTCTCTCCCCCCCCCTCTCTCTCCCCCCCTCTCTCTCTCCCCCCCTCTCTCTCCCCCCCTCTCTCTCCCCCCCTCTCTCTCTCCCCCCCTCTCTCTCCCCCCCTCTCTCTCCCCCCCTCTCTCTCTCCCCCCCCTCTCTCTCCCTCCCCCTCTCCCTCTCCCTCTCTCCCTGTGTATGTGTGCATGCATGCGTGCGTGCGCTCATACGCGCGTGCTGCCCTTCCTCCCTGCAGTAGCCCAGGTTGGCAAACTAAAGCACTAAAAGCACTTTAAAACATAAAAACAGATATTAAAATACATTAAAACAAAACAACTTTAAAAACATTTTAAAAAGCTTTGAAGACCTTTTTTTAAAAAAGGTTACAAATACTGTTTTTTTTTTTTAAAAAAAAGGTTCAAAAGCATATTAAAAAGCAATTCCAACACAGAAGTAGACTGGGATAAGGTCTCAACTTAAAAGGCTTGTTGAAAGAGGAAGGTCTTCAATAGGCACCGAAAAGATAACAAAGATGGCGCCTGTCTAATATTTAAGGGTAGGGAGTTCCACAGAGTAGGTGCTGCCATGTTAAATGTCCGTTTCCTATGTTGTGCAGAACAGACCTCCTGATAAGATAGTATCTGCAGGAGGCCCTCACCTGCAGAGCGCAGTGATCGACTGGGTATATAAGGGATAAGACGATCTTTCAGGTATCCTGGTCCCAAGCTGTATAGGGCTTTGTACACCAAAACTAGAACCTTGAACTTGGCCTGGTATCTTGGTAAAGAGATGTTAGACTGTTATTTGTTTATATTTGGTGAAAAAATCTCATTGCATCAATCATCCTGTCGATTTTTCTATTGGCCCTTGCTCACTATCAAAGTCCTTAAAATAAACAGCCACTGGATTTGCATGCAGTCATCTGTTTACATCCCAAAACTGCCCTGACCAAGGGGAAACATAAAGCCCTACTGGGCCTGGTTGTGTGCATGTGTTTTGCATGCTGAGACTAACTTATCAATGCCAGGATGTTTGTGTTCTCATCAACGCTGGGGGAGAGGTTATAAAAATTAATTAGCGTTAGTGTGGTATGGGCCCAGCCTTCAAATTGTATTTGTTCTTGCCAGCAAGATTTTACAATTGAAAATTCATCAAGATGGATAATTTTCCTCCAAAACCTTAATATCGCGCAATCTATTTTCGCTGCCAATGTGGAGAGTCCCGTCTCGGCTCTTACATGAGCAGAAGGCGTTCCTTGGGGAAGGCCCAGAATCTGTTTTAAAAATAAATTTTGGATGGGTTCTAAAGTTGGCTTAAGAGCATAACCCCAAATTTCTGCCCCGTATAACAATTTAGGAAGGGCTTTAGCGATAAAGATTTTTATCATCGGGGGGATTAACTGTCCACCTTGGGTGAAGAAAAACTTTTTTAATTGGCCTGTTATTCTGGCACTAGCTAATTTGATAACCTCTGCCTGGGGTTTCCATGAAAGGTTATTATTAAGTATTATGCCAAGGTATTTGAAAGATTGGACCTGCTCTATAGGGATGCCATTGAGGGACCATTTGTTTTTGGATTTCCTGTTCTTCCCGCAAATCATAATTTTAGATTTTAGGTGGTTTATCTGTAGGCTGTTATTCCGGCAGTATTCCTCTAGGCAAGGTAGCATTCTATTTAAACCGATCTTATTTAGGGAGAATAGAGCCAGATCATCTGCGTATAGCAACGCAGATATTTTTTTATTGCCAATTGATGAAGGGAAGAACTTCAATGAAGATAGCGTTGGAATTATATCATTGATGAAATAATTGAAAAGAGAAGGTGCCAAAATGCATCCTTGTTTCACTCCTCTCAAGGATGGAATGTCACGTGATAGAGCTCCGTTTCTACCCAAACGCACTCTTAAATAATTAGAGTGATGAAGGGACCTAATTAACCAAACCAATCGTTTGTCTGTATTCGATTGTCCCAATTTATGCCACAGCAACTCTCTATCCACTGAGTCGAATGCCGCGGCGAAATCTATGAACGCTATATAAAGGGATGAATATTTTCCTTTGAGGGCTTTAGATATTAGGTGGTGTAGAATATAGACTTGATCTATTGTGGACCTATCTTTTCTGAATCCCGCCTGCTCCTGGTGGGTGATCGAGAACTTGGTGTCCCACTCTACCAGTTTATTCAGAAGGAGACGTCCATATAATTTAGCTGTAACGTCAAGGAGGCTAATGGGCCTATAGTTTCGGGGGTCTGATGGACCCCCCTTTTTATAAATGGGTACTATAATACTAGTGCACCAGCCCCGGGGGAAGTTTCCTGTATTATTAATGTATGTAAATAAATTTGCTAACAGAGGGATCCACCAAGAGGATTCCGTTAGAAAAATCTCAGGCGGTAACATGTCTTCCCCAGGGGCTTTATTTAGGTGGAGAGTTGAAATTAAATCCCTTATCTCGGTATAGGTGACTGGTGGCCACGGCGGCAAGCCCAGGCTCGCTTCTGGAGGGCGGGGCTGGGTTAGTGTTATAGGGGCAAAAAGGGCGATATTCTCTCTCACACACGTATATACACAAACACACATGCATACTCTACATTGCTCACAGCTGCTGCTCATGGCAGACAAACTGAAATGTGGACAGAAGACATGTTATGATTTTTATGTTAACTGTTGTTTGAGATTAAGTGTTTGCTATTGGTGTTGTCATTGTGGATGAATAACTGAAAATAAATTGACAAAAGAAGCAGGGGAAAAGCAAGGGTCCAGTGACTATGAAGGAAATACCAGCAGTACATCTACTTCTACTCCTTATTCATTTAGATTGTTTTATTCTCCGTGTCCCAGAGACTCTCCAAGGCAGGTTATAAAATAAAACACAATTTGTCTAGTGTTTAAATAGAATTAATGCTAGAGCATCCCCAGCAGATGGCTGTCCAGCCTCTGCTTGAAGCCTTCCAGTAAGAGAGCTATCGCCTCATAGGTAATTGTTTCCATCGCTGAACAGCTTTTGTTGTCAAGATGTTTCTCCTAATATGGAACTGAAATCTACCCTCATGTAACTTGTCTATTACATCTAATCCTGCCCTCTGGACAGGACTGTCATGTTCTCCCTCAGGCTAAACATTCCCAGTTTCTTCAATCTTTCCTCATAGGACTTGTTTTCCATACTTCTCACCATCTTCATTGCTCTCTTCTGTACCTATTCCAGTTTCTCTGCATCCTTTTTAAAGTGCAGAGCCCCAAACTGGACACATACTCCAAATGAGGTCTAACTAGTGCAGAATAAAGTGGCAGTATTATTTCCCGTAACTTGGAAAATATTATTCTGTCAATACAATCTGAAACTGCATTAGCCTTTTTTGCATCTGCATGTTACTGCTGACTCACGTTTAGCTTGTGATTAACTACGGTCCTGAGATGCGTTTTCACATCAGATGCTGCCTAGTCAGGTATCCCCCATCCTGTATCTGTGCATTTGTTTAGTTGTTTTGCTGTCGAGGTTATTTTTAATTTTATTCATATCCTCTGAATTGTTAGCTGGCTGTCTCACTTTTGTGCTATCTGCAAATTTGAGTGCTATCTGCAAATTTGATAAGGGTTCTCTCCATTCTTTCATTTAAGTCAGGGGTGGCCCCCATATATTGCTAGAATTACAACTCCCATCATCCCTGATATTAGGAATGCTAGTTAGGGCTGATGGGAGTTGGAGTTCAACATCATTTCGAAGGCCATAGGTTAGTCACCCCAATTTAAGTCATTGATAAAAATGTTGAAGAGTACTGAGACAAGACAGAGCCCTGTAGCAGTCTACTCAAGATTTCCATCCAGTTTGATGAGGAACCGTTCATAAGCCATCTCTGAGTACTGTTTTCCATCTGACAGTACTATTATTTATCCTATATATGTTTTAATGACCAAAATATAATGGGGGACTTTTTCAAATGCCTTGTTGAGATCAAGATAAAATATGTCCACAAAATCCCTATAATCCACTAACATGGTAACCTGATTCAAAAAGCGATAAGATTAGTCTGGCAGGATTTATTCTGAAGAAATCTATGGTAGCTCCTACTAATCATGGATATCAAGATGCTTACAAATTTACTCCTTTATAATCTGTTCCATTATCTTACCCAGTCCTCAGATCTTTTCCCCCCTCCACACATTTGAAAATTGGGACGTGTGTCCATCTTCAGTTCTTTGGCACCTCACCTAGTCTTCAGGATTTTTCATAGACAGAAGTCCTGAGAATCCGTAAGTAAGTTCTTTCATAGAGAGAGAAACAAAATTTCCACAAGAAACATCCAGCATTACTTTCCCTTTCCTCCCTCTCATAATTCTAATGCTTTCCATTTTCCATAAACTCTTATTTCCTTGTCACTCACTCAGGGTATCATATGAACATTACATGATCCTCACATTTTAACAAAACATCAGTAAAAAAAGAGGTCCTAACTTATTCTGAGTCAGTCAGACTATTGGTCTATCAATCCTAGTGTTGTTTACTCCAGGGTGTCAGGCAGATCTTCCTACAACCTAAACTCTGTTTAACTGGTGATGCCAGGAATTGAACCTGAGACCATTTAAATGGAAAAATGTACTCTACCATTGAGCTGTGTGAAGTACTTCACTAATCCATATGAAAATTTGGGAATAGGAGCAGCAGCGATGTCGTGTTTGCCAGGATAGGGATTTGGTGAGGTGACAGCAAGATCAGGGAGCTCCAGATTGGTAACAGTGTCGTTCCACAGGTTAGCACACCCCTGTGGGATGCTGTTGCCACCAAACCAGACCTCCACTGACTTCCCTGCATCTTTGCTTTGCCCCATCCTGTCCTGGCGAGCACAGGGAGGGTTGCTGTTCTGCTGCCGCCCTCCCCCCAAGCTGCTCCTGGTTACAGATGTGCTTTGCTGGCTTGTTTGAACTAATAGTGTAGCACTGTACACATTTCCTTCCATAGGACTGAGTAGCTTTGGGCTGGTGTGCCAACCTAAGGGCTGGATATGGTATCTCATATATAGTGGGATATGTGCCGGCCAGTTTCCATATCTTCTTGTTCTCAGCTTTCGTATATATTCATGTGCTTCTGCAGGTAATGCCTCATCTAGCAGAATACTGGATTTAACAAAATCTCCTAGATTTATCTAAAATCTCATGACTCTTGAGCAGGTCTCATTCTTCCTCTTTACACTAAGCCTTCACCCTACAGATGCATGCTCCTTCCCCACTTCCTGCTGTATTCTAGTGTCACAAAGAATTAGAGTCAAACTACATGTTATATTAAGCACCATATTTAAAAATGTGATTAGGACCTTTCAGTTTTCTTAACAGAAAGCAGTCATTGTGTGTGTGTTTGATCTGATTAGGACTGAAGCATTTGTCCTAGTTTGGCTCAAGGCTCCCAGGAAAGGCTGGATTGAAGCAGTGGCGCTAACTGGAAGGACAAGGGAAGGTCAGGCCAGGTGACTGGCAGGTGCTCACTGGAACTCACCCAAAGAGAACTGTTGTCTCAGCAGCATGCAAAGTTCTTATGAAGGCTGGCTAGTCTTGACCTGCTATTCACCCCTCTGAGGAAATGTCTGTTTCTTAAATGGCCGTTGTCTGAATCTGCAGCTGCTCTCTCTCTCTCTCTCTCTCTCTCTCTCTCTCTCTCTCTGTGTGTGTGTGTGTGTGTGTGTGTGTGTGTGTGTGTGTGTGTGTGTGTGTGAGACAGAGAGAGAGAGAGTGTGAGAGTGTGTGAGAGTGTGTGTGAGAGAGAGAGTGTGAGAGAGAGAGAGAGTGTGAGTGAGTCTGCGGAGTCTGGTGAATCCTGGAGTAGGAGATAATGGCTCCCTAGGTGATGTCTCCTCCGCTTCTGAATCTTCCTCTGAATCAGAGAGGGGATTGAACCCAGAGAGCATGGCAGTGCTAGAGGGACCCCATTCCACTGCTGTAGTCCAGATCCAGATTGCACTGCTTAGGAAAATGGCAGTCCTAATTGTTTTTTAAACAGTGTGCTTAACATGGCTTGTAGTTTAGGAATGAAGATTTCTGATATTTAAGGAGGCTCTAGAGCAGTGGTTCTTAACCTTTTCCACTGCCAGCACCCCTTGGATTTCAAAATATGCTCTCGCACCACCTGAAAAAATACCATTCTTTTTTTTAATTTTTAATTTAATTTTATTTTAATGTGTGTTTTATCTTCTATTTAAATGAATTTTTAAAATCTCTTGAACAATGCCTTGCATCCCTAGAAAAAGTGTCTCGCACCCCCGGGGGGGCATGCATCCCAGGTTAAGAACCACTGCAGAGTGTTCTGAAATCATTACAGTGCACTCAGTTGCTCTGATTTTTCTAGTGAAAGAGGTGAGATGCCTTCTGTGCCACTGTGCTTGCTGTCTGAGAGCAGTGAACCTTAGTGCTTCTCTTATGAGTGACTGCACTGTGTGCTCTCATTCTTGGTCCTTCTTCCCACAATTCATAAACAGTTTCCTGAGAGAGGAAATGGGGTCCCTTCCTTCTAGAGTGTGGTGAAGATGTGGAAAGAGGTGGGGGAGTCATGACCGCACATCATTTGCTTGAAGCAGCCCCAATTGAATAAATGAGGGTTGTGACTTAGAGAGGGCTGATGTGATGGTGGTAGTGGTGATGGTGATGATCAGCTTTGTTGGCCAGACAGTCACCAAGTTGTTTTTTTCCTCCCTCTTGGGATTTTCAGTGGCTCCAGGCCCAGGGAGAATATGCTGATGAAATCTCATGAAATCTACATCCATGGACACGAACTATCCCAAGAAAGCTTTTTGGGACAGAAGAATGTTCTTTTACTGGACTACCTGCTATGTAAGCATATTTTATTCCCACCCCTCTCTTCTTTCTGTCTGAGCCTGGATACCCAGTTTCTATGACAGCACACTACTTCTGTGCAAATAGAAGCCCTTCCCATGACTTCACTTATCTCTGTTCATGTTCTAATCTGGATGTAAAGTCCTTTTTAAACCTTTGCTAAACCTTTACTGATAAGTACTATAGTCAGGACATGTACTTATCACAACAGATTATTTAGTTGTTTTAACATGCAGAAGCTCCCAAGTGCAATCCCCCACATCTCCAAGTAGGGCTGAGAGAGTCTCCTGCCTGAAACCCTGGAGAGCCACTGCCAGTCTGTGTAATCAGTGCTGAGCTAGGTGGACCAATAGTCCGACTCAGCATAAGGCAGTTTCCTAAGTTCCTGTGCTCCCTAAGTGAACACTGTGATCCTCAGTGAAGTGGAAAGGAAAGGAAGGGAAAGCTAGTCTTGTTTGCCAATTTCTTTGCTGGGAAGGGTTATTGCTATATGTAAAGAGAGAATGAAAGATATCACCAGGGATGTTCACTGGAGCAGCTTGATAGGTAGCAAATCTTCATCATCATCATCATCTTGATGGTGTTAGAGGTCCTGCGAGGGCCTCCTAGAAGTAAAGTCATGGAGTAAAAAATGCAGGTACCCTTCTAAGTGATTTCTGTGAAATGGCAAATGCAGTTGATTGTAAACAAGTGTAAAGTTATGCAGACTGAAATGAAACTTAATTCATGGGTTATGGGGTCTGAACTGGCAGTGACTGACCAGGAACAAGACCTTGGGGTTGTAGTGGATACCTCAATGAAGATATTAACCCAGTGTGCAGCAGCTGAGAAAAAGGGAAATTCCATGGTAGTGATCATTAAAAAAGGAATTAAAAATCAAACTGTTGACCATTGTAATGCCATTATATAAATCTATGGTGCGGATGCAGTTGGAATACTGTGAACAGTACTGGTCACCTCACTACAAAAAGGATATTGTAGAGTTGAAAAAGGTTCAGTAAATGTCAACCAAAATGATCATGGGGATGGAGTGACTCCCCTATGAGGAAAGGATGCATTTGGGGCCTTTTGGTTTAGAGAAAAGGCGAGTAAGAAGTGTATAAAATTGTGCACGGCATGGAGGAAGTGGATACAGAGAAGTTTTTCTCCCTCTCTCATAACTTTAGAACTCGTGGACATCCAGTGAAACTGAATGTTGGAAGATTCAGGACGGATAAAAGAAAGTATTTCTTCACACAGCACATAGTTAAAGTATGGAATTTGCTCCCACAAGAAGCAGTGATGGCCGCCAACTTGGATGGATTTAAAAGAGGATTAAACAAATTCATGGAGGATAAGGCGATGAATGGCTACTAGCCATGATGGCTGTGCTCTTCTTCCGTAATTGGTGGCAGTATGCTTTTGAAAACCAGTTGCCTTAAGCCGCAGGAGGGGAGAGTGCTCTTGCACTAAGGACCTGCTTGTGGGCTTTCCATGGGCATCTGGTTGGCCACTGTGAGAACAGGATGCTGGACTAGATGGGCCACTGGCCTGATCCAGCAGGTTCTTCTTATGTTCATATGTACTCTGAGTCAGACTAGCATTGAATATAATCCATAATGTTTTCTGAGAGGCGACAGAAGCAGGGCAGGGCAGGGCAAAAAAGAGGCAACTCTCCTTTTTTCCTTCCCTCTCCTTCACTGTTATCTACGCATCCTTGCCTAGCCCAATGAAGGAGAACTACTCTTAGGAGCAACATTACCCATGCATATCATTCATAGATCAGGACATTCAGCAGAAATCATCTGTGTATCTAAATGCGCATACAAGTGCAGATGCTGTCTTATTTGCACTGCTTTGCTTTCACCGGAATTCATACTTGGATGTGGATCCAAATATGCATCCTGACTGGCAGTACATTTTTATGTGTATCCAAGTATGTAGACTGCATCTACTTAGATGTATATTTGGATTTTCATCTGCATTTTGTCCCACACCTGCTTTAAACTGCAAGAGAAGACTCTCTCTATCAATTAAAAATACTATTTGGGGTGCAGGGGTAGTTGTGTTTGAATATCTAGCCCAGGGTGCAGTTTCTTTTCTGGTAGGGTCTGCAGATTTAAAAACAGAAAGGCAGTAAATAACCTAGCCAGCAGATTTCATGTGCTCTCATAACCTGTTCAGACATCGCAGAGAACATTATGAGGAAGTGACGTTCCTTTTCAAAAAGGAACTTACTCACTTTACAACCAGCCTGGTTGTTTAATACAGGTTAGTAACTCTACTATGAACTTGGGCAAACAGCACCAGCTTTTTCCAGCACACATTCTGGAGAATAAGTTGTACAAAAAGTGTTGTATGCTTTGAATTATGGAGGTGGCTATATTCTAGGGCAGAATTTGAAATTCATTGGTAGAATTTGTGAGTAGGAAAGACTATTTGCATAAGCCCTGACTCCACTGTTGCCATTACCAAACCTCTGAAAGAAAGGAAGTACTAGAGAAACAGTTGGCCATTAAATATCCAGAAATGTTCAGGGAGGGTTGCCAAAAGAAGATCTGGGCTGACTTCAGCACGTGGCATCAGCATGTATGCCTGTGGCAGCTGTGCCTGGAAGCAGGCAAGGGCTGACTGAAAACCACAGCTGCTGTTTGCTGCAAGGGCATTGAGAATAGGCCCTTTAGACATTGAAACTGAATGGAGCTGCTATGCAAGCTGTGTTTGGACAACTCACAGAGCAATCTGTTATATCAGCTCTAGGGTTTCACAAAGAGTTATAGGGAGATTTCTTTTTACATGGGAGAAAAAATATACACAACTTTTTGTTGATGTTATGTTTAGACTAGATGAAGTTCTTGAAGAGTTGCTTGGGTGAGCAGAGAGCTGTATAAAGAAACTGTGGAGAGAATTATCGTACAGCTGCTTTGCTCAGAACAATGAATCACTCCTTATAGTCAAATGAGTTAGCATAATTGACATTTGTGGGTGGATAAAGACACCAGGTTTTGATTCTGGGTCTTAAAGTCTGATATTCAAATTTAGATTAGGAGCCCTCTTGAATTTTGTCTAGTATCCTAGTGTGACACTGAAATCTGATATGACTGATGCCAGTGGTAAAATAAATTATATAACCCAGTAGCTCTTTGAATATCCAAACCAAAATGCCTACAGCCAAAATATTACTTGTAGAATTCCCTCCAGCTCTGAATATATTCCCATTTCCATTCTATGAGAAATTTATTTATTTCATTTTTATTTATTTATTTATTTATTTATTTCATTTGTAAACCGCCCATAGCGAATAGCTCTCTGTTACAACAGCCACAAAAGTATGACGTAGATGCTGGGAAAAAAGGAATCTGCCTTAGACAGACTCGGATCATTGGTCCATCTAGCTCAGTATTGTTTATACTGACTGGCAGTGGCTCTCCATTATTTCAGACAGAGTTCTCTCCCAATCCCAAATGCTAGAGGTTGAACTTGGGACCTTCTGTGTGCAGAGCAGATGCTCTACCACTGAGCTACAGTACTTCCCAAAACGTTTAGGCAAACTATTCAATTTCAATCCAGCATGAATCCTAATATGTACTGTAGATCACCCACTGTCTAACTTAACCAAAACTCTACAGGGGAAGTTGCAGGTCACTGAAGTGTACAAGTGACACTGTGCACTGCATATGCTTATGCTGGGTGACTTACTGAGATCGCTTTGTGATCTGGCAGTGGTGGCATTCTCTGGAGTTCCTTAAAGCTGCTCTCTTCACATTTCCACTATGTTAGTCTCCTGCCCCTTCACAAAGTGCAGCTTATTTGTTTGTTTGTTTCTTTTTCTTTTCTTTTCTTTTGGGGGGGTTGTTTTAAGGTTGGGTGCCTGCCTGAGTGGTGGAAGCTTACATCGAGGCATGTGTCAATCACAGGGGAGTGATGGGGGAAGGGTGGGAGGCCAATGTATACCGAGGCTGGGCGGCAGATGCTGGTGGAAAGCTAGGGGCAGGTCACGTCAGGTAAGAAGAACTAGGGAGAGATGCATAATATCTGTCCCCTGTTCCGGGCCTGTCCAGAGCCAACAGACAGCTGGGGGATGCTTGACTCCACACTCTGGCCTTCGACTGCTGCTGTGCAATGCCAGGTCTGTTGCCCAAAAAACATCCCTCATCCATGATATGATATTGGATGAGGGTGCGGACCTGGCATGTATTACAGAAACGTGGCTGGATGAGGCTACTGCTCCTATTCTTGCGGCCATGTGTCCGGCTGGGTTCTCGTATGCACAGCAGCCGAGGGTCAGTAGTCGGGGAGGGGGAGTGGCGGTTATTTACCGAAGGTCCCTGGTTCTCACCAGACCTCCTCTCTGTGAGACCAAGGTGGCAGATTGCATGTACTGGAGGTTGGGCCCAAAGGGCAGTCTAGGGATTCTGCTCGTGTACCGCCCACCCCGCTGCACGACGGACTCCCTGGCCGAGGTGCTGGAGGTGGTCTCAGCTGTGCGTGTACAGTCCCCAAACCTGCTGGTATTGGGGGACTTCAGTGTACATTCAGAGGCCATCCTTACTGGGGCACCTCGGGATTTCATGGAAACCATGGCTTCCTGGGAGCTGCACCTTATTACAATGGGGCCCACCCATGTAGCCGGTCATGCACTCGACCTTGTGTTTGTCTCGGGAGAGGAGGGGAGTGATCTGAAAATTGGGGGTACATCCATCACCTCCTTGTCATGGTCAGACCACTACTTGGTGATGTTGGACCTTTCGGTGCCACAAACCCTCCGTGGGGGTGGAGGATCTATTAAAATGGTCCGCCCCAGGCGTTTGATGGATCCTGATGGATTCCTGAATGCGCTTGGGGATTCTCTGGAGCATGCACACAGCCACTCGGCTGAGACCCTGGTGGAGGGGTGGAATGCCGCAATCGCCAGGGCATTAGACCGGGTGGCTCCGCAACGCCCTCTCCCCCTGAATAGAACTCAGACGGCACCGTGGTTCACCCCACGGTTGCGAACTCTGAGGCGGGAGGTGAGATGGCTAGAGCGCCGGTGGCGGAAATCTCGCTCTGACGACGATCGGACACATGTTAGAGCGGCTGCGGCAGCCTATCATGTGGCAATAAGGGCAGCAAAAAAAGATTTTTATGCTGCCTCTATTGCATCTGCAGAGTGCTGTCCCAGGAGACTGTTCCAAGTGGTCCGGAGCCTGGTCGGTCCAGTTGCTCCGGAACCAATGGAACATGCTAAGGCCTCCTGTGACGAGTTTGCTAAACACTTTGCGGAGAAAATCGATCGTATTAAGAGTGCTATTCCGTGCGCTGTGGACACAGTGAGCGAGCCAGAGGTGACCAGTGGTGCTCTGGTGGTGTGGGATCGGTTCCACCTTCTTCCATCTGATGAAGTGGACAAGGTGCTTTCAGCCTTAAAGCCAACCACTTGCTTACTCAATCCTTGCCCATCGTGGCTCATTATGAGCTGCAAAGATAGACTGGGTGAGGGGATCAAGATGGTGGTAAATACATCTCTTGAAGAGGGAGTAATGCCATCATCACTCAAGGAGGCAGTAATAAAACCAACCTTAAAGAAGCCCTCCTTGGATCCCCAAGATCTGAACAACTTTCGCCCAGTCTCAAATTTGCCATTCTTAGGCAAGGCGATTGAGCGGGTGGTGGCAAAGCAGTTGCAAGCGCACTTGGAGGAAGCGGATTATCTGGATCCATTTCAATCGGGCTTCAGGCCTGGACATGGGACTGAAACAGCCTTGGTCGCCTTGGTAGATGATATGAGGAGGGCGTGGGATAGGGGCGAATGCACCTTCCTTGTCCTCCTTGATCTCTCAGCGGCTTTCGATACCGTTGACCACGTTATCCTCCTGGACCACCTGAAGAGGTTAGGCATGGGGGGCACTGTATTGCAGTGGTTCCATTCCTTCCTCTCTGGTAGGTACCAAAGAGTGGCATTGGAGGATGAGGTTTCGGATCCTTGGCCTCTCACTTGTGGGGTGCCACAGGGTTCCATCCTCTCCCCGATGCTGTTCGACATCTATATAAAGCCGCTGGGGGCAATCATCAGGAGATTTGGGCTGCAATGTCATCAGTATGCGGATGACACGCAGCTCTATCTCTCTTTTAAATCTTCACCGAGGTTGGCTGTAGAAACCCTGTCCAAGTGCCTGGAGTCGGTGAGTGGCTGGATGGGAAGGAATAAGCTGAAGCTGAACCCTGACAAAACCGAGGTACTGTTTGTGGGAGACAAGGGAAGGCTGGGGGATGTGGACCTGGTGCTCAATGGGGTACGTTTGCCCAGCTGACCATGGAGGCTCAAGTCTTGGCTGTGAGCTGGGCAGCGCTGTATCAACTCCATCTGATACGGAGGCTGCGCCCTTACCTTCCCAACCATCTGCTCCCACTGGTAGTACATGCCGTGGTCACCTCTCGCCTAGACTACTGTAATGCGCTCTACGTGGGGTTACCCTTGAAAACGGTCCAGAAGCTGCAACTGGTACAGAATGCGGCGGCTTATCTGATTAAAGGCAGCCGCCGGCAAGATCACATCCCTCCAGTGCTGAAGGAGTTGCACTGGCTACCGGTTGTTTACCGGACCCAATTCAAGGTGTTGGTTTTGACCTTTAAAACCCTATACGGTTTTAGCCCAGTCTATCTGAAGGAGCGCCTCCAGCATCGTCAGGGATGCCGCTCAACAAGATCAGCCTCAGAAGACCTTCTCTCGATCCCACCGGTTAAAACAGCTAGACTGGTGAGGACTAGAGAGAGGGCTTTTTCAATAGTGGCCCCCACCCTGTGGAACTCTCTCCCAAATGATCTCCGCCATGCCCCTTCTATGATGAGCTTCCGCCGGGCCTTGAAGACCTGGCTCTTCAGGCAGGCTTTTGGGGTGGGTTAGGTTTTTACTGTTATGGTTTTAAATTTTAACCTTTTAATGTATTGTTTTATCTTGTACGTCGCCCAGAGTGGCTGGACAACCAGCCAGATGGGCGACTAATAAATTTAATAAATAATAATAATAAATAATAATTTGATATTGTCATATAGAGCATACTCAATACTATATTTTTAAAAAGCTCTTGCACTTTTAGGAATCCGCAACTACCTGAGCAAAGACAGGGTAATTGCAAGAGTGCTAGATAGTGCTATTATTATTCATTATCTGCCCATATTGATATGGGCACATTTGATGACTGTGTAGATAGTAGTTTATGAAATACTGTTTTACATTACAAGATGCTAAAAAGGGAGTTAATGTATGGAGCCCTTCATTGCATACAGTCTGAAAGAGTGTACACAAGTATGGAAAAGCATTGGGTCAAACAAAATGCTAGGCAGATGGGTTCATTTTTCATGAGTCATTGAACAGTCAGGAACTTTTCCTATCCTTGATAGCAGTTACTTTCAAAAATGTAGCTTTAATATTTTATTAGCTTTGCCTGGTTTACATCAGAGAAGGGGAGTCTGTAACATCAGTGGCTGAGATCCTGAGTTTGCTGCCACTTGTGGAAGAGAGGCAGCTTTTTCTAATTCCCTCGCTCTCCTGCAACTCCATGTACCTTCTAAAAATCCTCTCTAAAGGGTTGGGGGACTCTCAAGTACAGGGTAAAGTGGGGTGGAATTGCAGCAGGAGGGGGAAATTGTGAAAATGTCTTCCCCCTCAATTTGTTAGCAAGTTTCTCAACTGGATTAAAAATCTTCTGTAAACAGAAGGAGGTCTTCCATGTGTGAGGATCCAAGCCAATGGATTCAAAAGTCCCAATGTCTAATTGCAGCTATAAGAAACCTGATACTAGCATTATGTGCATCATGCTTTGGTTCATAATCCTAAAATTGATACACTTTAAAACAGATGTGGTTGATCTTCTTGTTGGCAAATTCCATAACCTTACTTTTTTGTAGACATATGGGCCATCTTTTGGGATGGGTGGGAATTTCTGCTTTTGTCACCTCAAGAATATATATGCTGGTCTAGGAGAACCAAAATCAAGAGCCTTCCTACTGTCCTATGCATTTTTTGGTTGTGACTCCACATTCTTTTTCGTGTGCAATGTGACAAGAGATATTTGTGCACCTTGTCTATCACACCTTAACATAACATAAGAAGCCTAATCCCATATATACTTACTCTGAAGTAAGTCCTGCCTTGTTCAGTGGAGCTGACCTTCATGGAGGGGTGCATAAAATTGAATGCTTCAGCTCCCTTCACTGCCAAAAGCTAGAAAGATTTTAATGTTGGCTATGTATGACAAAATGGGTTCTTTGAGCTCTGTGAAGGAGGTCAGAATGGATCTCTTCTTTCAAAAGAATCATTCTATACAAAACTGCCATCCATCCACTCAGGAGGTTCCACTTCAATGTATGTACCAGGCTGGAATTTGGGTCACAGCAGCTGACACTTTTTTCCAGAGGATTTACTGGACCAAAATGAACAAATCATATGTGCCAATTTGGATACATACTCTAGAGGTAAAAGTAGGTTAGCAAGCTGATCTGAGTGTTCTGCCAGAAAAACAGTTTGGGAATGCATCCTAGCATCCACACCACTTTGCGAGTGCAAATGCAAGAAATCATATTTCTATAACGTTTCCATTAAATAGTAAAGATACCAGTTCATTCATACGGAAATGGCTGGAGCATGAATGGCTTAAAAACAGGTCTTGTTTTTTTTAGTGGATTATTGGCTATCTTGGTTATCAGTTTTGCCTATGAATACTGCCAAAATTAAATTTGATTCTAAGGACTGGCTTTATATTATGTCCAACCCCCCAAAGTTTGGGTGCTTTTATCCTCTGTTTAATATGAAACAAATATGCTGAGCCACCTATTAGAGCTTCACAGACAACCAGAAAAGATCACTTACTAATACAGGGCTCTGTAATAAGATTCCCACTAATCTTATGAATTGGAATCTAGTGAGTATTAATTACACTCAGCATTACTCCTGTTTCAGCTAATGATTCCCTTCCTCCATCTATGTTGTTTTTCTTGATCCTTTTAATGACTCTTCAACACCAAGGTGTTGCATCATCTGTAGCTCCAAATGGAGATGTCCAGAGAGTTCAGGAATCTCTTAGGCCATGGGGATAAATTCCAGAAGAGTAGTTTAGTTTCTGTTATCAAAAGAAAGATAATAGGCCCAGGAGCATCTTAAAATGAAATAAATTTATTGTGGCATGATAGTCTCATC
This sequence comes from Rhineura floridana, assembly GCF_030035675.1. Lineage (NCBI taxonomy): Eukaryota > Metazoa > Chordata > Lepidosauria > Squamata > Rhineuridae > Rhineura > Rhineura floridana. The sequence continues at coordinate 101,311,781 of NC_084481.1, forward strand.
TTCATCCCATGCAATGAAGTGCTGCAAGGTTCTATCATTTTTGCTTGGTCACGATCTGTTAATCAAACCATTAAAGCATGTATAAAGAAATTGACTATTCCTGCAGAAATGATCTGAAATGTTAGAAGAGCAGGTTTTTAGCTTTTAGTAGTTATATGAACATTTATGTTTTATAACCACAAATATACAGGAGTAGCAAAGAGAAGACTTTCTGGCTTATAAACATTGCTAAATACAGCTCCTTTTTCTAGTTTTGGAGTGCTGAAAGTAACAAGACTAGATTGTAAGTGGTTTTTGAGCTAACCCATTTCATATATTGTACAACATGGAATGTTTTGCATCACCCTTCTTTATTAAAGGCTGCATGACTGCCCATGTGGCTAGGTAGATATATACCCATCTTTTCATATACTTAGGAATAGTTCAATTTTAAAAGAAACTTTCAAGAACAGTTGCCAAACTGCTGCTGTGGGTGGGATAAATGTGTGTCACTCATCATGGCCTATGCAGTGGTTGCTGATTGATGACAGTCATATCAAATATATCTGTGTTGCAGCTGTTTGGGGGGCACAGCTTGAAATTCTGAAAAAATCTGCAAAACCACTTTACTCAGAGACCGTAACAGTCCATAAAAACGATTCTGCTCTTGTCTTATGGACATGGGTTAAAAAAGAGGATTAGATGGCAAATATAATGTAGTACACTGTTCTTCAACCTTGGGTCCCCAGATGTTGTTGGACTACAGCTTCCATCACCTTTGGCCAGTGGCCAAGCTGGCTGGGGTTGATGAGAGTTGTAGTCTGAGAACATTCGGGGACCCAAGGTTGAAGAAAAGTGGTGTAGGGGATACAGTGTCCAACTGGAAAGGGAGTCCTGGGTTGAAATCCAGTCATAACATTGGATTTCTGTCTAACTTTACACAGGGCGGTAAGGTACATGTGTGAGAAATGTGTGGAAACATTGTGTGAGATATCATTAAAACAATTTTGTCCTAAAAAAAAAAAAAGGATAAATAGAGCCATATTTTTGTAATGCTGAGAAAACCTTGCTTAAATTGCTGTTTGTCCTTCTATTATAGAAGGTGAGCATTGTGCCTGGTGATCCTCCCCAGACCCACTAGCCATGCCAGGGATTGTGGTATTCCGACGTCGCTGGTCTGTAGGCAGTGATGACCTTGTTTTGCCAGCCATCTTTCTTTTCCTCCTTCATACCACTTGGTAAGTAAATCATACACCTGAGCAGAAAGCTCCCATGACTCTAGTAATTAGTAGAATTTTTTGTTCTGTTTTGCTATTCTTGTTTCCAGTTATTGGTAGCATTCTGCTCCCTGATGAAAAGTGCCATTCAGCATGCTGTATTTTTATACTACCCTTTGTTACAGGCTCAAATGTGCAAAGTAATGTGGGGAATGGATCTATTATTGTATACGTTTTAGTTCATGTGTTAGAAAGCTGGTGTTCCGGGGAAGAGGTTAGTACTCAGGGGGACTTAAAAGCAGGCTTTTGAAATGTGTCTGAGAAGCTAAAGGGAGTCAGTGCAAGTACTAAAGCATTGGGATTATGTGTTCCTGACAACCCAACTCTTGTCAGGAGGAAGGCCGCTGCTTCCTTGTACCAGCTAGCTTCCAAAAGGTAGTAACAAAATTACAGTCTGTCACATATGAGTGAATGAAAGAACTGACAGAAAATGAAAATATTTGTGCATACACTGGTAAAACATAGGTCCTTTGTCCCTAGTGACCAAAATTACTGCCCATATATACATGCACTATTTTTGGCAACTGCTGTAGATGTGACATTAATACTGTTATTAACTATTGTCAAAAGCTAGCAGAGGTTTTTACATATTATTGGCTAGTATGAATAGAAGAACAGCTCCAGCTCTAATGCACAGTCCTGCATGCCACCAGTAATAAGGTAAGAGTATGCTATTCCATTAGCATGGTTCCTTAGTGCCTTCAAGGAGGCTGCGAAAAACATCAAAATCAAACCTAAATTGGTCAAAAACCATTTAAAAGCAGGGAATAACACTCACAATTACAAAGAAGCAGCAATAAAATAAATTAATATCCATAGCTGTACTCAAAAGATCTCAGCAGATGATAAATCACCTGAAACGCAAACCACTCAGGTCATACTTGTACAGGCTTGTTGGAAAATAAAAGTTTTTAAATCTTCTTAAAAGAACAGATAGAATTCACCTGATAAACCTCTCTGGGGAGGGAGTTCTATTGCATGAGTGTCCCCACAAGAAGGCTCTGACCTTCATACCAGCAAGGACCAATTCAGAGCAAGATCTCCTCTGCTGATCTTAGTGCCCAGAGTGGCTTGTATAGAAAAAGGTTTCTACAGTGTATTCTAGACCAAGGGCTTTAGAGCTTTACAGATTAAAATGCTACTCTAAAACAAACTTAAAGCCAATTCAGTTCTCTTAGCACACACCTACTAATATTTACAAACCATTTTGTAAGGAGTTTTCCTAAAAGGTGGGGTATACATTTATAAAATCATCATGCAAGTGACTGCAGTTTGAACCAATTGAAGTTTCTGAAAGATCTTGAAAGGCAGCCTCCTGTGAATTGAATTACATTAGTCTAGCCTGGAGATTACCAAGGCACAGGTGACAATGACCAGGATGAACATCTCTAGGAGTGGCTGCTTAGACATATCAACCTGTGTTGATAAGAATCACTTGTATTCACAGATGCCGCTTGGGATTCCAGGAACAGATTTGGGACTAGAATCACCGAACCAGCTCCCTATATTGATCAGGCTGTCACCAACGTATCGGTCTTATCTGGATTCAGTTTTGGTTTATTTGCCATCCTAATCATGTTATTGTTGTTTGTTTATATACCACTTTTAGCCAAAAGGCCCCCAAAGTGGTGAACATCAAAAACATGTTTCATCGAAATATACAGTAGAAATACAGTGTATACAACAGAAAAATCAAAACCATATTTTAAAAATAGCATGAAACTTCAGTCAATAATACCAGTTATGTAGTAAGATCTGGTAATCAATAGGTGTAACCCATTAGAGGTGGAAGAAATCTGCTATTTTATTTGGCTTCTTTACAGAAGGAAGGAAATCATCAGAGCCACCCCACTGGCTTCTTCTTACACAGCATGTTAGATGTTGAGCTCTGCAAAGACTATCCCAAATCATCCAGCACCCCCTCTTGCATCCCCAGGTGGGACGCTCAGTGTCACACTTTCTGTGATGCAGAGGCATGCACAGAGTTGCTGCCTTTAACTGTCCTGCCCTAATACCATTCAGGAAGGCCAGTGTTTAAAAGCTGGTAATCCTCCTCCCCTCTCTTGAGCAAGGGGACAGGCCCTTTCCCTCATGCCAGCCCTGAAGTGACTCCCCCAACCACCACTGGCAGTCTCACCCCTGCAGGAGACCAACTTACATCCCCTGGACCAAGCACATGACAGTTCAGGCATGGGACCTGCTGGAAACTGCTAGGTCAGGGCTTAGTGCTGCAAAGAGGCACAAACTCACAATAGAGTTCCAGGAATCCCACAGAGAAGCAGAAATTGCAGAGTGCAGGTGATAATAGGCAGCAAACTGGTAAAGCTTCCTCTCCTTCAGCTATAGTTGTTCCTTCTGGTCCCCCCTCTCTCTGTAGCGGTGCTGTACAAACAGAAGCCTGCAGGAGTCCAGCTTATATCCCCCAGCTCAAGCAGATGACACATTCTAATTGGTCGTAAACTAATTTGTTGCTCTGGGAATTATAGTTTTGTGAAAGCACTAAGCAGTTTCTTAGCCTTGCACACAAGTACTAGTCTCAGCAGTCCACAGGGCTTCATAAATAAATATTGGCTTGACTCAGTAGCCAATTGTTTGTGAATCATCAACAACGTTTCCCCTTCCTCAATTATCTGCATGTGTCTAGAGAACGAGGGGGAGAGAGGAAAGGGGGGGGTCTCATATCCCAATGGACTTTGCAGTAGGTAGAAGCAATACACGTCCATTATTCTGCTTTTTCTCTACACTTCATGGATAACTCAGTAAGGGTGGGGTGTGGAATCTACATGTTGTCCCATAGGGCAAGCAAAGTTACAGAAGCTTGAGAACCTGCAACAGTTAAATTGTTTTACCTTTTGTAGCTTAGTCATGCTGTCATATATCATGTGTAATAATATCACTATGCTGGCAAGCTATATGACACAGGAGCATAATAATTTTGATGTAGGGTTACTACAAAATAATTACATAGTGAATAAAATGTTAAAGGGGGTGTGATACCTTTAGAGGCTAACTGGTTTATTGTGGACTGAGCTTTCATAGGCAGAAGTTCATTTCATGAGATACATGAAGTTGTGAATATGTACACGACTAAAAAAGAGACATTTTCTTTCCCAAAGGCCTGCAATCAAAATATTGCCAAGACACAAGATTGCTGTCTTCATACTTTGAATGCTATTTTGTCATGTATCTTGAGGTTTATCAAGGGAATATTGTGTGTGCTTATGTGCGGCAGGTTCATAATCCTTTCTGTGGTGCTCTTTGGCCTGGCATACAATCCCAATGAGACCTGCTCTCTCAACTTGGTGGACCACGGCAGAGGCTATCTGGGTATTTTGCTCAGCTGCATGATCGCAGAAGTTGCAATCATCTGGCTCAGCATGCGTGGCAGCATCCTGTACACAGAACCTCGAGATTCAATGCAATACGTGTTGTACGTCAGACTGGGTAAGAGACAGTGACCAGGGGACTTTATAAATATTTGACCTCGATGCAGCTGTCTGTCATAATCTCAAGGGATTCTCCTTTCAGCACACTGGTAAACGCACAGCAAACCTAAAACTCATTCCTTCAGTCTTTCCAAAAGAATATGAATACTCAGCCCCATCAGAATACACATACTGCAGAAGAGAATCTCTTTCCCAGAATTTCTCTTTACTTAAATGTATTTTACCCAGTATTTTCATTGGTGGTACAAAGGACAGTTTTTAGTCTATAGGCATCTCCTGTGAATGTTATTAAATAGAAGAGGGGCATTTATAAATCTAGTTTTTGTTTCATGTGGGAAATGCAAAGATCTTATTTTTGCCTTATGCCCCCATGCAGATGCATCAATTTACCCTATGTAAACTTTTTAATTTTGTTTTAAATTTAACAAAGAAGAAAAAAGAAAAACAAAAAAGAAAAGGCGAGGAAAGAAAGGGAGAAAAAGTGAAGAAGAGAAAAACATCAGGTCATATTAGAAATACATTTACCATCAATATATCAAACTTAATTTAAACATATATCCTATGTAAACTTTTGGCTGGTTCAATTGTTTGAATCCCTGTCACCTTCTCACTTTGTTAAATACAATAAGACATCACTTCATTTGTCAGCTTCCCAGGATTTCATCACTTATTATTTTTTTTTACAGAGATGGGTGTAAAATTTTAGCATTTTATTTTTAGCAATGACTACAGTTACCATGCCACCCTGCAGAAATGCAGACACAGCATGTAATGATGACTCTTCTCCATCTGCCTTATTTATTCATTTGTAAACATCAACATACACAACTCTAACATACACACAACCAAACCTAAACCCACTTGCCTGAATATTTAAGTTTATTTCTCCCCTTGCTCTCCACATGTGCCTTAAAGTTTCCACAGATAACCTTCCTCCCCCAAAAAGTATGCTGTGTAGGTACTGACTGCTTAAAGGCATATCTTCCACTGATGACATGTGCATGGGATCTGCTTTGTGTTTTGAAAGACTCATTCTCTTCATACAGCCCCCCTCAAGACATCCAGGTTTTCAAAGATGTTACCAGAAAAAAGAAACAGGCATTGCTCTCACAACATTTTTAACTGGCCTGCTATTCATATCATATAAAAATATCTAGGCCTCTTTGCTAGATGGATGTCGGCTTTTGCCATTTTAATTTGAGACAAATATTTTTATTAGAATTTGGTAAGAAAACATTATACACAGAAAGGGCATCAACCCTATATTAAACATTGCGACGCTGCTGTCTATTCTTGTTTAATGACTTCTTTCTTAGATGTATTTTTCTTGCAGGAAGTTGTTATTCCTTTTCTGAGCCTCTCTAAAGAAGTTTGTGAATTCAGTGAATTTAAAACTGAGTTGAAGGGGTGGCTGGGGAGAAGGAATGCAAATAAAATCCAAGACCCACTCGAGGAAAGTGTGGAAGAAGTGCTCTGTATAATGATGTCTTCAGCTTCTTGTGTCCCATGCTACCTTGGAAGATGCTTTTGCAGTTTCTCAAGAACCTACCTTGTGTGTGTGGGGGGGAGCAGCGCTATTCAGAAATTAAACTACACCTCACTGTGCAGAGAGGGCCCCCCCTGTGCATATAAAGGTTCTTATCTTTTTCTCCTTCCCATGCCATTCAGTGAACATTAGGAAGATAGTGTTGCAGGGGCTGGGAAAAAATGTCTTAAGAGATTTGATTAATGTTTCTGCAATGGAATGATACAAGGGAGGTGTTATTGTTTAAGGAAGCTAAAGCGAAAACCCCCTTTAAAATCTGCAAAGTTGAATTGTTATAGAAAGTAGACTTGTATCTCTCATCGCTATTGGTGTCATTACTACTACCTAATAAGTGCCCCTAGATTCCAGCTAAGTGCAGCCTGATTCAACAGAGCAATCAAAATAGCAAAGGATGAAGGAGTGGGGTGGGGAATTGCATTTTTCCAGTAACAAAATACTGTGGATTATAGGAAAGTGTGGTATCTTCACAAGAGAGGCTCTAGCTTGAAGAAGAATAAAAAAATTATAGGACCCATCTCCACAGCACAAGTTACAGCTGCACATTTATTACAAGTAAAAGGTTCTTACTGAACATTGCCTCCATACAAATGTTTATTTCTGTGGAGCATTAGGAGTAACTTCTGACTATCATGGCACAAGGTCTGATCTAGCTATTGCAGTTTCATAAATAAATAATTGGGGATATTGCAGGAGATAATGGAGAAGGAGGTTTCATTTGTGGAAAAATGCACCTTCTGGTTTAGGCAATTTCATAGCAAAATTTTTAAAAATACACCCCCCCCCAATTCTTAAATGGAAGGGCACTACTAAGAGATAACTTCACACAGTTTCGTCTTGTCCTCCTTTTTAAAGGGTTACATGAGTATCCAAAAATAAATTACTTTAAAAGAAATCTTTTTAAAAAATTCCTAGACTGCTCTAGGCATTGAGATGAAGGGAGGTAAAGTGTGTTACACATCATGAGCAATCTCTTTTATGTGCCTGCAACAGTTCCAAATGTATGCACATCTACTGCAACTATGCCTGTTGCACTTCTGAGAATTAGTTTTGGCTTTTTAGCTTGAAGTGTCGTGAAAACGTAGGTCAAAGCCTGTTTTCTAAGAATATAGTGTGATATTTAAAAAAAGAACATTTCAATATTTCATTGATAAAAAATTAAAAACTAAATATACATACTACAGATAACGTTGACTCTAGAATACCATCTCTAGTCTCAGAAAAGTATTATTAGGTTGTGAACAATGTCAACTTTTATTAAAGATATGACATCTAAAATTAATAAACAATGTTTTCAGTTCAGGATCAGGCAATGTAACATGATAGCAGTTATGTCCTATGAATTAGATACGCAACCTAATGGACTTTTTCTTTTCTTTTCTTGCAAAAGCACCACACTGTTAACTGCTGTGTTCTGCTTTGAGTCAAAAGTAGAGATGATGAGCTCTCTCCAGTTTGCCTCAGAGTTATTTCCCCAAATTGGGGGGGGGATAATTTTCTGAGCCAATCTGAGGCTTGGGAAGTCATCCTGCCCCCTCCCTACCAGCTCCCAAACACATACTCTCCCCTGCCCTGGCAGTATTGCATGAGGAGGAGATAGGCCTGTTCCTCCCTCAGTCATTCTGGAATGCTTGGGACTTGTAGTTTTCCCAAGGACTGCTGCAATAGTGATGGTTGATAGTTGGCAACTCTCTTGCTTGGATTTTAATCCCAGCCACATTGTGAGTTTTAAAAACCCACCTCTCCTTTGAGGCAGATGTTTGTGATTATTTTAGGTTCTCCTCTGAGCTCAAGCTAGGAGAAATTCATCTGCATCTCTAGGTCTAAAATTCTGTTATGTAATTAGTGTATAATGTATATTTGTGCAATTTTACCCCCCGTCTCCAAACTTTTGCCTGAATCAAATGAAACTAAGGGCTTATATACATGGTGGTTTACTGTGTCTTAGGTGCTACTCACATCTCCTTTAAATTTGCATGGTTCACATGACTTTACCGGCAAACAGGAGCTATCACACAGCTTTCCCCCTGTAAATCCGTACTAACCCAATACACTGATAATACGAAGAGGGAAGAAAAAAAACTTCACTCCCTTTTCCTAGTGCTTGCAGATGCTTTGCTCTGATGCTTTTAGGTGAGTGTGTCAATTGTTCCCTTCTCCATGCCCACTCCCTCAAACCTCCCTTCATTTATTTTATTTCCTGTAGGTTGACAAGCAACTTCCGGTTGCTCTCCTCCATTCTGCTGGCCTTTTTTATGTTACTGCAAACGGTGCATTTATTTTATTTTCCCCCTAATGTGTGCAAAAGCATAACACTGCTCAAACATTTGTTTTTCAGCTGTATCCTACCGGTAAAACACAGATATTTGCGCTTCTGCGTTTTTTTTTAAAGGAACCTACTGTAGTTGGTAGAACAGACTGAGCATGCTTGGTCACCTTGCAAATAGAGGGAGTGGAAATGTATAATTAGAGGGCAGGGAGACAAGGAAAAAGCAAGTCTAATCCTCTCCAGAGGAATGCCTGCTTGTGTGAATGGGAAAAAAACAATTGGCAGCCAACATTGAGCAGGAACTTTGAACAATGCAAAGAAAAAGTAGAAGTGTATTTCCTGCAGAGAATACTGCCATGTAGATGAGCCCTAACCCACATGCTCATGTGTGCCTTCCTGAGATTGCTAAAGCTAGTGAAAAATTAAACTACATTTTATGTGCCTTTCAAAAGAGAAATGCAGGTGAGGAGTACAGCAGTACCTCAGTTAACAAAAGTAGATGCATTCCTGGACATTACTTCTTTAACAGAAACTATGGTACCAGAGGTAGGAATAACATGGAAAGAATGGAGATAGGTTCCTACACCCGCTCATAGATGGTGAGGGCAGCGTCAACATGGGCTTTAAAGGGTGCCTGCCTGGCACCCACCCCTCCCCCTCCCCTGTCCTGGGAGAAAGCAAGAGATCATTTTAATGCAAAGTAAACACACATGCATGTCAGTTTCATGTTAGCAAAGGAAGGCACAGGGTTATCAGTTTATTGATGGCAAAGCAATGAGACAGCTGGTCAGTTTCATCTTAAAGGCACAGGCTTGAAAGTTTACCATTGCAAAGCAAAGGCACAGTCTAGTCAGTTTCATCTTAAAGCAAACACACAGGCTGGTCAGTTTCATCTTAAAGCAAAGGCACAGGCTTGAAAGTTTATTCATATCACAGCAAAACTAGTCGGATTCACCTTAAAAAAACCTTCCTTAAAAGGAGCTTCATTCCTGGAGGATTCATTAACTGGGGTATTGCTGCATTTATTTGCTACATTTATAATCTACTCTTCACAAGGGGTCCCAGAGTAATATATAAAAATAGTATGACATCAGATCTAAAATACACAGCATCATAAAACATTTAAAACCATTCTTTAAGCTATTCTGTGATCTTAGTGGTTGGAATGAATCAGAGAAAGACTTGAAAGACTTGATGTATAAGACTATGTATTTCCTGTTGGTGTATTGCATATCTAGAAATGAGTCCAGATTCTTAGGAGAGTTTCTATTTGTTTTGATGCTAAATGGGAATGAGGGATAGCTGTTAATTGATTTTTGGATGCTTGCCTTGAGCATTAGTATAAAATGCTCCCAAATTTAATAATTTCAATCTTCGTTGTTATTTTATAAAGGAGGGTTATGTTTAATTGAGCTTAGGAAAGAAAATCTGGTTTTCTCACTGCCTGAGAACTGCTAACAAGAAATACTGTGATGGTCTCTGACATCCTTTGAAACAAGGTATTCATTAGAATAATGCTGCTATTGTGCTCTATGTTCTTATTGTTTCAGCCATCCTGGTGATTGAGTTCGTCTATGCTATTGTGGGCATTGTTTGGTTAACCCAGTACTACAGCTCCTGCAATGATGTTACTGCCAAGAGTGTCACTTTGGGTGTGTATTTGAAGATTTCTGCATGAATTCCCTTTTGACATACATAAATGTCCCCACCCCACATGTTTTTGCACATAGACTTAACCCATATACAAACTTCAATTAGTGTATGTGGATGGAAGGACAGGAGCTGTTTTTTGCAACCTGAATAGGTGTTGCATAGATCTTTTCCATGGCTCTGGAAACTAGCACAGGTCTTTAGAGAACAGTTCAATAGTACATCTCTAAACTGCCATTTTCCCCATAATTCCTTTCATTCAACAATTTTTGGTTTTGAGGTCCCTGGTGTTCCTGTGGATATTATATGCATGCCCCCTTTTGCATGCAGTATGTTTGAGGCAGCCAGAAGCTGTAGACAGGAGTGGCCTTCACTTTGATTGGTGAATGTCAGCTAGAGTGTGTTGCTACAGAAAAAACTGGCCAGGTGAATCATATCTGACACTCATGAACTGAGCATTTTAATCTTCCCACTCTGTTTTACTAGGAATGGTCGTCTGCAACTGGGTTGTCATTCTGAGTGTTTGCATCACCGTCCTATGCGTCTTTGACCCAACAGGGAGGACCTTTGTCAAATTGCGAGCCACAAAGAGGAGGCAACGTAACTTGAGGACATATAACTTGAGGTAAGCCACAAAACAGCATTTCAAGGAGGTATAGTCTGAATTGTGTATCTTAATGTTTTTAACTCAGGAGCTATTTGTCTTGATTTGTTTCATGACTGAAAGTGTGTTATGACCTGGTGAACTGATTTATAGGGGCTGTTTCTCTTTTCAGCTAAACACCAGTCTTCCTACATTGCCACTCGGGCAGTTTAAAAAGGAGCTTGCAGTGTGACATGTGATCAGGATTGCCATTTTGGTTGCTGAAAAGAAAGAAAAAACCCTGTTGAGCACCATCTTTTTTGTACCATCATCATATATAGTAATAGTGATCTCAGTTCTCTGAATGCCAGTCCTTATGTAGCCAAAATAGCAACACATGCACACATGGGAGATACTGGAATATATGAGGGAACCCTGACGTCTGCAGAAGCATATTTTTTAAAAATGTAGACAAAAACCCTCAGGAGTCAAATCCCACTCAAAATAGCCCAGTGAGGACCAAGTATGATCAGTGGGCATGATACCCACTGTTGGAGGGATAGAATGGGGTGTCTGGGATCCGTACAGCAATATTTTGCACTCCATACCTGCTCATTTTGTTGCAGGTTCTATGTGTGCATATATAGCAAACTCAGTTCCCAGAGTGTCCAGACTTTATATAGCCGAAACAGCACCATCCACAGCAAGATAGGACAATCTGTATTTGCAAAAAAAAATATCAATTAAATTTTTAAAAACTGCAGGGGGCAAACAAAATCTGAAAAATAGTGCAATGCAGACAACATGCTTGGTAGGTATGGGATACCGACTGACTTTTGGGTGACGAAAACCCACAGAAAACTGGAGGGAAGGGGGGATGGAACTGAATGTCCTGAGCAGGAGCACTCTGCATTGCTGCATTTTATTGCAGGTCCCACTTGCAAGCTCTGATTTAGAGAACACAGCTGAAAGTTCCCTGTCTCATTTTGTGATGTGCTTCATTACTCATTTTATAAGAAAGATCATGACATTGGAAAGTGCAACGTTGTGACTGCTTGAAAATAGTCCATAAGAGAGACCTTGAAAGCAATTTTTGTTTTCATTTTAAAGGGATAGTGTGATACAAAGGACTTCTGTTTAACATTTGAGCTTTGTCTAACACTAGTATATTTTGTTTAATATATTAGATTGTCTGCTTTCATTATATTTCACTGTAGTGTGAATCATTGTCAGATTTTAATAATGGATTATACAATTCATGTATATGTTTAATGCATGCAGAGCTTTTTATTGAATCGGAATAAATATAGTGAAATACAGTGTATCAGTAAATCAGTTACACTGAACACTTATTTGTTAATGTTTATATTATTATCTGTTAATGTCCATATTATGGGCCATGTTTTCTATAGGGGTCAAAGTTTTCTTCAAATAATTCTGGTAGAAAGCTCCTTAATATGCAGTTTTTTCTAATAACGCTTCCAAACTTTAAAGATATGGGCAGTATCCAGCTAAAAAGATCTGCTTGCGAAAGTTGTACAGTAGAATTTACCTGCTGTCTCCTCTCTCTGTGTGCCTGCTGCATGCCTTGTAAACCTGCTCTGGATGGTTTGAGGAACCCCCAGAACAGATATAAGGGGCACACAAAGAAAGGAGAGGGTAAGGAAGTTCTATTGTGCACCTAAAATTCCATGTCCTAATACAGGGGTGGGGAATCTTCAGCTTGTGGGTGAATCATGACTCACCAGACCTCAACATTTGGCCCTCAAGGCTATTAGGGGGAAGGCCACACCCATTTACCCTATTCCTGACATCATACATGTGCACATAAATACATGACATCAGGTGTGGGGTGGGTAAAGGCTGGGTTTCAAAGGAACAATTGGGAGCTTAAAATGGGCTCCTGATTGTTCCTTTGCTGGAGGAAGGCACAGTCCAACTGCCCACCTTCCTTCTCTCTCCCAGTGATGCTCTTTGAAACCTTCCCAAGTGGCTCTGTTCCACCTCCGACATTGAGGATGGAAAGGAGAAGCACAGGGAGGGCTTTGTGAGTATCCCATGCTTCCGCTTTCTACCGCTGGCATTGGGGATAAAAAGGAGAAGCACGGGGAGGCTTCCAAAGCATAGGAGTGGCAATGCCCCTTGCACTGTGGTTTCCAATCTTGGGCAGCCCACCTGTCAGTCATGTGACATAGGAGTTGGCCCAGAGCCAGAAAGGTTCCCCACCTCTTTGCTAGTGGAACTGTTTAGTTGGCTACCACCCTTAGGTCATATTCACATTGTAAATTTATACATATCTGCTCAGTCCCACTGAGTTCCTGGGTCTTATTTCAAGGTAAGTATGTATAGTATTGTAGCCTTAACTTATGTCTTGGTATCCTACTTACATCTAGAATGAAGATATCGTAGATCTTTACAGATATGTATCTTCATAGATATATTTTCCTTTTATTAACGTTAGTAGTTTGGGGGGGTGTCTTCCTGTTCTGTATTGGTTTACATTGTCCCTTCCTTCAGCAGTGTGTTTTTAGCCTCCTCCCTCTGATGACATTTCTGGCTTCAGTGATGGGCATGTTCCCCCACTATGGATGAAGGAGAACAGCCACTAAATCGAACTTAGTACCAGATTTCAACTTAATCTGACAATCTGTTATTTTTTCGGACTGGCATTGATTTCTTGCGGTGGGTTGCAGCTGTCATCAGCATGTTTTTTTTTTAAAAAAAAATCCTCTCCGAATTTGATATTATTGTCTTTGTAATTGGCTTTCCTGTAAGCCGATGCATTCTTAACTACTGTCTAGGTGATAATTGCCATTTACTTCCATTAACCTCTCTTTTAGGCGATTATCTGCCTAATTGATATGTAAATAGAAAAATAAAGATGGAACAACATAAACATTTCCACAACCATTTTTGTTAAAAATTACATTCATTTATTTTTGCTTAAAATAATTGGCGGATCAGCAATTGAGAAAGCAAATGGGAACAAAAAAAAGGTGGATTGGAAACAAAAGCCGGGCTCTTGGAATTCAAGCAGATCGGAACTAGGCAGTGAACCCCATCCCTATCCCCCAACCTGTTCACCTCATAATTAGATCCATTTTTCAAAGTTCACTTGGAAAAACTGTGTAGGCTACTGAGCCTACCCCTTAACCTTGGATACCTGTTGCTGCCCCTCTTCCCAAACAAATTTACCTATGAGTGGGGTGGTGGTGGCAGGGGGAGACCTGGCTGGAAATGTCAGAAGCTTTTTGGCCTCATCCTTTAAGTCTAATCACTCCTCAGCAAATTTTGTAGTGTCCATTGCTGCTGGGATACAAGGTGGGTTTGCTTGGCAAAGGAGAAATTTGTGGGGAGTGCTTCCTGGCAGTAGGCCTCTGTCACGCACTGGACTTGAACTTCAGTGGAATTGTGGGTTCAGCACATAATGTGCAGCTGATCATGTGCTGGAAGGGGAGACTGTGACGCCCTTCCTGGCTCTCCCTGTCAGGTTCCTACCTGTGCGTGGCTACTGCCTGTCACTAGGCACCACCAGGGACTCCACCAGTCCGGACTGTCCTTTTTTATTGTTTCTCTCCCCGCTCTAGCACAGATCTCAACAGATCCCCCTGCTAGGCAACCACCAGTCACGTCCTAATACTAGTATTCCCAGAGACTCTGAATACTGGTAATTGTTATTCTCTTCACCGCTGCCACCATTTGTTACAGTTTCCCTTCAGCCTTGGTCATTACCTTACCCTCCCTTCTGGTCTGTGAAACCCCAGCCAAGGATCAGGCCTTTGGTAAACCAAATTAAGTATTTATTAAAGATAACAAAGCTAACAAGATTAACAAGATTTCTTCTTAAGGCACATAAGCATATGGTTTTACTCAATACTAATCCGAACTCCACCCCCCTCCTTCTCCACTCTCTCTTGGCAAACAACTCTCTAAACCCCACCAAGCAACCCACTCAGTTCACCTCATCCACCACCACCACCTCCCAGATTCCACTGTCTCTCTTCCTTTTATACGTTCAGCCATTTTAAACACTCAGCCAATCATCTAGCATTCTACTGCCCATTCACTCCCCCTCCTCTTTCACTCCACTTACCATGTATCTTCTAAACAACCAACACTTACCATATATACATTAATATAGGAACATCACATTTCCCCCCCCTTAAAACAACGGCAGAGTATTATTCCTGTTCCAGGATTTATACGTCGTGTTAACAAATAAAAGTCTCTATGGGGAAAATGTCTTTCTTTGTTCCTCCGTCTGGTCACGTCACTGCAGTCCCAGCCACTTGCCTGGAAAGTCCATCGGCCAGTACATTGTCCTTGCCTTTGATGAACTGGAAGTCCACTTGATAGTCCTGTAGGGCCCAGGACCACCTCTGCAGCATAGTGTTATGGTTTTTCATAGTCTGCAACCATAACAAGGCCCGATGATCCGTAGTCACTGTGAATCTTCGTCCCCACACGTATGGGCGCAACTTGTTCAGTCCCCACACGACCGCTAGACACTCCTTCTGGACCGACGAATAGTTTTTCTCCCTCGGCGTCAGCTTGCGACTCAGGTACGCCACTGGATGTCTGGTGCCTTCTCTCTCCTGTAGCAAGACGACTCCCAGCGCCAGGTCCGACGCATCTGTAGCCACGATGAATGGTTTCTCATAGTCTGGTGCTATTAATATGGGTCCTTGGCACAAGGCTTGCTTCAGTAGATCAAAAGCCTTCTGACATTCATCCGTCCATACCACACGCTCAGAACACTTCTTCTTTGTTAATTCATGCAAGGGGATAGGCCACGATTGCACTGCCTCTACCTTGCTCCATAAGGGGGTGACTTTCCCACTCCCCACCCCATGTCCTACACAGATTACTTCACTCACAACTTTCCCATTCACACAGCACGGTACAGATCTGACTGGGGCATGCTCTCCAGTATCAATGGAGTGTCTGGCTATACTGGTCCGGCCAGGTTTATTGCCAAAGAGATTCCCATAGTTTTTCAAAACTCTCAGAATCTCTTCTGACCATTCCACTTGATCTACCCCTCCTGTGTCTTTGCTTTCCTGTACCAGATCCGGAAGTTCAGGCCCACTTCCCTCAGGGAATAAGGTAACTTGCAACACCTGTGCATCCCTGGTATGGTAAGACTTTAACATATTTACATGAACCACTTTGCTTTTGTTTAATTGGTCTGTGGTGATTACATACATCACTGTGTCAAGCCTTTCTCTGATGGTATATGGTCCTTCCCAGTTAGCCTGTAATTTGTCATGTTTCCTGGGTATGAATGCCATAACCATATCTCCCACATCATACACACGTTCCCTGGCTGTTCTGTCATACCAGTAACTTTGCTTCTGCTGTGCTTGACTCAAATTCTTTTTCACCACCTCCATCATTGATGTTAATTTATTGTGGAATTCCAATACAAAATCTACTACAGATGTTTTGTACTCTCCCAGGGTTCCTTCCCATGAATTTTTTAATAGTTCTAAAGGTCCCCTCACTTTTCTAGTAAACATGAGTTCAAAGGGTGAGAAGCCTGTTGACTCTTGAGGGACTTCTCTGTATGCAAATAAGAAGCATCCCAAACGTTCATCCCAGTCTTGTGGGTGATCTTGAACATAGCTTCTGATCATGCCCTTCAAAACGCCATTGAATCTCTCTGTTAACCCATTAGTGGCGGGATGGTAAGTAGTGGTCTTTAGATGTTTTAGACCACAACATTTCCACATACATTGCATCACTTCTCCCATGAATACACTGCCTTGATCCGTCAGCACTTCATGAGGAAAACCCAGCCTCATAAAGATTTTTAATAAAGCCTCTGCCACTACAGGGGCTTCTACAGATCTTAGTGTTTCTGCGTCTGGGTACCTGGTGGCAAAATCCACCACCACCACTAGATATTTCTTGCCATGCCTTGTGGGTTTGGAAAAAGGGCCCACCAAATCTATTCCCACTCTATAAAAGGGTTGTCCAATTATAGGAAGGGGCTTTAAGGGTGCCTTAGTCTTTACTCCACTTTTCCCCACCTTTTGACATATTCCACAAGATAGACAATGTTGTTTTACATCTTTGGAGATGTTTGGCCAATAATAGTGTGCCGCCAATCTCCTCTTGGTCTTTTTTATTCCCAGATGTCCTGCACATGGGACATCGTGGGCTACCTCTAGCAATCTGGTTCTGTATTTGCTAGGTACTATCAATTGCTTCACTGGTTCACATTCATCCTTTCTCTCAGCAGGCATCCACAGTCTATATAAAATCCCATTCTCACACACAACTTGATTCCTCAGTTTGTCAGTGAAAGGAATCTGTTGGGTCAGGGCTTGCTTCTTTATCTGCTTCAAACTTATATCTTTATGCAGCTCTTCCCTGAATTGCTCTGCTTCTTTCTTATCAGAGACCACTTGATAGTTTGTCTCCTTCAGCAGGCCTGCTAGTGGTTGCTATGGTGACCTGAGGCTGGTTAACAGATTCCACCCTGTTTGTTTCAGCCCCCCTTAATATGGCTTCTTTTTCTCTGCCAATTTGCTGTCTGGTCACTACATATATCTTTCCTTGGGCTCCCATTACATCTGTTCCTAGTATTACTGGTTCTTGTTGCTGGGCATTAATGCCTACTTTATATCGGCCCTCTCAGCCTCTCCAAGTCATTTCCACCAGGGCCACAGGCAAACTTTCTGGTTGACCCCTCACTCCTTGGGTAGTCACAGTTTCCTGAGGTAATATTACCTCAGATTTTATTAAATCTGGCCTCAGTAATGTCTGAGCGGCACCAGTGTCAAGCAATGCCCAATAATATGCCCCTTGTACACTCACTTCCTCTCTCAGACTTGAATCAAGGTCTGTTACTTCTGTCCAGTTTATCTGGCAGAACTGAACCTTTTTCGCTGTTTCTAAAGCCTTGGGCTCTGTTTTCACTGCCCTTGTCTGAGCAGGATTACTAATGGGGTTGGCAACCTGACATTGAAAACGTAGGTGCCCCGGTCTACCACATTTGTAGCATAATTTCTCCTCACTTTTAGGGTACACAGATCCACTCTGGGGTGTCCTGTGCCCTTCAGATTTTACTGGAGGACTCACTCGCTGTGGTACCACATCCCTTCTGCCAGCATTATATGGTCTGGGTTTAAAATCTCTTGATGTTTTCCCCACCCAGCCAGTTCTGTTGGAGGCGAAGTGATCCGCCATCTCTGCGGCCTCCTGCACCGATGTAGGGGAACTGTCTTTGACCAGGAGCCTTATTTCTGGTGGTAACTGATGGTATAATTGATCCAATATCATGAGGTTTTTCACCTCCTCCACAGACTGAGCTTTTGCACTTGTCAGCCATTTCCCAAATATGTCCATCAGTTTTGCCTCCAGCTCCACGAAAGACCTCCCTGTCTGTATCTGGCAGTTTCTGAAAAGCTTTCTAAAATAATCAGGCCCCAGTCTGAATCTTTTAAACACTGCT
Source organism: Rhineura floridana (assembly GCF_030035675.1). Lineage (NCBI taxonomy): Eukaryota > Metazoa > Chordata > Lepidosauria > Squamata > Rhineuridae > Rhineura > Rhineura floridana. Next base: position 101,329,987 of record NC_084481.1, read on the forward strand.
TCTTTGAATTCAGCATAGGTGACGGGCCTGTCTGAGGGGAAATATTGGTATACCTCAGCCAATTCCCCTTTAATCAGGTTTGATAAATACTGCATGTATTTATCTTCAGGTAGCCCCCACAACTGAGCTGCTTTTTCAAAGGTGCTGAGGTAAATTTGAGGATCTTGACCAGGCTCATAGACAGCAAAGTCCTTTGGAGTAATTTTTATTTTTGCTCCATCTCTGTCCTTTCTTGTTTTATCAGAATGAAACTTCTCTCTTTCAAATTTTAACTTTTCTACTTGTAATTCGGCATCCACTGCTCGTTGCTTCTCCCTCTCCTCAAACCCCGTTCTCATTCTCTCAGTTTCCATCTTCAACTTCTCAGTTTCCAACTCCCTCTGCTTGTCTTTTTCCTCAGCCTCCCATCTTAACTTCTCTCTCAAGTACTCTATATAAGTGGGATTGCTTAAGTATCCTTCTGGGGTCTCTTCTCTGACAGGTTGTTTTTGCTGGGCAGTAGCAAATCCTATAAGTGCTACCCTCAATTCATCTACCCCTTTACCCTCGTGAGGTAAATTGAATGTTATGCACTTCTCCACCAGCTCCTCTCTTTTCATTTTTATGTATTCAGCCATGGTGTTTGAGTTCACTCACTCTTTGCCACACACTCTTTGCCAGTCACTCTCACAAGAAATCTTGTTTTGTTATTTCTGTTTGCCACACCACTGTTCTGGATTCTCTAGTATTCGTATCTGGATTCTCTGTTGTTCGTATCCCACCGCTACTGCCACCACCTGTGACGTAGTCTCCTTTGTCACCACGTGTCTTTGGGACTCTCTTTGGTTCGTATCCCACCGCTACTGCCACCACATGTGATGCCCTTCCCTGGCTCTCCCTGTCAGGTTCCTACCTGTGCGTGGCTACTGCCTGTCACTAGGCACCACCAGGGACTCCACCAGTCTGGACTGTCCTTTTTTATTGTTTCTCTCCCCGCTCTAGCACAGATCTCAACAGATCCCCCTGCTAGGCAACCACCAGTCACGTCCTAATACTAGTATTCCCAGAGACTCTGAATACTGGTAATTGTTATTCTCTTCACCGCTGCCACCATTTGTTACAGTTTCCCTTCAGCCTTGGTCATTACCTTACCCTCCCTTCTGGTCTGTGAAACCCCAGCCAAGGATCAGGCCTTTGGTAAACCAAATTAAGTATTTATTAAAGATAACAAAGCTAACAAGATTAACAAGATTTCTTCTTAAGGCACATAAGCATATGGTTTTACTCAATACTAATCCGAACTCCACCCCCCTCCTTCTCCACTCTCTCTTGGCAAACAACTCTCTAAACCCCACCAAGCAACCCACTCAGTTCACCTCATCCACCACCACCACCTCCCAGATTCCACTGTCTCTCTTCCTTTTATACGTTCAGCCATTTTAAACACTCAGCCAATCATCTAGCATTCTACTGCCCATTCACTCCCCCTCCTCTTTCACTCCACTTACCATGTATCTTCTAAACAACCAACACTTACCATATATACATTAATATAGGAACATCACATTTCCCCCCCCTTAAAACAACGGCAGAGTATTATTCCTGTTCCAGGATTTATACGTCGTGTTAACAAATAAAAGTCTCTATGGGGAAAATGTCTTTCTTTGTTCCTCCGTCTGGTCACGTCACTGCAGTCCCAGCCACTTGCCTGGAAAGTCCATCGGCCAGTACATTGTCCTTGCCTTTGATGAACTGGAAGTCCACTTGATAGTCCTGTAGGGCCCAGGACCACCTCTGCAGCATAGTGTTATGGTTTTTCATAGTCTGCAACCATAACAAGGCCCGATGATCCGTAGTCACTGTGAATCTTCGTCCCCACACGTATGGGCGCAACTTGTTCAGTCCCCACACGACCGCTAGACACTCCTTCTGGACCGACGAATAGTTTTTCTCCCTCGGCGTCAGCTTGCGACTCAGGTACGCCACTGGATGTCTGGTGCCTTCTCTCTCCTGTAGCAAGACGACTCCCAGCGCCAGGTCCGACGCATCTGTAGCCACGATGAATGGTTTCTCATAGTCTGGTGCTATTAATATGGGTCCTTGGCACAAGGCTTGCTTCAGTAGATCAAAAGCCTTCTGACATTCATCCGTCCATACCACACGCTCAGAACACTTCTTCTTTGTTAATTCATGCAAGGGGATAGGCCACGATTGCACTGCCTCTACCTTGCTCCATAAGGGGGTGACTTTCCCACTCCCCACCCCATGTCCTACACAGATTACTTCACTCACAACTTTCCCATTCACACAGCACGGTACAGATCTGACTGGGGCATGCTCTCCAGTATCAATGGAGTGTCTGGCTATACTGGTCCGGCCAGGTTTATTGCCAAAGAGATTCCCATAGTTTTTCAAAACTCTCAGAATCTCTTCTGACCATTCCACTTGATCTACCCCTCCTGTGTCTTTGCTTTCCTGTACCAGATCCGGAAGTTCAGGCCCACTTCCCTCAGGGAATAAGGTAACTTGCAACACCTGTGCATCCCTGGTATGGTAAGACTTTAACATATTTACATGAACCACTTTGCTTTTGTTTAATTGGTCTGTGGTGATTACATACATCACTGTGTCAAGCCTTTCTCTGATGGTATATGGTCCTTCCCAGTTAGCCTGTAATTTGTCATGTTTCCTGGGTATGAATGCCATAACCATATCTCCCACATCATACACACGTTCCCTGGCTGTTCTGTCATACCAGTAACTTTGCTTCTGCTGTGCTTGACTCAAATTCTTTTTCACCACCTCCATCATTGATGTTAATTTATTGTGGAATTCCAATACAAAATCTACTACAGATGTTTTGTACTCTCCCAGGGTTCCTTCCCATGAATTTTTTAATAGTTCTAAAGGTCCCCTCACTTTTCTAGTAAACATGAGTTCAAAGGGTGAGAAGCCTGTTGACTCTTGAGGGACTTCTCTGTATGCAAATAAGAAGCATCCCAAACGTTCATCCCAGTCTTGTGGGTGATCTTGAACATAGCTTCTGATCATGCCCTTCAAAACGCCATTGAATCTCTCTGTTAACCCATTAGTGGCGGGATGGTAAGTAGTGGTCTTTAGATGTTTTAGACCACAACATTTCCACATACATTGCATCACTTCTCCCATGAATACACTGCCTTGATCCGTCAGCACTTCATGAGGAAAACCCAGCCTCATAAAGATTTTTAATAAAGCCTCTGCCACTACAGGGGCTTCTACAGATCTTAGTGTTTCTGCGTCTGGGTACCTGGTGGCAAAATCCACCACCACCACTAGATATTTCTTGCCATGCCTTGTGGGTTTGGAAAAAGGGCCCACCAAATCTATTCCCACTCTATAAAAGGGTTGTCCAATTATAGGAAGGGGCTTTAAGGGTGCCTTAGTCTTTACTCCACTTTTCCCCACCTTTTGACATATTCCACAAGATAGACAATGTTGTTTTACATCTTTGGAGATGTTTGGCCAATAATAGTGTGCCGCCAATCTCCTCTTGGTCTTTTTTATTCCCAGATGTCCTGCACATGGGACATCGTGGGCTACCTCTAGCAATCTGGTTCTGTATTTGCTAGGTACTATCAATTGCTTCACTGGTTCACATTCATCCTTTCTCTCAGCAGGCATCCACAGTCTATATAAAATCCCATTCTCACACACAACTTGATTCCTCAGTTTGTCAGTGAAAGGAATCTGTTGGGTCAGGGCTTGCTTCTTTATCTGCTTCAAACTTATATCTTTATGCAGCTCTTCCCTGAATTGCTCTGCTTCTTTCTTATCAGAGACCACTTGATAGTTTGTCTCCTTCAGCAGGCCTGCTAGTGGTTGCTATGGTGACCTGAGGCTGGTTAACAGATTCCACCCTGTTTGTTTCAGCCCCCCTTAATATGGCTTCTTTTTCTCTGCCAATTTGCTGTCTGGTCACTACATATATCTTTCCTTGGGCTCCCATTACATCTGTTCCTAGTATTACTGGTTCTTGTTGCTGGGCATTAATGCCTACTTTATATCGGCCCTCTCAGCCTCTCCAAGTCATTTCCACCAGGGCCACAGGCAAACTTTCTGGTTGACCCCTCACTCCTTGGGTAGTCACAGTTTCCTGAGGTAATATTACCTCAGATTTTATTAAATCTGGCCTCAGTAATGTCTGAGCGGCACCAGTGTCAAGCAATGCCCAATAATATGCCCCTTGTACACTCACTTCCTCTCTCAGACTTGAATCAAGGTCTGTTACTTCTGTCCAGTTTATCTGGCAGAACTGAACCTTTTTCGCTGTTTCTAAAGCCTTGGGCTCTGTTTTCACTGCCCTTGTCTGAGCAGGATTACTAATGGGGTTGGCAACCTGACATTGAAAACGTAGGTGCCCCGGTCTACCACATTTGTAGCATAATTTCTCCTCACTTTTAGGGTACACAGATCCACTCTGGGGTGTCCTGTGCCCTTCAGATTTTACTGGAGGACTCACTCGCTGTGGTACCACATCCCTTCTGCCAGCATTATATGGTCTGGGTTTAAAATCTCTTGATGTTTTCCCCACCCAGCCAGTTCTGTTGGAGGCGAAGTGATCCGCCATCTCTGCGGCCTCCTGCACCGATGTAGGGGAACTGTCTTTGACCAGGAGCCTTATTTCTGGTGGTAACTGATGGTATAATTGATCCAATATCATGAGGTTTTTCACCTCCTCCACAGACTGAGCTTTTGCACTTGTCAGCCATTTCCCAAATATGTCCATCAGTTTTGCCTCCAGCTCCACGAAAGACCTCCCTGTCTGTATCTGGCAGTTTCTGAAAAGCTTTCTAAAATAATCAGGCCCCAGTCTGAATCTTTTAAACACTGCTTCTTTGAATTCAGCATAGGTGACGGGCCTGTCTGAGGGGAAATATTGGTATACCTCAGCCAATTCCCCTTTAATCAGGTTTGATAAATACTGCATGTATTTATCTTCAGGTAGCCCCCACAACTGAGCTGCTTTTTCAAAGGTGCTGAGGTAAATTTGAGGATCTTGACCAGGCTCATAGACAGCAAAGTCCTTTGGAGTAATTTTTATTTTTGCTCCATCTCTGTCCTTTCTTGTTTTATCAGAATGAAACTTCTCTCTTTCAAATTTTAACTTTTCTACTTGTAATTCGGCATCCACTGCTCGTTGCTTCTCCCTCTCCTCAAACCCCGTTCTCATTCTCTCAGTTTCCATCTTCAACTTCTCAGTTTCCAACTCCCTCTGCTTGTCTTTTTCCTCAGCCTCCCATCTTAACTTCTCTCTCAAGTACTCTATATAAGTGGGATTGCTTAAGTATCCTTCTGGGGTCTCTTCTCTGACAGGTTGTTTTTGCTGGGCAGTAGCAAATCCTATAAGTGCTACCCTCAATTCATCTACCCCTTTACCCTCGTGAGGTAAATTGAATGTTATGCACTTCTCCACCAGCTCCTCTCTTTTCATTTTTATGTATTCAGCCATGGTGTTTGAGTTCACTCACTCTTTGCCACACACTCTTTGCCAGTCACTCTCACAAGAAATCTTGTTTTGTTATTTCTGTTTGCCACACCACTGTTCTGGATTCTCTAGTATTCGTATCTGGATTCTCTGTTGTTCGTATCCCACCGCTACTGCCACCACCTGTGACGTAGTCTCCTTTGTCACCACGTGTCTTTGGGACTCTCTTTGGTTCGTATCCCACCGCTACTGCCACCACATGTGATGCCCTTCCCTGGCTCTCCCTGTCAGGTTCCTACCTGTGCGTGGCTACTGCCTGTCACTAGGCACCACCAGGGACTCCACCAGTCTGGACTGTCCTTTTTTATTGTTTCTCTCCCCGCTCTAGCACAGATCTCAACAGATCCCCCTGCTAGGCAACCACCAGTCACGTCCTAATACTAGTATTCCCAGAGACTCTGAATACTGGTAATTGTTATTCTCTTCACCGCTGCCACCATTTGTTACAGTTTCCCTTCAGCCTTGGTCATTACCTTACCCTCCCTTCTGGTCTGTGAAACCCCAGCCAAGGATCAGGCCTTTGGTAAACCAAATTAAGTATTTATTAAAGATAACAAAGCTAACAAGATTAACAAGATTTCTTCTTAAGGCACATAAGCATATGGTTTTACTCAATACTAATCCGAACTCCACCCCCCTCCTTCTCCACTCTCTCCTGGCAAACAACTCTCTAAACCCCACCAAGCAACCCACTCAGTTCACCTCATCCACCACCTCCCAGATTCCACTGTCTCTCTTCCTTTTATACGTTCAGCCATTTTAAACACTCAGCCAATCATCTAGCATTCTACTGCCCATTCACTCCCCCTCCTCTTTCACTCCACTTATCTTCTAAACAACCAACACTTACCATATATACATTAATATAGGAACATCACAGAGACCTTTGGCTTTGCCATTAGAAACCCTCTTGTTTGGAACCAATGGCACACTGATGGGTAGAAGGGTAAGAATATTTATTAACATTTTACACCCATAATATTATTTATTTATTTATTTATTATTTGATTTATATCCTGCCCCTCCCAGCAGGAGCCCAGGGTGGCGAAATATCTAGTTTTGCTGGATGCTATCTTGTGCCATCTTTTCAGACAAGATAATAGGCATTAAGAGGGTGTAGGGCAAATGATATTCAGAAACTATTCACCATTTTATGCCTTGTTGCAGTCAGTTTCTGTGGTGGTATAATTGCAGCTTTTGTGTTTCTACTGGTCTCTTCTTCCTTACTGCCTGGATGGGGTGCATCTGGTTATCCATGTGTTAACTCTCCCTTTCTGCAAATTGAAGGCACCGTTTGGAGGAAGGGCAGGCCAGCAGCTGGACCCGACGGCTGAAAGTTTTCCTCTGCTGCACACGAACAAAAGATTCCCAGTCAGTAAGTAGCAACTATCTTTTCATCAAAGAGCAAATATCTACTTTCTCAGACCACAAATGACAAATCTGCTCCATTTAATATTTCATATTTGCAGTTTGCTCTATCATTTCCCCTGTGGTCTGATGTGTGCAGAAATCTCTAGATCTCATGCTTAAGAGATGTGGAAATGGTTCCTAAATATCTCTGAATATGCTTGTGAACATGGTGGAACAAAACATGGCACTTTTGACCCCAGTTGGGATTTTCCGCACATGGGTGGAAAATCATGCCCTATATAAGGAGACAGTTACAAGGGACAGGTTCAGACATAATGTTTCCAATCTTCAATATGGTTGAGGGGCTGGGAGAGAGACATTTGCAGCAGACTAGAGGAAAAAAAGAAATTTCCTTTTGTTCTTTGCTTGCACAGAGTCATATTTATTGTAGGCAGAATGTTTCTAAGCTGGTCATGCAATTGCAAGAAAGAAAAAGCTCCTTTGAAGTAGTAAAGCCACTCAAACTAGCAAAAAGAGAGCTATTGAGTTGACTGATTTTAGATTGACAGCACTTACTTTTTCACTGGAGAAAGTGTGCAGTCAGATTACCAAAAATTACTTGGATTGTTCTCAGTTATAAAGAAAGGATTTTTTCCAAAGGAGATAAAAAGTCAAGATAGTATGTGACACAGTTGTAGATGAATATCAGTTTAGTTATTAACAAGATAACCCTATGTATATGTTCAAGAGAGCTGTATCCTTCTTATGTAAATAAATAAGACCAAAAGAAGAGCCTGCTGGATCAGGCCAGTGGCCCATCTAGTCCAGCATCCTGTTCTCACAGTGGCCAGCCAGATACCCATGGGAAGCCCACAAGCAGGACCTGAGTGCAGTACTCTCCCCTCCTGCAGCCTCTGGCAACCTATTTTCAGAAGCATATTGCCTCCAACTATGGAGGCAAAGCATAGCCATCATGGCTAGTAGTCATTGATAGCCTTTTCCTCCATGAATTTGTCTAATCCTCTTTTAAATCCATCCAAGTTGGTGGCCATCACTGCCTCTTGTGGGAACAAATTCCATAGTTTAACTATGTGCTGTGTGAAGAAGCACTTTTTTTTTTGGTCTGTCCTGAATCTTCCAATGTTCAGCTTCATTGGATGCCCACGAGTTCTAGGGTTATGAGAGAGGGAGAAAAACTTCTGTGTATCCACTTTCTCCATGTCATGCATAATTTTATACACCTCTTACTCACCTTTTCTCTAAACTAAAAAGCCCCAAATTTTGCAACCTTCCCTATGAGGAGTCACTCCATCCTCTTGATCATTTTGGTTGCCCTTTTCTGAAACTTTTCCAGTGCTAATGTTTGTAGGCTGCCATCACATAAAGTTCTCTGGATTGCTTACAATAAATAAGAATAAAAAACATTTAAATAAGAAATGGAAATGGACTGCCTCCAAGTTGATTCCAACTTATGGCGGCCCTATGAGTAGGGTTTTCTTGGTAAGGCTGAGAGGCAATGACTGGCCCAAGGTCACCCAGTGAGCTTCATGGCTGTGGGGGGATTCAAACCTTGGTCTCCCAGGTCGTAGTCCAACACCTTAACCACTATAAATCCAACAGCAGGGCTTCCGGGCATGATATTTAATACATGCTGTTTAGTTATGCAGGTCTGCTGTTTATATCTAATATGTTTGCTGTGGAAACATGGACATAGCATTGGTTTATCTACAACAAACATGATTGCTGTGTTAAATGTGGAGCTGCCCAAACTTCCACAGACTCTTATCCTATCTGATTTGCAGTGCTCGGGACAAATGACAGGGGGAGTCTATCTTTGTTGTGCCCTGCGTGTGAGCTTCAGGTCGCCTGTTGTTGGAGACGGAAAAGTGGTATAGGTGGACCTTTTGGCAAGAGTGATGCCGTGCATAGAATCTGGGAGGTCTGAGCTCAAATACATTTTTAGCCATAAAATTGTTTGAGTGTCCTTGAATAAGTAACTGATCACGTTTACATGTAACTCTAAATGGAACCATGGCTTATCATGAACGAGTGAACGTGTGAGTTCCCAGAGCGAAGAATGTGGTCATAGCCCTCCTCCCCCAGTCCTGCTGTACTACCTGGGGCTAAGCCTAGTTTGGTTTAGTGTTATGCCCAGACCTGGGCTCGTGGTTAGCCTCCTGCAGACAAATCATGAGTGGTAAATCAATAACAAACCTTCGTTACATCTCGTGAATTGACTGGAGTGAGATAAACCATAAGCCCAGGTTCAGAAGTAAAGTTAAGCCAAGCTGTGGCTTAGTGATGGGTAGCTGGTGGCACCAGGACTGCGGGAGGAGTGCAGTGGCTGCAATCTTTGCTCTGGAAACCTGCGTGTTTTCTATTCATGCTGTGCCATGATTTGGCTTAGTATTGGCATGTGAACTGGGTTGCTGTTTCTCAGGCTAACCTACCTCACAAGGTTGTTGTGATTATAAAATGAGATAACCCTTTGTATGCCACCTTACATTCCTTAGAGGAAAAGTGGAATACGAGTATAAAAAACAAATCTTGAGAATTCTGTTCTTAGATGGATAAATTAGAGTGAAACAGAGAACAATGTTAACCTAGTTAACACAGTGGATATTTTGGAAAGTGAGAATTAAATTTTCAGTACCAGTCTAGTAACTAATTCTAGCTCTCTGTCTCTTGCTTGTTACAAATTCATTTTTTGTCTTCTCCTTTTGGGGTTTTTCAGGATGCCTACTCAGAAATTGCATATCTCTTTGCTGAGTTTTTCCGAGACCTTGACATAGTCCCATCTGATATCATAGCAGGTCTGGTACTTCTTCGCCAACGGCAGAGAGCAAAACGCAATGCAGTACTGGATGAAGTGAGTATGCAGAATGATGCCTGTGCTTTTTTTCACTGGTAAAACACAGAGGTTACGAATAGGTTAATCTGGCCTTGAATCGCCTATTGTCGTGTGTTTCAGAGCAGGAGACCACCAAATTTTGGCCCCGCTAATGATCATTCACCTCTCAGTGACTTATAATAAAAAATGTAACTTGTATTTTTCAATGTTTCATTGATATGACTTAGTTAAACTTCACAAACTGGGGAAACCATGAGTTTTAGGAATTGCCTATGATTCTTTTAGATGTCATTCTTTCAGCTATTCTCTGTTATAAAGCATAAGGCATTAATTTTCTGGAAAAGGTGTTCCTTATTTAGCCATTCAATCGCTGCTTGATTTGTCCAGGATAGTAATACTAGGAAAAATGTAGAGTGACTTCCCAGGACTGCTAAGCTGAGTAGTGGCAAATGGGCTTAAGATGTTTAGAGGATCATTTTTATGGGGTATAGCTGGAAGCGCACCATTTAAATTATCTTTAACTCTCCACCTTCTACATGCAGCCATCTACAAGATGGAACATAGTTTAACAGTAGCCAACAATGCTACTCAATGCTGTAATTTGGGTGATAACATACAACTCTGAAGGAGAAGAGGTAGTGAGAAGGTCAGTGAAGGGACAAAATAGGAGTTACTAATAGAACAGGATCAATGAGAGATAGTGGTTACAGTGACCAAAGCTTGCAGTGTTAGCCTGCTGCAGCAAAACCAATCAGGACCCTTGTAGCCTTAAGGAATAATAACTTTATTATGATAAAACATTTGTGGACTAGAGCCCAAAAAAGGCTATGCCATAATAAATTAATTAGACTTCAAGATGCTACAAAACTAGTGGTATATGATCTGAAGGCACATGAGACCATCATGCTGCAGCTAAGCAGGCCTAGCTCTGGTACTACCTGGGAGCCTCATCTTGGTTTCCATGATGGAAAAAAGGCAGGACAAAAATCTACTACTACTAGCAATAGCAATATCTAAAATAATAGTTTCTCAAGTTTCTAGGCTTTAGAGTTCAGATGTTGGAAAGACAAAGGGAGAGATTATGAACCTGTGGCAGAATATAGTGAGAATAATTCTGTTTTCATTTATAGTGATTCAGATCAAATGGGGCTTCCTTCTTGTGTGTAAGCAGAATGTTTCAGGGTCATGCTCTCATTCTAATATGTGTGTCATTTACAGGCAAACAATGATATTCTAGCTTTCTTGTCAGGGATGCCGGTAACCAGGAACACTAAGTATCTGGATCTGAAAAACTCAGTAAGTCATCAGACCCTAATGCCAGTTTGATACAATTGCAGCATGCTTACTAGCTCAAGAGCCCAAGAAATCAGTTACCTTGTTTTCCTTTAGTACAAACCTTTATGTTAATCATAACAGTCAAAGATAGAGTGACCTATAGAGGGGTAGTCGTGTAGTCTGGTGCAGCAAAAAAAACCAGAGTCTTGGCACCTTAAAGACTAGCAAACTTTATTATGGCATAAGGTTTCATGGACTAGAGCCCTCTTCATCAGTGAAATAGGCTGTAGTCCACGAAAGCTTATGCTATAATAAAATGTATTAGTCTTTAGGGTGCCCCATGTCTCTTTGTTTCTGTTAGATATAAGAGCATCCATATTTGTCCCTTGTCTGAGGGAAGCAGCTAATGTTGTTTTGAGAACATTCATGAGTATCCTGGTTCTTCCTCCTCTCAACCCAATTGTGCACCCAAAACTCTTCCAGGGGTCTGTCCAGCTGTTTAAAGCTGGAAGTGGCAACATTATTTGCCCAGCATTTAATTTTCCCAACCTGATTTTGATTAAAAAAAAAAAGCATTGTGATGCTTTGGATGTTACATGCAGGCCAAACAATTCATAACTCCTCAACCAACATGTGCCTTCTTCCTTTTATTGGTGCAGAGGGTTTTCCTTGGCGTTGTGCTGTTAAATAATGTACCTTAAAAACCATGTACAAATGCACTTTCTCTTAGTGAAAACTCTTAGTCATTCAAGAAGCCAAAACCCTTTGGGCCTTTTTGCATGCTGTGGGAATAAGCTTTGATAAGCCTCAGATCTGTGTACTTGAGATTCTTCTTACATCTGAGCTTGGTGGAACATTACCTGGTTTAAAGGATAGTCTGTTCAAACAAACCAAGATCAAAATGTGGTTTATGATCCTGGCTTGTTAACATATTGTAGTTTAAATGAACCAGAGTTCCCCAGTTTGGATATAATAAGGACCTTCATTTAATTTCAAAGCAGAAGTGGATGTTTCCAGTCTTCCTGAAGCTGTCCCAGAGGTTGTGGGGGGCAGGGAGTGTGTGAGCCCAAGCCAGCATAGCTAGTGGTCAGGGATTATGGGAGTTGTAGTCCAGCAACATCTGGAAGATACCATGTTGGCTACCCCTGCTTTAAACTATGGGTTTATGTTGCATCTGAAATAGGTCTTTGGCTGTAGGTGGTTATTTTCAACAAGAGATGCCTGATGGGAGGGAGGGCAGGGTATGGAGGTTTAACAACAACAACAACAACAAGAAGTTGTAATTTTGGGTGAACTGATAATTAAATGGTGAGAGGGAGACATCTCTGATGATGCCACCAGGACACTAAATGTCTCTTGTTTTCTCCAGCAAGAGATGCTGCGATACAAAGAGGTTTGTTACTACATGCTCTTTGCATTGGCTGCTTATGGCTGGCCCATGTATTTGATGAGGAAGCCTACCTGTGGACTCTGTCGCCTGGCCAGATCCTGCTCGTAAGTGTTCATCCAGACTGTTGTCTTCCTTTATTTCATCCTATATATCACCTCCTCACTCTTCTCACATACTTCTTTATTGTTCCTCATTTTCTTTAGTAGATTCTGAATTTCGCTCCCCTTAGTCTATGTTCTGTTTTTATAATCCTGTTTTTTTCAATATTCTTGTATATACAAGGCTGCCCTTGTTTAAATGGCTTGGGCATATTTCATTTTAAACATATTTAAAAGTAACTTTATTCTATCCACATTTACCTTCTATACACTCCCCAAATGTAATTTCCATCCAGTTACCCTGTCATTGTTCCTTAACAGGCCTTTGAGTATCCATGCTTACTCAGGAGGACATCCAGTTGATTTCAGTGGTGTTTGCTTCCTAACTATGCACAGGTTGTAACCTTAAGCATCTAAATCAAGGTTGAGAAGGTTTATTGTACTTGTGTTCACATATTCAGAAAAAAAAGCAAACTGCAGATAGTTAAGATTTATGTAAGATATAGAACCTGCATTATTAAGTAGTTTATAGAGGACTTTTTAACAAGCTAGAAAAATGGTAGTGTTCTGGTGCCTCTGTTGACACTCTTTTTCCATTTGTCTTTTCTTTTTCTGATCTGTTTTCTCTTTAGTTTTTACCTATTTGTTCCTTTAACTCATAGCATTCATAAAGCTAACTTTTAGACTGCTGGCATTTTTTAATGTTTTTAATGAAAATACGCTACTCCAGTGGAAATCTTATTTTGAGACTAAACTTTGAGGGTGTTGGGAACATTGAAAAACTGTAAATAAGTAGCATCTTTGTTTCATCTTAACATGAAAAGAAGGTGAGAAAAATATTTCTACAATATCTGTTCCTTTGATCAGTACAGTAATCCCTCAGTTAACAAAATAGATGCATTCCTCGACATTACTTCTTTAACAAAAATGTTGCTACCAGAGGTAGGAATAACATGGAAGGAATAGGGATAGGTTCCTACACCACAAAAAAGCAGAGCAGTTCAACCTATTTCAGCAAACTTTTTGTTCAAAACTAACAACATGCATGTCTAAAATGAAACAACCTGGTCAGGTAAGCCTTGCATACAGACCACTTGAAAAGGCTTCTTTCAAAATGCATCCAGGGATGCCTGCCTTGCCTTTTTTCTTTTATCATGGAGCATGTTGCTGTAGCAATCTAAAGCTTCGCACACAATTCTCTCCATACACTCGAGCAGGCAGACAAGGGGCTACCACCTCTCTCTCTCATAAGAACATAAGAAGAGCCTGCTGGATCAGGCCAGTGGCCCATCTAGTCCAGCATCCTGTTCTCACAGTGGCCAACCAGGTGCCTGGGGGAAGCCCGCAAGCAGGACCTGAGTGCAAGAACACTGTCCCCTCCTGAGGCTTCCAGCAACTGGTTTTCAGAAGCATGCTGCCTCTGACTAGGGTGGCAGAGCACAGCCATCATGGCTAGTAGCCATTGATAGCCCTGTCCTCCATGAATTTGTCTAATCTAAGCTGGTGGCCATTACTGTATCTTGTGGGAGCAAATTCCATAGTTTAACTATGCACTGAGTAAAGAAGTACTTCCTTTTGTCTGTCCTGAATCTTCCAACATTCAGCTTCTTTGAATGTCCACGAGTTCTAGTATTATGAGAGAGGGAGAAGAACTTTTCTCTATCCACTTTCTCAATGCCAGGCATAATTTTATACACTTCTATCATGTCTCCTCTGACCCGCCTTTTCTCTAAACTAAAAAGCCCCAAATGCTGCAACCTTTCCTCGTAAGGGAGTCGCTCCATCCTCTTGATCATTCTGGTTGCCCTCTTCTGAACCTTTTCCAACTCTATAATATCCTTTTTGAGATGAGACGACCAGAACTGTACACAGTATTCCAAATGCGGCCGCACCATAGATTTATACAACGTTATTATGATATCGGCTGTTTTATTTTCAATACCTTTCCTAATTATTGCTAGCATGGAATTTGCCTTTTTCACAGCTGCCACACACTGGGTTGACATTTTCATCGTGCTGTCCACTACAACGCCGAGGTCTCTCTCCTGGTCAGTCACCGCCAGTTCAGACCCTGTGAGCGTATATGTGAAATTCAGATTTTTTACTCCAATATGCATAATTTTACCCTTGTTTATATTGAATTGCATTTGCCATTTTTCCGCCCATTCACTCAGTTTGGAGAGGTCTTTTTGGAGCTCTTCGCAATCCCTTTTTGTTTTAACAACCCTGAACAATTTAGTGTCGTCAGCAAACTTGGCCACTTCACTGCTCACTCCTAATTCTAGGTCATTAATGAACAAGTTGAAAAGTACAGGTCCCAATACCGATCCTTGAGGGACTCCACTTTCTACAGCCCTCCATTGGGAGAACTGTCCGTTTATTCCTACTCTGCTTTCTGCTTCTTAACCAATTCTTTATCCACAAGAGGACCTCTCCTCTTATTCCATGACTGCTAAGCTTCCTCAGAAGTCTTTGGTGAGGTACCTTGTCAAACGCTTTTTGAAAGTCTAAGTACACTATGTCCACTCGATCACCTCTATCTATATGCTTGTTGACACTCTCAAAGAATTCTAATAGGTTACTGAGATGGGACTTTCCCTTGCAGAAGCCATGCTGGCTCTGCTTCAGCAAGGCTTGTTCTTCTATGTGCTCGCTCTCACTCTGCCAAGGATCCTGGCTGTCAGACTGTACTCTCCCCCAATGCCCCCCACACCAAAAAAGACCTTTTTGAAGGATCTAGTGGTGAATGAGCTGTGGATGGAGGAAAATGGACAAAAATACAGCAAACCTCTAATGTAGGTACTGAAACGTGAGAAATTAAAATGAAAAATAACTAAAACAAATGCAAGGGAAATTACAAAACAGATGTAAAATGGAAATAGAGCATTTATGAATCTATAAAACCAATCACTTTTAACTTCAACCAAAGGAATGATAAATGCTCCTATAAATACGCGAATAAAAGCACATGCTAAGCTTAAGTGAAATACAGTATTGGCCACAGCATGCTGGAGTACACTACTCAAAAGCGCTCCTCCCCAGCTCCTAATGCTGCTGTGCTGGAAAGGAAACAAACTAAGGGTTGGCTTTGTGTTACATGCGAACCAACAGTTGTAAACTTGTTTCTCTCCAAACAAATTACAATTGGAAGCCAAGGTTTGTTCTTGTTTACACTGAACTGTAGTTACGCTGCTTGTTTACATTAAGCCATAGTTTATGTTTAACTATGGTTTAATGTGACGTGCGAACAGAGCCATTAAGGAATGCTGCCAAATATGTAAACAAATGAAAGATGCTCTCTTAATCCCTAAATGATGGGATCATTTTAGACATATAGCACTGGTTTTCTAGATTTTGCAATAAATGAATCAATAATTGTTGAAACTGTCAGTTCTTACAGCGTAATGTTACCAATGAAAAGTTGATAGGTCCTTAACTCTTGTGTGACTCCTTCTTGGAGGTATTCTCCTAATTCATGTATGTGCTGGAGATTTGGATCTATTTTGTTGGGTGTTTCGGGTTTTGTGCCACCTGTGATTATCCTGCTCACCAATCTGGATTAGCATTTATCCTCACTTCATTTTATTGATGTTTTATCTATCTGTTTTAATGTTTTGATTGCCATTTTTAAATTATTTTAGCCACCTTGAGCACTATTTGTGGGTGGAATGGTTTTATTTATATATATGCAAATAAAAAGTAAATAGTCCTTGTGTTGATTGAGAGTATCAACATACTGATTCAGAATACTAGTCATCAACAAACCATTCATCTGAAAACACACTATAATTACAATGCTGTATCCTGTTATAGTCATCACCATCACAGAATGGATTTTGGGGTGACACTCCACATGATCTAACTGCAATGGCTAGCATATAGCAAAATATGCAAAAAAGTGTTTTTTGAAGAGCAATTTCATATAGCCTTTTTAGTAAATTATATATCGGGACATTATTGGGGGGCAATTATCCTTTTGAAAATGATTAATGAATATCGATTAATCTTCCATATCATTGGGACTGATATAAGTACAGGGGCAGATTCTGCTTCTTCAGATGTACAATATGGATCACTCAGGTCAGTTTTCTTTTAAAAGAAGGCTAAAAATGATTATTTTTTAATAGATACATGAAAGTGCAGCAAATATTTTTTCTCTTTACAATAGAGCCCTTGATGGGAAAGATGTTGTCCCTGCAACTGACATTTTATAGGGAACATAACAGATGATGAGCTAACCATACCATTAATGTGGGGAAGTTTGTCAACTTCTTAAATATGTGGAAAACTGCAGCAATATAGATTGCTTTAGCTGGCTTTGCAGTATTTTGTGGTTGTCGTTGCTTCTAGTTAGTTACTTGTTCTGTTTGTACAGAGTTAAGACCTATCTCTCCATGCACGAGAGTGGCTGTATACTATACTCAGCATGGATTTTTTGCATTCCGCAGTGATAAATTGAAAATACCCCCCATGCCATTCTGATGCTTCCCATAAGCTCATTTCAAAACAAAACCTCACAAAACCTATAGTCCTGAACTCAGAAATGCTTGCTTTACAAATTTACCCTCTAAATTTTCATGGCAATACACAAAACATTCAGAGAGAATAGAGAGTTCGTGTAAAAAGAGAAGGAAGAAAACCAGACCCCTTTTGGACTTCTGTTAGCGTTCTCATGAAATTAATCAAAAATCAGCCATGTTCACAGAATACCTGTAATCCTGTTACTGACCTCGCCCCATATTCTGACCTCCATCTTCTGCAGTTTAAAAGTTTAAAAATGTCTCGCTGATTTTTAATTAATTTAAGGAATTTAGCATTGAACTCAATGATAATGTTGGGCACGCTCAGTAAGAACCAATAAGAACTCCTGACAGAGCTCCAGGGGCCAGAGTGGTTTAACAGTCAGCCGCTCCGACTGAAGCTCTGTGAGGGAAACAGAGCATCTCCTAGCAACTCTCAGCACCCTTCACTAACTACACTTCCTAGGATTCTTTGGGGGAAGCTATGGCTATCGAAAGGGAAATAAAAGTCTGGTGTGGATGTGGCCAGGGACAGCTTTGGTTTAAATTTGGGTAGGAGGCTAATTGTGCCTGCTGTAGAATAAAAAAGTGGGGGAAACACTGAAAAAGAATGATACTGTTCACAATGTTTTCCTTTTGGAAAGGGAAGGGGCTTCCCCTCTGCTCAGTGCCCATGCATCCAATCTCCTCTCTTCTCCTTCCCTCCCCGCCCCTCCCCTAGGTCAGTTTCACCTATCCTAAGCATGATTGCACAGGAGTAAATCCCACTGAATTCAAAAAGCATGCAAATGATCAAAGCTGCCCTCCCCTCCTCCCTCCTCCCATCACCTCCCTTTTGCCCCTTCCCTTCCCCTTCCTTCATCCCTCCCCTCCCCTTCCAATCCCCTCCCCTTCCAATCCCCTCCTTCCCCCTCGTTCTGTGTCCCTCTCCCCCCTTCCTCTTTCCCCCTATTCTCCCCTCCTCCTCCCCCATGGTCAGTTTTACCTATCCCAGCCATGATTGCATGGGAGTAAATCCCACTGAACTCAATAAGCATGCAAATGATCAGATCTGCCTTTCTTCTCCTTCTCCTCTCCTCTCCCTTCTTCCTCCCTTCTTCTTCCCCTCTCCTCTCCCTTCTTCCTCCCTTCTTCTTCCCCTCCTCTCTTCCTTCTTCCTCTTCCCCTCCCCCCAGGCCTCCCTTCTTATGGTCAGTTTTACCTATCCTAAGCATGACTGCATGGGAGTAAATCTCACTGAACTCAATAAACACGCAAATGACCAAACCTCCCCTCCTCCTCCCCCTCCTGCCTGCTCCCCTCCTCCCCATCCCCTCTGCTCCCCTCCTCCCCATCCCCTCTGCTCCCCTCCTCCCCATCCCCTCTGGTCAGTTTCACCTATCTTAAGCATGATTGCAGGGGAGTAAATCCCACTGAACCCAATATGCATGCAAATGATTAATCCATTCTCAGCAAACTTGCACAGGATCCCATTTCTCACCTCCCGCGATAAAAAGCAGAGAAATTCACTAATGGCTAGAGACACGTTACCAAATTCTTCCAAGCTACACAGGAAGTGGATTGGACTGTGAAAGACCAAGCCAAATGGTGTTTGCATTTTTACAAATTTGTAGGGCAGTCCAATATCTCAGAGAGGAGGTCAGGTCTCCTGCTCCCCTGGTGCATTCACTTAGCTGCCCAATTTCCCTGCTTTTTAAAGTTTGATAGAAATATCTGTGGGCTATAGGTACATTCTTAAACTGCAAAGTTTTTTTGCCTATTCGTGAATATGTTCTCACAGTCTTAACATTTTATACATACAGCTTAAGAAAAAACTTTGTTCTCTTAAAAAAGAATGCCATCTGTTAAGAGACCCAAAACTTCAGAGATATGTCTAAAGATACCTTGCTAAAAGCAAAACAATCCCCAAACCCTCAAGTTTACTAAAGTGAATATGTGTGTAGAGACAGAAATAGAGGTGTATATCTGCAAATATTTAAGTCGTCTAAACACTTCAAATATAAATCTTAATATCTGAAAACATGAAAAAGCAGAGACTTTTCTTTTAAAAAAAAACACCTCTAGATGTGAGACTCTATATTTGGTGGAAATCTTCCCCACTTGATGTCACCTACCACAGGTTATTAACATAGACAACCAACTTACCAAATTGTTAGTGTAGGTAACCTTATTATTTGATAATGACCTCAAAGGGCCTAATAATTAATCAAAGGACCAGCTTAATGAAAGCATGGTATGATTTTTCCCCCCTGCGTGTGGTAAACTTTGGGGCCTTATCAAGTGGTAAGGCTTGAAGTTAAGTAATTGGAATTGGCACTATATTGATTCTTAAAAAACAACACCTTTGCATAGTGCAGCCTAATGGTTTACTCAGAAGTAGGTCCTACTGAGTTCATTGACACTTACTTCCAAGTAACTGCATAGGATCACAGCTTTGTACAGTCATTATGCTGCGGCTGTAGTGGAATGGCAGGAGATACAGGAATGGCTGGTGGGAAAGGTTGGTGGTGCACACCTCCTGCTCTGGTGTCACTGTGGCTTACTAGGAGGGAGAAGGAGAAGCAGTGCGGAGGTCAGTGCTGTGTAGCCACACTGGTGCTGACTTCTGTGTCACCTTTCTCCTTTTCTTTCCTGGTAAGCTGCAGCTCTGCTGGTGCTGGGAGGCCAAGTATGTGCTACTCACCACTCCCTCCTGGCTAATCCTGAGGAGATATCTCATGAAAGCTGAGAATAGGTTCCGTTTCTACTTAAAATTAAGTGGACAACCTGAAGGTGTTTAGTACTGAGGTTTATCAATGTTTATATATTCTAAATATTCAATTATAAAGGATTCCTTTTTTCTTTTTACAATGGGCAAAGAAACTGAGAATCAACTCTTTTGCCTACTGGTCCTGGCTGAAGAGTTCAGGGATGTAGACAGATATTGATACACTTCGTTTTAGTCATTTGTGGCTTCCTTTCATGTTGATAATCTGTTTTTACCTTATTCCTTAGGGCTAAACTAGATATCATATTGGAGACCTGTGATCAGATCTCCTGACATCTTTTTCTTTACTTAAACCCAACTGGGGGGTGGGGCTTGAATAGAAGATTCAACACTGGATGAGGAGGGCTATCCTTTTCCCCTGTGGTATTTCCCTAATTTAACCCTGCCGCCACCTGAAGCTGCTTTTAGCCAAGGGAGGCAAAAGTGGGTAAAGAAGGAAATACAAAATTTACCTTTATGCAATAGGCTAGCTTCTACACACATTCACACACTCCTCTTTATCCTCTATCCAGGCAAGCAAGAAACATTATCAGAGTTCAAGGACACATTTCAGCTAGGCAAACACACTTGGGGTGCATAGCAGGGCCAGTGAAAGGTGTGGCCTGAGAAGTGGAGATATGACCTGAGGAGAGTTCCAGGGGGCATTTGACCCCCGGGGCTTGAGGTTCCCCACCCCTAGTTTAGAGGAGTGGGAATGTAATGCTGTAATGTAGCTTGTGTGCCAACAGCAAGAAAACCATGTTTCTCTGCATATCCTATATGTAAATAAAGACATTATTACCGACATACCATCTTTCCTGCTCTGAAGGTAAAAAGTTTAGAAAGCTTCTCTTACATCTTTCATACATTTTCCTTTCCTTTCCACATGGTATTTATTACCTGTGCTTTTTTCTTTAATTATTATCATTATTATTGTTATTATTATTATTATTGTTATAGATGCTGTTGCCTCTGCCCCTCTCGGCCCCGCTATGTACCTGGTGTCACTATTGAGGAAGATAATTGCTGTGGCTGCAATGCTATTGCCATCCGTCGCCACTTTCTTGATGAAAACATGACCTCTGTTGACATTGTGTACACTTCCTGTCATGATGCGGTAAGGACCATGTAAGAGCTTTCTTGTGCTGGAGAACATTTCTGGCCATGTGTTAAGAAAATAGATCTGGCAGCTAATTGAAATGTCCTCCGACAAATCTGAAGTTACTATCAGTAGTATTCAGATAACTCCTTAAGTATGCTCAAGTAGATTGAGCTGAGGAGTATTGTTCTCCTATGAGGGCTTATCTGTTAGCTGACTGCTTGCATGGTGGGAGGGTGAATGTTACTTCATTTAGGCAAGGCTAATTATTTAGGTAAGACTGACATGATACTGGATTTCCTTCAGGTCTATGAAACTCCCTTCTACGTTGCTGTAGATCATGAGAAGAAGAAAGTGGTCATCAGTATCCGAGGAACTTTGTCTCCAAAGGTAATGTTGTGTCCTGCTTTATTTACTCTCAACAGTAGTTGCCATTTCATGCTCTGCACCTGGGGATCTGCAAATAAAGCATATAATTAACCTAAAAACGACTCATTGTCATTTCTGATTGGACCTCATCTTTCTCCTCCAGGATGCTCTGACTGATCTGACTGGAGATGCTGAGCGCCTCCCTGTGGAAGGTCATCATGGAACCTGGCTTGGACACAAGGTATTCATAACCTTCTGATTTTAGTTAGCTGATACGTAATTTCATACGTAAACCCTCTTTTTTTCCAATTCCTTTTGAAAGCAAATGTTTTAAAATGATTTGTGAACCTTGCATGAAGGACACAACATGATTGTAAACTGCTGCTACTGAAAAAGTAAGTTATTGAAGTTGCTAGTCTAATAATAATAACCAAGAACATCCAGTAATAACCTCAGAAGGCAGCTGGAGCATGGAACACAGTTTATCTGATTATCTATTGCAGAACTGAATTCAAATAGAGACTTTAAAAAGCCAATGTTCATATAAGCTGCTGCGCTGAGACATATATTTATAATGGGGTACAATGGCTCTGTGCCAGGCTGCATTACAATCTGCAGTCTTGCTGCCATATCCAACCCAAGACACCATGCTTATGCAGGAATATGAACAAGTTTTTGAAAAATGATTGGCATTGGTCAACCATAAAAAACAATGTGTTTGTACATGGTGTATGGCCCTCTGAAATTAGGAAAATGTAGTGATAAGTATTGGAGATTCAGGAGAGAAAAAGCACATGATTTTTGTATATAGCAGATATGATATAATGTATTATATAAGGATTATTATTATATAGATACATTTTATTACTAAACCTGTTAACAATTGTGTTGGGCTGTAGAAAGGATGTTGTCAATATAAGGGACAGGGGACGAGTATTAACCCTTCTGGTAATCTTTAGAATTTTTTTTTAAAAAGTAGACAGAAGACAGCTGAGGAGTGTGGAATATGCCCTTTTTTGATGAAATTAAGACATGTAGCTAGAGTGAAAGAAGGGAGAGAATTAGGGATTACTTTCTTCGAAAAATGGAACAGGTCATTCAGGTGCAACAGTCCGTCTCCCCAGCGAATACTTATCCAGGATGTCCGTGAGCACCATCAGGCACAGATGACATCATCCTTGGGTGCTGAGAGCTCACCTGCCCAATAGTTGGGAATGTAATCTGTAGTCCAGTAAAAATTTATTTGACAGCTGTAAACCCACCATTGCTCCAAAACCTCTTACCAAAAGACCTGCTCTCTTTACTAACTCTTCCAGGGGTTCTATCTTCTATAACTCCATTCATCCCTCTTTCATGGCAAAGGTGGCATCCAGGGTGAGTGAGGTCAAGGGAGAGTTGTATCTTTATTGGTTTTCCTGAAAAGCCCCCAAAAGTATACATAGAGAGAACTCTACCCGATCCCTTGTGGAATTGCTCTAAAGGAGAGGGGAATAGCCATTTTCTTCCAAGATATCCAGGAAAACGTAGAGACTCTTTCCATGGAGCTTGAAAGAGCCTAGAGAGAGCCTTAATGGTATCCAGAGCTTTTTTTCTGACAGTACTCGCCAGCACCTCATTTTTTACCAAAACATGGGAGCAAATTAGGAACAAATACAAGAGTTTATTGCCAGATTACCTATAGAAGGCTCTGTTTTGAGTCCCATAATGATAGAAGGGGGCTTAGCTGTTTTATTGTCAGGGGACTTGATTACTGTTTGTTACCTATTGATATATCTGATGTAATCAGAATATTTCTTTAGTTACATTCATATTTTAATTGTGGTAATATCAGTTACTATACGACAAATATGCATTTGTTTCTCAAAGAATTAATTATTGTTTTTGTATGATATAGATGTGAGTTAACCGTGTTGCATACTAGTAACAGCCATCATCACCACATGTAATCACACAAATCTTTTACATATTAGACGCATTAGATATGGTGAAGGCAGAACTGGATGGCTTGTCTGTAGGACATCCTGAAGGCATTCAAGGTGCAACGAAATCAGATGTGGCACCATACCTTTGCATAAATACAAGCAAACTTTAGTAAATGAATTGCATTTGTATGAAAGTGCAGGTTGCTGCTGTTGATATTACTACTACTACTACTACTACTACTACTACTACTACTACTATATCCCACCTTTCCTCTAAGGAGCTCAAAGTGGTGTGCATGGTTCTCCTCCCTTTCCATTTTGTCCTCACAACAACCCTGTGAGGTAAGTTAGGCTGAGGGACTGTGACCAGCCCAAGGTTCATAGCTGAGTGGGGATTATTTATTTATTAGGAACCCAAGGTAGCAAACAAAAACACTAAAAATACTTCAAAACATCTTAAAACAGACTTTCCAAACATAGTAAAACAAAACATCTTTAAAAACATCTTTTTAAAAAAGCTTTAAAAACATCACAATTCCAATACGGATGCAAACTGGGATAAGATCTCTACTTTAAAAGGCTTGTTGAAAGAGAAGGTCTTCAGTAGGCACCGAAAAGATAACAGAGATGGTGCCTGTCTAATATTTAAGGGGAGGGAATTCCAAAGGGTAGGTGCCACTACACTAAAGGTCTGCTTCCTATGTTGTGCGGAACAGAACTCCTGATAAGATGGGATGTGCAGGAGGCCCTCATCTGCAAAGCGCAGTGATCAACTGGGTATATAAGGGGTAAGACGATCTTTCAGGTATCCTGGTCCCAAGTTGTATAGGGCTTTGTACACCGATAGCAGAACCTTGAATCTGGCCTGGTAGCTAATGGGCAGCCAGTGCAATTTTTTCAGCAGTGAGGTGACATGTTAGCATTATCCTGCCCCAGTGAGCAGTTATGCCACTGCATTTTGTACCAGCTGCAGCTTTTGGACCAACCTCAAGGGCAGCCCCACATGGAGTGCATTACAGTAATTCAGCCTGGCGATTACCAGTGCATGGACAACAGTAGTCAGGCTGTCCCGGTCCAGAAACAGTTAACTGCAGTTGTCTCACCAGCCGAAGCTGGTAAAAGGCACTCCTAGCCACTGAGATCACCTGAGCCTCTAGCAACAAAGATGGATCCAAGAGCACCCCCGACTATAAACCAGCTCTTTCAGAGGGACTACGACCCCATCCAAAGCAGGCAACTGACCAATTATCCGAACTCGGGAACCACCAACCCACAGCGCTTCCATCTTGTTAGGATTCAGACTCAATTTATTGGCCCTCATCCAGCCCACCACTGAGTCCAGGCACTGGTCCAGGGCTTACATGGCCTCTCCTGATTCAGATGTTACAGAGAAATAGAGCTAAATATCATCAGTGTACTGCTGACACCTCATCCCAAATCTCCTGATGACCGCTCCGAAGGGCTTCATATAGATGTTAAATAGCATTGGGGACAAGATGGTACCCGTAGCACAACTGCCAGGAGGCTGAAAGACAATTGCCCAATGCTATTTTCTGAAAACAATGCTGGAGATAAGATCGAAACCACTGTAAAACAGTGCCTCCAGTACCCATCTCACTAGGTCTGCCCAGAAGGATACTATGGTCAATGGTATCAAAAGCCACCGAGAGATCAAGTAAGAATAACAGGGTCGCACTCCCCCTGTCCTCCCGATAAAGAGTGACCATCAGCCAATTCAGTCCCATAACCAGGCCTAAACCCAGATTGGAATGGGTCAAGATTTAAACCCTAGTCTCTCAGACCTTAGTCCAACACTGTAACCATGCTGGTGTGTGTGTGTGTGTGTATCAGTTTATGCCAACCTGTGTCACTTTATGGCTATGGAAGCCTATAAAAAGAGGGTGTTACAGGATGAGGGACTTCTGCCAGTGGTTGTGCTCCTTTGTGCAATCCCATATTAGTTTGGCTAATAACCCAATGTTGTGGTTGGACTTCAGCTCCAGCCAGCATAACCAATGGTCAGGCATAATGGGAGCTGAAGTACAACAACAACTGGAGGGTCACAAGTTCCCCATCCCTGCTTTAGTCAATAATTTTGTTTGAAATGATTATATATAAACAGTTATTAACCATCTGTGTAAATAACCTCGGTTAGTGCACTCAAACAAATCTTCAATAAGATTTTCCTGTCTTTATAATTAGATATTCGTATGTGAACTAGTGCATTCCTGTGCCTTGAAAATTAATTCCATCTGGTAATTGTGTCAGTATTTGGTGATGACCGTCTCCAACCTTTCTCCTTAGCCTATGGCAAGCCCTTTTGTCACCATGTAACTATTTTAGAGAATATAGCAAGAACCTAGATGTTTTTATGATTCCCCTTTTAACCTGGGGAATTTGCTGAACGTTTCTTTCCCCATCTCATTTGTAAGCTTCCCATCAGTTAATTCATATTTCACAATATTATTATTCATTCTTGTTGTCGTCACTCTTTGTAGACAGCTCCAGGAATAACAGTTAAAGGCATCTTCCAGTCAACCTGTTTATTAAGCATCCATTCTAATTTGTTTGCACAAAGTTTGTTGAAAGGTTATACAAAGTCATGTCAAGTAATTGTTACCCTGCACTTTCCAGTGCATTTTCTCATTTTACTTCCTGCAAAAAGTCCAGTTATTTAAGAAGTGAATTCATTGTGCAAGAACACCAAATCCTCTTGAACCTGAATTTGGTGGTATGCAATTAAATACCACCTGCAAATTAGCAACACTCTGGAAGTGACCTAATTCCTCCAGTCTAAAACAGTGCATGGTAGTAAATATCTGGAAATCAAATGAATTAGCTCTCCGGTGTAGTTTGTTTAATACTGGCATGTTATTCTTTTCTGAGAAATGAAAAGTTCAGAGTTAATATCTATGTTTCAAAGTGCTGATGCAGACTTCTCAACTGTACTAAAACTCACTTTTTCCTTTCTTCTTGCTGCCTCCTTTTAGGGGATGGTGCTGTCTGCTGAGTACATAAAAAAGAAACTAGAGCAGGAGATGGTGCTCTCTCAGGCCTTTGGTCGTGATTTGGTGAGTCTTTTGCTTTTGTGCATTGTGGTCATGTTCACTGTTAACTATAGAACAGTGTGTCTGAATTACTAGGAACACCTGTCAACTTCTGAAAACTTCTGACAACTGTAGCTGCTCAGTGCTCTTGGCCACCAGATGAATAACCCATTGTTCTGAAGAAGTTACTGGAAACAATGTTATAAACAATTAAATCTCTGAAGTTGGGAAACGGAAAGGAAGGTGGAACTGACACCTTATCCCAAGACACTAAAAACAGCCAAAATTCAACTGAAAATCAATTTCCACATTAATGGTTTGCATGTGACTTGCAACAAATGATAAGGTAGTTTTGCATTCATGTGCTGCCCTGGGCTCCTACTGGGAGGAGGGTGCTAAATAAATAAATAAATAAATAAATGCACACACACAGACACACACACACACACACACACACACACACACACACACACACACACACACACACACACACACACACACACACTGTAATCCCTCGATTGTATAAATTAAATTACATTATGTGCTATATCATTACATCTTTAATTCTTTGATAAGGGAGTATGTATTATATTGCTTATACTAAATGTTCTTTAGGAAGTGCTCAAAAGAAATTAGTCTACTGTAGGGATTCAGTGAAGAATTCAGTGTTTGTGAATTTGTATATGAAATGATCTGTTTCACTCTTGGATTAATGTGCAAAACTGGAATTTAGCTTTCCACCAGATTTCACATTTTTCTAATGTTGAGATGCAGTCCTCAGAAGTTTAAGTGTATTAAAATACACATTTCAGTGTTGCTTTAGTTAAAATACACATTTAAATTTGTGTTAAAATATGTATTTAAATATATAATGTGGTCTGAGGAGGGCTTTTTTAAAACATTAATTGCAAAACTGAACAAGCTGGAATTATGAGTAAAAACACAAAAAAATGACACAACTGAGAAACAGATTCATCCATCCCTACTTCACCAGTACCACATTTGGGAGAACTAACAGAGTGTTGTGGGATCTTTTGCCCTTCTTTTACATCAGTCTCGTTTCAAAATGAATCCTTCTGTTCTCTAGACAGTGGCTCCAGACTTTTGTAATTGTTTTTCTTTTTAATATTTAATTTGTTATAATCTAGTATGTTTTAGGTGCTTCACATACATTCTCTTACTGTAATCCTGTAAGGTATTTTCCCCATATTGGCGATTTGGGCCAGGGAGGGGCAGTTCTGAGAGAGTGGCTTGCCTAATGCCACCTAAGTGAATTCATGGCAGAGATGAGATTCATGCTAGACTTTTTAAGTTGTAACTCCTCCTTTATACTGTAGCAGCTGTTATAAGTATGAATGCCTTAAACTGTCTTTGAAAAGTGTTGCACATGTTTCTTTTTAAGGCAAGGGCCAGAAGGTCACAGGTAGGGAGAAAATAATTACATTGAGAGACTCCACAAATGATGAGCTGTTCTTGACAATGATTACTTTTAGTATGCAAGTTATGAAGTTACTTCGTATTCTGAATTGTTTCTTAAAAGCACTGCCAATTGTCCTTGTGAGGAACTCGTGCTTCAAGTCTTACCCCTGTGTTTTAAATAGAGGTTGGTTTTGGCCATTCTTCTTTGAAGGGATGTTTCATGATCTGCTTCTAATTTTGAAAGATCGGGAGTCGCTTTGAACTATGCAAATAGAGGACCAGGAAAACTTCACTTAAGTCTTGGTCTCCTTCAAATATCTAATTGACTTTTGTTTTGTAGGGCAGAGGAACAAAACACTATGGCTTAATTGTTGTGGGCCATTCCTTAGGGGCAGGCACAGCTGCCATTCTGTCCTTTCTGTTGCGTCCACAGTACCCAACTCTAAAGTGCTATGCCTACTCTCCCCCAGGTGGGCTTTTAAGGTAGGTATTTGTATTTATTAAATAAAGGGAATGGGGAGCTGTAGCATCTGAGATTTTAGCAAACCTTGTCCATACATTTTCAGGCTTACCTCTTCGGCTTTACGGATAGATACTTGCTCTTTTTTGTTTTTTTAAATGAATAAAATCTTCAGGATGTTAACCTGGGTTCCTACTGGGAGGAAGGACGGGATACAAATCTAATAAATAAATAAATAAAATAAAATAATAAATTAACCTGCCCCAGATGTCAGCTTCTGTATTTGTGTGGTTTGAGTGGGAAGCAATACTCTCTGTCACAGATAGGATGTTATTGTCCATTATATATGAAAGGAGAGTTATTTCCACTAAATGCCCAGTAGGATGCCTATGATGACAAACTCTGCGATAATAGTTGTTCAATGCATCTTTAGTGATGTAAATCATATCAGCATATTTGGACAAGGAATTGCGAGATAATTAATCACCAGGATTAATCCTGAAAAAAATTACTTTCTGAATGTTTCTTTCTCCATTGCACAACTTGGGGATGTTTTCCTTATTTGGAATTAAGGCTGCATGTTACTACTAAACCTCATGTTCAATGGCAACCTGTGATGTTTTATATTGTGTGGTAGGCATTCTGGAATTGCTCTCATCCTCATTTGTATTATATGAAAATGTTTCCATCTATATACAAACAAGATGTTCACTTCCTGCCTTTTTCAAATGTGCTCTGGATTTGACCCTATGAAGCATAATATATGAAGGATACACTGATAATCCAGTTTCATGTTTAGCTTGCTTAGCATTGCAGTATATTTCAAAGTTCTGTCTCTAGAGAACAGACTCTGTGCCAGCCTTAGACATTTGGAAACTGCACATTTTTGATTCAGAGAACTAATTGGATGTTAAATGCTCCTTTCTGCCACTGAAATCCCCACTCTTTCCTTCTTGTTTCTCTTCCAGTGATGATGCAATGGAGTACTCCAAAGAGTTTGTTACTGCAGTTGTACTGGGCAAAGACCTAGTCCCCAGGCAAGTCTAGAAGTCTGAAATTACTTATTTCAGTGTCCCCTTGTTTTGTACTAAAGCTCTATGCTTCCTGCCTGAAAGCTTCCAATTCACATTTGTCTCATTTTTCCATTTACCAATCCTCATTTCCTTCTTGCTTGTCACTCTTTTCCTAGCCACACCTGTATTGCTGTAACTTTTACCTGGACTCATACATTGACGTATCACATTCCTGTGTATTGGTATATCCCTCCCTTCTCTCTCTCAGTGCCTGTATTACTGAAAAAGGTGAATATTTTGATCCCACAGTTATGTTCATTGTCGCATCTGGCATATATGTGCCATCTCCTTAGTCACCTGTGCTGTCATTTACACATTTGTACTCTCTCCCAGGTCACCTCTCGTGAGCCATCTTACACCTATGAATTGTCTCCTGGCTATATCTTCCGTCATCTTCCATCTGTGCACTGTATCTTGAGCTATGTGTGTTGTCACTTCACTCCTGTCTAGCGTCTTTGTAGTATGTGAGCTATGTCATCTTACACTTGTGTACTGTGTATTGTTCTATGCATATTATCATCCCTTGCTTACCTGTGTGCTTTTTCATCTATTGCCACCTCAGACTTGTGCTATTTTAATATCTCATATCCTTTTACAGTTTCCTTGCTCTAGCACACATGGAGCAATCTGTGGCCCATGAATAACGTGCAGGCCTTCTGTGTGGCTCATATGGGTGCCCAAGCTGTTATCCCACTAAGTGCCCCCCACCACCATATTTTTTGAAATTGCGATGGGGAGGAAGGTGCATAGGGAAAATCATCCCTGTGCACCTTCCTCCTCATGTAGGTCATGATCCTCCCAGCCCACTAAGCAGCTGTTTGGCAGGCTGAGAGGAGTGCAGTCTCTCCATACTGCAGGGGGAAGGGGCCTGTTTTTCTCTTTCCCAGCAGGGTGACATACTTTGAAAGTATGCGCATATGTGTATGTGCCTGTCTGTTTGAGTGTGAGAGAATTTATTTATTTATTTATTACATTTATATACCACCCCATAGCTGAAGCTCTCTGGGTGGTTTACAACAATTAAAAACATTAAAAACAAATATACAAATTTTAAAATACAAAGAACAATTTAATTTTTTTAAAAAAAAACTGTTTAAAAACACATGCTAAAATGCCTGGGAGAAAAGGAAAGTCTTGACCTGGCACCGAAAAGGTAACAGTGTTGGTACCAGGTGCACCTCGTTAGGGAGATCATTCCATAGTTTGGGGGCCACCACTGAGAAGGCCCTCTCCCTTGTTGCCAGACTCCCAGCTTCCCTCGCAGTAGGCACCCGGAGGAGGGCCTTAGATGTTGAGTGTAGTGTATGGGTGGGTTCATGTCGGGAGAGGCATTCCATCAAGTATTGTGGTCCCAAGCTGTGTAAGGCTTTATAGGTTAAAACCAGCACCTTGAATCAAGCTCGTAAACATACAGGTAGACAACGCAAGTGGGCCAGAATCGGTTTTATATGTTCAAACCGTCTGGTCCCTGTTACCAATCTGGCCGCTGCATTTTGCAGCAGCTGCAGTTTCCGAACTGTCTTCAAAGGTAGCCCCACGTAGAGTGCATTGCAGTAATCTAGCTTGGAGGTTACCAGAGCATGGACAACTGAAGCCAGGTTATCCCTGTTCAGATAGGGGTGTAGCTGGGCCACCAGCTGAAGTTGGTAGAAGGCACTCCGTGCCACCGAGGCTACCTGAGCCTGAAGTGAGAGATGGTTCTAGGAGAACCCCTAAGCTACGAACCTGTTCCTTCAGGGGGAGTGTAACTCCATCCAGGACAGGTTGGACATCCACCATCCAGTCAGAAGAACCACCCACTAGCAGCATCTCAGTCTTGTCTGGATTGAGCCTCAGTTTATTAGCCCTCATCTGGTCCATTGTCGCAGCCAGGCACTGGTTCAGCACATTGACAGCCTCACCTGAAGAAGATGAAAAGGAGAAATAGAGCTGCGTGTCATCAGCATACTGATGGCAACGCACTCCAAAGCTCCGGTTGACTGCACCCAACTGTTTCATGTAGATGTTGAACAGCATGGGGGACAGAACTGACCCCTGCGGAACCCCATACTAGAGAGTCTATGGTGCAGAACAATGTTCCCCAAGCACCACCTTCTGGAGCCGACCCGCCAAGTAGGAGCGGAACCACTGCCATGCAGTCACTCCCACTCCCAGCTCAGCCAGTCTTCCCAGAAGGTTACCATGGTCAGTAGTATCGAAAGCCGCTGGGAGATCAAGGAGAATCAACAGTCACACTCCCCCTGTCTCTCTCCCGACAGAGGTCATCATACAGGGCGACTAAGGCTGTTCCCATGCCAAAACCAGGTCTGAAACCCGACTGAAATGGATCCAGATAATCGGTCTCATCCAAGAGTGTCTGGAGCTGGCCTGCTACCACTCGTTCAAGAACCTTTCCCTGGAATGGAACATTTGCTACCGGCCTACAGTTATTAAGATTTTCTGGGTCCAGGGAGGGTCTCTTCAGGAGTGGTCTCACTACCACCTCTTTCAGGCAGCCAGGGACCACCCCCTCTCACAGAGAGGCATTAATCACTTCCCTGGCCCAGCCGGCTGTTCCATCCCTGCTAGCTTTTATTAGCCAATAAGGGCAAGGATCCAGCATAGAAATGGTTGCACAAACCTGCCCAAGCACCTTGTCAACGTCCTCAAGCTGTACCAGCTGAAACTCATCCAAGAAATCAGGACAAGGCTGTGCTCTGGATACCTCGTTTGATTCACCTGCTATAACACTGGAGTCTAAGTCCTGGCGGATGCTAAAGATTTTATCCTGGAAGTGCCTAGCAAATTCATTACAACAGGCCTCAGATGGTTCTACCATGTCCCTGGGGCCAGAGTGTAATAGCCCCCAGACAATTCTGAAAAGCTCCGCTGGGCGGCAGATTGATGATTTGATAGTGGCAGCAAAATACTGTTTTTTTGCTGTCCTCACTGCCCCTAAATATAGCTTATCATAGGCACTTACCAGTGTGTAATTGCATCCACCAGGAGTTCGTCTCCATCTGCACTCAAGCCGTCTCCTATATTGTTTCATCACTCTCAGCTCTGGGGTATACCATGGAGCCGTACGAGCTCTACACAGGAGAGGGCGCTGAGGAGCAATCATGTCAACCGCCTGGATCATTTCTGTATTCCACAGTTCAACCAGGGTTTCAACAGGAGCGCCAGCCCTATCAGCTGGAAAATTCACCAGAGCCCTTTGGAAACCATCCGGATCCATTAGTCTGTGGGGGTGGACCAACTTAATAGGTCCCCTACCCTTGCAGAGGGGAAAAGCCACTGTAAGCCTAAACTTCAGCAAGCAGTGATCTGTCCATGACAGAGGGACCGATGTAAGGCCCCCCACATTCAGATCACCAACTCCATGTCCAGTTGCAAAAACCAAATCTAGAGTGTGCCCTGCTACATGTGTTGGGCCAATGGCATATTGGGACAATCCCATGGTTGTCATGGAGACCATGAAATCCTGCGCCGCCCTAGATAAGGTGGCCTTGGCATGGATGTTGACATCCCCCAGAACCAACAGTCTGGGGGATCTCAACAGTACACCCGAGACCAGCTCTGTCAGCTCAGCTAGGGAGTCTGTTGGGCAGCGGGGTGGGCTATACACCAACAGAATCCCCAGTCTGTCCCACTGACCCAACACAAGGTGCAAACACTCCAGACCAGTAGTCACATGGACAGGGTACTTGCAGGAGAGGTTCCTATAGACCACAGCAAAAAACCCCTCCCTGATCCTCAGGTCTACTCTGATGCTGAACCAGGTACCCTGGCAGACATAGCTGGGAGAGACTGACTCCTCCTTGCTCATCCACCCAGGTCTCGGTT
This sequence comes from Rhineura floridana, assembly GCF_030035675.1. NCBI lineage: Eukaryota > Metazoa > Chordata > Lepidosauria > Squamata > Rhineuridae > Rhineura > Rhineura floridana. The sequence continues at coordinate 101,362,937 of NC_084481.1, forward strand.
ATACATGCCAGATCGGCTGCCTCATCCACAATTAAATCATGAATGAGGGAGATTTATTATGTACCAATCTGGCGTCTAAGAGCAGCATCCGGAGGTCTGAGAGCTGGCTGATAGGGCAACCAACAAACCTGCGGGTGTGGGGAGGACCGGAACAAGGCATAGCCATTAACTGCTTGAGCCGTGTTCCTCTTACCTGGCAAGTCCTCCTCACAATGCCATATCTCCCTCTACCCATCACTACACTGATTGGGGGGCCCTCAAGTCTCCCCACTCTGAGTCCTCTCTCCCAGGCACTTAACGCAAGACCTGCCAGTCCCACAAAAAGCCAGGAAATCTACAAAGCAGGAGCCACCTCGGCCAGCCAGTTTATGTATCCCCTCCAGGAAAGGGACAGGTGGACAAAATCAGCAACAGCTGGCTGAGTGCCTGGGGCCTGGTCCTGCAAGGCGTGACAACCTGCAGAGCAGAAGTCCCACAGGGAGAGGGCAATGGTGGTAGCCGAGCAGCAGCAGCAAGCAGGGAGGCAGGCAGACAGCCGCAGCAGATGGCTCTCCCTCTTCCCTGGGTGATGGTAGTCCCCTTCTTCTGCAGGCACTGGGAATGAATATGAATGCTTGTGTCCTGAGGCTACACTCACTGCTGACTCTGGCCATAGCAACTTGCAAGTGGCCCCAGGTGCCCACCCACTATTGCACATTGGAGGCTGGTCTAGTAGGATAAATGTGGTACTGCCCCACCAAGGTTAGCTTGCGTCCCCCTGCTCACTTTCTTGCTTGCAATCAGTCAGAGTGGCTTTGTCACTGGGTCTGCCTTCACCTACTGTTGGTCACCCTGCCTTCTGCCCTACTGGTCTCAATGGGCACCAACCACCACTACTACTGCATGTGGTCCTCTGGGGCAAAAAGCTTGCCCACCCCATGTTTGGCAGATATGATAATCATGAATCATTCCATAGTTTTTTTAATTCATCGAAACTAGAACAATTTATAAGTAATTCTTGTGTGGTTGGGTTAGGAGTTTGGTGTATCATTCAATTATTTAGAAGAACGAGGAATAAAATTGTCAGCGGATAGCTTCTGATCTTCGAGAAACATTGCAGTAGATTGAAGCACTTCGTCCTGTTTCCTTAACACTCCAATCCAAACCCTCTCAATAAAGGTGCCTATGCCACCAGTGGTGAACAGATAGGTAAACATCAGTCAGTGACTCAGAAACTGCAGGACTTCAAGATCAAGCTGGAGAAAGATGGCCAGCCTCCCAAAAGTGCTGCCAAACACTGGAGGGAGTTGGCTTGAGCTCCTTGAAGGAAGGCATGGGGCAAGGGAAGCTGGTTTCCACCTTTTGGCTGGAAGGGCTGCAGAGAAGACATTCACCAGCAGGCTGCACACAAGAGAGCCTCCAGCTCTTCTGAGACGATTGCCGCAGTTTGGGTGAAGGGAAGGAGAAGGAGGGTGGGCAGCAACTGCATCTCAACACCATCCTACAGTATCTGTTAACATGCACATGGTGAGGGAGGCATGTGTTTGTGTATGTGAAGACTGGCCACACCTACTGGCATGTGGCCCTCTGAGGGTTGGCCAAAAATGGATGTGACTCTTGAGTTGAAAAAAGGTTCACCTCCTCTGTTACCTAGAAACATCTCTCACTTGTGTATCTTTGATGAGCTGGATAGTGGCACATCACACTTCTGTTCTGTCTTCTCTGTTTGCTTGTTTTCCCTATGATACGACATCTAAATTCTCTAAATCATTTTCTTGGTTACGTGAACTTTGACATCCTGTGTGCCTTTTGAGTATTAACTTCTTACACCTCTGTGCTGTATTTTTTGTTATCTACACTTTTTGTTTAATACTATAGTATTACTTATAGCTTACTTGTTGAATTTGTTGATATCTGCTCATATCTTTCTGAGTTATGGATTGTCCTCAGTATAATTGTATAAAGTAGCCTTACACTGGGCCATGGGTAAGTCTTTTCTGATCCCATCTCTCTTTGCTTTCCTGTTTATGCTTCTCATAATAGTTTCACCTGCATCAGTGCATCTGATATTCTTTATCCCTCAGGATTGGCCTCTCACAACTGGAGGGATTTCGCCGGCAGCTTCTTGATGTCCTGCAGAGAAGCAACAAACCAAAAGTAAGAAGAGTTGGAATCTCTTGTTGTGGTTTAGGTTTTTGATGTTAACATTTTGATCTTAATGGGGATTGTTATATATGTTATTACTGTTGTGATGTTTACATTAGTTAGCCATCTTGAGTTTCTTTTGAAAACTAGACCGGATATACCTTTTTCAAAATAAATAATTTAATTTCAGCTAGACTTGAAATCTTTGTCATGCTTTCTCAGAATAGTTGAAAAGGCTACTTATTTCACCTTTGCTTAGGACTCATGTTCCAACTGTAGTTGTTCCACGTCTTATGATAAATTCATGGTGTCAGTGGTGGCATATGCAACCTAATCCCAGTTATCTTAAATTTAGACCATGTCTGTGCTAGCACTTTACCACAGATTCACAGTCTAATTTGGAATTTAATACGTATCTGTCGTATGGCATCTGTCCAAGCTACAGCCAGGGATTAGTGTCACCTCTGACCTTCTTGTTAAAAACTGCCTCAAATGAAAGAGGGGCTTGATCTTATTGCTTGAATTCCAGTTGTGGCAAAATGTAATTAGTTAGGAATCTCATATTTAGCCTCTGGCCCAATGGAGGCATATTGGCAGAATATGTCATGTGCCTGGTCTTATCTTCTCGTGATTATTCCTTCTGGGTCAGAAGGTGATGGCATTCTCATTTGAACCTATTTTCTTATTGTTTTTCTCATTTGTACTTTGTTCAACTGTATTAATAAGCCACTAAGCGGTCAAGGCTGTTGACACTCACACAGCTTTCATGATACATTTTTAAAATATTACTTTAAGAAAGTAACATATGTGCTTCTTGTGTGGTAGTACAGTTTCTTTAGGATAGATCAATATGTGCAGATGCAAGCAAAAGAAGTTAAGAATTAAATACAGGATCATGGGAAAGAACCAAGAATAAAAGGACAAAGTACTATTCTGACAGATACGAGATTATTATTTTACTTTATTACCTGCCCTTCACCCGGAGGTACTAGGGCAGATTACAACAATTTGAAATATATCCTTAAAAACAATTTAAAACAACTTAATCATAAACATATATGCAGTTCTATATATTACTGTTAGTATTCTTCTTGAACAAATGCAGCTCTATGGGCTTGTGTGTTTTTGTGATGTCAGGCCTGGAGAGTCAAAGGTTAAGCTTTCAGCCTACCAGACTGGGTTATCATGTTTTCTTTCACATGTCAAACACACACAAAAATATGCCCCAACAAACTGAAATGTGAAAAAAAGAGGGATTGGGAACCAAATAATCTGACTCAAAACTTCTTATGATGTGAATGTAGATACTTTATGAAAAATTAAAAGCATGTGGATAACTCATACCCATCTATCATAGCTGAATGAGCAAAAATAAATATAACCAAACGTGTTCCAACAAAGTCTTCAGTGGTCAATCAATGCAAAGACACCAAATATACAAAATATACTGGAAATATAATACTGATCTAAGTATGAAAAACCTATTATACTGTTATATAAAACTATATAACACCTGTCCTGGCTCGTTTGCACTGGCTACCTATTTGTTTCCGGGCTAAATTCAAAGTGCTAGTTTTGACTTATAAAGCCTTACACGGCGCGGGACCACAATACCTAGCGGAACGCCTCTCCCAATATGAACCTACCCGCTCACTACGTTCAACATCAAAGGCCCTCCTCCGAGTCCCGACCCACAGAGAGGCTCAGAGGGTTGTAACAAGACCCAGGGCCTTTTCAGTAGTGGCCCCCGAATTATGGAACAGTCTCCCCGATGAGGTACGCCTGGCGCCTACACTTTTATCTTTTCGGCGCCAGGTTAAAACCTTTTTATTCTCCCAGGCATTTTAACTTAATTTATTTTTTAGCTTTCAATTTATACCAGGCTGTTTTACTGTTTAATATGTATGCTTTTTACTGACCTTTGTAATTTTATTGTATTTTACTCTGTTGTACACCGCCCTGAGAGCCTTTTGGCTGTGGGCGGTATAGAAATTGAAATAAATAAATAAAATAAATAAAATATTTCACTATTATATAAAACTATTTCCAGTATTTAAATAATATTTTTTATCTTTGCAGGAGTTGTACTGTGAATTGTGTTGTTACATAGATTTATGCTGAATTGTATATTTGGTGTCTTTGCATTGACTGACTACTAAAGAAGCCTTTGTCGAAATGCATTTGGTCAAATGTTTTGATATTCCATTTTAGGAGTTTGTATATACTGGTTATATTGATTTTTGCTCATTCAGCTATGATAGATGGGTATAAGTTATCCACATGCTTTTAATTTTTCATAAAAGTATCTACATTCACATCATAGGAAGATTTGAGCCAGACTATTTGGTTTCCAATCCCTCTTTCTTTCACATGTCTCCAACTCTGTTGTTAAGAGAATATTTGTCTAAGATGCTGCCTGCTTTCTTCTTCTTCTTCAATTTATATCACACCCTTCCTCCCAAAGGGAGCTCAGGGTGGCAAACAGATGATAAAGCGCTAAAAACATCTTTAAAATAAAACACTATAAAAGCATCTTTAAAAATCAAAATGCCTTTTAAAACATATTAGAAACAATTCTAGTACAGATGTTAATCACTCCCCACCGGACAACTACTCTTCTTCCTTTAGACACATCGCTAAACCTTTGTCTGATTTGAACTGTAAGTCATTGGTGGGTGCAAAAATGATCTGATTTATGGCATCACTAGCTGCACCTGAAATTTGAAAGTTTTCTTCTCTAAAGGAGATTATCAGTTTTCTTTGCTCAAAATAGAAACCTCATTGTCTGAATGTATGGACTCAAAATCAAATATGCCCTGTGTTGAGAATATGCCTAGCTTACAGTAAGGCTGGGTTTTTTCATCTGTGGTTTTTTATTTTTAATGTAAAAACCAAGGAAAAACATAATTGGTGCCTTCTTTTTTTGCATTATCAGTGTCAATTGCAGGTCATCCTTACGTTTCAGTTTAAACAATCCCCAAAATACTCATGTGAACTTGCCTCAGCTTTTTCCCCTTGTACTGTGATATAATTTCTGCTGCTTCTGTCTTGCACTTAATGGCATTACCTCAGCATTCTTCCTTCTTTTCTCTTTCTGCGGACAGTGGAGAATCATTGTGGGTGCAACAAAATGCATACCCAAGTCTGAACTCCCTGAAGAGCCTGAAGTGAATTCAGTAACCAGTCACCGCCTCTGGACCCATCCCAGTGACTTAACCATTGCCCTGTCAGCAAGCACACCACTCTACCCTCCTGGGCGCATCATCCATGTGGTTCACAATCACCCTGCTGAACAGTGCTGGTAAGTGAAACTGGAGAGTTTTCCACAAGTTGCTCACTTATAATATTGGTACATCTGTGCTGATAATGCTGCACATATGGATGTTTTATGTTGTCCCCTGGGAACTGTAATTTGGTTTTACCTGATCTGCACCCACTCCACAGTACCAGCCATGGTGGGTGGAAACTGCCACTCTCCCTCTCCCTGCAAATAAAAAAACAAAGATACACAGAACCAAAAGAGAGATAACCAACATGCAAAATGTTTGCAAGAAATAATCAAAAGAATGAACTGACCCAGATTGAGAAGGCATTCACTAAACAAAGGATGTTTGGTCAGGAGGTTAGGTGAGTAGCTCACAGCCATCAATGAGAGTTTCATCAAGGATAAGCCATTAACATTAAAGAACCTCTGTGCATGCATCTGCATGTAGCTGGTTTTAGATGCCTGGTCTGCTGAGTGTTCACATAACATTTCAAGCTACAGAAAAACAATTCAGAGATTTTGTGCATTTGGTCTGAAATGCTCGTTGAGCATTTTAAGAGAGACAAAATCATGTACCAAATTAGGTACTTCTGGTGACATCATTAACTTGGTAATACAGTTATGCTCATTGTCTAGTGATGCAAAGGTAAGCCTGTTGTTTTGTTCTCCTGGCATCTTGATTTCTGCATAAAATGTTATTTAGTAGGGGAGTGTTGTAGTGGGGAAGAGATGGAAGATGGAGAAAAAACTGCTTGAGTCTGTTTGCTTTTGTACTCTGCTGGTGCCACACTATAGCCTCTTGCTGATGTCAGTTAATTGTGAAGGGTAATGTGTGATGTGAATGAATTTGCCTTAGAATATGGGGCTGAAGGAACTGTCCTGTACATTCTGTCCTCCCCTGTGTTTCTGTTGAGTCCTTTGAGTGATGTTCCCCACACCTGACCCTATCGTATGTCCCTATGCTTTTCCCCCCTGGTGTTGTCATTCCTCTTCTTCTGACTTTCTTGCTTTCCCACGACTCTGCATTTCTTGACATTTTTTCCAGCTGCTGTGATCAGGAGGAACCCACATACTTTGCCATTTGGGGAGACAACAAAGCATTTAATGAAGTGATTATTTCCCCAGCAATGCTACATGAACACCTGCCATATGTGGTCATGGAGGGTCTCAACAAGGTAATAATGGATTTTGGGGTACCAGCAGGGGTAGGAGAAGAATCAGAAAGATCATGCTGAACATCTCGGTGTGAATTATTTGGATCAGCAGGAAGCAATAATGATGATGATTTTGTGGTTCACAGATAAGAAAAAGGACAGGTGTTATCATGGCAAAGGGATTGTATATATAGATTGCAATCTAGAAAAATGTGAGATAGAGAAATGTACTTGCAAAATTTGTATTTAAAATTCAAACCAACTGACAACACGATGCAGTGATCCACTTCAGGCACACCATGGGACGTTTCTTTTTTGGAAGAACAGACACCTGCACCCCCTGGAATGCCCCTAATAAGACTTACCAGAAACTACGTTTGGAGCTCCATTATATTTAAAACTGTTTGCCATCCTTGGGAATGGGAGAGGGTGGCTGCCATTTGAGAAACAAGTTCCAAAGCCCTACTGAGTTAGTTGAGCTTGTCAACTGCTTTTCTGGAGTGTGATGATAGATTCTTACATGTCTTGCTGCTGCCAAGACGGTATCATTGATTGCTAATGGTATATTTGTATTGTCTACCATCTGAGCTGGCACTTGCATAATATTAATCCACCATAAAGAAAGTTGATGAGGTTAGGTTAGAAATGATAACTGAGCAAAGCTGTTCTCTACTAATTTATTTTGCATAGGTCCTGGAGAATTACAATAAGGGCAAAACAGCCTTGCTTTCTGCCGCCAAAGTGATGGTGAGTCCTACAGAAGTGGACCTGAACCCGGAGTTAATCTTCCAGAATCAGCCCCTGCCTAGGCCTTCTGTGCAGATTGGAATTGGAGACATAATAGTGGACAGAAGGAACAGCAGCACTAAGTAAGGATATGGCTCTGATTTTTTTGAAAGATCTACCAAAGGCCGCTGACGGAGATATTCCTTCCTGCTATGTGATAACTGCTGTGGTATTGGTGGATATCGTGATGTCATAGATGAGGAGTAGTGTCTGCAGTGTGCTCTTCTGTGGCTTGTTCCGGGAGATTATAGGGTAGCCCTTGTATTAGTCTCATATTTTTTGTATTCTCCTTTTGCAGGAGTAAGGCTCACTCTGAAATCAGTTTGGAAGGGTTTTATGAGACCAAGCTTCTATCTCCAGTGCAGAAGGATCCAGTGGAGCTCCTGCTTCTAGATACCAAGGAGCGCCTCTCTGTAGAACTGCAGGACCGGCGTGCTCCTCTTGCTACAATGGAGAGCCTGTCTGATAATGAATCCATTTACAGCTTTGATTCAAGGCGTTCCTCTGGTTTTCGTAGCATCCGTGGCTCACCCAGCCTCCATGCAGTCATGGAGAAAGATGAGACTCACTGTTTTTATATTGACCCAGCAATCCCTGAGGAAAACCCTTCCCTCAGCTCACGGACAGAGCTACTTGCTGCTGACAGCCTCTCCAAACACTCCCAGGAGACCCAGCCTCCTGAGGCCCTGCAAAACAGTGGAGGCACCACTCCTCAGCGACGATGCAGTGATGAAGGAGCTGGCAGTGATACAGACCACATTTCCTTCACTCCTCGGGAGGAACTGGCCCTCCAGAATGGGAGGCTCAGTGATGCCCCCAGTCCGCAAGTGTTGGAGTTTGCTGAATTTATAGACAGCCTCTTTAATCTGGACAGCAAAAGCAGCTCATTCCAGGACATCTACTGCATGATGGTATCGGACAGCACTAGTGATTTTGCTGAGATGCCCAAGTCTGTCAGCGATCAGGAGATCTTACTAAGAGCACAGTATGAACCCAACTTAGTCCCAAAGCCCCCCAGGTTATTTGCAGGCTCAACAGATCCCTCCTCAGGCATATCAGTTTCCCCTTCTTTCCCTTTGAGTTCTTCTGGAGAGCTTATGGACATCACTCCTACAGGCTTGAGTAGCCAGGAATGTTTGGCCACTGACAAAATCCGGACTTCCACTCCCACTGGCAATATGACTAGTCCTGCCAAACAAGAGGACTGTGTGATCTCAGCCCTCTAGTATAGGAGAAAAGGGCCTAAATAGCCAATCCCGTACATTGAATCATGAGATAAAACCTGGGAGGAGCTGGTCACTGGGCAGGCGAGAGTTGTGGAGGATGCATGGGGAAGGGTGGCATTCTTTCCTAGGTGCTACATTGATGGCACCACAATGGATGTCAGCATGAAGGATGCCACACCTTGGGTTGTGTTCTTCTGTTAGGGAGAAAATCACTGCCTAATGCAGCCTGCTGCTTTTTGAGGGCCTTGTTCACTGATGTTAGATGGCTGGTTTCCCTACCTCAGGATATTTGTTTAAACGAGGCAGTTTCCCTGCCTTTCCTGCTGAAATTAGGATGTTACTGTCCACAGGCTAGAGGACCAGAGTTACAGAAGCTGAGGGGTCAGGTAATGTCCTTATAATTGTGCCCAAATCAAGGAAATTGTGACTTTGGACCTTGTTGCACTAGTGTGTCATGTTTGACTCAAGCACCTGTTCATCATCATCATATTTTTTTTAAAAAAAAACAGACACACTCTCCTGTTTTATAGCCATTAAGGCTGTGTTCCAGAGGAATGCAGTCACCTGCTTCCCAATCCTGACTGGGTACAGTGAAAATTGGGATGGGGCGTGTATGTTTTGCTCCCCTGATTAGCTCTGTGTTCAGTGATAACCAGACTTCTTCTGAGAAGAAAGAATGTACTGGAGAGTTGAAGGCCATTGCCACATTTCCTTACCCACCAGAGGGGTGAGAGGTCTTTTGGGTCTCACAGCATTGCACAGCTCCCCAAATTTCTATGAACCAGTGACAAACTTGCTCTGTCTCACAGAATGTTCATCTCTATCTGCATGGATTGATTGGTTTAAACTAGCTTTTGGCTTGCCAATGCCCTGCATTATTATTCCCTAAATCATTATGGGGCCCAGAGCCAATTTGTCCCCATTCCTGATGTTTCATTCACCTGCAGTATCATGGCAGGCCAATGATGGTCTGTCCCTGAGTTCAGGGAAAAGGTGGACTTTTACCGTGTGTTGAAATCTCGTGTACGTTTACAGAGCTACTAAGCATTTGGAAAATATTTATGAAGTGTACAGGAGTGAGAAGAATGTTCTCTGTGTTCCCATCTCTTCCCTCAACATGGGGCCTGAGGGAGTATTGTTGTTACAAATCCTTATTAGAAAATGATGGGGTGATGGGGTATGCCACACTTCACCCACCCTAATATGAGGGGCTTATCAACATTACTCAACTGCACACAATAGCTCATAACATTGCATCTCAGCTACTAGTCCTGCAACGGTGCTCATGTCTAAGATCTTCTCACAACAGCATGGTGACACTGTAAAATTGCAGGGATTTTCTAGTGATGAAATAGGAGTGAAATAATATTTACATAGGAAGTTAAACATACTGTGACCTTCAGTCCATTATTGTACAAAAATGTCATATCATATCAGAATGTAGCATTAATGCAGTAGAAGAACTCTTACTATAGGCCTCTTCAGCATGCAGTCTTTGGATGGTACACAGCATACAAGCCATGCATTGCAATCCATCAAGTACTTGACAAATCCCCTTGTGTTGCAGTCTTAGGTCCCCAAACAGGCTGCCACACCAAAGGGCACTTTCAAGTACCTGACAAGCTCCAGTCAGTTGTGCTCTATGTGTCCTGGAGGTTGCTTGTTGCGATGAACTGGAGAAGAGTGGGAGAATTTCTAATAGTGCCATCCTATATGTGTCTACTTGGAAGCAAGTCCCACTGAGTTCAATGGTGCTTGTTCCCAGGTAAGTGGGTATAGGATTGCAGCCTTAGTTCTATTTCCTAAGGAGACTCTGTAGACTCACGTTGTTGCCTTGCATATTTTAACACTCCTATGTATGCTTGCTTGGAAACAAATCCCCATTGAGCTCCATGGGCATTTCTTCTGAATAAATATGCATAGGATTAGACTGCAAATTGGTGGGTGTAAAATAGTACACTCACGTAACGTTAATGTAAATGATTCTGCTATATGCAGGGCTTTAGTGGATTGGAGCCTACTGAATTAAAATGCTTGTGTTCAACATGACAAAAGGGTTCACCCCTCTTTCTGCCTTGAAATGATTATTCAGTGGAAGAACAAGGTTTGATTGATAAAATCCTACCATTTTAAAAATGGCTAATTTTATTCTTTAGGCTTGATCCAATCTGTTTTAATAGCTTAGCTCTTCAACTTTTCCAATTTTTTTCAGAAACTTCAAAGTCAGGCAGAATTATTTCTAGTTTCGAAGCATAATTTTAAAATATATTTTTGTTAAACAATTCATTACAAGAACAGCTGTATTTGCTCACTGTAGTGCTCTAAAGCAGCTGTTGACCAGGCTGATCACATATGCTTTACTGAAGACACAGCAGGAATAGGTGAGTGGTTAAAGGTAACGTCAGAAAAGTTTGTTGATTTTATTTCTGGGGGAATGCACATAATAAACTGCAAGGTTTATGGGGAAATTTGGGGATGCAGGGGTGTTGCAGAGTTTAAGCTGCAGGTTCTTATAGCAGGATAAGCTTGCCAAACTGAATAGGCTGCTTGAGGGTCTGATACAACCCAGGCAGTCTATTAATCTTGAGTACTGCCTTTTGAATCAAGTTATGATTCAGTGCAAATACTAAAGAGCGCTTTAAACTTCAAAGCACTTTACAAATAAAAATGAATGGATCTTCCCAGCTCTTCAGGTTGTGGGAATGGGTGGTCGTGGAGAGAGGGAAGGGTGTATGTGTGTGCAGCATATCTACTGTATTACTAGGTGGAGGCAGTGCTGAATCTGAACATCCACTAAGATGAAAGGAAGGCAGTTCCTTGCCTTAGGATGGGGTGGCTAACCTTCGGCCCTCCAGATTGTGTTGGATTACAACTTCATTATCCCTGGCTGTTGGTCATGCTGGCTTGGGCTGATGGAGGGCCACAAGTCCCCCACCCTGCCTTGGAAGATTACTTTAGGCTTGGAGAGCAGGCTGAGAGGCTGTTGATGCAGCTCAGAGAAAGCTTTAATTTGTTCTGTTAGTAGTGATGAGATTGTGAATGATGCAACAAGTTATTGCACTACAATGTTGTGCCTGACCTGAACACCATTTCATTGCCATTTCATGGGTTTTGTTACTTTTTAAAGCTGTTTGATTGTATCCCAAAAGAATGTTTGTTACCCTCTTCTTTGCCAATAGTAGCAGGAATCAGACTGTCTTAACTGCTTTTGTCCCAGATTGTCTGTGTGTTTTCTGTGACTATGGGGCTTTTGCCAAGAAGAAAGACAATACACAAATTCAGGTGACACGTAACAACTCACCAAGAGAGGATAGTGTGAAATGGGAGTTGACTAGAAACATTTATTTGTGGCATTACACCTCATCCTCTTATTTGTTCCTTTTTTGAAAAAAAAAGGTCTTGGTTTTACACTACAAAGGCTAACAATTACACCAATAATTCACAAGTATAGCTTGAATTATTTTAGCATACCTATATCCAGTCTAACTATAGGAAAGAGCTAGAAAATGACATACTATTGACACACCCGCTGATGGGCCTATTGAGTTTCATGTCTGAAACATGTTGATACCTATTTCACACAAACTGCTTGTGCTCTGATGCATTGGTTTTCTAACTCTTCTGTCTAGCTTTAAAAGATCCTTCATGGTTTTGCTTCTAGTCTTGATCCTCAAGATGCTGTGTCCTCTCTCTGCCTACTCAGCACTTTGGGTTTTTGAATTTTCCTTTGAAATATGTCATGACATGATTGGTTGAGTGCTAGGACTACATCTGAACCAATAGCCAACAATGGAACAGTTCCTAGTTGTAGCAAAGTCATTGTCGTCCCTTTACATAGCCAACATCAGTGGGCTAGTAGATTTTGGGAGGAACTGCATACTCTGGTGAAGCTTTGGAGCGGAGTGAGCCAATTAATTTATACTTGCAGGCAGGATTTTGTGCACTTTAAAAACTGAAATATGTGATCAAAGGCCCCATGCAGATGCTGTTACAGCTTTGCCAAAGATGTCCTCATAAAGGATAGCTCCTAGCTGGGAGAAAGACTTCTTACTAGCAGAGCAACGAATGACAAGCACTTTCATTCTTTTCTGAAAGAGGGTACTTTCCCATATACGCTTTTGAGCTGAGTTATACATTAAATTGGGAGTGGGAATTAAAAGTCAGAACTTATGATAGTAGCTTTCATAATTTCTCTCCTTTTCAATTAATTTTGACATTTCCTATCTCATTCTGCCAGGGTACCCATTCCCTCTTCAAACATTTTCATTCTACATCTGATCCATCATCTTTTCCCGGCACAATTCTCCTGTTGATAAATATGCTCCACCTGTATTTCTTCAACATTTCATTCCAGTTAGCACAAGGGGCATCTCATTGCTTCAAAGGTTTGTCTTCACACACCCTAACCTCCACATTTTAAAGCAACAGACTTTCCCCAGTAGAGTGCTTTTGTTGCAAGGATGCTGGTTTCCCAGTACTCAGACTTAAAACATTTTGTTTGGAAAATGTGATTCTTCTCCCATCTAGCATATTTATTGTTATTTGATTGTAACTGCATGAGTATCACAGGTATCTATGGAACAGTGCCTATGAAAAACATGTCATTTCGCCCTAGCATCATTTTAAGTACTTATGGGCCTTCTTTGTTTTTATTTACATTTTATTTATTTTATTTTTTATTTACATTTGAAGACTGTGCTCTTTCCAAGCTTGCACTTCACTGCTGGAGCAATCATCCCAGGCCAGTAAAAAAAAACTTTCAGAAACAAGCTAGCACCAAACCATTCAACCAGTCCTGTTCACGTAAAAGGTGTGGTGGTCAACAGCTTGGATGTCCCTTCATCAATTATGTGGGGATGAAATATTTGTGCTACTAGTGCTGAATTGGAGTTAGCACAGGTACAGTAAAAGATAAAGGTGTCTCTGCACTTATAGTGCAAGTCGTTTCTGACTCTTAGGGTGCCGTCTTGCGACGTTTACTAGGCAGACCGTATATATGGGGTGGGTTTGCCAGTTCCTTCCCCGGTGTTTCTTTACCCCCCAGCATATGCCAGGTACTCATTTTACCGACCACGGATGGATGGAAGGCTGAGTGGACCTTGACCCTTTTACTGGAGATTCGACTTCCTCCTTCCGTTGGAATCGAACTCCGGCCGTGAGCAGAGCTTCGGCTGCGTTACTGCCGCTTACCACTCTGTGCCACGGAGGATCCCCACAGGTATAGTACTGTGGATAAAATCCTACATATCTGATCCTCAGAAGCTATCTTATCCTTAGTCAGACTATTAGTCCATCCAGCCAAGTATTATTTACTCTGGCCATGCCTCTGGAGTGTTTCAGGTAGAGGTCTTTTTTCCTGAGATCCTTTGTAATTGGAGATGCCAAGAACTGAACCTGGGACATTCTACAGACAAGATATGCACTTGATTGCTGAAGCATGGCTACGCTCTTCAAAAACATGTTTTTTCTATCACAAAACTTAAGTGATGAAAATCTGCAGCTCCTTTTGCAATTTATTCAGGAGTATGCCTTTTTCCAATTGAAATGAACCAATGTTAATTTTAATTGTGTTTTTTATGTCTCCCTACACAAAATTAAATAACTTTTTAGCACTATATACTTCTAGTTTTGAAAGTATATGTTGTTACAAATCATTTCTTACTGTTTCAGATGAAGTACGTCAAGTTGAGATTTAAGTATGTCAATCTTTGGCAGGTTTACTCAGAAGTAAATCCCATTGTGTCTAGTTGGGGGAATGAATGGCTAGCAGCTTTCTCCCTCTCTGACAGGAAGTGTGTGTGTCCGTCTGTCCAGTTGGGTTTTAAAAAGAAGATAAAGGGCCTGGTCCATCAATTTCAGCAGCCATTTTGGACTAGAAACAGTTCAGTGGAACTTTTTTTGCTCAGGTCTACAAGAGTTTATCTGATCTGCTTTTATACAGTTTTTAAATTTTGGTATAATTTTGAAAGAATTCCAGTCTATACTCTCTCATAACTGAATATCTTCTTTGTCTGTTACCATGATCTGAATACCTTGTGTTTGACATAAATGCCTTTCCCAGAATTTGGCACAGTATGCTTGATGAGGATGCATCACAGGATCTCTTCACACGACAATGGAATGATTAGGGTGTGCTTCCACATGGAAGAAGAGACTTGCCCCCAACTCTGGCCCTGTGAGATGCTTGCCACCTCTGTTGACTATGTAGTTGGAAAGCACATCTGCATACACCCATTACATTTTTTAAAATGTACTGCTTAAAGCATAATGTGAAGTAATTCTGTATATATTTGCATAAATTTATAATCAGGATTATGAACATAATCTCACATATCCAATCCATTGCATTCATTAGTCCTATTTATCTATTGTGTGAAGGGCACTTGAAGCAAGAGTGGGGTCACGCTTCTCACCCTGCCCCCATGTCAAAGTTCAGGACGGGATATCTGCATACAGGGCATGTTTGGCCTCTGACATCGAGGCAGAACAGCTCCTGGGCCCAAGGGAGAGGTGTCTCCGATGCCAGATGGTGACCTGGTCCATGCAAAAGAGTGCTCAACTACAGGCCTGGACTCCTCAGAAATAAGGGGATGGCTGCAGGTGATCAGTGGGAGGAAGCTGAGGTTTGGGGTGTGGTTCAGCAGCTCCAGCATCAAAACCCCAGTGCTAGGATGGAAGGACTGCTAGAACAACATATATACTCCAGCCCTGTATCTGACCCATCTAAAGATTGCCTGTGGACCCCAGACCTGTCTCTTGCCTTGTCTCTTACCTGCATTGCTTACAGATTGCATGGCTTCTGACCCTGGACTGCTGTGACCCTGATTCTTGCCTTTCTCCGTGGTTTTGAGGTAGACTCTGACTTTGGACTGACCCTGGATACTGCCCTTATTTATTTATTTATTTTATTTTATTTAATTTCATTTATAAACCGCCCATAGCCAATGGCTCCTGGGCGGTGTACAACATACAATAATACAATAAATCAACAAAAAAATACAGATACATAATAGCACTAAACAGTATTGAGATAACTAAAACATTAAAACATTAAAATATATAAAATGCATTAAAATGCCTGGGAGAATAGGAATGTTTTAGCCTGGCGCCGAAAGGATAACAATGTAGGCGCCAGGCGTACCTCCTCGGGGAGACTGTTCCACAATTCGGGGGCCACCACTGAAAAGGCCCTGGATCTTGTCATTACCCTCCGAGCTTCTCAATGAGTCGGTACTCGAAGGAGGGCCTTAGATGTCAAACGAAGTGCACGGGTAGGTTCATAGCGGGAGAGGCGTTCCATCAGGTATTGCGGGCCCACACCGTGTAAGGCTTTATAGGTCAATACCAGCACCTTGAATCTGGCCCGGAAACAAATTGGCAACCAGTGCAAGCGGGCCAGAACAGGTGTAATATGTGAGGACCGATTGGTCCTCGTCAACAGTCTGGCTGCTGTGTTTTGCACTAGCTGCAGCTTCCGAACCGTCTTCAAGGGCAGCCCCACGTAGAGTGCATTACAGTAATCCAGTCCAGAGGTCACTAGAGCATGAACAACTGAGGCGAGGTCGTGTGTTACCCTCGCTTGTGTTTCTGCTGGGATGTCTCTTGCCTCCTTAAGGAGCCTGGTGAGAACAGGACAATGACACGTTCTCTGACATCCACCAATTATGTGTCGTCTTCAAAAAGAACTCCTACATGTAGGAAGCTGCTTGCCTATAGAGGCTCCACTCAGGCAGGATTTCCACAATTGGGGGTTCTAATTGCATGGAACCTCTGCATGTAAGAAGCTGCTCATGTGTAGTGATTCCTTTGTAGACAACTGTCTTAATGGACACTGGATGGTGGGGCTAGCACAAGGACACAGGTGGGGTGAAAAGTGCAGCCCTGCTCTTGAATCAAACCATTACATATCTCCACAAAAGTAATGCATGAATAGGGCTATTGTCTTCTTGATTTATTTCCTGCATTTGTGCATGTTTTTTAGATAAGTGCCTATGTACAGGTACTTATCAGCTGCCTTTCTGCTACTATGGCTTTTTCCTTGCTCGTACCTTTATCTCCCCTTGAGGGAGTGGGTGGGACATCTCTCCTTTACCCCTTAGAAAAGATTGAAAGGCATTTTGTCCTTTTTAGCTATGGTGCTAATTTAGTCTTTCTCAAGGAAAGTAAGAAGGAGAAAAGTAGGAGCATGGCTTCAGAACCAGTGCTGTCATAAGATTAAACGGGCAGCAGCATTCAGTAGCATATTTTCCCCATCATGCACCAGATACACTTTTGCTTTCTTCTGGCCTACTGCAGTGCCTAACATGCAACTCTAAGCCAGCTATCACCATGGCCTCTTTCCCCCAGCTCTAACTCCACAGTCTCCTATTCCAAGCCAGGTTGGCCTCCATCTACTTCCTTGACCCTGGAAGTTAACAAAGTGGCAACTGCACAGTTAATTCTAGACTTCCAGCTTCTCCTTGCTGCCGATTACACCTCCTCCATGCTGTTCTGTGTCAATTGGAGAAAGCAGCTGTAGGAGTTGCCATAGTGCCACTTAATGGAGAACTGTCCTGGAAAATCCAGAGGCATTTTCCCTCCCTCACATCCCCAGTATTGTCACCATCCTGCCTGACAGTCCCAATAAAGTACACCACAATTACAAATAATTATTTCACTTTGTGCATTTACCAATCTGTTTTAAAATAATTTTATTTGTTTATTTTGTTATGCTTTAAACCATGTAAATAAAACAAAGGGAAGGGTACATAATTAAATAGAAGGGGAACAGGTTACAGCTCACACAAAGGGACTGATGTGAAGAAAAGGGAGGGAGAGATAATCAACCAGTTTTGAGAGGGCAGCTAGGCATATATATCCATGTATGTACCCCAGTGGGTGGGAGCTGTTTTCAATAGATATCCACACATTAAAACATGGAAAGGTATTGTAAGATCCTCTGTCCATTTAATGAGTGACAGAGAGAGAGAGAGAGAATGAGTGTTGGGAGTATGAATCTTTTTGCAATCATAAGGATTCACAAGATCCATTTTCTTTCTAAAGCATGGGACTGTACTTCAGGAGTATGTAGATGTCTGTCAACTCAACACCTAAAACAAAATTCATATGCGGGCAGACCTTCACCCAAAAGGGAGCTACTATAGGGCATGGCACATAATTTGTGACAATGACATAAAATCACAGTGCTAATACCTAACAGAAGTGGAAGTTTTTCTTTTTTTAAAGAGATAAGGTGTCCACTATGGTATAAATAATACCATAAATGAATTAACCTTAATTTCTAGTCAAGTGAACTAAACATATGGAAGCAAGAGAAGCACTCCATTGCTGGATTTTTGGTTGCTCCAATCTCCTGTTCCGCTCCTCTCAGATAACTTCTGTATATAATATTTAGGCTATAGTCACCTGGGAGTAAGCACTATTGAACTCAGTGGGACTTAATTCTGAGTATACATGTATAAAATTGAGCTATGAGTCTCATCCAACAACTGTTTATATAGACATAGGCATTTATCAGTCTTAGGTTTACTACTGAATATAGTCACCTCTTGGTTTTCAAACTTTTTAATGTTCTTAACGGGTGTTTTTTTTTTTTTTGCAATCAAGAGTAATTCACATCAGTAGAGTTCCCCAGTGCTAAGAAAACTAAAGACTTAAGTATTCCAACCCCACCTAAAAATGTTCTTTTTCTTCTGCTGGATTTGGGTTTTGTGCATGGACAGTTGTTCCACTACCCAACCTGTCCAAAATCAGGCCCTCCACCTGCTCCAAGGGAATCCCAAGTTGTAAGAACAGTTACATACACCTCCTGTAAACCTTATCTGTTACAGGTAAGTAACCCAAGATGCATTGTTTTCTCTGTGCCAAAGCTCTTGTGTTTGGAAATGATCCTTACTGAATTCACAGAGCTCTGGTTTGTTGACTGTTTGCACACTAAACAAAGAATTGTAGTATTGTCCTAAATGTATTCCATTTACTCAAACGGTGGCTGCTTGATGCAGTTTTTGCAGCAACAGGAATATTTAAATGAATTGATACTAGATCCATTACAAAATGATCATATATAATTGACCACTGGCCCATTCTTATTTGAAAGAAGCTCTCCTCATGTTGATTCCAGTTTATATATTAAATGTAGCATAGAAAGTAGGATATAGTTACCACATACATGCAAATCATGTTTTTCTTTATGAAGGTGAGATCCACTCTGTCCCTACCTCACACTGAAGCACATGCCCAGTTGTCTGAATAATCTGTCACTCTGTAGTACTAACACTTCACATATACATTATTGGGAGCATGTTACCATTAGTGATACAATTGGATATATACATCAATGTGTGATAAGGCTGGAAGGAATGTACACATATAAGGGTGGAAGTTGTTATGGAAATATATTTATGCAGAGATCCTCAGATGTCTGAGCTGCATGTGTGCCAGTATGTGTATTTACCTAAGTAGCAGGGTTTTACCCTGCATTTAGATCACTGAGACTTAAGACTTAGTAAAATAAGAAAAGTTATGTTATAGAAATACATAGTAGATAGGAAAGGCAAACCTAACTAACTAAGCTGGAGGTGCAATGCCCAGGAGAGAGAGCAAAGACAAAGATGTCTCCTCCTCAGACAGTCAAAGAAGACGAAGGAGGGGCAGGTCAGCTTCCTTGAGCATATCAGCTTATAACGGAAGGAAATTAGGTAGAGAACAGCACAGGTAAAGGTAGGCAAGCCTAGCCAGCTGGAGGACCCTAGCTCTAACTTGCGTCTGGAATACAAACAAAAGAACCCAAGCAGGAGTTGCTCTTGCCCCACACCCAAGAGTAGGAGTATTCATACAGTTTCAGATCCATTGCCCATTTGGGTGTATTTTCCTCCATTGTGTGACAAGATACAGAAATTGAATTACCACTTTTCCACAGGCCTTCTCTTTCTCCCCAAATAAATATTTACAGTTTTCAACACAATTGTTTCGACAAAGAAGCCACCTTTAACACACTGCCTTGAAATACAAGATTTCAGATAATCCCACAAGTATACCATTGCAAGGAATCATTTTCTTGTAGCTTTTAATTGGTCAACAATTTCTGTCTGCTTTGCAGCAAAATTAAAAGGTCATAACCAGATTTTCCAGTTACCAAGGTCATTAGAATCTATGATAGAAGCTGCTACATATATCTTCGGTCTTCTGCATTAGCAGTCTGTGGGATGATGTGGTTGGGATCTTTTCATGGAGACAAAAATGTGTCCATAGTTCAGTAGGGGATCACATGCTTTGCATGCAGAAGGTTCCATGTTTAATTCCTGGCTTCTCCAGTTAAATTATCTTGGGTAATGGGGCTGAAGAAGTCCTCTGCCTAAGACTTGTGGAACTGATGCCTCTCAGAATAAGACATTGATGGGTGAATGGTCTGACTCATTATAAGGTAGCTGTTAAACAGATCTTCATTCAAGATTGTAGTGCATGGTTTCTTCATTTAGTTTTTCATATGTCAAAACTATACGTTGGGAAAAGCCTTTATGTCAAACCTGAGAAGCTATTCATAAAGAATGTATGTCCTGTGAAAACAAATCCACCCTAAAGTAAAACTACCATGTGTTCTCTTGAAGATTTTCCAGTAGGGGCAATGTTATCCAGTAAGGGTTAAAGTAGGATCTGCGAGAACTGGATTCAATGTCCACATCAGTTAATTGAGTGACTTATGTCTTACATCTAAAAAAGGGGAAATAGTGATTGCTTCAGAGGATTATTAAAGAAATTAGAATGGGCTAGGAGTTGAAATAGTTATCAAGTGGCTGTTTCTGGGGCCTAGTATCTCATGAGGTAGGTATACGTGAAGGAGCTCCATCTTTGGTCTCTTGCCATATATTTCATATCTCATACATTTCTTCTTACATATATTTCTTTGTGTAGCGGGTGGGACCAATGAGCATCCTATCATGTAAACGGCAGCCACGTACTGTCACACCCACTCAACAGGATAGTATTATGTTACTGAGAGTACTACTACTACTAACAAGCAAACTACTGAATGTGACAAACCTAATTTACTTCAGACAGTGCTCAACTGTTCTTGAGCACATTGTTGCCTTGCTTTTCATATTATTTTCTCATTTTCCATCACAGTGTTGTTGTGCCTTTGTTGATTTGAGATGCAAGGAAGGACACAGTGTCACATGGTTTCTTTCCTGTTTCCATGTGCTGTCATGTTGCTTCTCTTGTAATGTGCAGGAGACATGTCATCCTTTGTGACATTAAGCTTTGCCAAATTTCCCAAGTGTCCTCTCCTCCCTCAGGTTGTTTTAACAAGTGCCAATAGCAATGCCTTGTTTGTTTGTAACAGGCTTTCCCCAGTAACCATGGTGTATATAGGAGTCATCTATTGGATGAAATTATTGACCTATCTTGATTGGTAATCTGTGCTAGTCAGGGAGCGTCCCTGAAAGCAGCATGTAGAAGTGAGACCACTCAATACATGTATATGTTTCATTGCAAAGTATATCTAAAACTTCCATATTCCAACCGTGATGCTTGGTAGCAGTTTTCTTTGAAAAGAGCAAAACGTTCTTTAAGGGTTGATGATAAACTTCACATGAATAGTGCTGCAGTTGTTTTTGGAGCAACCCCCTTCTTAAAGCAGGAAATGATTATAGGTTGTTGGACATTTTCCCTTCGTTCATCCCTGTGTTTCAATTATCTATGAAGACTGACCAGGTCCTTTGCTGTATACTTTTTTGCTTAGCACAGGGGAGTTCAAACCATTTTTCATGCTTCTGGAGAAAATAGGCAATTAGACAATGGCTGACATAATTTTGAAAAAGGAAAAATGTATTTATTGGCACTCTGTGTACCTCATATTTATCACCACAGAGGCCCAAATGTTCAAAATCCTGAGTTCCTACTACATGGGATGCTCCAGAAGGGACTCATCCCAGTCCCAAGCACCATGTTAGCATTCAGACTGACTTATTGGTACTTAACTGCATGGTCTGCCATGTATTTGCCTGGTTTGGATGTGTTGTGTCTACAGTGCTATGACACAGGCGATGCAATTGATAGAGCACTATCACACACATTAGCATTAATGTTCATATCAGCATGTCAGAGGTCCCTGCTGGCAGACACTACCTTGCAGAAAAGTGTCTTATCTGGGATCATGACAAAGTAGCCTGCCCTTCCCTTTCACGCACTGCTAGAGTTCTAGGGAAAAACATTGTTTTAAAGCAAAATATGTCTCCCACTACTGATGGTCGGTCACCTTTTTGGAACAGCGTTTATCAACCACTTATAAATGGTTGATACCACCACCTATGTCTTCAGAATGCTGAGCATGATGAGAGGGAAGTTGTTGTCTTTTAGAATCCTTTCAATTAGCTTGAATTTACATTGGTACATCTGTAATTTTAACAACCTGCCTGCCCTCCAGATTCATATGTAGGGGGATAGTCTTCTTTTTACACCCTAATATGCTCACTTTACTTGTTATGCGAGTGGAACACAACGTGGAATTGGTGTTGTGGAGCACTCAGTTTTGTTTTATGAAATTTTGGGCTCTTGCTGTATGAGGGACATTACCAGTGTTTTGTTTCTTTTCTTTTGCTATTCTGCAAGGTTTCTGTACAGAAAACTACTTTTCTTTCAACAACAGTCACAACCTCTGTATGAAAACCCCACTGCTTGTATCCTTCACCCTTTTTTATCCCTTTTGCTGGGGCACATTGGAGCCAGGCTTTTACCAGTGGATTCCTGCTTCTTGGTCTGTTTAAAGTTGGAATCTTCTTCCCTTTTGTGGGAGGAAAGTGACAAGTCTCCACCTTATCTCCTCCAATTCCCATTCACGGATTCAAAACACCTTTGTATTCAATCGCTGGAGAGGTAGCAAAGAGTCCATGCATTGCCATTTCTTGCAAAATCATTTACCCTTTCCAGGAATGCTAACTGTTGGATCCCTGCTCTGATTTGTCCCAGCATGAAGGCTGTAGGGAACTCTGAGCACTCTACATGTGCCATTCTCATGTGAGTTTTTTTACGTATATATGAAAGATATTAACTAATATTGCTGTAAAGAAAGATACAAATTATTATAGCATATTATATAAATATATATATGTATATAACAGTTCTGTACCTTGTTTACCTCAGTGCATGAGATGATGGTTGAAGCACGGTTAGAATATGTAATGTAACCCACTCCCTCTAACCTTTCAGAGCTAAAGTATTATTGGGCCTGTGCACTGTAGTTATAGTTAAATTATTCCAAAAAGAGATAGTTAAAGAAAACGAGAAACTGCCTACGATGCATAAGAACATAAGAAGAGCCTGCTGGATCAGGCCAGTGGCCCATCTAGTCCAGCATCCTGTTCTCACAGTGGCCAACCAGGTGCCTGGGGGAAGCCTGCAAGCAGGACCCGAGTGCAAGAACACTCTCCCCTCCTGAGGCTTCCGGCAACTGGTTTTCAGAAGCATGCTGCCTCTGACTAGGGTGACAGAGCACAGCCATCATGGCTAGTAGCCATTGATAGCCCTGTCCTCCATGAATTTGTCTAATCTTCTTTTAAAGCCATCGAAGCTGGTGGCCATTACTGCATCTTGTGGGAGCAAATTCCATAGTTTAACTATGCGCTGAGTAAAGAAGTACTTCCTTTTGTCTGTCCTGAATCTTCCAACATTCAGCTTCTTTGAATGTCCACGAGTTCTAGTATTATGAGAGAGGGAGAAGAACTTTTCTCTATCCACTTTCTCAATGCCATGCATAATTTTATACACTTCTATCATGTCTCCTCTGACCCGCCTTTTCTCTAAACTAAAAAGCCCCAAATGCTGCAACCTTTCCTCGTAAGGGAGTCGCTCCATCCCCTTGATCATTCTGGTTGCCCTCTTCTGAACCTTTTCCAACTCTATAATATCCTTTTTGAGATGAGGCGACCAGAACTGTACACAGTATTCCAAATGCGGCCGCACCATAGATTTATACAATGGCATTATGATATCGGCTGTTTTATTTTTAATACCTTTCCTAATTATTGCTAGCATGGAATTTGCCTTTTTCACAGCTGCCGCACACTGGGTCGACATTTTCATCGTGCTGTCCACTACAACCCCGAGGTCTCTCTCCTGGTCGGTCACCGCCAGTTCAGACCCCATGAGCGTATATGTGAAATTAAGAATTTTGCTCCAATATGCATAATTTTACACTTGTTTATATTGAATTGCATTTGCCATTTTTCCGCCCATTCACTCAGTTTGGAGAGGTCTTTTTGGAGCTCTTCGCAATCCCTTTTTGTTTTAACAACCCTGAACAATTTAGTGTCATCAGCAAACTTGGCCACTTCACTGCTTACTCCTAATTCTAGGTCATTAATGAACAAGTTGAAAAGTACAGGTCCCAATACCGATCCTTGAGGGACTCCACTTTCTACAGCCCTCCATTGGGAGAACTGTCCGTTTATTCCTACTCTCTGCTTTCTGCTTCTTAACCAATTCCTTATCCACAAGAGGACCTCTCCTCTTATTCCATGACTGCTAAGCTTCCTCAGAAGCCTTTGGTGAGGTACCTTGTCAAACGCTTTTTGAAAGTCTAAGTACACTATGTCCACTGGATCACCTCTATCTATATGCTTGTTGACACTCTCAAAGAATTCTAATAGGTTACTGAGACAGGACTTTCCCTTGCAGAAGCCATGCTGGCTCTGCTTCAAACCAACTATCCACTTAATCTAGCACTCTCTCTAATAGAGGCCAGCTAGGTAGCTCTAGGTTAGGAGAATGAGGGAGAGAGGAAGAGAGCAGTCAGAAAAGCCATAAGATCCCAGAAAAACAGTTAGTGGGTATCAAAGACTAGCAGAACATGGAAAAATGGCAGCTCTTGGATTGGCACAAACAGTATATAATGTAGATGCAAACATTTTCCAGTCCTCCTGTACTACAAATACAAGGCCACCACAACACATCTAACAGGCACATAGCTGATTGTAACCAACGAAGTCATACTCCAGAGTTGACACAATGACATCAATGGACTTAAGCATGATTGTCAAAGAAAACCATAGCTGAATGGGCAGCGAGGGGCACTTTTGAAGCCTACTGCAGCTACTTGCACAGCTGAACAGGCAAGCATCATGTTGAATTACATAAGTACCTGCTGTAGAA
Source organism: Rhineura floridana (assembly GCF_030035675.1). NCBI lineage: Eukaryota > Metazoa > Chordata > Lepidosauria > Squamata > Rhineuridae > Rhineura > Rhineura floridana. The sequence continues at coordinate 101,387,638 of NC_084481.1, forward strand.
AGTTCAGACAACTTTGACAATGTCTGGTTCTGCCCTATGGATACAGCTTTGTAGGACTGCTGCCTTTGTAAACCTCTAGAACCTCTTATATTCCCTGTGCAAATAATAGTAGGAACTGGCTGTAAAGAAGGATTGTAAAGGAGATTCTTTAATTGACAGACAAAATGGCAAAACTAATCCAACACAACTTCCTGTAATAAAGGATTCACTAAGAATCTGGCAGGAACAAGGCATTGATGGTAAGGGCCAATACAGTAACCTGAACAGAGCCTGTGTAGTGGTTGTAAGAGAATGAGAAAAGATTTTCATGAAAAGAAACTTGCCAGTTACAAGTGATTTATAGTTAAAGGAACCATAACAACTGACCAGGCACATCCTTTTATAAAGCAGAAAATAAAAAAGAAGACACCACAGGCCTCTTGCAAAGAATGTGTAAGCTCCAGTAACCCAGGTGTGATGGACCTTTGGCCCATCAGATGTTGCTAAACTATGACTCCTATCATTCCTTGCCATTGGCCATACTTGCTGGGGCTGATGAGAGTTGTAGTTCAGCAACAAGTGGAGGACCAAAGGTTTCCCACAACTGCTGTAACCAAATCTGCCTTCAGACTTTTTTAAGTAAAATAAACTCAAAGCACATGGATGCTATATTAATGGATATAATGCCAAAGTTATTTTAGTGAGGAATAATGATTAATCTAACCTGGAAATGGAAAAGTAAATAGAGAAGAGCATAGAAATGAGAATTAAAAAGAGGCTCAGCTAAAAAAACAAATGAAAATACATTTATTTACATGCTCTTAAGAAAAAGCAACAGCTGGTATAGCACAGTGGGGAGGAAAGCCTGGCTGGGAGTCCAGAGTCTGTGAGTTCAAATCCGTGCTCGTGTCTCCTGGGTGTCAAAGGCCAGCTAAAGATCACCCCACAGTGCATGGCTCAGGGGTTATGTGCCCTGCCACCTGTGCAGCAGTGGGCAAGCTGCATAGTCCCAAGGAGCCCAGTTGCCCCCCAGCTGGCAGTTGCGGACAAGGATGGGGCTGGCTTGTGCAGCTGTGGCAAGCTGAAGTAGACCCTAACCAGCCAGGGAGGACTAGCCTCAGAGGGAGGCAATGGTAAACCCCCTCTGAATACCACTTACCATGAAAACCCTATTCATAGGGTAGCCATAAGTCGGGATCGACTTGAAGGCAGTCCATTTCCATTTTCAAGAAAAAGCAAGAACAAGAAGACTGTTATACGTGTTTCCAGGTAGTCTGTAAACCCCTGGAGCAATCTAGCTAACCAATGACTATAACACTTAACATGGCAGCACAATTTATTACAAGTTAATCTCTCATGATTAAAATAATGAACATTTGCATAGCTTGAAAACTGTCAGACATTCAGGCCACAGGGACATCATATAGTGGGGGCTACAACTGGGTATTGACAGCATGTATGTATTGTAAAAGAGGCCTTATACATGCCAGGAAAATGGCATGTACAGTGTGTGCATGATTTGTCCGCTATGAGGGAACACATACTGGGTAAATTGCTATTGTACATTTGTTTGCCAGGATCACACCAGACATCTCTTATTTTATGCTGGTGGGTACATATGCTTTCATGCACATCGGAGGCTTGGAACAGGCCTCCAATGTATGAAGGATATTACAAGAGAACCAAAGCTAAAAGTGAGCCATAGGTAAGGAAAAATTAGTTTTTTACAGTGATTACAGGAAAGTGAAGATGACTGCATAGAATTAGGCAAGGCTTTAACGTCCTGTTAGGTTAAAGCATCGGCAAATACTAGCTGCTGACAATTGTGATTACTACAGGTAGTAGAACAGAAGCAAATTTGGTTACTGATATAGCCAGAGAGCAATGGTGGTACTTATCTAAGTAATTTCTGCATCTGCTTAAGTATGAAAAAAAATCTGTAAGGATTATTACTCATTTTAATGGACATATTTAACATTCATAATCTGTCTTTCTCCAAGTGCATCCAAAGTAGTGTATATGACAAACCATAAAACCAAAAGCACATTAAAAGATAACAGATAAAGTTTAATAAACAGACACCTAATAAATAACAAATCAGCTGCAACAAAGGAAAGAAGCCCCAAAACTAAGCACCACTATTCCCTAGGATACTTGAATGGTTTTTGCACAGGTTTGTTAGGGAACAATTAATGCAAGAGTGAATGCTGAGTGGGAGGGATTCACAGAACCGTAAGTAAATTTGGTTTTCTTTTTTAGTAATTCATTCCAGCAAGAGGGGATTAGCAGGTTTTGATAAGTCAATGAATGATGCTAACTTGGGAAGTTGTCATTCTAGCTTTGCACATTAAAAATGGCACTTTACACCAATTCTGATTATTATGGCTCCCATTTTACATGAAGGAATGGACACTGGGAGATGAACAGAATGCACTCTGGCTGTCTGCGGCTAAGCAGAATTTGAACAGTGGTTTCCTGGGTCCAAATCGCATGCACTGTCCACTGGATTTTACTGGAAATCAAGTCCAGATACAGTATTCTATAAAACGGATACTGTCAAAATATTACTATTGGTGTTGAACAAATGCTAATCCTCACAATTTCCCAGGATTCTCCTTTGGCTACTATAGTCCTATGATTCACCAAGCCCTGAACCGAGAAAGTCAACAAAAGAGCTATCTTGGTATCTTCAGTCTTAAGTGCTTTCACAATACATTGCTCATGGCCAATATACTCCCCCCTCCGCACACATACCAATTATGCCCAGATTGGTTGCCATCTCACAATGAACTTTTATAGGATTAACAAACTACATGCTGCTCTCCATTTTAAATGCACACAAATTGTGTGGGTCCTGCTGCTTCACATAGCTTGTTGCGTATGCAAGGCATACAGTAAAAGAAAAATCTTCCACCCATTGCATTGATATATGAGATTGACTGCAGACATCAGTATCTTCACCAGAATTGGCAAGTAAGGTAAAAGGGGCTTCTCCACTACCAGACATGTTGTAACAGTCAGTACAATTCTGTATGTGTCTACGCAGAATAAGTCAACTGAATTCAATGAGGCTTAGTCACAGGAAAATGGGCATAGAATTGCAGCATCAAATTCTCTTGACCAGTGTTTCCCAAACTGGATCCCAGTTCGGGCCACTTTTATTTGAGCTGCAGGGCCACAGCCTGCTCAGTGCCTCCTCACTTGCCTGGCCCTCCTCAGCCATGTCATGGCCTTTTGTTCGGGCCAATGCTAGCAATGCTACCACCAGCAGTTCCTTGCAAAGTTGTCTAGGAGTTACAGGAGGGAAAGAAGATGCCCCTCCTTTGAGGGGAAAGGGCCAGAGGAGGCGTTGGAAGGAAATTAGAAAGTAAGAAAAGAGTTGTTATTATTGTTGGTTGTTGTTATTATTATTTAATAAATAAATAAGCCATGAACAGAAAGGAAGTGGGTAAGAGAAGGAAATTTACAGTAAGAGGAAGGGAATGCGAAAGGACCATGGAAAAGGGATGGAAGACACTGGAGGCTGAGCAGTGAGATATGATACAACGTGAGAGTGAAAGGAGAATGGGAAACAAATTACAGAAAATGGGTAAAGACATACATTGAGAGGCATGTGGGGGTGGGAAGAGAGAGAGGAAAAGAAAACGCCTTCATTTAGAGCCTCTGGGCCAGCATATTCTTCATAAAATGGGGAGGCTGAATCACTGTACCCTAGCATGAGGAAAGGTGAGCTATGAAATTCCATGCCACAAGAAAAATGCTGTGGCAAAGAATGTTAGCAATTTCCAAAGATGAGTTAGCAATAAAAAGTGATGTAATTGACAGCAAGTTATGCTAAACTCTGCCTCCATTTGCACCACTGTCTCTGCCCCATTTTGTGACTCGGAGGCCTCAGTAATTTTCAGTTGTCTCAAGTGGGCCTTGAGGCTAGAAAGTTTGAGAACACTTGCTGTAGACCAGAGTATAAACTTGTGGGAGGAATGTGGCACACAGGTACTCCAACAGAAGGGAAGCAGAAGAGTGTTAGTGATAGTGCAGTGGTCCCCAAACTTTTTTCCCCCATGGGCTACCTGAAAATTGCTGAAGGCTTTGGCAGACCACTGCATGATTTTTCTGGAGCAGTTGTAATGCACTGTGTTAGGTACTGTTACGATTTTTAATTGTATTTTTACAGACATACTACAGACCACATGAATGAAGCTTGCAGACCACTGGTGGTCCACAGATCACATTTTGGGAACCCCTGTGATAGAAGAAAGTAGAATTAGAACTTAAAATGGGGAAATAATTTTGTATGAGGGCTGAACTGTCAATTCTAAATAGGTCAGTGGTATTCAGACAAGGACATGAGGCTGCCATATCAGTCTGACATCCACTTTTATGCACACACACATATATAATCCTCTCAGAAAAACTGTATCTGCAACAAGGTTCCTTGTTGCAATTCAGTTTGCTCTTCAGTATCCCAAGTTCCTGGACTGCTCCTTGCAAAGTTTTAATACTTATGGACAAATAACAGTGCAATATTCTGGTGCTCTAGCCTACCACTTTCAAATGGCAAATTGGATGCCTCCTCACTAGCAGATTGGGCCATAGTTATCCTTGAAACTACCACTTGACACAGGAGACTCCCAACACTTTCTTGTTAAGTACAACAACTTGTGCATAAGCTCTCCAGTCTACCACTTGACACCATAAGCTTAAGAAGACTATGTTCTTCATGGCAAATAATATAGAAAAGTTAATCATTTTTCAATAAGCTACTGACTTTTCTGTAACAAAACATGTATTTAAAATTTTTCATACCACTTAATTACAGTATAAGAAACATCTATGTGGTTTACATAAATGCAATAAAACTACAACAAAACAATTTTCTTTTAAAAGACAAAAAATAAGCAAACTATACATCACTGAGTAGTGTACAAAACAAACCTTAAAACCTAAGAGTCCAGGAAAGCTTGAGGAAACCCAAGTTTTAAAGAGATGCTTAATAATCAGTTTCATCCAAGAACATCTGCAGATGAAATGCCACCCACCACAAATTAATCTCCCCCCCCCAAAAAAATGTATTGGTGGCCATAATAGTTGGCATAAATCTCTGAATCTAGGTGTTTTCCTGGAGTAGCTGCACCACTGCGGGACCACCTCAAAAAGAAAATAGAGCATTCACCGGAGCCTGGATCCACCCAGTCAAACCTTCACAGCTGGCATGAACCAACCAGGATGGGCATGGGCCAAGAGAGCATGTAGTGTGCTGCACAACTGCAAGTGTCTTATTCACATCCTCAGGCATCAATAATGGAAACTGATCACACAAAACTGGACAGGATAGTACATCAGATAATAGATACTGTATCCGTAGTGGCACTCAAGTCCATGTCACGGTGGACGATCCTATCTTCAAATTGACTTGCAAAATCATCACAGTGGGTCTGTGAGGTTTCTAAGTGACTGGATAGACAAAAGCAACCCTCATAACTACTCTGAAAAGCTCACTGGATGCCTATTTGAGGATGCAGTGGGGAAGGCAATGTAAGTCTCCTTCACCACAGTAGACATGATTATGTGCTCTGACATGTGCTTAGTAACCCTCGTAAGACTTGCACCACTTGTGCTCCAGCTGTGTCTGGGCTTCTTTCCTTGCCTGGAGCTCCCCACTAAACAAAGGGCATTTGAGTGCAGTTGTGTTGATAGCCTCTGTACTTTACCGTTTCACGGTAAGAGTAGGACCTTGGCAGAATTGCTGGTGCTGGCTAATGGGAAATCCCCCAGAACATTCAGGAATCATTGTAACAGGTTTCCCAACCCTGCTGTCCCAGCAAACCTCACCAAACAGTAGTCTAACTATGACAACAGGATGATTTCAATACCTGTAATACCCAGACTACCTTCCTCCAAACCTGAATCAAATATCAGATTGATTGTGTGCCCTGCTCTATGTGTTGGCCTGGTGACAAACTGAGACAGCCCCACTGTTGTCATGGAAGCCATGAATTCCCAAGCTGTCCCAATAAGGGTCTCAGCATGGATGTTGGAAGTCCCCTAGGACCAAAAGTCAAGCTCTAATCAAGTTACCATCAGTAGAAGTTGTTACAAAGTATGGGTGGGTTGTGGATGCACACTTCTTTGCTTCCTAAGATGCTTTGACCTCCCCAGGAAACCATTCTTGTGCTAGGCCCTACCTGCTCTCCAATATTGTTTGCACTTGTTTTTACATTCCTTCTTCCTGTGGGAGGAAAGCCTAACTAGATTAGAATGTACCTTTGATTTTCAAATCCCTTTCTCCCAGTTTCTATCTCTCCCCCCCTCCACCATCACCAGTTTTCAAAAGCTGGGTGTGTCTGGCTAAATTTGGGAAGAGGGCATCACTGAAAATGAGCGGACATTATCATTGAGATAATGAACAAAAAGACAGTTTTCCAATCTTGTCTTTATTGAATATTTGCTACTTTTATAAAATGCATCTTTAGGACCTCTATGATGTTTTATTTTGGATTCTCTTTTACTGTTGGTTGACACATAAAAGATGAAAAAAAAACTGAAAATGAGCTCAGTAGTTTGTATAACTCGAGAACAGTCAGAGAAGAGTTGCATGGGCCTAAATAAAAGCAGGGAGAGGGCCTGTTTTGGCTCTCACTTATGAGGTTCCTGACACATAAGATCTGACCTGGTGTGTCTAGCAGGACCGTAAACATTCTTTTTAACCACAGTTTCTCTAATGCTGCTCAGGAAGGTGTCAAAAGCAGCTTCTAATACAGAACAAGGAAATCACTATTCAAAAAGTCAAGAGAGCTCCCTTGCCCCATCTGAATCTTTCACATCTGTGGATCAAAACCCATGGATCTTCTAAACATGTTAATGAACATCAAGGTGGAAGTGGGACCCTTCTCATCCTATTTTTCAAGCCATTCAGCCCTTTTCTAGCATAAGAAGCTGCTTATACTGAGTTGGACTATTGGTCCACCTAGCTCAGCACTGACTACACAGACTAGCAGTGGCTCTCCAGGGTTTCAAGCTATGTGCTCTCCCAGCCCTACCTGGAGATGCCAGGGATCGAACCTGGGGCCTAACTCTTCCACTGAGCTGCAACTAGGGATGGAAAGATCTGTCAGATTCAGTTCTCTCCATTTCTCATTTTTCAAATGTTAAATTCAATTCTCTACATTTCTACAGCGATTGTGATTTTTTTTTAAAAAAATCCTCATGAAAATTCTCCATCATATTAGTGCGAATTTCTCCAGACAAACATTTTTTAGGCAGTTTTGACAGGTACACATTTTTGCAAGCCATTTCTCATCATTTTATGCCTTTTTGCATGTTGTTTTCACTCATAAATATTTATTTTTATGCACACTTTCCCCAATATATACATTTTTGTAAATGTTTAGTTGGCAAACTGCATCCCAAAAGGCTAATAAATGCAAATTTCGAAGGATGGCTGTGTTTTGCTTCTCATATTGTTTCAAAAATTGCAAATTTGATAAATTCTGCTTGAAATGTGAACTGAATCAAAATTCTCACCCATCCCTAGCTGCAGCCCTTCCTGTACAACACCCAAAGCCCCGTCCAAGTCCTCAAGCAGAGGAGGGAAACCTCTGAGGAGGAATTAAGGGGCTGTCAGCATTAAAGGAGGTAAGCCTCTTCCATGGCAATCTGTCGTTGTCTGCCTATACCAGTCCTTTGAAGGTAGGTGGAAGAGCCAAGCTACATAACGTTTTAAAGTGGGGAAATGACAATGCAGCACATTAGTGGCTGGGTGCACGCTCTACCGTTTGGTCTTTAAGACAAGGGGAAAGAGCAATGTAGCAGTTTGCTATGCACTTGAACTACCCCAAATAATTCTGGCTCAGCAGGCAAGCTAATGGGGGCAAGTAGGAATCCATTAATATCCTTCACCAGGACTCGGGGTTTCTGTTTAAGGTCCCAAAAGATATGCTGCCCTTTATCAAAATGATCCCAAGCTGGCATACAGTAGCTACACAGTAAATACTGTGGCCACATACACAATACAATACTATGATAAAACAGCATTAAAATCCAAATATCAAAATAAGTAAAAACTAATAATACTCATAGAATTTCAAGTGGCAGTGCAGAAGGACTTGCATGTAACAGAAAAATCAGGAGGTCTTTTTTTATAATCTCATGACAGACAACCTCAAATTTTAGTTAAGATTAGAAACAACCTCCTCCTCTGCTTGATATTGGAATATAAGGAGTAGAATAATAGCAGGAATAACAAGACTCTCATTCCATACTCACATTGTACAAATTCATTTGCACTTTGCTATTTTACATTAATTTGGATGCATATCAAGAATGTTAAAAGAGCTCTGCTGGATTAGACCAAAGGTCTATCTAGCCATGGGCTGATGTTGTTGTTGTTACGTGCCTTCAAGTCGACTACGACTTATGGCGACCCTATGAATCAGCAACCTCCAAGAGCATCTGTCATGAACCACCCTGCTCAGATCTTGTAGGTTCAGGTCTGTGGCTTCCTTTATGGAATTAATCCATCTCTTGTTGGGCCTTCCTCTTTTTCTACTCCCTTCTGTTTTTCCCAGCATTATTGTCTTTTCTAATTAATCATGTCTTCTCATTATGTGTCCAAAGTATGATAACCTCAGTTTCATCATTTTAGCTTCTAGTGACAGTTCTGGTTTAATTTGCTCTAACACCCAATTATTTGTCTTTTTCGCAGTCGAAAGCTCTCTTCCAGCACCACATTTCAAATGAGTTGATTTTTCTCTTATCTGCCTTTTTCACTGTCCAACTTTCACATCCATACATAGAGATCGGGAATACCATGGTCTGAATGATCCTGACTTTCGTGTTCAGTGATACATCTTTGCATTTGAGGACCTTTTCTAGTTCTCTCACAGCTGCCCTACCCAGTCCTAGCCTTCTTCTGATTTCTTGACTATTGTCTCCATTTTGGTTTATGACTGTGCCAAGGTATTGATAATCCTTGACAAGTTCAATGTCCTCATTGTCAACTGTAAAGTTACATAAATCTTCTGTTGTCATTACTTTAGTCTTCTTGACGTTCAGCTGTAGTCCTGCTTTTGTGCTTTCCTCTTTAACTTTTATCAGCATTCGTTTCAAATCATTACTGGTTTCTGCTAATAGTATGGTATCGTCTGCATATCTTAAATTATTGATGTTTCTCCCTCCAATTTTGACACCTCCTTCATCTTGGTCCAATCCCGCTTTCCGTATGATATGTTCTGCGTACAGATTAAACAAATAGGGTGATAAAATACACCCCTGTCTCACACCCTTTCCGATGGAGAACCAGTTGGTTTCTCCATATTCTGTCCTTACAGTAGCCTCTTGTCCAGAGTATAGGTTGCGCATCAGGACAATCAGATGCTGTGGCACCCCATTTCTTTTAAAGCATTCCATAGTTTTTCATGATCTACACAGTCAAAGGCTTTGCTGTAGTCTATAAAGCACAGGGTGATTTTCTTCTGAAATTCCTTGCTCCGTTCCATTATCCAATGTATGTTTGCGATATGATCTCTGGTGCCTCTTCTCTTTCTAAATCCAGCTTGGACGTCTGGCATTTCTCGCTCCATATATGGTAAGAGCCTTTGTTGTAGAATCTTGAGCGTTACTTTACTTGCATGGGTTATTAAGGCAATAGTTCGGTAATTACTGCATTCTGTGGGATCCCCTTTCTTTGGAAGTGGGATATATATTGAACGCTTCCAGTCTGTGGGCCATTGTTTAGTTTTCCATATTTCTTGACAGATTTTTGTCAAAATTTGGACAGATTCAGTCTCAGTAGCTTGTAGCAACTCTATTGGTATGCTGTCTATTCCTGGTGATTTGTTTCTTCCAAGAATTTTAACAGCAGCTTTCACCTCACATTCTAAAATTCCTGGCTCTTCGTCATATGGTTCCTCCGTGAATGAATCTGTCATCCTGTCATCTCTTTTATAGAGCTCTTCAGTGTATTGCTTCCATCTTCCTTTTATTTCATCTCGGTCAGTCAGTGTGTTCCCCTGTTGATTATTCAACATCCCTACTTGTGGTTTAAATTTCCCTTTCATTTCTCTAATCTGTTGGAATAGGGCTCTTGTTCTTCCCATTTTGTTGTCCTTTTCTATTTCTATACAATAACTATTGTAATAGTTTTCTTTGTCCCTACGTACTAGTCGTTGTATAGTTGCATTTAGGGTTCTGACCGTGTTTCTATCTCCTTTTGCTTTTGCTTTCCTTCTCTCTTTAACCATTTTAAGAGTTTCTTCAGTCATCCATTGAGGTCTTTCTCTCTCTTTAACTAGGGGTATTGTCTTTTTGCATTCTTCCCTGATAATGTCTCTGACTTCAGTCCATAGTTCTTCTGGTTGTCTGTCAACTAAGTTTAAAGCCTCAAACCTGTTCCTTATTTGATCTTTATATTCTTCTGGGATGTTATTTAAATGTATTTTGGCATTATGATTGCTTTGTTCTTCTTCTTTAGCTTTACTCTGATTTTCGAAACGATCAGTTCATGATCTGTACCGCAGTCTGCTCCTGGTCTTGTTTTTGCAGAAAGTATGGAACTTCTCCATCTTCTGAAAATCCTGGAGCAAGGTATAAAAAGAATAGTTTTTCTTGGTTGCTTGTTACCAGCATCTAGTAATCAGGGGTATACTGCTGCCTCTGAACATGGAAAGTAAACACTACCTATGACTGAAAATGAAGCTATATGCTGCAGTACTTTGCCCATGGTATACTTGGTATGTGATATGGCCCTCATCGGGCAATGAATAGCAATTGACATGAACTGGTCGTATTCTTTCTTTCCAGCAGGTGGCGGTCTTTCCTTCTGTTACTTCTTGATCACATCACATTCTCCTTGTGCCCATGAGATTAGCTGGAGCACAGAGCCCCAGTATCCTAGTGGTGTCCCAAGCATGACAGGAGACCCTCCAGTTCGTCATTTCTGAATGTTGTTAAAGCAATACAGAGAACACAGTTTTAAACATTTATTTAAATTCTAACCAACAAGGCTCTAGTGTTTGATTTATAAACATTAGGTGTTCAAATGTTGTCCTCAGCATCACTTGTGAAAGCATTATTCACTCACAATGAACCAGATGCACGGACACTGTTTACTGAAAGCGTTTTTCTTACCGTAGTTATTTTATGGCTGAATTCCTGAACATTGCTATGGTGGTTTTTCTTAGCAATATACAAAATTAAATAGGCATAGGTGGTTATTCTCAAGTAGAAACTGGAAACTTCAGCTGTGAGGGACTGACTTCCATTTTGTGAGGCTCCCAAGATCTGTTCTTCCAACCATGTCTCTGTGGGAGGCTGGACCAGGAGTGAGGGAGATGAAACTTGAGAGATTATCTGGTTTCCTGGCTACAACCTGCTTGCAAGTATCCTGGGGATGAACACAAGCCTGTGAAATTATGCAAAAATACTTATCACAGGCAAAAGATACCTAACCCTGAAACTTGCACCTTTCCACAATTACTGGACAGCCTTGCTGGTACATCATACCAGTCAATTCTGCATTTTTAAAAAATGTTTTAACTCATCATATGAACAGATTTTTGCAGCTGATTAAAGTGTCAATGGGAGATTTATCTCATAAAAACCACACGTCCTCAAAAGCTTGCAGTGACTGTGAAGAGGTGTGGCAGACACTGATATTGGACTGAGCTGTTGTTTTTGTTTGTTATGTGCCTTCAAGTCAATTTCAATTTATGGCAACTCTATGAATCAGCAACCTCCAATAGCATCTGTCGTGAACCACCCTGCTCAGATCTTGTATGTTCAGGTCTGTGGCTTCCTTTATGGAATCAATCCATCTCTTGTTTAGCCTTCCTCTTTCTCTACTCCCTGCTGTTTTTCCCAGCATTATGGTCTTTTCTAATGAACCATGTCTTCTCATTATGTGTCCAAAGTATGATAACCTCAGTTTCATCATTTTAGCTTCTAGTGACAGTTCTGGTTTAATTTGTTCTAACACCCAATTATTTGTCTTTTTTTATGGTCCATGGTATCTGCAAAGCTCTCCTCAGTCAGCAAAGCTCTCTGTAGTCTGTTCCTGGTCTTTTTTACGCAGAAAGTATGGAACTTCTCCATCTTCTGCTACCAGTTATATAATCAATTTTATTCCTATATTGACCATTTGGTGATGTCCATGTGTACAGTCGTCTTTTTGGTTGCTCAAAAAATGTGTTTGCAAGAAACAAATTATTGGCTTTAAGAAGTCTTCTGCTTCATTTCTGTCTCCTAAGCCCCATTTCCCCACAATTCCTAGTTCTTCTCTGTTCCCTACTTTTGCATTCCAGTCCCCCATGATGATCAGAACATCTTGTTTTGGTGTGTGATCAATTTCTTCCTGTACGTCTGCATAAAATCTCTCCAATTCCTCTTCTGTGTTTTCTGTTGGAGCATAGACTTGTATGATGGTTATGATAATAGGTTTCCCGTTAAATCGCATTGATATAAGTTGCTCAGACCTTGTGTTATAGCTCCAAATTGCTTTTGTTACATCACTTCTCATTATTAAAGCAACCCCGTTTCTTCTTAATTTCTCATTTCCTGCGTAAAATATTTTGTATTTGCTTGACTGAAAATGTCCCATTCCCATCCATTTTAATTCACTCACACCAAGTATTGTAATGTTGATGCGTTCCATTTCTTTCTTGACAATTTCAGACTTTCCCTGATTCATGCTTCTCATATTCCACATTCCTATTGTGTGCGTCATACAACTCTGGACTCTCCTTTTGCATCTGTGTGCATCAGCCTCTGGGCTTTCTTTTGGCTTTGACCCAGTTGCGTCATTAGCCACAGTGCTACTCGTACTTGCCCTTGGTTCTTCCCCAGTAGCTTGCTGAGTGTCATCTGACCTGGGGGTCTCATCTTCCAGCACTATCTTGTGTTGCATTTTGGATACTCTGTTCATAGGATTTTCGTGATAAGAGGTATTCAGAGGTGGTTCAGAGGAGGTTTGCCTTCCTCTGAGTTTGGCTGCATCTTAGTCTGGTGTCTCAGCTTTGACTGTTCTGCCTTGGGTGCCCCTGCTAGGAGTCTAGCCTCTTGGTCTAGCCTCCTGACTGCATTGCTTTCAGCTTCTTCGACACTCTCAAACCCCCTCACCGTGTTAAGGTGTGCATCCTAGAGGAGGGAGCTATTGTTACAACCCTTTAAAAATATAAAATATGTTGGTTATCAGCTTCAGCCCCAATATTGTTGCTAGCTCATTGTTCCTCAGGTGAGTCACCAGCACTGGGGAGAGGCATCTTCAGTTGCAGGCAATTCAATCAGATGTGGCAGCACTGAACCTCATTACATGTCCCCATTACCAAACTAGCAGATGGTGGCTAAGTGACCAATACCAAGGCAAGTACCCAGACTGGTGGTAATCACATATCTCTCTCTGCCCAAAAGAGAATGTTATGGCCACACATCCAGATGCTCCGTGGTAAGAATTACACAAGAGAGATACTAATTTCTACCAGGAAAGGATACAGCAGCTGAGGAATGTGTGGTCGTTCCCATTGCCATCTTCTGAACCCTCTTATCATTGGCCTTCCTTATGTACCCCATATGTGCCTGATTTCCATATCCAAACCTGCTTGATTTCAATTTTCCCCATGCTTGACAATGCAGCTGCAACTGCAGCACTTATCCTGAAAGAGTAAGGAGAAAGGTGCCTATCTCTTGAATTCTTCCGTGCCAAAAAATCTACTGTTCGCCTCACTTTTTTGCAGAGCCCCCCCTTTCATTTATTTTGGACTTGCCTTGTTTCCCCCTCCCTAGAATTATAGCCGTCCCTCACGGCACTCCTCCAATACTGACTGCCCAAGTTTTGCTATATTGCAGGATACTCTGAAAGTAAATGACGCTTTGGGAAGATAGACCTTATTGCATCTTCGTTGCCATTAATCAGATAAAAAGTTCTCAAAGACAGTCAAATTAACATTGACTCCGCCATAAGTCACTTGAATGGCAAACAAGTGGGTAAATGGCATTCTGCACATCTGGCTGGAGTCTCCCATTATGACTACTCACCAGACAGAAGGACTGCAGCAGTATTTGCCTAACAGAGATTCTACAGAATACAGAGATAAAAACTGATCGGATGACAAGAGATGTATCCACAGAGCTAGGGAAAGAAGGGGAGAGAGGAATATATTTAATAAACTAATGTGATGTATATTGGATACAGTTTTGGATTTGGCTTCAGACAAGTTCCTTAATGAATCTGCCCTGTGTCTCAGTTCTACACCTATAAAGAGCAGCCATGTTTCCCTTCATTCCCTGCCAGTAAGAAAATTCTGCTCCAAATTCTGCCAGTGGCCCTGGGATTGCAAAGTAGAATCGTGCTCTGGCCCCATTAATCAAAAAATGGTGGCTGGGGTATGTGAGTGTGTGTTTGGGGGCTGTTTTTTTCATTTGTTTATTTTTTGTATTCCTCTTTCAACAAGGCTTTTAAGCAGAGACCTCATCCTGGCTATTCAGGCAGGCCTATAAGAACGTTGGGGTGGATTAGTTTTTCTTGATCTTTTAATTACTGTTTTTGATGTTAGATTAATTTGATGAATGTGTTGATTGTATATTGTATACTGTATATTTTATTTTATGTAAGTCGCCTAGAGTGTCCGTTAAGTCGGACAGATAGGCGACTAACAAATAAAATTTTATTATTATTATTATTATTACACAGTGACCTACAGCCAATCACTATTGTCCAGCCTAACCTACCTTGCAGGATTGTTATGAGGATAAAACAAGATTACCTGATAAATGATAAACTGACCTCTCTGAAAGAAATATGGGATACATTTTAGATAGATATACTTGTATAAAGTTGCCTGTTACTGTAAAAAGTAGAAGAAAGTTGTAGCTAGCCATGTTGATGCATTAGAAAAAATTCACAAGCTGTAATATGGTAATACCTTTTTAAAGAGCTGATCAAAATGTCACCAAGATGGGAGCAAGCTTTTAAGTTCTTGGAGTTCTTTCTTATGCTGTAAACCAAAACAGAGGGTGGGAAGGGGGAGAGGAAAAAGGTGGGCATTATCCTGTTACCCTCCACCCCCAGCCTGCAGTTTGCAACAATCTTTAATATGGACTGCAGGAGAAGTTATATATACAACTATATATACATATATAGAAGTCACTTAATTCTACACACAAACATAGAATTTCAAAGGCAAAGCTGGCACTAAGGTGTGCAATTGCCACTGAGTTTAATTAAGATTCCCAAATGAGCACTTCTGCCTAAGGAAAAGAGTGAAAATAATTGGATGTCCTGGACCATTGTACTTGATGTCGTATAATTTGAGTTCAGTGGTGAATGGTAGAACTTTACTCACATTTAGGAGTGCTTCTAATGGGAGCTCATATTGTTACTCTTCTCCCTCTTTGGGGAAAAAAACCTGCAGGATCATCCTCTCTGATCCTTGGCACCAGTTCTGTAAACAGAACTGTCGCATTTGGCACCAAGCAGACTACTAACTACTCAATAGTTGCTACTAGGTCTAAAATGTGATAAGGGTGGCGGAATTAGCCTCAGGAGAATAACCAGTGGATCTTGACAACAGCACGGAACAGTCTGAAGAATTTATTTATTTATTTGGTCCATTTTAAATCTCTCACCCACGCATAAAAGGTTGGCACCATTGTTCAGGGAGAGAATCTTGGTATTGCATTCATAGCCATTAAAACCAATAAAATGTCAATGACCTAGGAGTGAACAATTTAGTGGCTTAGAGTATTAAGGCTACCTGCTGTATCAAATGATCACAAAATGCATCTTCCCTTACACACAGATTATCTGATTAACAGTTTTGTGAAGATAAGGAGATTGCTTCAGCTATATTGCTTCATACAAAACACCCCTGAAGCAGTTTACTGTAGCAAAAATGTCTGACATCAAAAGTCTGTATAAAAACCCAGCTGGGTTCCCAACATTCATACTCCTGCATCAGCTATGCAGTTGTGTTACTGTCACACATCAGGCAATTTGAAACTGGTGGAGCATAAGGACATCAAACTCTGCAGGACTGTGGCCAGTCTTCTTTTAGTTATCTATCATGTCCTGACTATTGTCCATTTCTAACCAGAGTCATTACTCACACTATATAATATCTGTTTACAGGTTTATTGACCAAGCAGAGAAAAGCACTATATAAAACTTTAAGGAACTCCTGTCTGAACTATGAGAGCCAAATAATTTCAAAGTATTTGCCATATGGTTGGCCCTGGTGTGCAAGATTTTATAACAAACTGATGGCATGAGGAGTCCTGAGCAGGATAGAAACTGTAGAAAAGCTTATTGCCTTTTGTCCCTGCTATAATCCTGATCAGAATTGCTCCCTACACCTGTTATTTGCAGTGGGAAGACAGCTGTGGAAGCTTTACTGAAGCTTGCTTTACTAATCTTGCACACTAGGGTCAGCCACATGAAAAATGTCACTTTTTTTCTTTAATGGTTGTTTGGGAGGGGCCACAGCTCAGTGGCAGGGTGCATGCTTTGCTTGTAGATCTCAGCTCAATCCCTGCTACATGTCCAACAACAAAAACAAAAGCATTTCAGGTAGCAAGGCTGGAAGAGACTTCCACCTGACATCCTGGGAAATTATACCAGTTGGAAGAACAGACAATTCTGGGCTACCCAAAACTAATGGTCTGACTTGGACTTGAATTACACGTGAAAGAGTTCCATGATTCTTTCCTCTGGAGTTTGCTTTATTTTTGGCAATTACTTTGGAAGAAAATAGAAGACATGGGGGTCTCCATATTTTTATTTATTATTTATTTATTAGATTTAATAGATACTTGATACCCAAAGGTTCCCAAGCAACTTTGGAAGGGTAATTTTGAGCTGACAAAGGATGACAGAAGGAAAGATTAAGCAGTTTCTCCTCACCCACCCTTCTTCCACTCAGAAGCAGTTTGCCCTAACTCCTTGGAGATATGTATATATTGTGCGTGCATGTGCGCACACACACACACACACACAGAGAATACATGGGTTGTATTCAATGCTGCATGTGTGCCATTCTGCAAACACAATGGGACTTCCCCTTCCTCTTCTCTGCAGCCGACTGTGCACCTTCAAAATCTGCACCAGAGGGTCCCCCAACCACGTGAAGAAGACACCTGTGGAGGATGCGGAGGACGGGGGAGTGGACTTCTGGTGAGACAGTGGAAGTCTGTTGCATGAGCAGAATAGCAGTGTTGGATACAACAACCCTGTGACTCCACTTAACATGTTATATATAGCTTTATACAATAGATATACATCTGAAGAACTGTAACATAGATGTTTCAGATCAAAATGAAAAATTAAGATGGGACTTAAGGAACTTAAATGGGAAATTGATGGTTTTTAAATTGACAGTACAATCCTACAAATGTTTCTCAGAATTACACCCCATTGGGTTGCAGTCAACTGCAATCCTGTGCATGCTTTTTTTTCTTTAGGGTGATGATTATTCCTAAATAACAGAGCAATCCAACTCAGAGGAAGTTGGCATAAGTTGTGTTGGAGCAAGAGAAGCTGGCATAAAGTTCTGCTGCATCCAATTGCCATTCAGGAGTCTCTGGGTTGGCTGAATGGCAGCTCAGCTGCGAACTTCACACAGGGATCAGAAAGTAAAAGCCTGCTCTCCCAAATACCCCTACCGAGGAGTAAGCTCTCTCCACTGACTTCTATTACAATTATTTCTTAGACTGACCTTTTTCCCAGTGTAACTTTTGTTTGGATTGGGACCTGCAGGAACACTCCAAACACAAGTTGGATGTGGCCTAAGTCCCCTCCCCTGACACACCCCAACACACCCTTTTTTGGGGCCTTATGCCAGCTCCACTTGAGCCAGTTTCGGCTCAGCCGGCTGGGTCCTGGCTCAGCTGGGCTGGCCTGACTGAACTCCAGCTGAGCTGAGCTGAGGGACTTAACGCTGGCGTAGCCTGGCTGAGCCGAGACCCAGCCAGCTGAGTTGGAGATCCACTGCATCCAACTCCCCTCAGCCCGGCATAAATGCAAGTTGGATTGCGCCCTAAGTGTGCTTAGGGCTATAGCCAAAAACATGTAACCTGAGCCTCCTTATGAAACATGATTTGAAAAAGGAGGAAAAATTTCTGGGAGCAATGAGGAACTTACAGACTTGTCAGTCTGCCAAGAGTATACTGACAGAAATCATTAAAGCTAGTTTTGCTAAACATAATAGAAGAACAAGGCTCGTTGAGGAGGAATGAGCATGGCTTCTGCAAAAGGAAGTCTTGCTTCACCAGCATTTAGAATAGTTTTAAGAAAATCAACAGACATGTGCCCAGAGGTAGTTTTGAGACACTGTATGCATAGCCTAAAAATATGTTGGAAAAGTTCCTTACTTAAATACTCCTAAGAAAATTGCAGACATGGGATGATGAAGATAGGCCTTTTTCCTTTTCTCCTTATGACATTCTCATGTTCTTATGACCGTGGGCTGTAGTGCAAGTGTCATTTCCCCCCAGATTCAAGGAAATTAAAGACTTTATTTCACAGCTTCATAAAGAGCAGAAGCCAGCTGTTACATCCCCCCTTATTTCTTGATTTGGGGAAACATTTGGATATAGTAGAACTGAATTAATTTCTGTAGCTGAAATAAACCAACAAAAATGTTTTGATTTCTCCCTGGCTGCCTGAAATGTGTCTCTATGAAGGACAAGGGGAGAGAAGAGGAAGGGAAAGGGTAAAGGATAACAATTGTCTTAACAGAAAGAGTTGGGGCAAGCGAGGGGGGGAGGTTGGAAAGGCTGTCGAGCTTTTGCTTTCCAACCCTGAAAGAATAGTTCTATTACTCTCCTCAAACCTCAGCCCCCTCCCATTCTCTCACCCCCTTCCTGGAGAAGAATTGGTCACTGCACAGCTGTGTGAGAGAGAAAAATATATTTATATATATAAGAGAATCTCCCATTCTGAATTGATTTGTGGGGCTGGACAAAACCTCATTGTGTGCTTTATCTGCCCAGAAGAGAATGGGCCCACAGTCTTTGCCTGGCAGGGTCTCTGCCTTTGGTTAACTGTGGTCAGATAACTGTAACTTCATTTAGATACTGTAATGTATCTGTGTATGTGTGTGTGTTTGAGGCATTATATTATTGACTGTGAGCACATCTGGAGAAAAACACAAATATTAGTCCTCTCCCTGCCCTGATCAGACGAAAAAGGGGTGAAAGTTGATAGATTTTAAGAATGCAAGTGAAAAATGCAAGTCTCCAGCAATTTATTTTGGGCTGCTGCGTTGTTGTTTTTTGCAATATATATCTAAATATATCTGACTGACAAAGATGCACTATTAGGGAGATATCTCTCCAAAAATTTGGACCCAATGCAAATTGCATTGATTCTAAGCCTGTTTACTTACAACTGGAGTTACTTCCAATGACTTCATTGGAGCTTACTTTTGGGTTAATATGCATGCATAAAAGATTTATGCAGAAATAAGTGACTTTGAATTCAATGGGGCTTTCTGAAACTGAGAAGGTACAACATTTGGCAATGAACACAATAAGACATTTTGGAATCTCCTTCATGTTATTGTTTCCTCTTTTACCTGTATGATAATGCATTTCCACACGTTATCAATGTTAAGTAAATTTTAATTTCTTTTATGGCAACTACAAGATATGTGAATTACATTTTCTTTCTTTGAGGCATTTCCTTCAACACCATAAGCTTGACTTTAGGTGAGTCTTGGATAGAAAAGTTTGGATACCCCATTGGCTAAGTAAAATCTTTGCTGTTGTTCAGCTTGATACAGTGTGGACTTTTTTTGGTATTACTCCACGTTCTATGAATGTCACTATAAGCTTGTTTTGTCCCTTAATGTCAATGGATGTATTATGAAAAGCAACTGACTTCCTTATACCATGTTTTGGCTTGTTAGAGATGTGAAGACCTGGGAAAAAATGGTTTTTTTCCCCTGGGCCTTCATATCTTCACCCACATCAGATTATCCTGCTCTGGCACATAACTGAGGCAGCACTATTTTCCATTTTGAGTTGTATGGTCTGCACACTTATTTCATTTGAGCATTTTATCCCCTGCCCATCTACTAAGTGAAGTTCTTGAGGTGGCTTATGATATGCTGAAAATATTAAAAAAATACACGAGTTACTAAGAATGGGTGAATGTATATACAGCTTTCTATCCTGGTCTCAGCTATTTCAGCTGTCACTCTGCTTGAGTCTCTGGGCCAAAACAAGTCTCAGAGGAAATAACCCTGGTGCAGAAATGACTGCCAGAGCAACCAGATCTTAACTCCTCACAGGTCGGGCCTTCCTCATGCAGGCTATTGCTGCTGCTCCTGTGTCTCTTGCAGCTTCTGGCTCCAGAGGCAGATATTGGAAGCACTGAAAGAGCAAAGTGTTTTTTTAAAGACATGGAAAGTGTGAGTGTGTGCATGCCACACACATGTGAAAGTATGGAAGGGAGTGTCAGCGTTCAGTACTGGTATCCTCTGAGGAGTAGTAAGGCAAGCAGTATCCTTCAGCAGATCACCATGCTGCCACTTACCCTGAAGAGCCAATGATTCCAACTATCCCTGCCTGAGGACTGGAGGTTCCCACACCAGTTGCCCAGGTTCCTGGTCAGCTCTCAGACCTGTGTCCCCATTCTCCCCAAGAGCAGAGGAATGAGCAAGCCAGGCAGAAGCTTAACAGCTGCTGTCAAAGTGCCCAGCTAGTAGCTCGTGAGACTACTTAGGACAAGGGGGAAACCCATGGAAGAACCTGCCCAAATCAGGGCCTGGCTGAGCCAAGAAGAAGTGAAGCCTCCAGCTCCTACATAAGTTCCCATTCTGAACTGCTTTGTTGCTAAAACAACAGTTCCCTCACCCACCTCCCCAAGCTCCAACCTTCCTGATCTGGGGAAATGGACAGGAAGGCTCTTAGCTTCAGCAAAGGTTGTAGAGTATTTTTCATCTTTGGTTTATGTCTAACTCACAATTTATTGGAAAAACCCAATGAATAGGGAAGGAGAAGTAACAATATGTGAAAGAGAACAAGTGTAATATTTTTAAAACTTACAAAACATCTATAGATTCATATAGTCATTGGTTTCTGCCTTGGAATTGTTCAATAACAGCAACATTAAAAAGTCTCCCCTGTTCTAAATTAGACTGTTGGAAATGGAATCCCTGATCTAGTACTTGCATGTGCAGGTCATCTGAAAGTATGGGACCTGGGCTCTCCATTATCTCTCTTTCCAAACATGATTGGCCTTTAGTTATTCATATCTTTAAACATCTCTTTAAAGATAGCTTTGCTTCTTTGTCACACTCTTCTACAACCATGAAACAAAACTCCGGGTTGATAGGGCAACGCAGACTGGGCAATATAATTTCTGAACAACTTTCACTGATTTACAGTGCATCAAGAACACTAGTGCCCCTACCCCAGCCCTAGTATCAGCAAAGACACTAGAAATGTTTAGCTCTCTACCCCAATGATGTCCCCAAGTTACCCTCTTCATGTTCTTGCATGTATGTGCATGGGTGCTATTGATTCCTATGGAAAATTGTAAAGTTCTGCACTTGGGAACATCACCTTCTCCTGATACTGGATGGCCTGCAAGAGATTCCACAGTAGGCACAATGTTTCTCACTGCACAGAGATGTACTGCACACTCGAAGACGTTCTGTAATACACTGGCCTGTTTTCCATTACCCCCACCCCCATTCGTCATAGTATTTCACTAGTGTCATAGTATTTTCAGTATTTCACTAGTGTTGATATAAAATTTATTTTTCAGTCTGATCAGTTTCAAACACAACTTTTCATATTTCCTCTTAAACCCTCCTCTTTTTTCCTTGCTCTTCATCAAGATAGCCTGCCTAGCTGTCCCCTGCCTAGGTATACAGCAGTTTTATCTTTGGCTCCTCCTTTTCCTTTGCCCTTTAGATCAACACATTTGCCAGCTGTTGACACACCTGCATCTGCTGTGCTTAGTCATCTGTAAAGATTGTTGCAATTTTCTGCTCTGGCCACCCCCTATTGGGCCAGTCACTGTCTCTCAGCTTCATGAAAACCCTATTCATAGGGTCGCCAGAACTCTGAATTGACTTGAAGGCAGTACATTTACATTTTTTATTCATTACAGTTGTATCCCACCATTAGTTCAAAAAGCTCAGGGATGAAAATTATGGGATTACCCCATTTTAACTTCACAACAATACTGGGACTAGGTCAGGTGAGATATAGTGATTTGTCCAACCCAGTGAATTAGCATATGACTTACAGAGATTTTTAACCCAGATTTCCCTGGTCCAAGAGCAACACTGATCATACCTTGGAAGACTACTTTTGTTCAGGCTCCCCCCCTTTGCAACAACTTGGATTAAACCTGGCTTCTCTTCAGATCTCTCTGCTATTTTCCTTCTTGTATTGAACACAGGTTCATTCTTGGGATTCATTCTTATTTAAGAATAATTGTTTAAAATTGTAAGCATATGAAGAATATTCACAGTTTGTTCCTTATCTTAATGTTTAACTCTTGTTAACCTGTTCTTGACAGGTGCCCATCCAGCTTCTACTTAAAAAGCTTTAATGAAGGATTGTCCACTGCCTTCTAAGTCCAATTGAGCTTGCTTCCAGGTGTGTATAGGACTGCAGCCTTAACGTATTGACCCACTGGCCACTGAGCGTGCAAGGAAGAGCTGCCAATCCAATACCAAGAATTTGTCCCGAGTGCCTTTTGTAAAGATGAACCAAAACAGGGACTCTCTAAGTTTAAACTCCCCCACCCTTGAAAAAGTGCTCCCCATTTTTAAAAATCATTCTTTCTGGGGGTGGGATGAACATGTGAACCGGGGTGAAAATGTTCACCTCCCTGTAACTGCCAGCTTAAAAGAGGTGATACACCTCCCTTTCTTGCCATAGATAAGGGGACAGACTGTGTTGTGCCAGTTGCATTGATCATTAAAGTGGTAAGAACATTATCACCTTCAATGGGCTATGCATCAAGCCATTCTACAATTACTTAAAGTGATGAAGGTGGGGAGAAATGTGGATTTTCTGGGAATAAAAACTGTCCTTAACATTCTGAGGATCATCACACTTCAGAAACTCATTTGTGTTAGGAGGGACTGAAGGGAATTAAGATGGAGGCAGATCTTCATTTGTATCTATATAACAAAAAGTGTATGGAGCTGTTATTAGGTACAGGAGTTGCTGTACCAAACTTACATCTCATGATAGCCAAATTGGGCAATGATTGAGTATATTATGTTAATGTTTCTACCTGCCAGAGCTGGAGAGAAATAAAACATATATTAACACCTTCCTAAAATATTGTTTAATTTAATTTTAACCTTCAACATGGTTAGAGTGTTGGACTACAACCTGGGAGACCAGGGTTCGAATCCCCACACAGCCATGAAGCTGGGTGACCTTGGGCCAGTCACTGCCTCTCAGCCTCAGGAGAAGGCAATGGTAAACCACCTCTGAATACTGCTTACCATAAAAACCCTATTCATAGGGTTGCCATAAGTTGGAATCGACTTGAAGGCAGTCCATTTCCATTTTCAAGTTTATATAGCAGAAGCTTTTGTTGATTAGAACCTACTTCTCCAGATGCCAGAAGAGGAACATCTGAAGAAATAACAGGCTGTAACCTCTGGAAGTCTATGCTGTATTTAAAGTAGATGCAACCTGATAATCAGATACATGTTTACCTGGAGGTAAATCCCACTGAGTTCAATGTGGCTTACTCCCATGTAAATAGACATTGAACTTGTCAAGGATTATCAATACCTTGGCGCAGTCATTAACCAAAATGGAGATAACAGTCAAGAAATCAGAAGAAGGCTAGGACTGGGGAGGGCAGCTATGAGAGAACTAGGAAAAGTGTTTTTGCTTACTATGTGCACCTCTCACATCTTTTTCTTTTTTTTCATTCATGATAAAACTGTTGTGCTGAATGCAAGGGGTACTGTTATGGGACTGAGTTTCTAGAGTCAGGCTGGGTTTGGCACCAAAACTGCCTGGGTTGACCTGAAGGATAACTTATGCTGGGGGAAAGAAGGTGAGGGGAATGTGATCATGTAGATTCTCCTGGCCTCAGCAGTTTTCAATACCATCAGCCATAAGTGTACAAATGTTAAATGTGTAGATGAGGGCAGGAGCATGCCGGCAAGCCACACCCCAATGCCCTTCATGGACAAAAGCTCCCCAACTTTGTGCTGTTAGATGAAATCAAGGGTGTGGAATCTCAAGTCTGGGGAGCAAATGTGGTCCCCCAGGCCTCTCTGTCAGGCCCTCAGAACACTCCCTAGGCCACACCGCTCCCTAGCTCTGCTTCCCACCCCAAGTGTTTTTGCCTGGATGGAATGTGCCTTTGAACTCTGATAATGTTGAATGTTACTGTTAATCGACTTGAAGGCACATAACACCAACTATAATGTTGAATGGAAGATAAAGATGCTTACGTGTGTGTAGAAACGAGTCCACTGTAAAACGGTTACATTAACATGAGTTGCTCTGCACATTTCCCCTCATCTCTGTCTACCACAGGCATATGGCCCTCAGAGTATCACCCATAAGGGAATGTGACCCACAGGCTGAAAAAGGTTCCCCATCCCCGGATTAAATGATAAGGCATTTGCACACGTACATCTTTGCCTTATTGGTGCATCCTGCCCCCTCCCCATCTAGATTGAAATGTGTCTTACTTTACTTACACCAGAACGTGGCAAACGAGACCTGCTGCTTTTGGGAACCCTCTTGCTCATTCTGAGCAGGGCCCTGGGTTCTACCCTGAGGGAGCCACGGAACAGGCTTGTAAAGAGAATGAACCGCCTTTAGTGGTTCCATTTTGGCACTGGAAAGGCGGAGTATAAATTCCCTAATAAGTAAATAAGTAAGCGAACAAGCCTTTGGTGGTGGTGGTGGGGAAGAGTAAAATCCCAAAGCTGTCGTAACCCTACTGAGGTACTTATTGCTCAAAGCACTCTCTAGGTTACCCCCCCGGTTAATGCTACGCCAGCTCCGGCCAGTAGAGTGCGGAAGCCATGGAAGCGGCAGCAAGAAGACGAAGAGGAGGCGGGAGGAAGAAGGGGAGGGCGTGAGGGGAGAGGTTGTGGCGTCCGCAAAGCTAGGGCGCAGCAACTGAAGCCGAAGTTTAGTGCCAAGCGGTGTGGTAGAGTCCGACGCGCAGCAGCAGCCGAGGAAGGCTGGGGCGAGTGTCCCCGGGGGAAAGCACTGCTGCTCGAGAGAGACTCACCTCAGTGCGCGGGTCAGCCGGGGCCAGAGTGCGGGGAGCGTCGCCTGAGAGGTCCAGAGAGAGGCGGCTGAGGGGTCTCGCCGCCGGCGTCGTACGGCTCTAGGCGCCCTGGCCGGGGGGAATGCCCCCCTGCAGGCTCGGCGACTAGCCTGGCCGCTTGGTGCATGGCACAACTATGGAGGTGGTGGACGAAACGGAGGCTCTGCGGCGCTTCTTCGAAGGTAGGCGCATGCTGCGCGGGGGAGGAACGGGACCAGACGGGACGCAAAACTCGCCCGCCCTGCTTTTCGCTACCTCCAGCCGCGTTGTTGATTCGGGAGTTTGCGTGAATCCTACCGCTGTCGCCGTTGGCGATGTGTGTGACTATGTGTATATAGGCGGCTCCTCGCAAGTTACGTCGCGCGTCGAGTAGCAAAGTTGTGTAGAGCAAAGAGTACGGGTTATCGGTTTGAAATGTAGAAAGTTGTGACAAGGGGCAGTTGTCTAAAAAGGGTTTCGAGAGTGTGATTGATTTTGGAAGGTCCCCCGGAAAGGATCCTTTTTTTGAACCGGGACTCCTTACACGACAGGGACGCCCCAAACTTCCCTCCAAAGACTGAGGACTTCCTATTGTGGCCTTCAGAATAGGGATCTGGGTACTGATACCTTCCCAAATAAAGCCCTTAACTATTCTCTCTCCCCAGTAATATTCTCAAAATGTAAACAAAAAGTTTTTCTTATATTCATTCTTTCTTTCTCAGAAACCTGATTTATAGTTCTCTTCCACAGTCATTCAAAAGTCATCGTGCATTGAGAATAAGAATCCATACAGGAAACTATCCCGTGTTGCAAGTAACTTTTAGAGCTGATCTTGTAAATGCTCCAGTTTGCAGGTATCTATGCCCTAGGAGTCTTTGGGAAAAGGGTTGAACTATAAAAGGTGAAATTGGACACGTATGGAACCATTCACAAAACCCATTCACATTAAATGTAAAAAGCAAACATGGGCAAGCTAAATGTGTGATAAATTCCAGAGCGGTACATGTATTATAAGTGGTTGTGTGTGAACTGTCCTCAGTTTCTGCTTTTCACACTAAGAGGTCTTTCAGACCAAAGTCCGTGAGACATCCAACTTCTAGTTCATGGCCTCCTTCACTTCTCTGCCTTATTTTTCTTTTCATACTGTACCTTTTTATTCGCCCTCCCACTATGTATAAATCTCCCATATTATATCTCTATAATGGGTATTAATTGTTAGCGGCTGTTTAGAGAACCATTCTTGACAGAAAAGCAGCATATACACATAAATACCCCCACAGTACAAAGCATTTCCTGTAGCACTTTGCCAACTGCCACAGGTGAATCTCAGCACGATTCTATTACCCCACAGTCATACTTCTTACTGAAATGTTCCCTTGAATCCCCGGTCATGAATCACACACCGTACTATACAGTTTTTAGAGGTGTATACATTAGCCTACTTTCTAATAAATGATACCAACTCTGATTCCTTTTCTACCTGTTGTGTATCCCTTTGGACATGGCCTTCATGTAGGTCTGTGTGTGCAGTTTTTCTAAAATGGATTCATTGTGTAACCACAGTGCCTTACTACTTTGCGATGGGTTCAGTTACCATTTATATTGTAGATCTGGACTGTACAGCCATTGCTCACAGAATGGGCAAATCTCATCCTCTTCCTTTTGTATTCTCCAAATCTGGTATAGATTGTATACTTGGTGAGGAGCACAAGTCGATTCTGATTCCCTAATGTACACATGGAAGTACATATATCAGACATACTGTACTCGTCTCATTCAGTTTTACGTCAACACTTAAAAAAAATCATTCTAGGTATAAGGAAGTAATGTATGAGGGCCCAACTACATGTTATGTTGGAAGAGTCTGCATTTAGATCTCCTCATTGTTGTTTTGGCTTTAATGCAGCTCCTGGGAATGTCTAATTTGATTGGAGCAGTATTGTTGGAACAGGGGGTATTTGACCCTTTCCCTGTGGTGTTTCCCCACAGAGCTCGTACTGTGTATTATTCAATTATAATTTATATTATTAAATATAAACTTAATAAATAAATAAACAAAAAAATTTCCCCTACTGCTGCTGCTGCTAGTGCTACAGGGGAAAATATTATTGCCCTGAGAAGTTGCTGTTAGTGCTACAAGGGGCAATATTATTGCCCTGAGAAGCTAACAGCACCCTGGATGGTGGTAGCTATCATTAGTAAAATTTTAAGTTTTCAACTTGAGCTTTCTTTTTGGAATGGAACATAACGCCTGTGAATCCTTCTCTTCTATATTCGTGCCTTCTGTTTCACCCTCCCATCTTTATACATTTGGTTTCTGTTTCCTCTTTTCAGCCCTGCATCCTTCTCTAATCTTTCTGTAATTACTCTTGCTTTTCTTCCTCTGCAACCTCCATACACCTTTTTATTTGTGGTTTCAGGGTAACTGGCAAAGCTGCCTTATTTTTGCTGATAATGATTCCTCTTCTGTTTCATCTCCAGGTATGCTGAAATTCTGCACTTCAGATCTAGCACTTTTACCTATTGCAAAAGAGGAGAGGAGATTCACACAGGGTTTTCCTACACAATTAGTTATAAAGGCACACCCAGTGCACTTCTGTTGTTGACAGGCAGAATGGCAGTATAATCTTCCATGGACTTAAGGGTCAGTTTAATACATTGATCAAGCCTGGGATTTGACATCAATTTGCACTCTTCCTTGACGCTTCCTTTCTTTAGAGTTAGGTACGCTTGTGTTTTCATGACGTTGCCAGCATCCTCATATGCTGCTGGCGTGACAGATTGGCTAGAATAAAGCTGCATGTGAAAATGGTAGTCAGTGCAGTAGAAGACCTGTCCTTGGAAGCATACAAAGTAGACCTCATGGATATCCACAAACAAAACCGAACCAATGGTCTGAAACCATAGCTGTCCATCACATGACCTGTGTGTAATTTATAGTGAGCTGATGAAGCCTAGTGACTAAGTATGTAACCTAGGAAATCATTAGTTCAAATCTCTGTTTTGCCCACAGACTCACAGGGTGACCTAAGCTGTGCCCTTGATTCTCTCAGCCACAGCCTCCCATCTATGTATAGGGATAATTATACTGGCCTGCCTTACAGATTGCTTCAGATAAAGTGTGTGAATTGTTTGGACCCTTGACTACAATGAAGGTTGAGCATTAAGTGAAAAAGAAAATCAAGCACAAAGCATAGTCTTACGTTTATGAAACATTTGTGATGGTCCTTATTTTAAGTGCCCTCTTTTCATTTGTGTGGTTTGGAAGGACTCAAGGCTTAAACAAAGGAAAACCCTATCACTGCAAGATAGCTTGATACCAATAATTGAAAATGAATGTAGTTTGTATCCTCATCTTCTCTTTTGTCCCTGCAAAGCCTCCTTTTGCCTGAAATGTTTTAACATATAAGTGATGAAGAGTTGTTGAATTGATCTTTATTAAATGACAGACACACAGCAAAATAACATGGCTATCTCTCTGGAATTTATTAAAGGGCTTGTTTTTTGTCCACTTAGTTCCCTCTTGTTATGTCCACAATATGTAGTTAGGTTCTCAGTTTACCTAATGCACAGGCATGCTTCATACTATTGGCTCTTCCCAACTCTTGTTTTTGTATCTATTCAACTAGGGGTAATAGTGTCTGGTTTTGAAATCAGGGAGATAAATAAAGATAGTTCTTTAAGAAAAGAAAAAAAAATGAAGTGGTGCAAGTTAAAGTGGTGCAACTTTATCAGGTAAAGTTTCTTGCCTGAAATGCAAATATTGTGAAACATTCAACATGAAACGCCACACTCTTGCAGTACAATAATATATGTGCCTACTCTGAAGTAAGTCCTCAATGGGGATTACTCCCAGGTATCTGGGTATAGGATTGCTGCCTTAGTGTTTTAATTAGCTTCTTTGACCCACTTGTTTTCAGAGATGAATGTTGGTTGTATCTGTTTTTAATATTGAATTTTTAAATTGTTGTAACGTGGACTACGACTTGCTGGTGAATACATAAATTTAATAATCTCCCTGATTCTGCCTTCTGGGGAATGAGTTTTGACATAGCCAACTGTACTGTACTGCGTTTCTCCTTTAGTTTTGCTGATGATTGAGATTTTGACAAATAGGACATTTTTACCCCCAAGTTATGTGATTTTCCCTTTTGAGTGTGTGAATTCCGCAAAGGGTTGAAGAATGGTATTCTGTTTCCTGTACATTGTATTTTTGTTTTATTTCAAGTGAATCTGTTGCTGTATGATAGGTGAGGATGCAAAGGAAATGTACAGCAAAAAGGAACATTATGTGTAGTGTATGTAGGGAGCTGTCTACGGCCATACTACCCTGAACATGCCCGATCTCGTCTGATCTTGGAAGCTAAGCAGGGTCAGGCCTGGTTAGCACTTGGATGGGAGACCGCCTGGGAAGACCAGGTGCTGTAGGTTTAGAGGAAGGCAATGGTAAACCACCTTTGAATACCTCTTACCATGAAAACCCAATGAATATTTCCAAAAAGATTCATAGGGTCACCATAAGTCATAATCGACTTGAAGGCATATAACAACAACAATAAATGCAGGCAGCTACTGATATGAGTATATGAAAGAAGGCAAATAATCCATATTTGTCTTGCTCTCATCTCTTTTGTGGGGTGTTCAGGTGACTAATTTTCCAAAAGGATTTTTAGTTTGATGATGTTTGATTCTGAATTTTCAGCAGAGAACTTGATATTTTAGGTCGTTTTGGGTCCTAAGAGACGGTGATATTGGGAGTTCAATAACACGCATTCCAACAAATATATACTCTTTGTAAACTGAGGCTGTTCTCACAAGTGATGTTTAATTGAGTTTTGCTTTTCTCACATTTATATTGTGAATGTAAAGCTTACATTGGCTGGAATGTATACTTGATTTAGAAATAGCTTCTCTTCCGCTTTTAACCTCATATGAACAACATTCACAAGTGATGTATTCTGGATGAAAAAGCTTTTCTTGTGCGACTTGTGAAACCATTTTCAGTTGATTTGCAAGAGGAATTGGCATTAATGATGCCAATAATTAATGCCTAAACTGCAACTTAACTTTAAAATATTCCTACCTTATGGTGACCTTTACTTATGTTGATTTGGTTTAAGAATAGCGCCTCAAGGTCAGACAAAATAGTCTAGGCTAGCCCAGCAATTTGCCCTCCAGCATTAGCCAAGTCCAGATAGTTAAGAAAGATCTAACGATACAGCGTACTTGTTCATTCCTCATTATCTGATCTTCAGGCTTACATGTTCCTGTGCTTCCCCCCCCCCCAAGATTGTAAATAGCGTTGAGGGTTCATACACTCACTTTCACTCTCTCTCATGGACTACTCAGTGTGGATAGAGTTCAACACTCAAACTGAAAGGTTTTATGGCAGGTGTAGCCAATGTGATGGTCTTCAGATGTTGCCAGGCTCCAACTCACATCATCCCCCAGCCAGCATGACCCATGGTCAGGGACGATGGGAGTTGTAGTCCAAAACATCTGGAAGTCACCTCATTGGCTTGCCCTGTTTCATGGATATTGTTGAGTTCCTCCCCTCCACCTTTATTCTGCTAAATTGGATTGCTTGTGTACTCTGTGGAGATCTGATAATTTTGATGAATGTTAAATGGTTGCATGTCTGATGGCAGAATTCCCACCCTGTGGTTGGAATATGGAATTAACGTTTGAGTTACTGGGACAAACCTCCTTTCCTAGGTGTTGAGAGTTTGGGGGTGGGGAAAATAGGACAGATCACTTAACCATGGGGGTTGATCATCTTTACTTTAGCAGGCAAAGCAAACAAAGATAAATTATATGACTGTTTCCTCAAGAATTTAAATATGCTGTTTCCTCCCCGAGTTCTTCATTAGACAGCCCAGAATAGGAAGCTCTGTCTTCTTCCTTGAGACTGCATGCTGATGATGCAGAAGATCACAGTCCTTTCTGTCCTCCCCAGTTGTTCGACTTCTCTGGAGATCAGCTTTTAAACATCAGCAGCAAATAGAGGCCTTCACATTCCTGCAATCAAGCCTTCCCCCAGACACTGCGAACTACGTGGAAAGTAGCTTTTCCCTACAACATCATTAAAAAAAATTAAAAATATGTATTAGTTGGAAATACGTTCTTAAAAATAAGTAGTCAATGAGGTGACCTCCAGATGTTGCGAACTACAACAGCCCCCATCACCCCTGGTCATGGGCCATGCTGACTGGGATTGGTGAGAGTTGGAATCCAGCAACATCCTGAAAGCACCATGTTGGCTGCCCCAGTCCAGTAAGGACGTAAGAGCCTTGCTGGATCAGACCAAGGGCACATCTAGTTCAGGACAACAGCCAACCAGAGATGTCTAGAAAGCCCATGAGCAGGTGTGGAAAGGCTGTTGGCCTCCCTGATTGTTTATCCTCTAGGAATTGTTACTAAACAAAAAGGCTCCATTTAACCATTGTGGCTAACCATTTATTTTAAAAATTATCTTCTTCTCTCACATGACATAAAACACAACAATAATACAGTAAAAATACCAGAATAAAATTAAGTAACTGAAAAAATGATATGGGACAGGTTAAAAGCAGCACTTAAAAACACAAGTAAAAGATCTGAGAGAGAAAAGAAAGAAATTGTGACCTACAAAGACTGGTTTTAGTAGCAGGTGAGTTTTCCTAGAGAGAGATTCAAGAGTTGGGGCACTACAATTGAAAACGCCCTCTAATGTCCCATCCTGCCTAATCTCTTCAGGTTCCCCCACCCTCAGAACAGTTTAATAGTTGGGCAGGCTCATGTGAGAAGATACAGTCCTTCAGGTTTCAAGTAGTTAACGGCATTAAAGGCTAAGACCACCACCTTGACTTGGGGTTGGAAATAGACTGTGAGTCTGTGTGTTTGTTTTAAAACAGTCAAGATGTGTTTCATACACATCATACCAATTAATGATTAACTGTTGTTTCTGAAGTGTCTTCAAGGGCAGTCTCATATACAGTGCATTGTAGTAATCCAATTGTGATGTTACCAGAATGTCAGCAACAGGGTCCAAGCTAATCTTATCCAGGTGAGATCATAGCTGGCATGTCAGCTGTAACTTCATGCTGTCAAGGCTGCTTGGTCCTCTAAGGCCAAATTGAATAGTATCCTTGCACTGTGAACCTAGTACTCCCCGATGGGGGAGTAAAATCCCATCCAAAGCTGGCCAACTGCCATTTATTGACACAGGCAAATGACTCTCTCTTTATTGGTATTGACCTGCAGTTTATTGGTCCTTTTTCAGGTCTGTTACTGATCCCAGACTCACTAACATCATCTCTCTTTATTGTAACTGAGCTTCAGTTTATTTATGCTTTTTCAGGTCTGTTACTGATCCCAGACACCAGTTTAACACTGGTGATTTATCCTCCAGGAATGTAACCCTTAAAAAGAGAGAGAGTAATCTAATCTAGTTGCTGTTGCTACATTCTGTGACAATTGATTCCATAAATGAACTATGTGTAGTGTGAAATTGTACTTCCTGTTTTCTTTGTTAGGCAATCAAATATAAGATGTATACTTCTATGCTGCAAATAGTACTGTTAAGGCTCATTCTGAAGAGTGTGTGTGGGAGGGGAGGGAGGCAGTAGCAATGTCCAAAACGAGATTCTCAGCATTACAGTGGAGAGCTTCTTTGAGGCCACCACGTCGCTGAAGCTAACCAGGTAGCAGATCTGGGTCTGGTCAGCACCTGGATGGATAACTGCCTGGGAACCCCACATGCATTGCCTTGAGTTCTATTATAGAAGGAAGGTGGGATATTTTTGATAAGAAAATAAAAAAAATAAATATTACTGACTCACATGAATGATCTATTCAGCAGATGTTTAGTAAATGTATAAATTTGGACATCACTGCTTCTCCTTCCAGAGAGTTTCACAGGACATGACATGCAAGAAAACCTTAGAGATACTTCAAACTGTCTGTATATTAATATTTTGCTTATGAAGGCCTGTTTCTTATTAATATTTTGTGAGAACATCAGTGTTTCGGCTATAATAATTTATCATGTTATGCATGTGTTGAAATAATTCTGGGTGTTCAGTTGGGTCCCTATTAATGGAATTCTTACCACATCTAACCCTACCGTAAGCAGTTCCATTTGTTCTATGCTATTCAATAATTAATTCTATTTTCAGTATACATATTATTGGCACAAATCAAACCCGTGTATCTTTGAAGGCTGATGGTCCATATTGTGGACAGGGAACGATTAAGTGGAAGGACAGAAGAATATAGGCGTCTAGTAGTTCACTGAAGGCAGCTTTGGAGAGAGTTCTGAATTACAAATGGAAAGGTCTGATGCTTAGCTGCTTGTGTGGGTTGCCTTGGTGAGCTGCTGTAGGGAGAGATGTTTTAACTTCGGATGAGGGCTGACTGTGTGCCCTCTGGTTCTGTGATTGTTCATTACGTTAGGTTAGATCAATAGTCTTCAGTCTCTTCAGACCTAGGACTGTCCTTCAAATCTGTTCTGCAATATGAAGCCCATTTTTAAATTGTTACTGTCTGGCTCTCCTCCCTGTCACCCCCAGTGTGATCATATTCAAAGGAGGATGGAGCTTCTGTATCTTTAATCATTAGGTTCAAGAAAGGATTTTGGCAAATGGAACTTGTGATGCAGGGATAAAAAACTGTACCTGATTAAATATCCTCTACTATACAGCCTTTAAAGGTACACATTCCCTAAAGAAAATAGTTGTGGAGTCTCAGGTGCATGATCTCACACCAATGTTGTAGATCAGGGATGGATAACCTATAGCCCTCCAGATGTTGTTGGATTCCAGCTCTCATCAGCTCTGACTGTTGCTCATGCTGGGCTGGAGCTGATGAGAGAGTTGGAGCCAAAGAACATCTGGGAGGGCCATAAGTTCCCAGTCCCTTCTCTGGATCATATTTATACTTGCATTTGCACTATTTTTAGTGCAGCTTTTTGTGTCCTTTTACTGCAGGATTTGAACTTGCTCAATAAAAGTGTGTTGTGCTTTTCTCAACTGAATTGGTTCTAGAAGGCCCAGCAGTATTTCTAAGTCTCAAAGGGAAATTAGTGATAAATGGGCACCATGGAGGGTCATGGAATTTGTAGTAAGTATTTCTGTCCTTGCTCATGTAAATAGTTGACAAGGGTATTGTGGTCCAGCACAGAATCCTTCATTCTCTTGCTTGCTCCTCACAAGTGATCAGGGGGTTCTTGTTCCAAGAACAAATAGCAAGGAGCAAGAAAAAAATGAAAATGGGAATAATTAAAGTAGTGGAGCAAAAATGGAAGTGAAGTAATTACCAGAAGGGTAGGGTAGACATACTGGTGTCACACTAACATATGTGGAGTGGTTTCCTCATATTTTTCTGTTTTCAGAAGGAATTGAATTAGATAAGGGAGAGAGTATAGATCAAGGTAATTCTGAGATCTAGGATCTACAGAGGAATTGCACTGACAGAGAGACCAAAAACATTGTGTTGACCATGGCATCTTAACTCAGCATTCTGGTTCTAGATTACCTAAACTTTGGGGAGTATTTACTGGCATATTGCCTAAGTTTAGATGAGGAAAAAAATGTCAGAAGAAAAGGAATGTTTGGAGAGGTTAAAAGTGGTGTGTTTAAGGCTTTTTCACAAGGAAGGTAAAGCACTTAATTTTGGTCTGTCTGTGGTGTTCAGGGAGTGTTTACATAGAGCGTTTGTATTTTATATCAAAGAGAAGGTGGGGAGTATTGGGAGTGGGGGGGGGAGAAGCAGCCTGACCCTTGGCTGGCATTCTCTGGAAACCCTACCTTCCTCTCCGCCTAACACTCACGTAAGGGAAACAGTTACAACAGAGCTTAGCTATTCGGGATCCCGTTCGCTCTCTTGGCTAATTTATGAGATAAGAGGTTGTTAAAGAATGTATATCAGGAAAGATGTGCAGAGCAGCTTAAAAGGAAGAACAAATGGTGTATGGGGGGATGGAATTGGATGAGTGGCTTGGCAACTCTCTGAAAATTTTAATAGCGGGGAGTTAGTGGAGGCAACTGTTTTAACAAAACTGTGGAGACAAGAGGTAGAATAGGAAATTCTAAAGTTTTTAAAATTAAAGGGTTTCTGTTGCACCGTTGCAGCCAGGAGCAAAATACAGTGATTATACGCAAACGAACAATGTCTCAGTTCAAGTGGTGGAAATGAAACCTAGCTCCTTCGATGGCATGAAAAAAATGGTACTTTATGGCAATTGAGAATCTTTACACTTCAGATCTCTTTGTAGAGTGTAAAAATAGGTAAAGCACCTGGGTTCATGCACACAGGTTTTCTTGCTCAGGTGGTTTCCTGTAACTTTCCTGTTGATGTTGCTAGTTTCTGCTCTGTGGGGCCTGGAAGTCTCCTGAGAAGGACATATGTTACAACATGAGTATGCTATCAGTGTGTGAAGGAGAGTGTTTGTATTAGTGAATGTTTAAGGCAGAGTGTGAGTTTATTTGTAGAGTCATTTGGGTATTTTAAGGATAGTTACAATATATCCTTTTTACTGTACCCCTTTTACTTTGTTTAGTGATTGTAACACTATTTACTGACCCTTATGAATGATCTTCCACACTGTTCTAAGAACTAGGACTACTGTTCTAAATCTGTTTACATACTTAAAAGTCTCAGAGAAATTAATTGTTTTAGAAGTAAGACAGGGTGGCTAGTCCCCAGTTTAGGGGCCTGATCTGGTTCCACAAACATTTTTTTCTGTTCCCCCAAGACCCCACCAATTTTGGCAGTGTCAGAGAAAAGTAGACACAGAGTTGGTGTGGGCAGATGGAATGCAAATTTCCCCCTCCCTAGTCATGAGAGTGATCATTTGAGCAAAGTGAGGGTGATAATCCCCTTCCTCACCTGTTTGGCATGGATCAGATGAGGAGGGGTGTGTGTGTGTGTGTGTCTGTGTGTGTGTAGGGTAGTCACACCCACTTTCATCCACACTCACTGTTGGCTTGCAGGCCTCTGGAGAGTTGGCCAATTGTAAATGCAGCCCTTAAGACAAAAAATATTGTAATAATCTAATAAAATGGAATAAAGGAAATGCTTTGGGGTAGGTGACTAGTGTGTTCACAGCCTTGTTCAAGCTCCATGGAGTAAGACAAATCCTTCCTGAATCCCATACTGATCAAATGTAGTGCTGAAATGAAGATTGTACACAGTTTCAGCATTTGATAAATGGTCCCCAATTTGGAATTTCTTCTGCATACAATGTGCAGACACACATTTTGCATTTTCAAACATGTCCCAACTTCCCTGAGTAAATTGATTAGAATTCTTTGTGCGTATCGTGCTTACTTGTCTCCAAGAGGCTTTGTGTATTGATTGAAATGCCAGTGTGTATCTTGTGAGGGTGAGGCTTTGATGACAGGATGGGAGGAAGAGCTGGTTATGTACGGTGGGAGAAATATGTGAACTTGTACAAAACCAGCCCAATATTAAAGCCAATTTAAGGGGGTCCCAGTTTTTATTCTCGCCTCCCCAAAGCTTCAAGAGGTCTGGATCTAGGCATCCCCTTCCATACATAGAAAAGCTCCTTCCGTTGTGGAAGAGTTTGCAATCCAGTGGAGGTTCCCATTGGAGGAATAGAGGAAAGGCATTTTTTTTCTGATGTTCCCAGGAGTTCCCTCAGATCTCCAGAGCAGGTGTATTGGGAAGTACAGGAGGCTGGAGGAAGAAGGAGCAATCAACAAATGTTGCCTTCCTCCTGCGGAAGCATCTAGTTAGCAAAGTTCAGCTTCAGCAACTTTGGATCTAACCTAATGGTAATGAGGAACAGGTTGGAAAAGTAACGTGGATGAATTAAAAATTGGGAGGGTGCCCTAAATTGTATGTTCCAATCATGTATCCCAAACCACAAAGAGTTTGGGGAAGTGTATCATCTGCCCCTGATTGATCACTCTGGGATTTAACATGGGGAGAAATTGTGGCTCTTTGAGAAATGTCAGTGAGGGAAAGCATCTCTAGTAGGTAAACATAAAGTGCATCTTTAGGTACTTTAACAGATACTGCAGCAAGCTGCAGTCAGACATATTTCCATGCTAGAAAGCTCTTTGCACATGTTGCACACTGCTGTTATTGCTTATGGCCACAGCTGACCTGGACCCATGATCCTGACAACTTTAAAATATGCTTTGATAGCAGAGCCAGATTAATTAAGATATCTCTGTTGTCGATATGTTAAGAGGTGCTCACCCACTCCACCTACCCATTTTATGTTATATTATGGTTTATTTCTAAGCTGCCTTTTGGCCAAAAAGGTCCCCAAGGCAGTTTCCACAAAATACAAGTAAGAAAAGAACAATACAAAAATTTAAGACAGCAAAATCTTAGTATTTGAAAAGAGCAACAACAACTACTCAAAGCTAAATACGTTCATCTTCCTGGTAAAGGGCAGTCCCCAGAAATATTTCAGAAAGAGCAGAAGTGAGGAGGCAAGGCAGGTGGAAATGCTTGCCCCTTGAAGGTCCCAGCATAGGCTCACCCCTGCAGCAAACACCATTAATCATGTTTGAGAGTGCACTATTATGAATCTATCTTTCTGTCCCCACTAGAATCAGCTTTATGAATCAAATGTAGGACATTTCATATCCACAAACACTTGAAGGCCTTGGCTAGATATCCAGCTCAAAAATGGCACAGAGCAGCCTATTCCTGTTCTGGTACATTGTTGGTTCCTTTTTGGTTCAGTGCTTGCCCCAATCTTAATCAAGACTGCCAAGTCTTCACTTACTCAGGACGGATGTTTCCTTTAAGAACATGGGGTTTAACAACTTCATTCTATGGTGTACTGATGGTGACAAATCCCTCCTCCATTTGACCATGGAGTGTAGACATTGTCTCTTTGACCTTGGACTTGTAATTTGTTCACCACATGTGAGGTTTATTTTGCGGGGGTGGGTAGAGGGTGAGTTTCTGTTGCCCTGAGGCTGCAAGTCAGGGCAGGATACTGACTGGGCTCCCAGGCATCTTGCTAATTTTAATCTCTTCCCTTGGTACTGAAGAGTGAGCTTCTAAATGGACCCCAAACTCATCACCAACACAACAGAAGTGCCTTGGTACAGTCAGAAAGCATTGCACTGGGTACAGCAGGATTTTACTT
Source organism: Rhineura floridana (assembly GCF_030035675.1). NCBI lineage: Eukaryota > Metazoa > Chordata > Lepidosauria > Squamata > Rhineuridae > Rhineura > Rhineura floridana. The sequence goes on from NC_084481.1 coordinate 101,425,974, forward strand.
AACTTCATTGGCATACCCCCAAGAAGGCCTGTCACGTTGCAGAACCTCCTTTGGGTTTCAGGTCTGTGGCTTTGTCTGTTGAGAAGCTGAGGCTCCTATAGGATGGCCTCTAATTTCTAGGACTGGCTCGTGCTGTGTCAGGAAATTAAGAGGCTTTCTGCAAAGTACTTTACTTAGTGGAGGAAGTCTGTGACAGAAGGGACCTGGAGAAGCTGGTACATTACAAACATATGACTGTCCCACTCTTGCTAATCGCCTCGCAAACTCAAATCCCAGTGTGTGCCTAATCGGAGTGAGATGTTGCTCAGAGGCGACAGCCTCCATGCCTGACAGCTGCCTCCTCACCACCCTGTTCCCCGCCTCTCAGAAAAAGAATAGAAAATCCTGGAGGCAGCAACAGTGGGATCAGACAAGCAAAGCAGCATAGTATAATGTTAAAGTGGGGATATTAAGGACATGGATGAAGTGTGACACTTTGGGTGTTGCCGTGCTCAGGATGCGTTGGATTAGAACAGGTAAATATTTATTTATTTATTACATTTCTACCCCGCCTTTCTTTTCATGATTGAAACCCAAGGAGGCTTACATATGGTTCCCAGGCGGTCTCCCATCCAGGCACTGACCACAACTGACCCTGCTTAGCTTCAGCAGGGTGCTGGCCTTAATACATGTAGCAATGTAGACACATTTAGCTGTACTCTTTTCTCTCTCCCCTTGCCCCTGGTCCCTTTCTGTCATTCTCAAGGTCCCAGCTGGGATGTAGTGAAAATGGATCCCTGGGATGTAGTGCAAGTCGTGGGAGCTTCGTGTGAGAACAGGTCAGGATTGGGGTAGGAAAACAGCGGTGTACATTCTTTCATGGAGATCTACATAACAATTCAGGATGAGTATGATGAAGAACTGGGATGTTCTTCTCAGTCTGGGAAGTCTAGTAGCTTTGAAGGAAATGTCTAAAGGAGCCTCTAGGCTTTGGAAAGGTGAATGTAATCCATTAGGAAAGATATTACGGAACTGAAGATGCCAGTGGTTTGGAGAGAGTGTGAGGGAGGAGAATGTTAAAGATTACCTTTTCTAAGCAACTGGGGTGATGGCTGGGACTGATGTGGCTTTAATAACTGTAGAACTTAAAGCATTTCTCAGAGTTCTTTGCTTAACAGTTAGTTGCAAGAGTGGTGATTGTAGTTGAATAAGCTCTTCCTCCTATTGGAATCCTCTCTCCCTTCCTTGCTCAAGATGATGAGTTCCTGGAGATTTTGTCTGGCTTTCTCAGTGTGAATCAAAGTGGGCAAATCCTAGAAAGACTTTCTATCTCTTTCTCTAAGACAGTGGTTTTGAAACGTTCTACCTTGAGGGAACCCTTTCTGCATCAGTTGGTCTGCCAAGAAACTCTCACATGGTAGGGAAGATTCTGGAGAGCGTTCCAGGTCACACACTGATTTCAAGTGGGATGCTGTCCATGTCTACTGGGTCTCAGTGCTGCATCACATGTAAGGATGCAGAACACACCCCTTTAAACAAAGATTGATGGTGATGAAATTGTTTGTTTTGTGTATATGCCACACTTCTTCTCAGAAACTATGGATGGCCTACATGCCAGTCTGTTTCCAAGTCCATTCAACATGCTGGTTTTGAACTTTAGTCTTTAGCTTGGGACCAGGTTATCATTGCCTCTTCCCACATGTAGCAATGTGGATCTGAAGATTGCCTGCAGAGGCCTGTCTCAGGGTACCTCTACCAAGTGAGGTGTGCTGGGTGGATACTAGAGAGAGGGCCTTTTTGATGGTGACACCCCTGCTGCAGAATGCTCTCCGCAGAGAAACTCACCTGGAACCTACTTTGAAGTCATTTAGGTGCCAAGTAAAAACCTTTCCATTTTTCTAGGCTTTTTAAGATACCTTAAATTCCCAGAACACTGTTTTGAATACTGCTGCTCTTTTGAGTATCCAAAAGCATCTGATCAAAGACAGAAGTTTGTTCAAACAAACTTTATTCCATCAGAATATTCCTTAGAATCAAATCATGGCATACTTGTCTCCATATCTCAATTCCTGTTACTACTTTTCCAGGCTAGGTGAATTTGACCCTATTCATGCATGCAGTTAGTGGCATTGTAGCTTCTTAGAAAATGTAGTCTTGTGTACCACATGGTAAATGAAATATGTAAAGCAGCTCCTTGTTTACTTCTAGTTGTTTTCACGATGCCATTGCAATTATACTTCTCTCCTTGCACCACCTTTTCTTGGTGAAAATTGCTGGAGTTGCACAGAGGACAACTAATATGAAGCATGCAGTTGCACTTTCAAATGCTCATGTTGCGTGAATCCTGCATTGATTTTGTCTAGTGTATAAAGTGCCTCCAGTGGATGGAGACTAGAGTCCTAGCTTAGGGTTTGATTCACGCAACCACCTGGGCACAAGGTGGCTATATGAAGTTGTCTTTTAGCCTCAATGCCCAAAATGCGAGAGAGGAAATCTCAAGACGCTGCAATTGGGATTTTATTTGCAAGTAAAATTTAAATTCTTGGGCTTTTTGACAAATAAAATCCCAATTATGGCATCCTGAAATTTTATATTTCTCATTTTGGGGTCATTTTGGATGCTTACCAGTTTTTGCTATTTTTCCTTACTTTTTAGCCTCAGTGCCTCATCGATAAAACGGAAGTAAGAGGAGCCTGCTTCACAAGGGTTCTTGTATAAATAAAGAAGCTAACATCATCCACCTTTTTAAGTTTTGGAGATGTTGCTGACTAGGATTCGCACATAATTAGAATAGCCCAACTTTCTAACACAATAAAATAATATGACAATTAATTTTGAAGCCTGTGTCTGAACCCTGATTCTTTGTGGTAGCAACAACTGCAACAATTTATTCATGATGAGAAGTTTGCTCATCAGTGTTTTTTAAAGTGCTTGTGCTCTGTTATACTGGGCCATGGCAACCCAGATTTTTATTTTCGTAAGTGGTTCCAGTTCCAGATGTTTGTTCAGTTCATATCCTCTACATGTGAGCTGCCTTTGCCTCTGGTAACTTGTCTGGCCATTATTCAGGCCAGGGGCTAAACAATCCATTTGAGATGCCCCTTAAGTCTTGCAAACTCAAAAATTACAGATATTTTGTTTAGATATTAGTAAAACTATATGATAGTAATACATGATTTGAATCAGTTCCTAGGCTGAAGTATATGAGGACTAAAGGTCTTGGGTCTGTCTTCTTATTGTGCTCTCTCTCTCTCTCTCTCTCTCTCTCTCTCTCTCTCTCTCTCTCTCTCTCTCTGTGTGTGTGTGTGTGTGTGTGTGTGTGTGTGTGTGTGTGTGTGTGTGTGTGTGTGTGTGTGTGTGTGTGTGTGTGTGTGTGTGTGTGTGTGTGTGTGTGTGTGTGTGTGTGTGAAGCAAACAACTTTATATACTCCTACAGATTCTTCCGAAGAACATGCTTTACTTCTGATCCAAACACAAAAATGTGTCTCACAAGAAAAATTGCATCCAATGAAGTGAAGTTTTTTCAGAGATCTCTGATCACCTTTTTAGAGACAGATCAGTCTCATTATCTATAGCAAACAGAGGGACTCCCGGAAGTGACTTGCTTTGGTAATACTGACTGGAGCAGCCAGTTCAGAAGTAGGGTCCAGGACGCAGGGATCTATGAGCTCTGCTTAAAAAAAAATTGCCTAGGAAACTGTTTTACATTGAGTCAGACCATGGGTTTTTCTAGCTGTCTACATTGACTGGTAGTGGCTGTCCAGGATTTCAGACAGCCCTACCGAGAGATGCCAGGGATTGAACCTGAGACCTTTTGCAGGCAAAGGGTGTGCTCTTCCACTAAGCTTTGGCTCTTCCTTATGGTAATCCAAATTGTGCCAAGAAAAGCTGGATTTCTGCAGCTTATTTGGATAGTGCAAATTAAGCAACTTTGCATCCAAGCTCATTTTGCATAATTTATTATGCTTCTGCAAGCCATGCAATGAAACCCACCCCTTTACTGCTCAGGGTCCCACTATTTTATGCATTTCCTGCATGCTTTCAAGTGTATCTTTGCTGCCATAATAGCAAGAAAGTAGCTTTAAAAACAAAACTCAAAAGCTGATATTCTTCGAATCCTTATTTGTGTGACCGTTACAAAAAAACACATACTGTATTTTTCCGAATTGCAAGTATATACTAGTACTGTGTGTACTGTTCTTTAAAGATGAGCTCCTATTCTTGCATTTACCTTGCACTTTCCCCCCCTGAACATATAATCATAGAGTTGGGAAGTACCTTTAAGGTCATCTAGTCCGATCCTTTGCTGATGCTGGAAAACTCCTGCTCATGCTGAAAAGAGATTTGTTCCCTTCATGTAGTAAAAATGGAAGCGAGTGTTCAGGGGTTCTTAAACTGACCGTGAAGTTCTTGCCTCTTCACTCACATGGGTGTATGGAAAAACAATAAAACAGTTGCCTTCATGTGTGGAGATGATGCAAGAGCATTTTTTTCTGGATGTATGTTTATTAAGCAGCTGTAACTTGCCCTAGAAATGTCCTCAACACTCCCTTGTAGTTGTACATTGTAGGAGGAGTTTGGCAATAATGGACAAACTGTGTCTTGTGTCATTTCAGTCTTCTCACTGCAGATGCCCCAATAAGCATCTGCATAACACCAATTGAAGATGATAGATCTAGGGTGGCAGTGAAGAAGTTATGTCGTGATGTGCCCTCTAAGCTAAGTCTCCATAGCACATTTTGTAGTAGCCAATGCATCCCTTCCTCTCTGTGCTGGATCTATGCTACCAGCAGTTATCGATTGCGTACCAAGCACACAAGCATTATGTTCTTGGTAACCTCCCATCCCTTTTTTGAAAAGCAAAAACTCCATTGGAAATTTTTTGCTCTGTGGGTGTGTGTACATCCTGTGAGGGCACCTGTGAGCCTGTGCAGTTGGTGGAGTATCCTGGGTAATTCACTGCTTCCCTACAAAGATGATGTTGATTGGCTGGGTCTTTGCCCTTGGACTTTGTGCTGTTTCTGATAAGAACCCCAATGAGCTAAATGAAGCTGAGGAATTATTAACTCAGTGTGTTTGGTGCCAGAGAACAGGGCAGAAAAGGAGTGGCTCTCCTCAGACACAAACAAGACCCTAATGCCACACTAATAAGTTATTGCTTACAATTGCACATAGTGTTATCCTCCCTCTGGCCAAATCTGCTTTTCTCATTTCTCAGATGCGTCTGAATAGTCCCCCTCCCCAATTCCACTGCTAACAGGTACAATGTTGGAGATGATATAGTGTGATGATCACTGAGCTAGATACAGGCAACAGGAGAACTGCAGGTGCTAAGGAGGACATTGTTGTCTCTACCTTCCGTGCCCACAGCTGCTTTGGGCAACCATTATGTCCCTGATCCCCATATGCTGTGGGGGGGGGGACTCAGGCCTGGGGGCCAAATGTGGACCTCCAGGCTTATCTGGCCCTCAGGACTCTTTATTGCCCATGCCTCCTCCCCAGCCCACATCCTCTTGGCACCCACTCCTACTTGGCACCCACTTTCAGGTTTTTGCTTGGCTGGAATGTGTCCTTGAACTGTAATAAAGTCTCTTGTTTGCATGGATGGAGAGATTTATATGTAGAAGCCTATGGCTTTTTTGTGTGGCTGGACTGAAGCCTACTGTACAAAGATAAAAGTCACATCAGTTGCCCTGCCCAACACTGGTATATCACCCCCAGGAGGTTAGCACCTAGGGAATATGGCCCTTTGGTTGAAAAAGTCTCCCCACCCTTGCCCTTAAGCATTGAAATTCCTGTTTGCTTGCAGAGAGGTGGTCCTAGTCATCTTCATTTGGTTGATCCTATGCCTTTTCTACCCTGCAGCATGATTGTGTGGCTAGGGTAGGCTACCAATCTCACTGGGAATATTAGACATTTCCCAACCAACTTTCCCTCTAATTCCTGTCCCGTCTTCATTTCATCCCCCTTCCTAAGTTAAGGACACCTTGGCACTGATCTTGAAGGTTGCTTCTGTTGTCACTAGTCCCTCCACCAACCTTGGACTGGTGCAGATATGTTCCTTTTGCTGTATTCCTGGGAACCCCCTGCTATACAGCATCTTTCTCAAACATGTGCAACTTGGGTTTAGAAGGCTTGTAACTTCATGGCTGACCCACTTACTAGGTCATAGGAAGCTGAGTCAGGCCATTGGTCCATATAGCTCATATTATACTGAGTGGCAGTGGCTCTCTAAGAGGCATCTCCAGGAGACTCTTTCAGCTTTACCTGGAGATGCCAGGGATTGAACCTGGGACCTTTTGGTTATGCCATCTCATTCCAAGAAAGCCAGCTGGCCATGCTCAGTTTGACGGGTTTTTCCTTGTTTACCTCCTCTGCTAGTTGGAATGTAGAAATGCAAAACTAGGAAAGGACAGCTAATGAGTGTAAAGACAGACAGGGTCAACCCACACACATCGCAGTCGTGATGGCTGAATGCAGAGTTGTTAAGGGGGGATTTCCGTCTCCACATGTTTTTGTATTCTATATTAGCTGGGTACGTTTGTTGCCTTTGAACTGTACAAATACAGTGGCACATATACTGACTGTCAAGTTCGTGTGCGTAAATGTTTGAGAGTTAGCTTTCTGTCAGCACTGACCTGCAGTAAAACGCTACTTGTAGAGAAGTCTGTGGATCATTAGCATCCTCATGGTAATGAGATGTCTCAGTGGATGGTGTCTCATGCTGGGGAGCCCTTGCTTACTTGGAACAGCTTCTGCAGCACATTTTGAAGAATGAGGAAGCAGCGTGCATCTCTGATGGAAGGGATACCCGCTCTTAAGAGGAGTTGTAATATGATGCCTCATGTTGGCTGCTTATCTCATTGAACTTTGTCTGAAACATTATTGTCATGACTTAAAATGGCAGGAGAGGAAACTTCAGCTATGGAACTTGGAGTCTGTGAGTCTGTAGCTATAAAATACAAGTGCTGAGTGACAGTGTGTTTTGTTTCCTTGTTCTCCTGAGGTGGTTTATGCATTTTGGTTGCCCCATAACAATCAGAATCTGTTATGCTGAATATTCTTCAATTCTAGTCAAAGGAAAGATCAACAATTACATTTTTTTTATTATATTTCCTCCCCCCCCCCTCCGGATTACAACATGAGGAAGAGAATTGCACATAGATGAATGAGCCAATACCCATTAAGGCCACAGGGCAAGAAAAGGTATACTGATGTTTTGCACTGTGGCTGCTGCAAGCATCTATCAGGGGACCCAGGGACTGTTATAGTTCAACTAACAGATTGCTCTATCATGCCCAGTCGAGTATGCCTACCCAGTAGAAGGTGTGCCCCCCTCCCAATTCAGGACAGACAAGCGTGTTTCTTCACACAATACACACAACTTACAGAAATCACTAACACAAGGTATGGTATGGGTCACTGACTTAGATGGCTTTAAAAAGAAAGTAGGCTAATTTATGGTGAATCTGTACCTACACATACACAGAGAAGGAGCTTTGCCACCAGGCCATGCTTTTTCCTGACATGTATGGTATTGGAAAGCGTTCCTTTTGAATACCATAACAACACTAATGCATAACTAGTTCCACTCTTGTTTCTTCATATATAGCCTGTTTGTCTATCTTAATGAAATATTTATGAATAAGCTAAAATGTTTAACACTTAATAAAGAAAATCTGAATAACCCTATTGAAAGGGGAATATTTAGCAGAATACTAAAAATATCAAGAAGATGTTTATGTCAAGAAGCATGTGTAGTACAGACGTAAAACTCCTCATTCCCATCTGCAGGAGACAAATTCCACCCTTCTAAGATTTTTTTCTTCCCTTATTTTTTAAGCACAAGATGTTTCTTCTAAGAATACACTGCTTCTGAAATAAAACACATAATGATATGAGACTATTGAGGCATATTTAAGGGGCATTTTTATTCATATAGGCTACTTTCTTAAGAATAAAAAAGAATGGAAAAGAACTGATTAATTAAAGAAATTGAGATTCATGAAAATAATGCATCTGTAGAGAATAAAATTAAAGGTAAATCAGATGCAGTTCAATTTCAGGATTACTTTAGACATGAAAAGGCAATTATGTATTTTACGCAAAGTGGCTCAAATTCAGCAATATGCTTGGATGTATAAAACCTAAATCAGTTTCCCACCAAACTTTGAGATGTCGCAATATGTATTAAAAGTTCTAAGGCCACCTATGTAAACAATCCAAAAAGTATGATGAAAAGCAGAATGACAAGAATTAATTTTGTAAATCCTTAAAGGAAGCCAATTTCTATTCATTGTTAGAAATGTATTGGATTTTCCTTATATTCGAACTTGAAAATCAGAGTTCAACATTTTGCTTTTCATGAATGATGTTGCATTCATTATGAGCAAAAAAAGTGCAAAATTGAAAGAGGTTTTTATGAGTCTGACCCAACTGCGCAGCTGGGGCTGTGTATATACAGTCCCATCAGATAACCAGCAGTCACACCAATCCGCTTCTTGGGAAGGGAGAGCAGTGGAGACTAAATCCAGATGCTTGTTCCCCCTCCCAATGACTGATCAGCTTTATCACTTATTTTTCTGACAGTGGCTGTTTATGTGCTGGGGGTGGAGAAACCATGTGCAGCGTACCCATTTGCATGCAGGGGTTTCCATTTAGCTGGAGCTATTCAGGAGGAAGCATGTTTACATATGCTTATGTAACCCATTTGTACATAAAATGCAGGATGCATTAAAATGCAGTCAGATAGGTCCTAGGTGATTACACTGCAACAATTTAAATTAAGATCATTCTAAAATGTATATTACTACTTAAGCATATTGACACAAAAAAACCCTCTATATCCTGTCAATATTAAGAAAATACATTTGGCATAAATAACACTGAATTTCTGGCAAAGTGTTTGAGGCTCTTGGCCAAGGTTGAAACTGCTCTTCCTGGCCTCTGCAGTATGCCCAGGGTAAACACACTGGGTGTCTGCACTCTTAGTGGTCTCCAGATTACAAGTGCTTTCTAAATTATACATAGTGTATTTAAATTATAAAACCATGGATTTAGGGTTAAAACACGGGGGAGGTGAAAGCTTTAATGCTTTTGGAAGTGCATTTCTAAATCCATGTCTTCTGGTATACCATAAATATAAATGAGACAGATTTTTTTTTAAAAAAAGTTTCATCTGTAGCACTTATCTGCCATATTAAGGAAAATGAGACTTTCAACAGTCCAAAATGGATACTGAAGGTAGTATTTACTTAAGGCATGTCCTTTTCTTTTTGGCTTTATTGTCACTTGTTAATATATTTAATACGCTACTGGGTTGTAATTATTTTACTTATTCTTGGTGGAATTGCTTACATAAGTAAAAGAAGTGGTTCCTCCAAAACTTTACATTCTGTCAACAAAACCTGGTTATGAGCTGCACATTACACTTAATCAGGGTAATTCAAATGTAATGCCAAACTAAGTGTTACATGCTCACGTCCTGAACAACATTGAGGCATGCATGTTCCTTCCTCCTTTCATGAACAGTAATTCACTCTCCCTATTCCTGGTTTGAAGTAAACCCATAATTTGAGGGTTCAGATGAACAAAACAGTGACTTGTCCTTGCCCTAAAAACCAGCATCAAACCCTGGCTTGCAATCCCAGTTTGCAGGGCAAGTGCAAGCCTTCTTTTGCTTGCTTAGATGAAACAGCAAACTAGGTTGTCTCAAAGGAGGGAGGAAATCATGGTATTTGAGGGCATATGTAAGTTTGTGGTCTTTCAAGGCTTAGTATCATAGCACCAAACTATGGTGTTAACGTCTGAACCACTGCTCCATGTGAAGAGTAACCTAGCTAGAACCTAAACAGAACTCTGAAGGCTTCCTGATGCCTTTCTCTGGGAGCAAGTAAAGCTTATGGGACTTGATGTCATATTTGCATGGAAAGAAAAGTTGCTGGCCAGTTATGGTTTTCCCTCTTTAACTCTCTGGTGGAGGGAGCCACAAATTTTGGGTGTGCTTGGAATTTGACCTCTGTTTATAGAAGCTAATGAGACTTGGCTTACTTCTTGTTCCATAGAGACAAAAATATCAGGGTTTTACAGTGAAGGAGTGACAAGAAATTGTGTATATGTGTGTGTATGCGTGGAGAGTAAGCTCTCCTCTCCAATCCATTATCATGATGCTGCATCCTAACACAAGGTGCAGCCTGGTACTGTTTTGAAAAACATCACCCCCCTGCCTGCGCTTAAAGAATGTGTTACTTCTGTGGCTGACTTACCACTGGTGACTTACCACCAGAACATGAGTCAATAGCTAATCTTTCATAGCAGATGGGAGGAGGAGCAACAGGAAAGATTAACAAATCCATTCGCCTCTGACCTTATCCTCACTGTTAGGTTTGTAAATCCCTAATCCATGGTTGCCTAACCTTTTTGACAAATATGTCCAAATTCAGATTCGCGGTGTGAAACTCCACCATGCCTTAGGATGGTTTGTATGATTAGAATGTAGGCAGGCAGTGCAGGCCTTGTTCAGCTGGACACCAGGTTGAGCACTCATGCCCCAGTTTCCCTCCTTGCCTTCTCTGTAAGTAGGGACTCTCACCTCTCTTTTCTGTACAGCTCCTCACTCATATTAGAAGTGTAGCAGTGATGCTAAGAAATGTTATCTTTCTAAGATGTGGTAGTTGGCTTGTTACCTTCATCTGCCTTGCAAAAGGTTTTCAAATCCACTCCTCTGCCCACTTATCAGCCTCCCCTCCATCTGTTCTGTTCCACCTTCCTTTCTGCCCACCTCAGTGCTATTTGCTTGCTAGAAAGAGTATTGCATGACTGCCAGAACTCCTTCTCCAGGCTAGTGTGTAATCCCCCTCCATGGGTTTAGATTATGATTTAAAAGTGGCACTCAAAGCAGTAAAAGCAAGCGTGTGAGGCGCCTTCCTGTGGAATATGTCCTGTGAGAACTAGTGACAATTCCAGTACCATGGACAGCAGAGTTGTCCTTCAAGAGCTTCCCAAATGCTAACTTCTTTTGCAAAAACAGGAGATCAGGGAAATGGCACTCAACCATCTCCTTGCTTCCTTGTTGCTGTTTGTGCATTAATATTGGCATGCTTGCCCGCAGGCAGTTTAAATAATTGGAACTTCAACTATAAGCCTGCTGACTGAACAATCATTGATAAGATTTGGTAAACCTTATCAAACCCTCTCTTCTTATTTTGGATCATGTCTGAAGAGTTCATATCAGCCTGCTTGCATAAAACGTGAAACTAAAGCTGTTTTTCAGTACTAATTTATTTATTTTGTTTATTTATTACATTTATATACTGCTTCATAGCCGAAGCTCTCTGGGCGGTTTACAGCAATTAAATGGTGTCTAATTGTGATTTCCCTCATTATCCAGAATAGATGGAAGAAGCACAGCTCAGGTTGGCACACTAATGTTTGTACTGAATGTGGGAGGGGGCCACAGAAGCCTCCAAAATTAGGGCTCTAAAAGTCTCCAAAAATCCAGATTCTGGACCTAGAGAGAGATTACAGCTCAAAAGAATATGCCTTAGACTTACAACATGCAAATTGTAAGGAAACATCCTCCCTGCCCTCTTGAGACTTCCTTATGGGTATATCAGCACAGAGTATGATATGTACTTAAAACATCCTGGTCACAGTTCAAGCCATCATGAATGCAGCACCTACATGGATAGAATTCCAATGGAGCCCTGTTCTCTGTTTACCCATGCTCATGCAAGCAGCATTATAAGCCACTAGGAGGAATAGTATACATGTGTATCACCCATATCACCATCTAGCCCTCCTCTCTACTTAGTTTAAGTTATTCATGCTTCAGGACATGAGTTATTTGTACTGAGATGAGAGGAAGGGCTGGATGGGAATATGGGAGATTTGCATAGACCTTCCATTAAACCTAATCGTGCATTTTCCATTCACAATTATGTGGAGGGAGGGAGGAGGAAATAGGGCTCTGTGTTGTGCTAACGGTGGACTAGATTGTGCTCACTGTGAGACAGGGGTATACTACTCTGCCTCCATCTCCAGTCATGTCCTCAGTTAGAGCTCCACTGCTAGGTTTCCTTGTATGAAGATTAGTACCCAAATAAAAGGTACCAGTTTTGCTCTGATGCTGCTGAAATGGGTTAGTTTTAGTGCAAATGTCTTGCTAAAATATAGTTAAAGCTGACAAGGGAAGGAGGGGTAAACACCTGCAAAAATCTCCTACCTTAAATGGGGGAGTGATCTCCTTTGCAACTTCTTCTAAGCCATAACTAAAGTGCTGTAAATGCAAGATAACATTCAGATCATTAGCTTAGAGAAGAAATTAGTGGGAAGAGGTATATTAATGGTCATTGTTAGGGCTGATTATGTAATGCTTGATCAGTGCTTTGAAAGTAGGGCTCAAAAGAAAATATTTTGCAGCTGATACCAAGACCTTTCCACACTTACCATTTATAGTGGTATGGCTGCTGGGTGTTTCCCCCCCAGATTTTTTGGCATGCTGTCACATGATGCCATCATTTTGTTGTTGTTATGTGCCTTCAAGTTGATTACGTCTTATGGCGACCCTATGAATCAGTGACCTCCAGTGGCATCTACAAAATACACAGAATAAGTAGCTGCCCAAATATGCAAAGGAAAATGAAAAGCACTGTGGCATGCAACTGAAATGAAAACTAGCAACACAATAAAAATGAGCACAATGACTGTAAATAACAGAAGAGATAAATATACTGAGAGGCCCAAAACATGGGACCTGAAACAACAATATGTGACAATACAAAATGCTGCCACAGTGAATATAGTAACATGAAAAAATATACAAAGATGACAGGCAATTAAAAATGACACAATAATACAAAGATGACAGTTATTCCAGATTGTTAGACTGTTTCAGTGCTTCTTCAGACATTCATAATTACTTTTTTCAGACATTCATAATACTCAAATTTCAGCAGCCAGCCTTGAGTCTCCCACAAATATCAGTTAAAATGTGAGAAATGTTACCCACATATAAGTCTATGAACAGTAAAGGTATTTACACAACATACTCAAAGTGAAAGTACAGAAATACCTCCACTGAAGAGAATGCAATGCTGATGTGTAATGCCAGGTCTGTAGTACAAAAAACATCTACCATCCGTGATGTGATCTTGGATGAATGTGCAGACCTGGCATGTATTACGGAGACCTGGTTGGATGAAGCCTTAGCTCCTATTCTTGAGGCCATGTGTCCACCAGGTTTCCGCTATGCACAGCAGCCGAGGGTGGGAAGGCGGGGAGGGGGAGTGGCAGTTATTTATCGAGAGTCGTTGATCTTTGCCAGACCTCCCCTTCGTGGGACTAACTTCATTGATTGTATGGACTGGAGGTTGGGCTTGAAGGGCAGTTTAGGGATCCTGCTCGTGTACCGCCCACCCCGCTGCATGGCAGACTCCCTGGCCGAGGTGATCTCGGATGTGCGAATGTTGTCCCCGGAGCTGTTAGTTCTGGGTGACTTTAACATACACGCCGAGACCACTCTCATCGGAGCCCCTCGGGATTTCCTGGAAACCATGGCTTCCTGGGAACTGCGCCTTAGTAATATTGAGCCCACCCATGTAGCCGGTCATACTCTTGACCTTATATTTGTCCCGGGGGGGAGGGTAGTGTGCTGAAATTAGGGGTTATTTCTTCTACCCCTGTGTCATGGTCAGACCACTATCTGGTAAAGATGGATCTCTCGATGCCACATGCCCTCCGCAGGGGTAAAGGTCCTATTAGAATGGTCCGCCCCAGGCGCCTGATGGATCCAGATGGTTTCCTGACGGCGCTTGGGGAATTGGAACCTGCTGAAGGTCACCCGGTCGAAGCCCTGGTGATGGAGTGGAACGAGAGGATCGCCGGGGCGTTAGACCGAGTGGCTCCAAAATGTCCTCTCCCCCTGAACAGAACTCAAGTAGCACCATGGTACACACCACGGTTGCGTACTTTGAGACAGGAGGTGAGATGACTAGAGCGCCGGTGGCGGAAGTCGTGCTCCGAAGATGCTCTGACACAGGTTAGAGCAGCAATAGCTGCCTACCAAGTGGCGGTATGGGCAGCAAAGAGGGAATTCTTTGCTGCCTCTATTGCATCAGCAGAGTGCTGTCCCAGGAGGTTGTTCCAGGTGGTCCGAAGCCTGGTTGGTCCAGTTGCTCAGGAACCCTTGGAACAGTCCAAGGCCTCCTGTGACAACTTGGCAAAGCACTTTGCTGATAAAATCGAGCACCTGAGGAGCTCGATTCCGTGCGCCGTGGATACAGTGAGTGAGCAAGAGTTGGCCAGTTGCAAACCGGTCAAATGGGATCGATTTCGGCCTCTTCCTGCTGAGGATGTGGACAAGGTGCTCTCATCTGTAAGGCCTACCACTTGTCTACTTGATCCTTGCCCGTCGTGGCTCCTTATGAGCTGCAAAGAGAGATTGTGCGAGGGGATCAAGGCAATGGTTAATGCATCCTTGCAAGAGGGTGTTATGCCACTAGCCCTCAAGGAGGCTATTATAAAGCCCATCTTAAAGAAGTCCTCCTTGGATCCCCAAATATTAAACAACTTTCGCCCAATTTCGAATCTACCATTCTTGGGCAAGGTCATTGAGCGAGTGGTGGCTAATCAGCTGCAGACACACTTGGATGAAACGGATTATCTAGATCCATACCAATCGGGTTTCAGGACTGGACATGGAACTGAAACAGCCTTGGTCGCTCTGGTAGATGATATGAGGAGGGCATTAGATAGGGGAGAATTCACCTTCCTTGTCCTCCTAGATCTCTCAGCGGCTTTTGATACCGTCGACCACGGTATCCTTTTAGATCGCCTGGAGAGTCTGGGATTGGGAGGCACGGTTTTACGGTGGTTCCATTCCTTTCTCTCCGATAGGCGTCAACAGGTAGCATTGGGTGATGAGGTTTCAGACCCTTGGCCTCTCAATTGTGGTGTGCCACAGGGTTCTATCCTCTCTCCCATGCTATTTAACATCTATGTAAAGCCGCTGGGAGCGATCATCAGGAGATTTGGGCTGCAGTGCCACCAATATGCGGATGACACTCAGCTCTATCTCTCATTCAAATCTTCACCGGAGAGGGCTGTGGAGACCGTATCCAAGTGCCTGGAATCCGTGAGTGGATGGATGGGCAGGAACAGGCTGAAGCTGAACCCTGACAAGACTGAGGTACTACTTGTGGGAGACAAGGGAAGGTTGGGAGATGTTGACCTGGTGTTTGGCGGGATGAGGCTGCCCCTACAGGACCAGGTCCGTAGCCTTGGGGTCATTCTTTATTCCAAGCTGTCCATGGAGGCTCAGATTTCGGCCGTGAGCCGGGCAGCTTGGTATCAGTTACACCTTATACGTAGGCTACAACCCTACCTCCCTGTTCAACAGCTCCCACTCGTAATACATGCCCTGGTCACCTCTCGATCGGACTACTGTAATGCGCTCTACGTGGGGTTACCCTTGAAAACGACCCGGAAATTGCAACTTATACAGAATGCAGCGGTGCGCTTACTTACCAACAGCCGCCGCCGTGAGCACATTACGCCGGTGTTATTTGATCTACACTGGCTGCCGGTTGTTTTCCGGGCCCGATTCAAGGTGTTGGTATTAACCTTTAAAACCCTGTACGGTTTCGGCCCAGTTTACCTGAAAGAGCGCCTCCACCGCCACCAATTATGCCGCCCGACCAGATCAGCCACGCAAGGTCTTCTATCAATCCCACCAACCAAAACAGCTAGGTTGGTGGGTACTAGGGAGAGGGCTTTTTCTGTGGTGGCCCCCACTCTCTGGAACTCTCTCCCGTTTGATCTCCGACATGCCCCTTCCCTGGATGTATTCCGCAAGGCCCTGAAGACGTGGCTATTTCAACAGGCCTTTGAGATCTTTGGGATGGGTTAATCTCCATGATTTTGTCATCTATTATATGCTGTATATGTAAATGTTTTTATAAATGTACTGATGACTGTCCAGTATTTTATTTATTGAGATTAATGTGACTGCATTTGATACTATTGTATTTTATCCCATTTTAATGTACGTCGCCTAGAGTGGCTATCTGCCAGATAGGCGACACACAAATTAAATATTATTATTATTATTATTATTATTATTATTATTATTATTATTATTATTATTATTATTATTATTATAAGTTGCCAATACTGTAACTCAACCACTGTCTTCTTGTGGGGGTGATATGCCCTACAATTACATACATCATTAAGTATGTATGATAAAGCATCTAACCATTTACATACCTCATGTGAGAAAATAGCACTTCTAATTGGGATTTTGGCAAGTTTCATTTTTCAAGTTACCGCAGTCTCATGCTCTTATCATTGTTCAGCATTGCAGTTGGATCAGTGTGTGGCTTGTTTTCCCTCGCATGCATTCAGTTGGGTTCCTGTTATAGTCACCTACATCAGTGTCATTTACCTGGTCTCTTTAACTGTTGCCAGCAGCAGAACTTGATTATACCATAATTACAGCGGAGATCTCAGCTTGGTTCAGAGCAGGGTTTGCTTCTCTCCCAGTGGCTGTTTTTTCACATGAGGTATGTCAATTGTACCACTATAAATGGTAAGTGCAGAAAGGCCTTAAATTGAGAGTATCTATGAGCAGAAGTGAGGATAAAGAAATAATCCCAAAATACTTTTTAAAGCCATATAAAGCTAGGTTTAAATTACCAAGTCAAAGTATCAGCTGGTATATTCAGGCCTACTTGGTTGCACTACCATCTTGGAAAAAACAACTAGATAACATATATTCAAGCACTAGGGTCTGATGACAGGAAAGAGCCTCTTGAACAGATGGGCAATGAGGAACTGAGAGTTGCTGGTAGGAATATAATTATGAGTTTGGACTATCTGGCAGTAAACATACTGCAATAAAAATTGCCTACTCTTCAACTGTCAGATCATTTATATTCCTGCTCCATATTGCAGTGACTGGAACATTGCAGTCTCATGTGACCATAAAAACATATTGTGTCTTCATAAGACTATAGGAGAAGACTGAATAGGAAGGGATGGAACTTTGGGGAAAACTAAGGGTGAGATCCAGCATAGGGCAAGCAGGCATCCACTCATGCAGTTGGGCTTCTTGTTCCTCTCCTTCCCTTGCAGCCCCCATGTCTCTCCAAAATCTGCTACAGATCAGATTTGGGGGGAATGCGAGGAGCTTGTTTCAGCTGAGCAAGTGGATTTACATTTTGCAAGCAGATGGATAGCACTGGATGTCATCCTAATATAGCAAGTTGTGTACAGTGTGGAAACGTTGTTGTTACTCGCCCTTTATCAGCAGGTTCCAGGGTGTGTTAAACAACTTAAAGTTCAGTATTAAAAGCAGCTAAAACAAATTTTTTGTTTGGTCATAGCTTAAGTGTCCTGAAGTTGCTGTAACAAATTGCTCTCACTATATCCCATAATTGGAGCTGGCACCCTGAGGATGCAAGTACTTGCTTGTACATGAAAAATGACAGGACAAAATCCTGATGACATTCTAAAATCCAAATTTTTCATTCATTGAAGTGCATTTATGAGTGGAAATACATGTTACAGGAGATGTTGAAATTTGAATCCCAGTGTCAAGGTTTCCTGAGGTGATAACACTTCTCTTGTGTCCAGGCATCATTAGGGTGCAAGTTTCACCAGCCACTAATGGTGTGGCTGGGACTGGAAAAATGCACAGGTCTGAACATCATGATATAGGCTGATACTACTCATTACTACTACTACTATGTATTGTTTTTAATGATGTTTTTATTGGTTTTAAATTCTATCATGTTTTTGTATGTTGTAATGTCTCCTTATACACTTTTATGACAAGTGTGGCTTATAAATATTTTAATAAACAATAATAATAAAAAATAAATACATGGGAGTCTGAGGAAAACTTGATAGGGAGATACTATTTTCAATGGCAGCTCTGTGTCTTCCCATAATGTGTAGCTTTGTCACTCTCATGATGAGAATTATAATTTCAAGAGGGCTTATGCTTTGGGCTTCTGAAGGTTTATATTTAGCTAATCGCTTGGTTTAGGAGACTCATGTCTTACTGATGAGCAATTATGGATATACATCTTTTCTGCCTCCCTTCCTTTCTCTCCCTTGCAAGAGAGTGACCTGTAATTGCTATTCTGATAGGGTGACCATATTATAATGGGACAGAATTATTGTCCTTCATGAGTTGTAACCAAGACAGAAGTTCCTCACATGCAGCTTCTCAAATCACAGTGATACAATGATCGGAGGGGAAACAGCCCCTGCTTAGTGTTGCTCTACTTTAGACTCTTAAAGATACAGAAGCCCTGAGCTGTGTATAACGTAATCACCCTAATTCTATGAAGGATAATTATATTTCTTATACAGCTAGGTAGGGATAAATGGGAATAAACCTCCAAGTTCTCGTGCTCTGGAAGAAATACTTCATACAGCATATTGGAAGGGTGGAAGGGAAGGGACATCGAGGCTTTGGACTGATCGTTCAAGAATGGTAGGATTACATTGACTATACTGTATGCAGCATGTTTAATTTAAAGAATGCTTTGGAGTCTTTACTGTGGTTTTCCTCACAACTGTTCATGTGAGGAACGTACCCATAATTTTCGCAGATGAGGGATATAGCAACTTGCTTAAGGTCACAGAAATCTGTTAGCGCAGTATTCAACATCATGATCCCAGGCTTGATTGCTATCGCTGACTTTTGAACAAGCATGGTAGGGAATTATAGCCTATGTCAGCCACAGAAGTAAGACTGAAACTCATATCTCCTGCATCTAAATAAAGCCATCTGGTAGATTACAATGTCTCTCAATAGTGTCATTTCTGAAGCTAAACTGGATAAGATTTTAGACAATGTGCTACAGTTAGGGGTCATGTACTGCCCATGGAGAGAGCCACTGAATTAATTATTTAAAAAGTGTTCTCTAATGAGTCATTCTTCTAGTGTAATTTCCCTTCTTCTCCTATTTGTTAACAGCTGTGCTGGTGGCTTCTCCAATTTCCCCCCAGCTACTTCAGAAACATTTCGTGCTGCATGTTTCCCCTTGGTGGGTCTGAATTGACACAAATCCCATTGTCAGTAGATAAACATGGTTCAGCAGTTCCGGAGAATGTTCATGGAGAGTGGTCGTATGATGACTGTCTTATACACAGAAGTTTTAAGGCTTTAACTGAAATCAGTTTCAAGTAGAGGTGAAGAGCCAAAGTGGGTAAACAGAAGCTCTTTGGGATCAACTGTTGTGCTTGGCTATAGCATTTATTTATTTATTAAATTTATATCCCACCCTTCCTCCTAGGAAGAGCCCAGGGTGGACAACAAAAACATTAGAAACACTCTAAAACATCTTAAAAACAAAAGACTTTAAAACATTTTAAAACAAAACATCTTTAAAAAAAAGCTTTAAAAACATCTAATAGAATAATTACAGCACAGATGCAGATTGGGTGAGGAATTGAATGTTTGAGTGCCCTGCTCCCAAAACATGAAGTATTCTGTACATGAGCAAAACTAGCATGTTAAAGTGACAGATCTAGGTTAGCCCCCCCATGCTAGTTGTATATTTTTTTAAGGAGGCGCTTTTTCTTTTCTTTTTTTTAAATGGGAACATTCGATTCCCCACCTGCAGTCTGAAATGGTGCAGCTCTGCAACAGATACCGCACGTGGGGCTTCAGATCGTCTGTTTTAACTCTTAGTCAAATTGGCAACCTACAGCCACCCCAGTGCTAAATAGGAAGTTGATTTAGTAAGCGGCTGAATTGCAGCATAACTGAAAACATCTGTTTTTGGCAGCAAGAACCTGTGTTGGCATGGTACAAAGTGAACCTGTTTAGAGAGAGGAAGATGAACCCAGACGAACTTTTTAAGGTTGTTGCAATAATGTGTGTAGACAGATGTAAATGAACTCTCCACCATCATAGTGACTGAATGCGGCTGTATCAAGTGTAAGCCCCCAGAGCCAGGATCAGAGCTCCTGTAAGCAAACAAGGTCTGCAAGTTACAGGTTCTGGTGATGCCAGCAAGACTAGAAGGGAGCATAGTCAATAGAAAACTAAGCAGCGAGAAAGATGACTCTTATAGAGCCATAGTAGAATGGAGACAATGCCACAGTTGGGTGATGCCATCAAGGAACAGAGCAGCGTAAGGGATGGTAGCAGATGTTGAAAGGTTGAAGACAAAGGCTGGAATCTACTTTCCTCAGGAAAGCCACCAATTCCCAATCAGGAACTGTGGGAAGGGTCAGCCGGGGGGGGGGGGGGACAAAGCCCTCTGCTGGTAAAGATCTGCAAGTACCAGTGGCTCAGTCTAGAAGGAAGTGAGCTACAAGAGCCAAGGATGCTGGTTTAAGCTACCTGCACTTTTGATTTACTTTATTTATTGCCTTGTTCATTATGCATGTGCATGAATTTGCTAAATTTAACATATTGTGATTAACTGTTTCAGCATAGTAGGAATATGAAATTATTTATTTCTCCAAAGACATATAAAATTTAAGCATGACAGGACCAGTGAACACTGCCCAGTTATCCCTGCTCTTCAAATCTGTTTGAGATTAGGGATTTATTGCCTGTGTATGAGTTTGGCTGACAGGTTGAGGTTAGGGCTGTCTCTGTATGTGGGACTGTAAGTTTGAAGGTCAGATGAACGAATAATATTTGGGATTTCTCAACAGTGGTCCCAGGTGCATGATGTGAGCTGACAGGGTCAAATAATGAGAGAACAGTTGTATTCTAGGAAAATGATCGTGTTTTCCTTGCAACTTTCCCCATCTGTTATCCTGAGACAGAATGCAGGATGTTGTGATGTTAACAGTGAAGACTATGAAATTGGATTATAAATGGTCTAATGTGTGTTTCCAGAGGGAACCTTCACAATCACCAAATGCTGATGTTTGTATATGCTGTGATTTCCTCCATCTTAGCGCGTGAGTTGACAAGTAGGCCATTGACGGCCGTGACAGAGGGGGGGGAGCACTGGAGAGCATACAAATGCTCTACTGTGTTGCTGCTCACACCTTCCCCTCCTCCTGTGTTCCAATGTCCAGAAGACAATGGCTCCATCCAAGCCAATGTTCACAGCTGGCATGGACAGAAGAGAGGCCAGGGGAAGGGCGGAGAGGCTGGAAAGAGCAGGGACCAAGAGAGAGGTCAAAAGAATGAAGATGATATGAGATGTTGATATGAACATCCAGCGAAGGTGTTCCAAATGTACTGGGAAGATAACCCTGAGCTGGGTTGTGGAGGACAGAGGGTGGGAGAAAAGCTAAAGTTACCAGTATAGCATTATTTAAGGCAACATGCATAAACGTGTAGTGTATGGAATTTTGCATGGTTAACATGGATGCTTTGAAACATGCTTGCATTTATTTGCCTCATGCTTCTTTAATGGCATATCTTGGGAAAGTGGAGAGATCAAGCCAGGTGTGAGAAAGCAAAATTCCAGTTATTTCAGAAATCATGGTAGGTTGTCAAAGAGGGCAACAAATGCAAGAAAATGATGTTTTCCTTACAAACAAGAAATTTCATAAACAGATAAAATCTGGGCAGCTATGCCTGCAATCCTCAGACATACACCAGAGTAACTCCACATAGAACACTGCAGTCTTCAGGACATTTGAGTTAATTCACTTCTCTTCCCACACTCACCCAATCATCCCTTGAAGTCTGTCTGCTAGGGGGCACCTTCACTTTTTGTGTTATTCTGAGAGGGTGTGTAGCTGTCTAATATTTTCATTAACCTTGCATTGTCAAGCCTGAATAAGACTTTTAGAAATCAGCCAAGGTGTTGTTGACCCTCTAGGAAGGACACACTAAGGCCCATTTCACACATCACATGGGTTTTCCAGCCATTGAATGTCCACTTAATGGGGAGCTGCTGTCAATTTCTGCCTCCTGATGAGTGTGTCAAGGTACATGTGTTTGCCAGCCTGTATTTATTTACATTTTAATTTGTAAGTGTACACTTCAAAACATCTTAGGCACACATCTAAAAATGTAATGTGAAAAGTAGCCCTAGTGGTGATCGTACATGGTGGTGTTAAGAAGTGATACATTTTAGCCTGTGAAGCATTTTGACATCATTATGGAAGAACTTCATTAATGGCATAACTTTAATAGTTCTGACTTCAGAAGTTTAACTTTTGCCCTCTGTTTAAAAATGACAAGTGAGTAAAAAAACCTCTTTTGTGGTTTTCTTGGGTTGGATTGGATATCAGGATCCTTAACCTAAAATAAGTGTCTTAATGATCCATGCAGAATTTTCCTTGTCCCTTTGCCATTGGTCCTAATGTGACGTGTCTTGCATGAAGCTGAGCTCCAATTTCAAAGCAAAAACACTGTCTTGCCAAAGTCAGAAAGTAGAATGTGTGATAGTTCAGTGCAGAAAAATGTGTGCCTTTTCAACACTAGTTTAGGATTTAAACTCTTCAGCAATCCTGAAACAGCTGAAAAGTGATTTCTAGATAGGTTTTCAGCTACATCTTCATGTGGATCTCACTTGTTTGTCACTGGTGAAACTAAGCTGACGTACATGTTAATGCATCTGTGTCTGTAGGCTGGGGTCCTCAAACTCCCATTTCCTAAGCCTTACAAAATTGCACAGGAGAGGGAACCCTGTGCTAATTGTGGCCATAATTGACCTGGCATGTCAGAGCAGAAAGGGAAAGAGGAGACCCCACAGTATGCTTTAAAGTATCAGGGATGATGATGATGATGATGATGATAGTTTTTTAAATGGAGGTCTCCCTCATTTAAACCAAATGAATAAAGAAGTTAAGGATGCAGAAAATAGCATCTAATTTTAAGCATGCATCCTGAACCAAATACCTATCAATATTTAGTAATTCACATTGATCAAATACTAGTTGAAATGTACATGTCAAGTAGCTGAGGTGTCATGGAGGTACCTCTGAATTGCCTGAACCTCTGTAGGGAAACATACTTCATACATGGTGATTGGTTCCCAACTGGAAAGGGTGTAAGACAGGGGTGTATTTTATCACCCTATTTGTTTAATCTATATGCAGAACATATCATATGGAAAGTGGAATTGGACCAAGATGAAGGAGGTGTGAAAATTGGAGGGAGAAATATCAATAATTTAAGATATGCAGACAATACCATACTACTAGCAGAAACCAGTAATGTTTTGAAACGAATAAAGAGGAAAGCACAAAAGCAGGACTACAGCTGAATGTCAAAAAGAATAAAGTAATGACAACAGAAGATTTATGTAACTTTAAAGTTGACAACAGGGACATTGAACGTGTCAAGGATTATCAATACCTTGGCACAGTCATTAACCAAAATGGAGACAGTAGTCAAGAAATGAGAAGGCTAGGACTCGGGAGGGCAGCTGTGAGAGAACTAGAAAAGGTCATTAAATGCAAAGATGTATCTCTGAACACTAAAGTCAGGATCATTCAGACCATGGTATTCCCGATCTCTATGTATGGATGTGAAAATTGGACAGTGAAAAAAGTGGGTAAGAGAAAAAGCAACTCATTTGAAATATGGTGTCAGAGGAGAGCTTTGCAGATACCATGGACTGCGAAAAAGACAAATAATTGGGTGTTAGAACAAATTAAACCAGAACTATGACTAGAAGCTAAAATGATGAAACTGAGGTTATCATACTTTGGACACATAATAAAAATACATGATTCACTAGAAAAGAGAATAATGCTGGGGAAAACAGAAGGGAGTAGAAAAAGAGGAAGGCCAAACAAGAGATGGATTGATTCCATAAAGGAAGCTACAGACCTGAACTTACAAGATCTGAACAAGGTGGTTTATAACAGATGCTATTGGAGGTCGCTGATTCATAGAGTTGCCATAAGTTGTAATCGACTTGAAGGCATATAACAACAAGAAAAAAAATGACTGTAGTATATTGATTAAGTGGCCTGTCTAGAGCTGATGGTTTTGGAAGGTTTGTTGAGAGCACAGGAAGGGATAAATTGATGCTGGATCAGAAAGCTTTTCAAGGATCTTATTGACTCTTGTTTTTTATGGAAAAGTTTTTGTGTGTATGTATGTGTGAGTGTGTATGTGCATGCACACATATTTTATTTTTGCTTAGTGAAACGCTCCTTATTTTAATTTCCAGTGTATCTGAATATTTTATGCATGCTCCTAAGAAATAGTGGACTGCAGGCGCGTTGCCCTGGGTGGTCTGTGAGGTATTTGGGGGGATGGGAAGGGTGCATTTGTGACTTGGTGTCCTCTCGGGTTTCAGGAGTTGCATCTCCTTCTGAGACTGACTGGTTAATTTTACAGTCAGGTAATAAAGATCCTCCGTGGCGCAGAGTGGTAAGCGGTGGTAACGCAGCCGAAGCTCTGCTCATGGCCGGAGTTCGATTCCAATGGAAGGAGGAAGTCGAATCTCCGGTAAAAGGGGTTGAGGTCCACTCAGCCTTCCATCATATGCTGGGGGGTAAAGAAAGGCCGGGGAAGGAACTGGCAATCCCACCCCATCTATACGGTCTGCCTAGCAAACGTCGCAAGACGTCACCCTAAGAGTCGGAAACTACTCGCACTATAAGTGCGGGGACACCTTTACCTTAAGAAAGAGTTTAATTAATGAGGAATGCTGAACTGCATATCTGGATTGAGTTGGGAGGGTGTGGTAGTCAACACTAGTTGACTAAAATCTTACAGCATTTTAAGTGAGTTAAAAACTGCCTCTTCTTCCTTTGTCCATTAGGCTGAGATAAGGAGAAATGCCCAAAGCAGGGATGGGTGCTGTTAATCTGTGTGAATCTGGCTGTGTTACCTCTGCTTTGAGGCAGAGGGTAGGGAAATATATCTGAAGAAAACTCTTCTCCTGAGTGAATTAGTTGTATTCACAATGAATATTCATATGATGATGATACAGTATTGCAACTTGGATCGTAGGTGACAAAGGAGAAGAGATTCAGGGTAATAGCATATTTCTCCCCTCAATCACTTCTGCGCACGCACCCCCTTTCAAGGCAGTGTTTGGTTAGGAATCCCTTGTGCAGATTCTTCAAACTCACGGCTGGAGAATGAGCCTATCGATAGACAGGAAAGTATAAACATGGAGAAAGGCAGAAGTGGAGAGAGGAGCATAGTGAGTTCCAGGGAATGTGTCAATGCTGCAGCCCAATGATTTCACAACCCATTGTATATATTCATTAGCAAAGGACAGCCATATATGAAGTGACACCTGTTCTGGTTCTAGATTTGGACAGAAATAGTTCCTAGAAGCCCCAACAGTGGCTGAATAAGACACGCTAGTATGCTCACCCTGGTGGAGAATGGTTCACAGTTTAAGACACTAGGAAATCATAGCTTTATGGGAATATGTTATATGCAGAAAGGTTCTCACTGTTACAGTAGTGTTTGCTGTTAAAAGTCTACTACCTGTAGCAACCCTAGGCAGACTATTTCAAAAGAGAGGTATTCTTTAGGGTCTTGTGCCTGAGCACTTTCTCCCTGTTTGATCCTGGCATAGTCCCTTGAAATGCCTATACCTCTGTTTCTCTACAAGTAATATTATAGGCAAACTTATGTTTAACGTACTCTAAAGAGAGGCATGGGTATTGATTGTACCACTCTAAAGTAATTCCACATGGCCGGTAGCCACAAATTGTTTGCATTCCAGTGTCCTCCTGGTTTTCTTTTATGTAGCAATTGTAAGACAGAAATTGACAGCAGAGTTAGTGTAGGAAATTTGGTTTACCCCCCCCCCCGAGATCATATCACATAGCAAAACAATCAAAGCACATGTTGATTTCTGGGGATGGAAATGGAAAGTAGGGATGTAGAAGTTAATGTGCCACTCCTGCTTCTGGTCACCAAAATGACCAGAATAGCATAGATGCATTACCTCACATTTTCAGGTGTTTGCACAGGACTTTACACAGAGGCTTGGATCATGCCACTGTATATGATCCTGTATCATTCCCTATATGTGTTATTGTCTCTTAAATTCACTTTTAGTGTAGTTTCACCTGTCTGTAATTATGCATTCCTAAACACAGTGGTGTTGATGTTTATTGGATTTTAATGAAATCAAGAAGACAACAGAATATTCCCCTGTCTCCTAAGCTGACCCTGCTTTGTGGAAGGCTGCATAACCATAACTCTCCACTTAGTTCTTGTCTATTCATGCTCCGCTTTCTCAGTGCTCTTGTTCCCCACCCCCACCCGCTCACCCACAGCACTTTGCTGAAGTTCACCAGCCTGTTGAAACGGCTGACCTTGTCATCTTTTCCAGTTCTTGCATCTGGTTCTGATTAAGGTATCCAATGATGCAGCTCACTCTGGCAGTTCCTCTGCTCTCCCCCACTTTGTGACCTAGGAAGGATCTGGGTGATTAGAAGATGAGCAACGGTGCAAGTATACAAGTGGGGCGAGGGGAGTGTTAAAGGGTAGGGATTTTTATAAATAGAAATGCCATATATACCTTTCAGCCTAGCACTCAATGTGCATTCTGTTTTTAATCTCTAAACCTTGTATATACAATGACTTGAAATACCAGGATGCCTTCAGCCTCTGTATAGAAACAGATCATGCATCCATATGAATGAGGTCAAAGAATATCTCAGGCCAGTGTTCTTAGGGCCACATTTGTGAAGTAGAATCCAAAATGTAATTGTGATAGTAGAAGGGCTGTGTTGTTGCTGGTGGTGTTTTTATTTCAGCTACATGATAACAAAATTCCTTTGTCCTGCATTTTACTGAATTTAAAAGTAAATGTACTACCTTCAAGTCAATTCTGACTTATGGCGACCCTATGAATAGGGTTTTCATGAGGCTGAGAGGCAGTGACTGGTCCAAGGTCACCCAGTGAGCTTCATGGCTATGTGGGGTTTCAAACCCTGGTCTCCCAGGTTGTAGTCCAACACCTTAACCACTACACCACACTGGCTCTCCTTTACTGAATTTAGACATCATGAAATCGGTCCCAGGCACCAAGCATTGGTTCAATGAAAGGAGCACTTTGTGAAGTGTGTGTGTGTGGGGAAGCACACCGTCCTTTTTACCTTTATGATGCTTATGCTGTACAATGTGCCTTACAGCAGTTACTGTATATTCATAGCATCCCTCAGTCATATTCCTACTTTACAAATAGGGAACGGAGTGAGTAGAGACAGTGAATCACTGAAAGCTACCCATTGTGTCCAAGGTCTAAGTCCAGACAAACAATTATCCATTGCAGTGCCCTAGGTTCCTTTTGGACTCTTTCTTTTCTCACCCTCAGAAATGGTGAAAATCTTTTGAATCCCTCCAGTTCCTCAAAACCAATGGTAAATTTCTTAGCACAGGATACTGCCCTGCATGGGGATTCATAGCATTAGGGGTAGAAGGAAAACTGCAAGGGAAAGTAAACTATTTATCCCTTTTGGTGACAGTGGGCCTCAGGAGATGGGGGACAGGTAGTTTTCAGTTTTGTAGTAGTCAGATAAATTACAAAACTGTGAATACAAAGAAGGTTGGAGGTAGTGTTGGAAGCTTCTTTTGGACACTGGCCAAGTTTAGACATTTAGGACTGACAGAGAAAACCAGTCCAAACAGTGGAATTCCTGACATTCTTACATGTACAAAGGACTCAACTTTTTTCCAGCTCTGTATTCCTTTTGTTAGATTGGTGCTTGAATTAATGCCTTTTTGTCTCCCCTACCCACCCACCCCAGCTCCTTCCAGACAAATCCAGCAACCTTTTCTGACACTTTTCTGCAGTTTGGTAGTGGAGGAAACTGAGCATAATGTGACGTGATAGGTGAAGTGTTAGATTTAGGTGTGTGAAACATGGTTCACTTCCTTGGGCAAGTGTCTTTCAGTCTAATCTGCCTTGCAAAGGATTGTTGTGAGGTTAAAAGCCCACCCTAGCTCCTACAATTGTAACAAACAAAAAGTGATCGGGAGTTGAGGTTTTTGTGAGAGATTTGGGCAAAGGGTTATGGGGTAATTGGAAATGCTTCAGAGGGTTAACATCAGTGTGAAAGGTAGCTCTGAAATGGTTTGTGTGACTTCAGTCATGTTTTGTTCATGTTTGTTGTTACTTTTATATCTTCCTTTCTTCAACTCGAGGTGGCATGCACGGGATTCTTAGGAGAACTCCTATCCAAGCACTGACCAGACCCAGACCAGCTTAGCTTCATTTGTTGCATCATCTGCTTTCAGACCAAAGCACTGGCCACTCTACATCTGTGGTAAAAAGCCTAAGTGTTTGGCAGGCTGTTTGGTGTCACTCTAGCATGAGTGACTGAACTGGCTTGTGAAATCTAAGGTTTAGCATGAGGTACCCCTTGCAGACACTCCTGGTTGTGTTGATGAATTAAAGTCTCCTGTAGTCCACTGGTTTTCAAACTGTGTTCCTGGGCAGGTGCTTATCAGGTGTTCCTGGATGAGAAGTAATGGCAAATAGCTCTGAATGAGAAACAGCTCTGAATAAGAAACTTGTTTTGCCTTTACTGCTCTTCCCCTGCAATGTGCAGCTATTGCGTAACTTCAATTAGTTTGCGCAGAACAGTGAAGCCTAGCAAAGCCTTACATGAGCATCTTTCAGACTGAGAGCACATTTTAGAACATTCCCCAGAATGCTCTGTGGGGTTGTAGGGGTTCCTCAAGGGTAGGCACACTGCTGTAGTGAACCGGGAGTCACTTTGAGCTGGCTTCAAAGAAATGACGTTCATGGCCCGTGTTTTTAATACCCATAGCAGTTTTATTACATCCCCATCCCCCCCCACATAAAATGTAAAAATAAAAATGGCTAAAGTGCACTCAAGCTAGTCCATTTATATTCAGATTGCATTAAAATCAATTCAAAGACAACAAAAATTCAAAACCAGAGCTACATAACTAGCAGTTTTAAAATGGGTTGAACCATCAGGTATTAAAATCTGCCGTCTGTTAATGCTAGCCTGGTGGTTAAATGTAATTACTTGGAGTTGATAGCTCTAAAATGAAGTGGTATAGTAGGCTTCCCCAGAGAAATAATTCCAGAAGTGTAGTGTCACTGCTGAAAAAAGTCCTGCTCCAGAGATTTGGAGATCTTATTTCCTATGAAAAACAGGATCCGAAGCAAGGCTGTATATATGGGAGCTGGCATACAGTGATTGTGTGGTTTTTATGGTTTGTTTAATGACTAGCACATTGAGTCAGGCTTGGAAGCAAATAAGCACATCAATGCAGTTTACAAAGTTTTAGAGTAACATTTCTCCTTCTGCCCTGCCCCAACCATCTGTGAGGTGGTGGCATTTTGCATTAGTGGCAACTTCCAAGCAAACTTTGTGAGCTTTCCAAAGCACTTGATGATGGCAGTGAACTCCCTGTTCTCTCAGGGGCATGGTGCATAAGATGTAGAACACAGAGAACATTCATGGCCACAGCTGCTGCCTGGGATTCCAAGAAACATTGGATACCAAACAGTCAATTCTTGCTCACTTTCCAATGTCTATTTGAATTGTCTTAATGACAAAAAAAAATAATTGCCAAGCAACAAGTTATTATGCTAAACTGTCTACTTAATTAACAAGATCCTCCCCCAACATTTTTTTTTAGTCTTTATCTGTTAAAAATGCAAACAGGGACAGAAAACAAAAATTATACCTCAAAATAAAACAGAGAACATGTTTAAATATTGGGGGCATGATCCAGCCAGAGTTAAGAACTCAATAAGTCCCATTGATTTCAGTGGGAGAGATTTAACCACATGGTCACATTCCCCATTGAAGTGATAGAGGTTTAAATGTGTGGTTATGCATATTTAGCTGGTTTATATCTAAGTTTTCAATACCTAATGAAAGCAAAACTTATCTGTGATCTAGTTGCTTCATGAAAGCGAATGTATAACTAGATTTTCCATATACGTTATATTCCACATTTTATTTAGCCATTCCTTAATACTGAGTTTCTGAACTATTTTCCAATTTTATATTAATGTTGCTCTAGCTATAATTAATATTCTCAAGTAGTTGGCAATGAGTAGGATTTACTCTCTTCAGTCCTAAAAGACAACAAAAAGCTTATTTCCAAAAGCTCATAATCCTTTGATAATCCCCCCAGATGTATATTACATATGCGCTTGGATACATCTGTTGGGGTCCCAGGGATGCGAGTGGATTATACATATTTGCTTGATAATATGTAGGTGTGGGTGTGCTGCTGCTTGGTTTATTGCTATCTGATCAATATTTTGTAGAGAAATTCCAAAAGAGGGATCTCATTGAAGCTTGGAGACGCTGGAGCTTGTTAAACACTGGCTGCATTCACATGTCCCAGGAGTATGTCCTGATAAGCCAGAGTTTCTGGTTTATTGTGGTTTATTGGGATTGAGCAGCACGCTACTGCATGCTGCCCAGTCGCTTCTGTTTTGCTCCTCTCCTGGCAGAAGTGGGAGAAAGAAACTAGGAAATAGCAATTAAGCTCGGCTTCCTGTTATATCCAAACCTGGGATTGTGGTGTGTTTCTCCCAAAGAAGCAACAATCACTAGCCAGCCTTACACCATGATTTGTTACCTGCTTATGGATTGTGGATTCTTAGAAAGAAAATGCAATCAAACCTAGGATAGTGGTTTAACGGGAGGCCAGGGGAAGACTGAAGTGGGAGCCATCGGGCAGTGTGCATGCTATATACCACAAGAAACCAGAAAACCTGACTTATTGTGTCATGCACATGGAGCATGTGAAACTTTTTGATTATGATGAGATTTATATCCTGCCCTTCCTCCTAGTGGGAGCCCAGGGCTACAATTGATGCTACAATTAAAAGAACATCCTGCTCTTTCTTTGACTACTAATATGATTGTCTATGTCAGTGAGTATTCAACATGTTGTCCCCCCCAAGATGTTGTTGGATTCTGTCCTAGCCAGCATGGCCAATGGTCAATCTAGAGGACACTATCTCTGCTGCCCCTGATCTAAATGGAAAGTATTTCCAGGAAATAAGCAGCCTAGATCAACCTTCTAGAGAATGATAATTTTAATGCCTGGTAGCAACCACTGAGAAATCATTCCTGGATATCACTGCTAGTATAGTTTCCCACATGGATGGCATATGAGGAGACTGCTCTGAGCAAAGAGTAGAGATTGTAAAAGGATGTAGGAAAAGAGTCAGCACCTAAAGTAATTAAAGCGTAAGCTGTTTGGGAATAGTCTTCAGGGGCAGCTTGACACAGAGTGCAACAACTTAAAATCTTGAGAACTGGATTCTTTAAGTAAAAAAGAAAGGTCACAACCTTCTTACTAAGCAGAGTTAATAACAGAGATAAGATACTCATTTTCTCACTGTGTAAGCCATCTGCTAGTATATGCTTAAGTTGTACCTAATGTTGGAGTATATCTTCCAAATGTACCTATTAGATGGGTAAAATTTAGGGCTCACCTGAAAGTTCTCATATGAACTTATTCCATTCAAAATACAATTTTGACTATGTGATGCCATTTGAAACCAAATCAGAGTGAGGGTTATGGTTCCTGCCCATACTTTGGTGAGTTGTGGACAAAGTAAAGAAAGAAAATGGTGCCCAGCTCAGCAGCACTGGGAAGCATAATTGCTAACGCTGCCAGAACAGCTGGTAAATAGAGTGAATTTTTATGGTCCCAGAAAAATGCTAAAATGGTCTCTCTCTGTATGTGTTTCAGCTCCCTACGTGAAATACCATCTTTATTTAAATCCTAGATTTAGCAACTCTGAAAATAGCTGTGTTTGGATGCATTAAAGTAACGGTGTCCCCGCACTTGTAGTGTGAGTCGTTTCCGACTCTTAGGGTGATGTCTTGCGACGTTTACTAGGCAGACCGTATATATGGGGTGGGATTGCCAGTTCCTTCCCCGGCCTTTCTTTACCCCCCAGGATATGCCGGGTACTCATTTTACCGACCATGGATGGATGGAAAGCTGAGTGGACCTCGACCCCTTTTACCGGAGATTCGACTTCCTCCTTCCGTTGGAATCGAACTCCAGCCGTGAGCAGAGCTTCGACTGCATTACCACCGCTTACCACTCTGTGCGACGAAGGATCTTTGGATTCATTACTAAGCCACAATTTAGTGCTACAGGAATGAGCATGGATAATCCTTGGGCTTGCACATTCCTCTTCCCCTCTGCTCTTTCAGCACATTTGCAAGAGAACATTGGAAGCGTTCACTTCCATTTACAGCTAATTGCAATTACTTGTTTTTCTCTCAACCAGGAGTTGTGATTAATATTACTTAGGGAAGACTACCTTAAACCATAACTTGGTGCCCTCCAGCTGTTTTTGGCTGAGGCTGATGGGAGATGTGGTCCAAAACAGCTCTAGGGCATCAGGTTGGGGAAACCTGGTTTAAGGAAACAAACCAATATCAGAAACCACAGTTTGAAGTTGACTTGTTTGCCTAACAGTTGGCCAGGTTTGGACAGAACAAGTAACTTCAGTTAGTTGAAAGTGAAGCAAAAGTTTCCAATCTTGTGACCACATGGGAGGAGGAAGGGGGGCATGCAAGCCCTGAGGATTGTGCACATCATACTAAACTATTGTTTAGCATTATGTGCAAACCAGGCTGAGGTACGATGGGCTATGAAAATTATTTTGTTTTGTTCATTCAGTGTTGAAGATTTGACAACAGAAAAAGTTATTAAGTTATATAAATAACATTGTCAGGCTGCATTTTTGAAAAATGTAACATTTATTGTTTCTGTTACCCATAATTGCATTATAATAGAGATGTATATTCCAATTTTTCTGCAGAGGGTATAAAATCATGGAGATGTTATTGAAGAATAGCACTGAAATGATAAAAAGGAATAAAATGATCGAATTTGAGGCTTAGGTTGGTGTGGCATGCTGAAAAATGTACAGGGGGTTTTTTTCTTAAGAAATGTAACTTTTGTAGTGAAGGTCTACAACGTTTTTAGAAAGGCCTTTCAGTCACCATGCCCCATGGAAGCCAGTTGTTTCTGCAGCTGCTGGCTCACTCTCATTCTTCCACATAATGTGGCTCCTGTTTTCATCTGGCACCAAAGTTAAAATGTAAGGCTTGGGGGCCTTTGGACTGAAGCCTAGGGGAAAACTAGTAAAGAGCTGGTTGAACCATACAGCAGATAATGAAGGGCTCTGATAGGTTAGCACTTGAGGTTTTAGCATGGGGGAGATGACCACTGTCTGAGTGCATTCTCTGCTCCATGCCTCTGTTATTGGAACTGGAAGGAAAGAATCTCTCTTCTTTGGGGAGTTTCAAGTGTGTTTGTGTTCCTCTGAAGTTTTCTGCTCCCTTCTAATCTCTAGTTGGAAAGGGAAAGGGGCAAAGGGGCATTATTTAATGTTGTTAGGAGCTCGTGACTCCAAAGAGCAGCATTAGCTTTTAATTAATCACCTAAGCTGGCTTTTGGTAACAGGTCTTTACTGAATAGAAGTTTCAAACAAGATGCTCTTAAGAGCTCGCACTCAGCTGCAGACATTCCAGAGATGCTTTTTGCTCCAGAGAGACAGACGGACAGACAGATGAAGTCGCTTGCAAAAAGGCAAATGAAGACCATGTTTGGAAAAGTGATTCCCATTGTTTTAAGGTGGTTGAGGGAGGAAGAACTCAAGGAAGAACTCCATTGTCTTGTGTTGCACTAAGCTCTTGAGAGATGAGTATAAAACCAGCCTTGGGCTGATACAGAGCATGTTGCTCCACCAGCACTGGCATGTCACCAAAGTTAGGGTAGCTGGCTCAAATGTCTCTAGCCTAAAGCTGAGAAAAGCCCTTTGGAGGATTTACTTATTTTTAGCAAGAAAAGAACAATACTCCCCTCATCAACTCACTAGCAACCACTTAATAAGAGTTGGCACTCTTTTTTAGGGTTGCTTATCATTTCTGCGATAGCTATCCAGCTGACACGCCTTCCACATCTAGTTGCTTATCTCAGCTTTGCTTGGGTCTCCGGTAAGTGTTCATGAAAGTGACCTTCAAGTCAAGGTGGGCAGAAGGTAGGCACTGACCTGCAACCAAGCCAGAAAGGTAATGCTGTGAAACAGGCATACCTGACATGAGCAGCTTGAGGGAGCCAGCATCCAACATTAGGGTTTCTCCTGATCCACACAGAACTCTTGGGAGGCAGAATCCAAAGCACTAATGTCTGTCTTCTGAGGATATGTACTGCAGTCTTATCACCACCCCCATCCCAAAAAGATTTTTCTCACTGAATCCTTTGTAAGATTTTCGTCATATCCTCACACATGTTTAAATTTGTGTCTGTGCTGAATTTAGTCATGTTTGTTTCCGACCATAGAGTCACAAAACAAGGCTCTATTATTGCTATAACAAGATTCAGACCAATATGGATATAACCACCAATTCAATTATAGTTACAAAATCAAGGAACATCACGCCCCATTGAATTTGATTACACTACTATTCTCCTGACAGAGCTCCAGTGGCCAGAGTGGTTTAACAGTCAGCCACTCTGACTGAAGGTCTGTGAGGGGAACAGGGCGTCTCCTAGCAACTCTCAGCATCCTTCACTAACTACAATTCCCAGGATTCTTTGGGAGAAGCCATGACTGTCCAAAGTGAAATAAAGGCCTGGTGTGGATGTGGCCAGGGACAGCTTTGGTTTAAATTTGGATGGGAGGCTACATGTGCCTGCTGTAGAATAAAATGGTGGGGGAAATGCTGAAAAGCAATGATACTGTTCACAATGTTTTCCTTTTGGAAAGGAAAGGGGCTTCCCCTCTGCCCAGTGCCCACCCACCCAATCTCCTCTCCTCTTCCTCCCCTCCCTTTCCCTCCCCTGGGTCAGTGTTGGACTACAACTTGGGAGACCAGGGTTCGAATCCCCACACAGCCATGAAGCTCACTGGGTGACCTTGGGCAGTCACTGCCTCTCAGCCTCAGAGGAAGGCAATGATAAAACCACGTCTGAATACCATTTACCATAAAAACCCTATTCATAGGGTCGGCATGGGTCGGGATCAACTTGAAGGCCGTCCATGTCCATTTTCAAACATGATTGCACAGAAATAAATCCCACTGAACTCAAAGAGTATGCAAATGATCAAACCCTCCTTCCTATCCCCTCCCTCCCCGTCCCCTTCCACTCCCCTCCTTCCCCTTCCCCCCTTCCCCTTAGAATCATAGAGTAGTAGAGTTGGAAGGGGTCTATAAGGCCATCAAGTCCAACCCCCTGCTCAATGCAGGAATCCTTCCTCCTCCCCATGGTCAGTTTTACCTATCTTAAGCATGATTGCACAGGAGTAAATACACTGAACTCTATAAGCATGCAAATGATCAAACCTGCCCTCCTCCTTCCTTTGCTCCCTCAAATCTGCTCCTTCCCCTCTGCCTTCCTCCTCCCCTCCCCTCTTCCTCCTCCCCTCCCCTCTTCCTCCTCCCCTCCCCTCTTCCTCCTCCTTCCTTCCCTGCCCACTCCAGCCCTTCCTTCCTCCCCCCAGTCAGTTTTACCCATGCTAAGCATGATTGCACAGGAGTAAATCCCACTGAACTCAATAAACATGCAAATGATCAAACCAGTCCTCCCCCTGCCTGCTCCCACCCCCTCCTCCCCTCTGCCCTCCCCCCTCCTCCCCCTCCCCATCCCCAGTGATCAGTTTCACCTGTCCTAAGCATGATTGCAGGGGAGTAAATCCCAGTGAACTCAATAAGCATGCAAATGATCAATCCATTCTCAGAAACTTGGACAGGATCCCATTTCTTACCTCCCGGATTACAAAGCAGATAAATTCACTAACAGGCAAAAAACCTTGCGGTTTAAGAACATACCTATAGCCAACAGATATTTCTATCAAACATTAAATAGCAGGAAAATTGGGCAGCTATAGTGAATGCACCAGGGGAGCAGGAGACCTGAACTCCTTTCTGAGATATCGTACTGCCCCTTGGTCTTTCATAGTCCAATCCACTTGCTGTGTAGCTTTGAAGAATTTGGTAACATGTGCCTCTGATCACATGGTGAGTGGTGGCAACACCTGCAATCCGCCCAAATAATAGAAACAAGATATGTGCTGTGCTGATCTTGTTTTAGCAGGGAGGAAGCAACGTTATTAAGACAGTTGATATAGTTCAGATGGTCACTTTAAATATGTCTGATTTACTTTGCAATTTTAGTGAAGTTTCCTATAAGAAATCATTTTCTTTTGTTTCTGTTTCTGTGAATATGTGAAGGAAAGCAACACTTTGCAAAATTTACACTAAAAAAACTCCAAAAATAATTGTGGAATAATGGCACTGACCATTCTACAGAATAGTTTCCAATGGACGTTCCAATAGGTACGTTCTTAAACCACAAGGTTTTTTGCCTAGTAGTGAATAATGTTTTTCATGGCAGGCTGGTAGAATAACACAATAAAACTGTGGCTGAAATTAATGGATAAAAGCAATACATGAGGGTGGGAATATCTCCCCCTCCAAAAAAAAAATGCTCCTCTAGGAAAGGGGGAAATTTCTTCAGATAAGAAATAAAAACTAGGAAATGAACTTGGACAGACTGGATGGGATGCAAATGTTACTAGTGGGGTGTGTGTTTGTGTGTGTGTGGGTAAATATGGGATGTTCATCGTAATTAGAAAAGGTATATAAAATGCAGGAAGTAGAATAAATCTGTAAAATAATGAGATACCAAGCCTTGAAAAGTTCTTGTTTTTGAAACAGTATGGACTGGGTACTGGGGGTGGGAGAGTATGTTCATGAACCGTTTCTGTTGTAAGAGGCATTGGACATAATGCTGAATAGTAGTAAACTACCTCTCCCCCTCTAAAAAAAGAGAGGTTTCTTCCTGGTATGGCAAATAAACGTTTGGTGGTTTCTTATGAAATTGTGTCTCAGGGCCTACTTTTCCCCAGTTTGCCTCACCAAGGAAAAGAGCCCCCTCCTTCTATGTTTCTCCTCCCCTCCCTCCTACCCACCAATCCTTTTGGCAAAATTCCTCACTGGATTTATTTCTGCTGATTTGCTTGTCTTGGTATGAAAGGGATTTTCACAGGGTAAAGTTCTGATAGGTTGAAGCCCCCTGTTTTTCTTCTCCCTCTCTTCCCGCCCCCCTTTTCTTTTTGGTTGGTTGGTTGACTAACCTTTACCCAGAATGCTGCTAAGTGGGGGGTGGGAGTCTCCTTTGATTGCGTGTGTGCTAGTCTGGGTGAGCGAGTGACATATCATTTTAATCTAATGTGATTAAGCCATTCAGGAAAAGGTTGTATCTTTATTATCTGAGCTCTGGGTGAAGGATCCCTCCCCTTTTCCTGATAATGCACTGGGCACTTAGGAATCGTGCACAAAGCCCTGGGTGCTTCAAAATTCTGAAGGAATAGATAATGCAAGCATTTTATTTATATCAACAAACCCAATTCATTTTTTTCAGTGCAAGAGGAGAGAGCAGGGACTTTATGGGAGAAAGGAAAAGAGTCCAGAAGTCATTCCCTAAATGGCAGAGGAGGTGTGAAAAAATGGGATGGGGAGGGAAGACCCTTAGGAACACTCTGTTCCTAAGAGGCAAGCCAAGAAAAAATGCAGTGTTCTGAAAAAGCAAGGCAAGTGGATGAAAAAACTGGTAGGACCAAACCCTTTGTAATAATGTTTTAGCCCAGTTGTAACTCAGGTATGGTGCAGTGAATTCGCTGCCTCCCACAGGCAAACTAGAAACTGTTAACAGCACAGCATATATACCCTTCATTCCCCCTAATTTAGAGACAGCAGCTTGGAAGGAGGGCAATTTTAAATGGGGAAAATGAAACTGAAAGAATTAACCCCCCTTCCCATTACCATGGTTCCAGTACCCCCACCTCCGAGTTTTTCCAGAAAATTAAAAGAAATGGAAGATCCAATCATGGGTATCCATAGCCTCATTTAGTTTGGTCCTCAGGATCACAAGCTCTAGGTGCAACTGAAATAAATGCTATCTCCTGAGTATTAAGGCTATTAATCACTAGAAAGAAAATATTTTTTACCAGGACTAAATGGCAACTAAATCACCTTAATAGTTTGTAACTCTTTCAAGGGACAATTATGATTCAGAATGGTAAGAATCATGGCACATTATTGTCAATGCCTATTCATCCCCCCCCTTTCCTGGAGTTATTTTTCCAGTTAAATATATTTAACCAAGTATTAGACACTGTATTTAACCAAGAATTTACATATTAGACACTGGACTGTTTCAGGCATAACGACATAGTATTGTTTATTGTTATGTGCACAAGTCTTGGGCTTCTGTCCTCTTCCTTGTCCTCCTCCAGCACAACCACAAAGACGAGTTTAAAGCTTTTGCTTCCATTTTCAATCAACCACAGTTTAGCATATTTAATTTAATTTTAACTATGGCTTATGGAAAAAGGCCAGCTTTATAAACCAAGGTTTGACATTTCAGTAAACCATAGTTAAGACTAACCAGGCTCAAACATAAAGTCCAGATTCAAACATGCTGTAACACTAAACTGAGATTAGTAAAAAAAATGGAAGCAAAGTTTCCCATCTCCTTCTTGCAGCCACACTGGAGGGGGAGGGAGGAGCGCACAAGACTGAGTCTTGTCTAGGCTTGTTCACCATACTTAAGTGTTACACCCACACAAAGCCACTCTGTCTAAATTATCATTGCTGCTGTTCATTCGTCAAAATAATACTGACTGAAATTTCTCCTATGATATGGATTATCCTGAAATACCATAAAATTCATGAACACATGGTTTTGATTGTTCCTCTGATATATAATTGTTCTTCTAATTTGACTCAAATTCCTTAGCCACTTCTGAGCCTTTGTGAATAAAATGGTTCTTCCCTCCACCTCCCATAGTCTCTGCCTCTGGTTTCCATTCTTCCGTTGCCCATCTCTTGGACTCCAGCTGATGTTTCTGGAACAATACCCCATTCTTTGGATCTGAATCAGATGCCACTTCCTCCTTCAAATATCCATTTTTAAGCCAATTCACTTCCTTGTCTTAAGCCAGAATTTTAGTTCTGGGGAATTTCCATCATCAGAGCTCTGTCTGGCCCTCCAGGAACAACGACATTTTGTTTGAAGTTTACTAATAGCTTTCCCTGTGCAACCTGTCTTTGCTTCAGGTCATGATATTAATGGAGCTCTTGAACCATCAAACATTGATACCAGCATCCTGGAAGAATATATTGCCAAGGAAGACTCACCAGATATGTAAGTGCCTTCTTTGCACCTGTATTCCTAATAACCGAAGGTGGTTGCATGATGCTGTGAGAGTGACCCTGTTGTATCATGAAGTCATTTATTTCCTTTATCTTCTGCCTCTATTCTTTTCTGTACTTCCACATGACTCTGTTCAACTGTTTATCCCTACCACATCCACAGGTCTTCCTAAATCTTCATTTGGGTTCTTCTTTCCTGGACAGAGCTACTGTTTTTGACCCCCAGATGTCTGAGCTCAGCTGTGTGTTATCCAAAGTAATGGCTTCTAGTTTTTCAAGTGGGAATGCTAATACTAGACTTTGCTATACAGGAATCAAGCAAAGG
Source organism: Rhineura floridana (assembly GCF_030035675.1). Taxonomy (NCBI): domain Eukaryota; kingdom Metazoa; phylum Chordata; class Lepidosauria; order Squamata; family Rhineuridae; genus Rhineura; species Rhineura floridana. The sequence goes on from NC_084481.1 coordinate 101,465,389, forward strand.
GATAGGGCATAGGGAAAAGAAACGGATAACTTCAGTATAAATAGTACATTGTAGGGGATTTCTTAAATCTGATTTATCATGCAAGCGATAAGGTCCCAGGTTCAGTCCCCAGCATCTCCAGGCAGGGCTGGGAAGGTGCTTTGCCTGAAATCTTGGAGAGCTGCTGGTAGTCTGTATAGACAATAGGGAGCTAGATGGAATAGTGGTCTCACTCAGCATAAGTCTGCTTCCCTTAGGACAGCGTTTCCCAACTAGTGGGCCACCAGATGTTGTTGGACCACAATTCCCATCTTTCCTGACCATTGGCAATGCTGGTTGAGGCTGATGGGAGTTGTGGTCCAACAACATCTGGTGGCCCACTAGTTGGGAAAGGCTGCCCTAGGAGCTTCCATAACAGGATAAGAGGTGTTGCATTAGTTAGACATCGTCTCTGTGTTGCATTGGACAGCCATAGGGCCACAAGCAGCCAGCTGATCCCATCTCGTCAACCAAGGATAAACTTGATGAGTCTTTGGAGGAAGAATTTCAGAAGAATATTTTATTTATTCAGAAGAGTATTTTGCCACACACACACAATGTCATAAGCATGGCTGTAATCTCCACTTTTGTTGTAGTGTTAGTGGTTTTTATTGCATATCAAGTATCAAATGGCATTTTATGTTTTCAGATGAATTATATGGGTTTTGTCAAGACTCAAAGCAATTTTTCCTAATCTTTCAGTAGAGAACTACTTAAGTCATGAGCCAACAATATTCAGTTTACAGCTACAGATATAAATACAGTCTGTATGGTGCATCAGGGCTACACATGAAAAATACAACATGCATATATTTTTCAGCTTGTTTACTTCTCTCCTACAGTTCTGATTTGGACTCCATCTCTGACATCCCAGCCTCCATTGGCTACCCCCATGCCCAGCCTTCCAGCTCTGCCAGTATCAATGCATCTGTCTCCACTGTTGGTCATGTGTCTAATAATGTGTCTGTATCCAGTGGTACTCTCCATCATGGTCCTCCAAGCACCCAGGTCCCAATCCGGCATGGCATCCATCACAGCCCCCCTAGCAGCCAAGTTCCAATCCGGCACGCACCCCCTTTGCCCAATCCATGTGGGACCAGCTACAGTTCTCACTTCAACTGTAATAACAACAATGGCATGGTGGTGCCCAAGGGGTACCTCAGCGGCCACTGCCTGACCAACATTGTCCCTCCAATCAAATCAGAGCTCAAGGCCTCTTACGCACCTGGGTAAGTGATATTGAGTAAAGGAGGAGAAGTGGGTGTGATGGTGGGACGGTACGATTCTAGGACCAGAAAGTGGTAGGTTGTATCTGAATAATACTGCAGATTGTCTTATGAAACAATGTCCATTATAGTCTAAATGGAAAAACTGTATGTTCTAAGAAAAGAACCTTTGTCTATAGGAGCTGGGTTTCTGAAGGTGAGATGGCAACGCTTAAGCTACTAAAAGAGTCAGGACTTAAGTGACTTTAGAGGGGAAGAATGGACTGAAATGTTCAAGTATGAATGCTGAAATTAGGAAGCTAAAAATCACATTTAAGATCTTGAATACCAACAGATAATTCTATAGAGTTAAATTTGGTATTATTCAGACTATATTGTTTATCATTTTCACTGCTGGAATTTAACTGTACTCTTTGTGGCCATTTGCAGTTGTTAGAAAAGAGACTAGAATTTGCAGCCTGCAGATGAAAATAGTATTTATTTATTTATTTATTTATTTATTTATTTATTTATTTTATTTTATTTTATTTAAATAAGGAAGGAAAATGATGTACATGTTGGGGTAACTATTCCAGAGAGAAGTTAACCTCAATTCAGGATACGACTATGATACTCTCTTAAGGCATCAAAGAAAGAGATCTGTGGGAGTACACTAGATACTCTTTTATATAGCATGAAGAGCATGGAATTTCAACCAAATTAGGGATGGAAGGATCTGTCAATTTCAGTTCTCTCAGATTCTCATTTTTCCAATCTAAAATTTGGTTCTCCACATTTCTGCAGCTGTTTGCATTTTTTTTAAATTCTCATGAAAATTCTCTAACATTTTAGTGCAAATTTCTCCTAATAAACACATTTTTGTAGGTAGTTTTGAAAAAAGTACACATTTTTGCAAGCCATTTCTCATCATGTAGTGCATTTTTGCAGGTTATGTTCATTCATATATTCATTTTTATGCACACTTTCCCCTAATATATGCATTTTTGTAAACATTGTTTGGTTGATGAACTGCATTGCAAAATTTGAATAAGTGAGAATTTTGGATGGCAAAATTTTGGTTCTCATATTTTTTTGGAAAGTGTGAATTTGATAAATTTGGTTTTAAATGAGAACTGAATTGACATTCTTGTCCATCCCTTAACCAAATTTCTTTATAATAGACACTGGATATGCCCTCTCAGAGGATTATGGAGTATTAACAATAACTATAAAAGTTAGGTTAATTTAGGGAGATGATATGTTGACTGTCCTCTGCTAGTATGAATCATGATGGAGTATGAGAAGAAATGAATCATTTCAAGTAGAATGGAATGAAAGGGCCTCATTGCTATGGGAGTTTGGTAGCAGTTTGTGACAATGATACTGTCGTGGGAGGGACCTATTGTGGCAAGCAGGAAATGGGTAATGTAATGAGGCAAGAGGAATTAAAATTTGGTGAACAGAAATCTGGATTTCTCACAGAAGCCATCTTACATATACATACCTTGTCAATTATGTACTGGCTCAATGTTGCCTGTAAACGTCCCTGCCACAGACAGCACAGTGTGTTCATGAACATTTTAACTTACTGTGAAGAAAGGGTCAGTTACAGAATGTTGACAGCCAATGCTATTGTTGTGAGACAAGCAGAAGATCAGTTGGGGTGTTGTGTGTGTGTGGGGTGGAGGAACTTCACATGATGATTAAGGACTAAATGGAAGGTAGATCAGCCTGAATGTCACATTCTGATTGAATGTCCAAATCGTTGGTGTATGCCCAGTTGTAGAATTGTAGAGTTGGAAGGGGACTATAACGCCATCGAGTCCACCCCCCTGCTGAATGCAGGAAACCAAATTAAAGCATACCTGACAGGTGCCTGTCTAGCTGCCTCTTGAATGCCTCCAGTGCCCACCACCTCCCTAGGTAATTAGTTCCAGTGTTGTACTGCTCTAGCAATTAGGACACTTTTTCTGATGTTCAACTGAAATCTGGCTTCCTGCAACTTAAGCTCATTATTCAGTGTCCTGCACTCTGGGATGATCCAGATGAGATCCTGGCCCTTCTCTGTGTGGCAGTCTTTCAAGTACTTGAAGAGTGCTATCATATCTTCCCTCAGTCTTCTCTTCTCAAGGCTTTCAGTCTCTCCTCATAGGGCTTTGTTTCTAGTCCCCTGATCATCCTTGTTGCCTTCCTCTGAACCTGTTCCAGTTTGTCTCCATCCTTCTTAATGTGCAGTGTCCAGAACTGGATGCAGTACTCAAGATGAGGCCTAGCCAATACTAAATAGAGGGAAACTAGTACTTAATGCAATTTGGAAACTATATTTCTGTTAATGCTGCCTATAATAGCATTTGCCTTTTTTGTAGCCACATCACACTGTTGGCTCATACTCAGTTTGTGATCAGTAACAATTTCAAGATCCTTCTTGCATGTAGTATTGCTGAGCCAAGTATCCCCCATCTTATAACTGCGCATTTGGTTTCTTTTTTCTAAGTGTGGGATTTTGCAGGTATCCCTGTTAAATTTCATTCTGTTGTTTTCAGCTCAATGCTCCAGCCTATCAAGATCACTTTGAATGTTGTTTCTGTCCTCCAGGGTATTAGCTATCCCTCCCAATTTTGTATCATCTGCAAATTTGGTAGGCATTCCCTACACCTCCTCATCCAAGTCATTAATAAAAATGTTGAAGACCACTGGGCCCAGCACTGAGCCTGCGGTACTCCCCTCGTTACCTCCCCCCACTTTGGGGAGGTACCATTGATAATAACTTTGAGTACGATTCTGAAGCCAACTGTGGATCTACCTGATAGTTGTTCTATCCAGCTCACATTTAGCTAGTTTGCTAATCAGAGTATCATGGGGCACTTTGGCATATATTATGTCCACAGCATTCCCACAGTCTACCAGGGAGGTTACCCTATTAAAAAAAATGGCATCCTATGCATAGTACACTTTGATACATCATTCTTTCTCTTGTTGGTACACTAGAATTTATTGTTTATTTATTTATTTATTGCATTTGTATACTGCCCCATAGCTGAAGCTCTCTGGGCAGTTTACAACAATTAAAAACATTAAAAACAAATATACAAATTTAAAAACACATTTTTAAAAAGCAATTTAAAAACACATGCTAAAATGCCTGAGAGAAGAGGGAAGTCTTGACCTGGCGCCAAAAAGATAACAGTGTTGGCGCCAGGCACACCTCGTCAAGGAAATCATTCCATAATATGGGGGGCACCACTGAGAAGGCCCTCTCCCTTGCTGCCAGCCTCCGAACGTCCCTCGGAGTAGGCACCCGGAGGAGGGCCTTTGATGTTGAGCGTAGTTTACAGGTGGGTTCGTGTCGGGAGAGGCATTCCATCAGGTATTGTGGTCCTAAGCCATGTAAGGCTTTATAGGTTAAACCGCTGCATTTTGCACAAGCTGCAGTTTCCGAACTGTCTTCAAAGGCAGCCCCACGTAGAGTGCATTGCAGCAATCTAACTTGGAGGTTACCAGAGCATGGACAACTGAAGCCAGGTTATCCCTCTCCCCAGATAGGGACATAGTTGGGCCACCAACCGAAGTTGGTAGAAGGCACTCTGTGCCACCAAGGCTACCTGAGCCTCAAGTGACAGAGATGGTTCTAGGAGAACCCCCAAGCTATGAACCTGCTCCTTCAGGGGGAGTGCAACCCCATCCAGGACAGGTTGGACATCCACCATCTGGTCAGAAGAACCACCCACTAGTCTTGTCTGGATTGAGCCTCAGTTTATTAGCCCTCATCCAGTCCATTGTCGCAGCCAGGCACCAGTTCAGCACAGTGACAGCCTCACCTGAAGAAGATGAAAAGGAGAAATAGAGCTGCGTGTCATCAGCATACTGATGACAGCGCACTCCAAAGCTCTGGATGACCGCACCCAACTGTTTCATGTAGATGTTGAACAGCATGGAGGACAGAACTGATCCCTATGGAACCCCATACTGGAGAGTCCAGGGTGCTGAGCAATGGTGCCCAAGAACCTCCTTCTGGAGCCGACCCGCCAAGTAGGAGTGGAACCACTGCCATGCAGTCACTCCCACTCCTAACTCACCCAGTCTTCCCAGAAGGATACCATAGTCGATGGTATCGAAAGCCACTGACAGATCAAGGAGAGTCAACAGAGTCACACTCCCCTTGTCTCTCTCCCGACAGAGGTCATCATACAGGGTGACCAAGTCTGTTTCCATGCCAAAACCAGGCCTAAATCCCAACTGAAATGGATCCAGATAATTGGTCTCATCCAAGAGTGTCTGGAGCTGGCTTGCCACCACTCGTTCAAGGACCTTGCCCAGGAATGGAACATTTGCTACCAGCCTATAGTTATTAAGATTTTCTGGGTCCAGGGAGGATCTCTTCAGGAGTGGTCTTGCTACCCCCTCTTTCAGGCAGCCAGGGACCACCTCCTCTTGCAGAGAGGCATTAATCACTTCCCTGGCCCAGCTGACAGTTTCATCCCTGCTAGCTTTTATTAGCCAAGAAGGGCAAGGATCCAGCACAGAAGTGGTCCAAGCACCTTGTCAACATCCTCAAGCTGCACCAACTGAAACTCATCCAAGAAATTGGGACAAGGCTGTGCTCTGGATACCCTGCTTGATTCACCTACTATAACACTGGAGTCTAAGTCCTGGTGGATGCTAAAGATTTTATCCTGGAAGTGCCTAGCAAATTCATTACAACAGGCCTCAGATGGTTCTACCATTTCCTTGGGGCCAGCGTGTTAAAAACCCCGGACAATTCTGAAGAGCTCTGCTGGGCAGCAGATTGATGATTTGATAGCGGCAGCAAAGTACTGTTTTTTTGCTGCCCTCACTGCCCCTAAATATAGCTTATCATAGGCACTTACCAATGTGCAATTGCATCCACCAGGAGTTCGTCTCCATCTGCACTCAAGCCATCTCCTATATTGTTTCATCGCTCTCAGCTCTGGGGTATACCATGGAGCCATATGAGCTCTACACAAGAGAGGGCGCTGAGGAGCAATCATGTCAACCGCCCAGGTCATTTCTGTATTCTACAGTTCAACCAGGGTTTCAACAGGAGCGCCAGCCCTGTCAGCAGGTAAAACTCCCCAGAGCCCTTTGGAAACCATCCGGATCCATTAGTTTCTGGGGCGGACCAGCTTAACAGGTCCCCCACCCTTGCAGAGGGCAAAAGCTGCTGTAAGTCTAAACTTCAGCAAGCAGTGATCTGTCCCTGACAGAAGGACTGATGTAAGGCCCCCCACATTCAGATCACTATCTCAATGTCCAGTTGCAAAAACCAAGTCTAGAGTAAGCCCTGCTACATATGTTGGGCCAATGGCATATTGGGACAGTCCCATGGTTGTCATGGAGACCATGAAATCCTGAGCCGCCTCGAATAAGGTGGCCTCAGCATGGCTGTTGACATCCCCCAGAACCAACAGTCTAGAAGCTGAATTATGAAAGCTAATATATAATTATGGGTGCTAGGTATGAAGGATCCTATCTGAGAACACCAATCTAGTAAAAGACGAATGCCAATCTGACCAGTCCCACAGTTGGGAGAAAGAGTTCCACAGATTTGATATTTCTCTTCTGCAACACTTTTGAGCCGAATGAAAAGCCCATTTAGGGGCTCTTCTTTCACAAGCAGGTCTTGTTTACTGATTAATTGTAGATATATTTGCTGCTGCATTGGAGGCAAAGAACGTGCTGGGTGCATTGTCTGTCTAATATTAGGATGTGTCTGAATAACTAATGGTCTGTTCCTTTAGCTGCGAGCCCAAATATTGTGTCCTCCAAAACTTAGCAGAATTTGGAGTATCACAGGATATTCTGATGCTGTGATGCCACCAAATAATTAAATTATTGGTCTGTATTCTGCCTTCCACTTCTCTATTTTGAATGGTTCCAATACCCTTGCAGCAACTGTCATTCCAAGAAGTTATGTTTTGCTTTATGCTGCCTGTTGGGAGACTCAGAAATGAAATCAAAGTTTTTAGATCATGGGTTCCCAAACAGTGGTCTGTGAGCTTCATCCAGGTGGTCTGTGGCATGTCTGAATTAAATATTCAAATACATTTAGCTGTATTTTGTTGCTTTTTATTTCTTATATTTTATTTTGTTGTATTACAATTTTAATTCTATAAAATTGAAGTTGTAATACAAAAATATAAGAAATAAAAGAAGCAATAAAATAGAATTAAAAATCATAAAGCATCTAGCACAGTGCATTACAATTGCTACAACAGACATAAAAATCATTAAGTAGTCTGCCAAGACCTTCATCAGTCTTCATGTGGTTCATGGGAAAGAAAGTTTGGGAGCCACTGCACTAGATGAAAAGACTAATGTAGAATTATGTCTTTATTGGTGAATCTCTGTTAAGTTCCCTAAAGGTTTTTGGAACATTAGAGAAATGGATTATATGATGGGAATATTGGGAAGCATCTAGGATTTTTCAAATCCTTAGACTGACAGGACCAAACAATATTGTAGTGCTTTGTTTTTCAGTCTTATAGTCGGAAATGTATCTTCACAACTTTTTAGGAGTGGCACCTTTAACTACCCTTCTCTTGAATTCTTTAAGCACACTTATGTAGAAATGCTTTCCCCTAAAAGATTCTTCCTGTAAGAATTCATGAAGACGGATGTAACAACTGTACGGTGGTGTGGGTGGTTTACAAGTACCCTCATAGCATTCCATCCAAACATACACCACGGTTCACCCAAGGAATTTTGGAGTGGTGTCATTTTTTTATTGGATAGTGCACCTCCCCATCCTCAGAGCAGTTTTTCAATTAAAAAATACTTGTGAGGGTAGGGAGATTTGTTTTTAACAAAGTGAAAGATGAATATATAAATATGCACATTTATGTTTATATGTCTTTCCTTCATTTAAAAAAGCCACCCTTCCCTCACAAATACTATCTAGCACTGCCAGTCTACAATATAATCCAGTCCAAAAATAGTACTCCTTGATTGATCTTCCTCCTTTTCGCAGAGTAATTGAAGTCTTTTTATTCTGAGTGTTTCTTGAAAGAAGTTTGCTTTTTTCCCTGCAAGATCCTGCTTCTACTGCCAAACTTTCTGGTCAATCCTCTGGATCAAAGTTTGCAAAACAAGCAGTGTTCTGTGTTATGCACCCTGCCAGGTGTGCTCACTTAATGGATTGGCCCAGCATGACTGTGTTGTGAGGGACATTCACAAACACATCTGTAAATATTTGCTTAGGAAACTGAAAAGATAAAGTGCAGGAAAAGCTGACAGACAGACAAGATGGGAAACATATTCAAAAAAGCAGAGAAATTTGCCAGATTTGGTCCTCCAGAAGGCACAAGTCCAACTAAGAGCTGGGCTACCACAAGAAGCTTTTCAAATGAGGCTGTGCCATAGATCATCGACCAGCCTAAAATAAGTCCAAAGAGAGCTTACTGAAGCCAAGTGAGAACATGTATGCTGCCAAAAGCCCTGAATGTAGCAGTGATGTGGACATGGAGTTGGAGGCTGCAGGGGCACCAGATGGGAAGCTGGGTCAGATTCAGGGCTCAGAGCTGACTGTTGAACATAGGGAGACCTGTGCACCCAAGGCTGTTGGACAGGAACCTCCCAAACCACCAAGACCTATAGGGCCAGGGCCCTCATGGGCACCTTCCCCTGAGCCTGAAGGGTCAGATGCCTCCCACTTCACATCACCAGTTTGGCAGCATAGGGGGTGCACCAGGAGGGAGGCTGTGGAACAGAACAGTGCCCATCTTCAAGCCAGAGGTTTGGCCTTTTAAGGCTTTACATTTCTCTACAAGGGGGTGGAGCCTGGAGGAGGTGGTATGGAGACAGAGACTTTAAAGGCCTCTGTCTGCTCCCAACCTTTATCAGATAAAGTTGCTCACATGGAGCTATCTGTGGTCTAGCAACCTTTGACATGTCTTGCCTCTTTCTCTGTGGTATCTGGCATCAGATCAGAACACAACAGATGCAGGCCAGGTTAGACTGACAGGCCAGGTTAGACTCACAGAAAATGTCTGTGTATAAGGCAAGGATGGTGAATCTTTTTTTAGCCTGAGGGCCACATTTCCACATGAACAACCTTCCAAGACCTCGTACCAGTGGTGGATGTGACTCTGACCTTTGTTTAGTGTATTACATTCCAGCCATGCAAAGTCAGGGGTTTCTACACGCGCACACAGACTCCCTCCCCCCCCCTCTTTCTCCCCCCCTCTTTCTCCCCCCCCCCATCCATCCTCTGTCCGGGCAAACAAGGGGTGTTATCACAGTTCAAGGGCACATTCCAGCCTGGCAGAAGCTGTCAAGGAGAATGTGGCCTGTGGGAGGGATATGTGACCTGGGGAGAGTTCCAAGGGCCAGGTGCAAAGGCCTGAGCTTCCCCATCTCTGGTCTAAGGGCTGAGGAACAGAGGCAGAAGCTTTTGTAGCACATGGGCTATTTTGAGAGCCAGAGAAAGGGTGTGCTGTCTACTTTCTCTTGTTTCCAAAACCATGCTTAACATGGTGACTGATTTGTAAGGAGAAGTAACCACCCTGCTATGTGCAGTTGAGCTAAGCTGGAGCTTTTTTTAGTGCTCTAAAAGTTAAACTTGATGCTTGGAGGAACCTGGATGGGACCTTGGGAAAGTTACCAGTGTGGTGCAGATATTTCTGCCCATATTTTTTTTCAAAAGACAACTTGCATCTCCAGTTTCTGCCTGTAGCTGTTGGAATTTTCATCAGAAATAGGACAAGTCAGTCATGAGGATGGTAGCCTTTGCTAGGTGTTCTTGTGGTGGAATGCATTACCTCTCTGCCATCTCTTTCTCTTCATTTCACACTCCTGGTTGAATAGCTTGTGCCGAGGCCTCGATTTCTTATCTTCCATGTCTCCTTTAGATGTACTTCATTTTGGCTGCCAAGAATTTCACTCTACTGAAATCCTTTTTACCAAGCTTTCCAATTATTTTTCTACCTTTGATCATTTGGTCCTCCTTGATACTCTCTTCTCCTTTTGAATCCAGTTTCTTTATTGTCTTCTAGCTCTCCCCATTTCTTCAGCAACTCATGTCCCCCTTTGCTGATGCTTCTCCTACTTCTCCCTCTTTCCCCCCTCCCAATTTCCTTTACAACAGGGGTACGGAAATTGTGGCCCTCCAGATGTTGCTGGGCTACCACACCTGTCATCCTTGTCCATTGGTCATGCTGGCTTGGGAGCCCACCAACATCTGACAGGCAGGCACTAGGCTCTTCTCTCATCCTGCAGTCCCTTTTTTTCTAGGACTAATGTAAAAGTTAATTACTATAATTTTTAGCTCAAACATTGAGGTTTGACCTGTCTGAATATTACCCTTCCCCCCTCATTTTTTTTACCAGCATTGCTGTAAGCCTGAATTCTTTTGTTGAGCCCACAACAGCAATTTGAATGGGTTTTATTATGCCACTGAAGATGTTCTGTGGGTGACTTTTTTTTGCAATACATATTTTTTTAAACTATGTTTGCACCACATTAGTTTTCATTTATTCTCATTGATTGCTGGCTGACTACCAATTCATTACTAGTGTAGGTTCTGCAGGGTTATTCTGGAGGCAGTTCAAACTCCTTCCATCGAGCTGCTGCTTCTTCTTTTTCTTCTTATTCCTGTTTCCCTCTTCTTTTAGGTTTGGAAAACCTGGGCTCATTTCCCTCCATTTCCTTTCTGTCTACATCCAACCTGTTGCATTTCTTTTTCTGAAACTCCAAGAATGATTATTCCCTTTCTGCCCCTTTTGCTTTGAAAATGCTTATCCATGTCCTGGTTCTCTTGATAGGTGAAAGCTTCTCAATGTTGAGATTTTGTTCCTTTTTAGTCAACTCAGAATATCTCTGTTGGAATGATCTCTCTGTCTCAACTTGATCATCACATTACCCCTTCTATAAAAGTCTACCATCTTGTACCTAATACTATAGAGCTCAGAACTAGATTTCCCATCTCATCTTCCTTTACTTTTTTATGACACTCTTGCTGTATCATGCCAACTCATCTGCTGTCACACATTGCTCCCTATTTCCACTCCCAGTTGCAAACCTTCTGATATGCTTCTCTCTATACCTATCTCAGGGCTGATGTTGTCATTACTTAAGGAAGTAATCCCAAAATAGCCACAGGTATATATCTTTTAATGTGGATATACTTTAGACAGAGGATGCTCTGCTCAGCATTGGTGATACATTTTCTAAATACTTGGGAGTTATTTGCAAAGTGCTACTTCAGGGTGCCAGTATGTGGCTCTCAATAGCATTGGTTGACTCAGAGATATTTCAGATAGGGATGGGATCGGTTGGCCAGTGCCAGTTAGAAAGTATTCTGTTGACCTAACAAGCTGGTATCAGTTTGAGTTTGTTATTTGTCTGCAAGTCGCTGCTTTTACCAATCAATTGTTTTCTCCCTTGAAAAGACATTGATATTAATATACAGTGCCTTGCAAAAGTAATCAGACCCCTGACCAAAGCTCTCATATTACTGAATTACAAATGGTACATTCTAATTTTGTTCCATATGATATTTTATTTTGAAACAACGAAACTCAAAATCAAATATTGTAAGGTGACATTGGTTTTATGTTGGGAAATGTTTGTAAGAAATATAAAAAACTGAAACATGTTGCTTGCATAAGCATTCAACCCCTGTGCTATAGAAGCTCCCAGTTTACACAGATGAAAGAAATTGTCCTGTCAAGGACACAATTACCATTGGCCTTCACTTGTGAACCATTAAAGTTGCTGTCACATTGTCAGGATAAAAACCCCACTGTGGAAGGATCATTGATCAGAAGGAAAATGATGACCAAAGAGCATTCTGCAGAAGTGAGAGATAATGTAATATAAATGGATAGATTAGGAAAAGGGTACAAAATAATATCCAAGTGTTTGGATATCCCATGGTTCTCATCAGCAGGGACTGGGCATCTTGTTAAGATTGAAGGAAGAATAAAGGGAAATACTGCAAGAGAACCTGCTTCATTCAACTAAAAAACTGAAGCTTGGGAGGAAATTCATTTTTCAGCAGGACAATGATCCCAAGCACAAGGCCAAAGGAGCATTGGAGTGGCTCAAAAACAAAAAGGTGAATGTCCTACCTCAGTCAAAGTCCTGATCTCAATCCCATTGAGGATCTGTGGCGCTCTTTGAAAACTGTGGTCCATAAGCAGCTTCCAACCAACCTGAGCGACCTGGATCTGCCAAAGAATGGGCCAAAATCCCTCCAGCACTGTGTGCAAAGCTGGTACATACCTACCCCAAAAGACTTAAAGCTGTTATTTCAACGAAAGGTGGCTCTACCAAGCTTATGCAAGCAACGTATTTCAGTTTGTTTCTTACATTTCCCAACATAAAACTGGTGTCACTTTACAATAATTGATTTTGAGTTTCAATGTTTCAAAATAAAATATCATACAGAACAAAATTGCAATGTACTATTTGTAATCCAGTAATATGAGAGCATTGGTCAGGTCTGATTACTTTTGCAAGGAACTGTAGATATTTTTAAAGGAAATATCAATATTTTAAAAAGAAAGTTAATTTATTGATATTTCCATTAAAGGAAATATTGATATCTATATCAATATTTTAGATGTGGATTTTCTTTTCGTTTTTAAATCCATTTCTGAGGATAGCTGCAGAAAACCTCTACAATTATACAAACCTCTAATTATTATTATTATTATTATTATTATTATTATTATTATTATTATTATTATTATTATTATTTTATATAGATATAGATAGATAAATGTAATTGTGATTAACCAAACAGAGGTTTTTATTATATTAACAAAATGTTTCAGCTTCCGCCTTCATCAGCTGCCAACATACAAATGCTGTTACCAAGGTGGCAGTTATAGAGCTTTGAGGATGGAATGCTCAGAGGGGCTTCATTTGCAGAAGCTTACATTTAATAGTACAAATGACAATCCGCACATCCCTTTTCTGGATGTCCTTCTTACCATTGAAAACAACAAAATAGCCACTGATCTCTACAGCAAACCCACTGATGCCCACACCTATCTAAACTGGAAATCCTGCCATCCTAGGCATATAAAGAAGAACATTGTGTATAGCTTAGCTCTGAGAATCAAACTTATTTGCAACACTGAAGATAAATACCAGAGAAGGATCAGTGAACTTAAAGAACACCTTCTTCGAAGAGGATATTCTCCACATATTATGAATTGCAACATCCACCGAGCCTCCATTCTGCCCAGAGAAAACCTCCTCCATCATACTGAAGTGTCCAAGAGCAGAGAGCAACGGATTCTATTTGTGGTAGATTTCCATCCAGCATCTCCTAACTATCACCGAGCAATCAAGGAGAGCTACTCATCGCTGGCAACCTCTGAACATCTTACCAGAGCCATCAGCAGGCCTCCTGTTATAGCATTTCGCCAACCTAATTTGTGCAGACTGTTGGTGAGAGCTGTGCTTAAGCCACCTATCACCAATCCAGGGTCTCATCCTTGTCACTCCAAACGCTGTATCACCTGTGTGTACCTCAGGGAGACAGCCACTTTTACAAGCACTAGGACAGGCAAGATATATTACATCAAACAGAACATCATCTGCAGGTCCTGCAATATAGTTTACATCATCGAGTGCAAAAGACCAGGATATCATATCCAATATGTAGGAAAGACCACAACTGACCTATGCACGCGCTTCAGGAACCACAAGTCAGCAATTCTGACAAAAAAAGTGGAGCAACCAGTTGCAAAGCATTTTAACATCGAGGGTCACAGCCTGTTGGACTTTTCCATTACAGCGATAGAGATGCCAGCAGATCCAGCAGCATTGACCAAAAGGGAGAACTTTTGGATTTACTCTCTGGACACATTGGCACCACATGGCCTGAACCTGGAGGACAGTACCACCACTACTTAGCTTCTGCAAATGAAGCTCCTCTGAGCATTCCATCCTCAAAGCTCTATAACTGCCACCTTGGTAACAGCATTTGTATGTTAGCAGCTGATGAAGGCGGAAGCTGAAACGTTTTGTTCATATAATAAAAACCTCTGTTTGGTTAATCACAATTACGTTTATATATATATTTTAGGTGATTAACGGAATCCTTCTAGGGATCCAGAGCAAGCTTGAGTGAAGTTCTGTTTGTTGCTTTCAAAACTGTCTTATATATAGATATATATATCCTGCCTTTCGGCCAAAGGCACTCAAGGCAACTTATAAAAAAACCCACAAATATAAAAATACAATATAAAATACATCAGTAAAACAATAGAATTTACAAAATACAATTTTAAAAAGTTAAATAACTGCTCTTAGGCTAACAATGTAAAATGCACAACACATGAGGGAAAAGGGACAGGGAAGAACAAGGAAAAAAGCACGCTTGTGCACCAGTTCTTAAATTACAGTTCTTATCATGACCAGCTGGAAGCTGGTAGCATGGTGGCTACTGGAGAGAGCAAGGGCAGCTAGTCGCTCAGCAGAGGCAATGAAACAGTTCACAGATGGATCAGCTTTGGCATGGAAAGAAAACACATCTTTGCTGCTGCTCTGCAATTATAGCCAATAAGCGAGTTAATGGAAAATTCGGTACCAAATCTGAATTGGGCAGGATTATAGCACATCCTTAATTCCAGATTCTGACCCTACTGCTGGAATAGATCAAGGTGAGCCAATGCTGTTAATGACACAGTGCTGGGCACTCTATGGGAGCACTGAGTGGATGGCTGTGGAGATGCACAAGGGGCTTGAAAGAGTATACATCTCTAAGCTTTGTGTCAAACCTTTCCCACAATAGGTCACCTGAGGCCTGCAGCCACTTTCTGGCTGCTTTCTTACACATTTTCAAACAATAAGCAGGGGAATGTATCATTAAAAATGGCTCTTGGCTAATAGGGTAATGCATTCTCCGCAGTCTATTTATCCCTTGCCCTCTTTGCTCATTCTGCCAACAAAGCATGCACCTTATGTGAACTGTAGTGATGCTAACACTTGTTTCACAGCAAAACAGTAGCTTAATATCTGAGACTACCAACTGGCAATTCAGTTGTCCCTCCTTTTTTGAGCCTAATAATTTGAGTAGCATTGGAGAGGTCTGTAGTGAGCTTGGGCTTCAGAGAATTACCCTGATTAATAGCACAAGTGGGGATTTTAGTGTTGTCCTGAAGTGACTTTGCATTGGCTCACTTGATTTCATGAGACTTCAGCATCCATTTCCTCTCTATGCCACTGCAGTCTCATCTTGCTTGCTTCTGTTTGCTTGACCTTGCCATTCAGCATGATAGCAGTTGCAATCAGCTACTGGTAGGTGTGTTTAGAGGCAGACTTTTAAACTGGGGCTGAATTTATTAACCTGTAGAGCAGCTTTGCAAGGGTCCCTCCTTGTGGTGGTGCTGGTGGTGCTAGGAATTAATTTGATTTGAAAAGAGTAGACATGTAGCTCTTAATTTTGATGGGCTTGGAGTTGGGGGCTGAGGAGTGGGTGTTAGTTGTCCTAATGTAGACTCATCTTAGTTCTGAATCATTTATTTATTTATTTATTTATTGAATTTGTATACTGCCCCATAGCTGAAGCTCTCTGTAAACATTTATTTATTTAATTTGTATCCTGCCCTTCCTCCCAGAAGGAGCCCAGGGCGGCAAACAAAGCGCTAAAACACTTTAAAACATCATAAAAACAGGTCCTAAAATACATTAAAACAAAACAGCATTAAAAACATTTTTCAAAAACAACCTTAAAAAGGGGTTAAAAACATTATTAAAAACATATTAAACAATTCTGACACAGATGCAGACTGGGATAGGTCTCAACTTAAAAGGCTTGTTGAAAGAGGAAACATCTATTGGAAACATAACTCAGGAAAGCTAAGTACATAAAAAACCATAAAGATCACTCCACTGCCTGTTTGTTACTCTGTAAAGCACTATGTACATTGATGGTGCTATATAAATAAATAATGCTATACAGAAAGTTAATCACGCACACAAAATGGGAAACATTCAATGGAATGACAAAAAAGGAGAACTGATTTCAGCATCTTGAGGAGAAATATTGCACTTTTTATCAGTGCCCAATGCATTAACTGTAGTTTATTGTCCCATTTCTTTAGAAAAGTCCCTGAGGAAAGCCTGTTCTGGCTGAAACACATTGGGCATGAATAAAAAGTGCTATGCTCTCCAACAGAAAGTTAATCAGCAACAAAACCAACTCAGAATCCTTTTTTGAGGCCTAGTAGAATTCTCTATGTTAGGTTTACTCTTCAGCGGTTGTGGCAGACAAAACCAAAACTCTTGGTTACATGTGGGCTAACTTTATCAATTTCAGTGGAGTTGTTTCATACATAGCCTCAGGCCTATATGATGATTGTATAATTGGCCCTTGGGCTCATGGTTTTTGCTTCTGGCGGGTCAGTTTTCAGAACAGAGCCAGGCTCCCCAAAAGCCTCCTCTGTATTTGTGATGATGTTAATGATCTTTTTCTAGGGGAACAGATACATTTCTGTCTTGACTTCTTTTAGCTGAGCAAGAGCTGCTGGGCAAAGAGAGGAGTCTTAGTAGGAGATAAACAAAATGGCTATGAAATGAGATGCCTGTGAATAAAATGAAAGGGCTCACTGTAAGAATACCATAGGCCAGACTCTGGGTGTGAAAGAATACCAGCTCAAATAGCCCTAGACATCAGGAGGTGCTGCAGTGAGTAGTTAAGGGCATTAAGTGTGGAAAGATTCCTGGTACTTTTGGGAGTGGCCAGTGGTTGGGGCTTTGGCTGGAGGGAGAATTTGTGCTGGAAGACCTGTCTGGAGGGACACTGCACTGACTTCAGTCTTGGAAGGATTTATACTGGAGAACGATTCAAGAAAAATGCATGTCAAATCCATTGTTAATCTTTACCAGCTGGGGGTGCTGCAGGCAGTGGGGTTATCCATAGTGTTGTTACTTCTCCCCCAGGTTTGAAGGATATTTTACATTCTTTCACCTTATCAATTTTTCAAGACGCTTCTTTAACCTTTACCATTCTTTTTCTCAATTGCTCTTTAGCACTTTACCGGACTCTCCCCCGGACTCTGGATCAGAGGCATACTCCCCCCAGCAGGTGAATGGTAAGTGCTAAGATTCAAGCCCAAAC
The DNA here is from genome assembly GCF_030035675.1 of Rhineura floridana. Taxonomy (NCBI): domain Eukaryota; kingdom Metazoa; phylum Chordata; class Lepidosauria; order Squamata; family Rhineuridae; genus Rhineura; species Rhineura floridana. Next base: position 101,482,705 of record NC_084481.1, read on the forward strand.
ACAACAGCCTCCCCCCCCCTTTGGTTGGCAAAAGTGGTTGGCTCCGAAATCTTTATCGGACAGGGGAAAAACAGACTGCAGCAATACGTGAAGAGATTATCAGTTAGTAAATATTCCTAGACTTTCGCCTATTGTTTTCCTGTTACCCTTTGAAAAGAGGGGGGGAGGGTAGGAACAGGAACACAAAGAGGTGTGTGGGGAGGGAGAGAGAGAGGTGTAAAGCTACCTTCTGAAAAAGGAAAATGGGAAAGGGTGACTTCTGCCTAGTAAGGAAGTGAAACGGAACCTCATTTGAGCCTCGTTTTGTGGATGACTGTGTTGTCAGATTTAGACTTCTGGAGAATTGTGCAAAATCAAGTCTATTCCAGTAATGAAGACCAAAGCAAGGATGTTGTCATGAGCTTGCTATTAGGCGGTAAGTAAACTCTGAGTCTCCTGCCATCTTTTTGCGAGCTCTGTTTGATTCAAGGAGACTCTCCTCCTGTTCCTGTGACAGGCAGGGAAATCTTAAATGCATAATGGAGGCTGGGTTCTCTTCCCACCTGCCCCCTGGTCTTATTGAATGAGATCAGTCTTTTTCTGTACTTCTCCAAGCTTTATATACGTTAAGAGAGGTGGGAGGGAAGTGGGTAGGTAGAATCTTGTCCCACTGGTTACATTTGCCATCCCATAATGAGGTTCCACTCAGGAGATTTGGGTGTTTCATATGCCAGTGAATGAGTTGCAGAGGTGAAATCATTGGGTGAAGTATATACTGGTGGGTTGACGGGAATTTTCAAATGTTTCCCCGCTGGCCCCTTCTTTTAAAACCTCAGCCCTGCTCATAGTGGAAGCAGCTACTTCTCCTTTCTCCATGGAAGAGGTCAAGAGTTCTGTTTATCTCACTACAAAAATCCCTGGAATTCCTCCTGGCCCTTCTTTAAATATAGCAATGAGGCCAGATTCCTTGCCACAGAGGAAACTGCCTTCCCTCACCGCCAAGGCAGCAGCACCACCAAACCAGCGAAAGAGGGAGCCTGAAGGGCTTCATCCTGTTTTCATCATCCTGGTGAGGGGAAGAACTAGAACCTCAGGCCTTGTCGTACACAGGATCTGAGTGGGTGCATATACAGAGATTGCTTATAAATAACCTTGCCTCTGCAGTCTTGTAATTTTCAAAGAGTGTTCTCTAGTTTCAAGGGGTATTGGGAAGCCCAGCAGCCTTTAGAAGTGGAAGGTGAGATAACAGCTTTCAAGAACATATTTTTCAGCAACTTGCCTGCATTTTCACTCTGCCATAGCAGTTGCCCCGTTCACTTTTTAACTTTGAACATCAAACATTTGATGTTGACCTCTGTAGTTCCACACAAGCACATTGCAAAGCCTGACACTTTTCAAAAATCAAAATTATATTAGTTTGGAGAATAGTTCAGTGACCAGTGGTGGCTATCACCACAACTTGCAGTAGTGAGTTGTATAAGACAGTTTTGTGTTGTGTTGAAGTATTTTCTTCTGTCTCTTTTAAACATACTGCCAGTCAATTTCATTGGATGACCACATGTTCTAGGGGTATGTGTGTGTGTTAGTTAATTCACAGACTGGGATTTCATATGTACACCTGGTTATCGCACTGTCCACTCTGACCATTAATGAGTCCATTTTAAATAGTATCAGTTTCAATACAGTGTGTGTTTGTGTGTGTGTGAGAGCGAGAGCGAGTACTGTATATCTTATACATTTTACATTATCTTATCTTATAAACTAATACCCTCCCATCCTTTGTAACTAGTTCTGCCCCCCAATTTTACTTTCCCTGTCTCTTTACTCTCTGACTGTTCATCAGAAGAACATAAGAAGAGCCTGCTGGACCAGGCCAATGGCCCATCTAGTCCAGCATCCTGTTCACACAGTGGCCAACTAGATACCCATGGGAAGCCCACAAGCAGGACCTGAGTGCAAGAGCACTTTCCCCTCCTGCGGATTCCAGCAACTTGTTTTCAGAAGCATACTGCCTCCAATTATGGAGGCAGAGCACAGACGTCATGGCTGGTATCCACTGACAGCCTTATCCTCCATGAATTTGTCTAATCCTCTTTTAAAGCCATCCAAGTTGGTGGCCATCACTGCCTCTTGTGGGAGCGGATTCCATAGTTTAACTATGCACTGTATGAAGAAGAACTTTGATCAGACTTTTCCTAATTTTATTATATGCTCCAGCGCAGAAGAAACTTGTAAATTGATTGGCCAGGGCACTCATTATTATTCTGTGATTTGTGTAAATTCATTTTGTAGGGCTGCGGCAATTCCTTCTGGGTTTGTAGGAATGAGATGTGGGTTCTTCCTATGCTGTTTTTGCTGATTTAATTAATTAGAACTTTGGTAATTGAGGAACTGAACACCAGGGAGTATAAGAGGAAGGAAATGAAAGCAAAGAAATAACTGTGTGGAGGAAGGATTGTATCCATACCTTTGCCCTAATCCAACTGTGCAATCTGCCGTTTTCCTGCTTTCTTAGGTTACTGCGTAGTAATTGACCCAAATAATCTTGGTGTTACCACTGCCACTTCTTTGGAGATGGGTCTAGTCCATGTGTAATGGTCCCCAAAAGAAATGCAGTCCGGTCCTGTATGCACACAGAATGGGTGAGACCCTCCTGAAGGTCTCACTTATTACAAGGTAGTATGGACATCTTTGGCTGTAGGCCTCTTATATGTATACATTTGCAAGGCAGGCTAAGAAACAATGGAAGTAGTCAAATAAGATGTGTGAGATTTCCTACCTCACCCAATATATAGTTAACATTAATGTTACTTTAACACTTAAGCATCTTCTTTTGTTTAAGGTAGCGTTTAAGGCAGCTCTTGGTGTTCTTTGGATCTAGGAAATAGAAGAACATAAGAAAAATCCTAATGGATCAGGCCAAAGGCCTGTCCAGCCCAGCATCCTGTTTTTCACAGTGGCCAATCAGATACTTCTAGAAAGTCCAAAGGCATGACAGCACTGACCAGGCCCACCCTTAGCATGTGTGGGGCCCGGGGCAAAAGCCTAGTTGCCCCCCCCACATTCTTTCAATGTAACAGAGACAGCTGTGAGCAGCCTACAAAACAGTATCATTTCAAGACTGTTCCTGGGAAGGAAAAGGCCGACTGTGGTGCAAATTCAGAAGTCTGACCTACAAATTTCCAAGGAGCGTGAAATGGTGGAAGACATTTGCCCCAGGTAGCCCCGGCCTGGGGGGAGGGGAGGCGGCGACAATATACGCTATCTATCCCTTGAAGGGATGAAGCTGCCTGGTGGTTTTTTATTTGCTTAAGAACTAGCCACAGGCCTGGGAGGGCAAGAAAAGCAGTCTACCCTTCAAGAAGAGGGCCGGATGGGCTCCCATTACCCCTCTTATTAACGCCCCCCTCCAATATCGACCTTAAGTTTGAGCGTACACACAGGGTGTGTGTGATATATTTACCCTTCCATTGAAACAGCAAAGGGCTGCTTCAAATAGCGTTAAGACCCCCACACAACCCCTCGCTCCCGTTGTGGAGAAAAATTATATTACTATCTGTCTTTCAAGGGAAATGTCTTAAAGGCGGTTGCTCTCCCTCTCTTTGAGCCCTTCAGACCCCAGCCCAGAGTAGCTGAGATCAGCATTGTTATTGCTACGACATTCCCGAGGCCCACCTCGCTTTCCTGCTGGGCTTAACACTTGTGTTTTGCCCTTCCTTCTCTCATACGATACGCGAATTGTGTAAACCTGTGCATGCGCCTTGTGCCTGAAGGCCAAAGAAAGGCGAGAGGGGAAGCGAGAAGGGTTGAGGAGAACTTTGTAAACCTTTGCTCCGTTGCCGTTTGGTTTCTCCGGGGAAAGAAGTTCCGCATAACATCCCTCACTCCGGAACCGGGGACGGGCTGCAAATGCGAATGCAACCTCTGTGGCTTCATGAGGTTATTCTCACTAAGGAAAGGGGAGGAATGGTTGGCTTAGAATAAACACGTGTCTTATCTCTTCCACTGGTCGCTGGTTTCAGCGAATTGTATTGCTTTTACTCCGTCAGTGCTTCTCACTGTATATACGCAGATTGCCATGTGCGGGGGCCCCCAAAGTGTGGGTCTGGGGGCAACTGCCCCGCTTCCCAGTGCCTAGGAGTGGTACTGGTGGTGACCTTGCTGCCTCTGATCCCGGGAGTAACTTACAATCATAATGACTAGTAGCCATTGATAGCCTTGTCCTCCGTGAACTTGTCTAATCCCTTTTCAAGGCGTGTATTATTTGGGGGCCATCACTACATCCTGTGATAGAAAAAGTCCATAGCTTAATTGTGTACTTCTAGAATTGTTTTTATTTCTAGTACCCCATTGGGGCTAAGAAAGCAAGGGTTGAGAATATAGCCTTTTCCCCAAATCCAGTACTTGCTTCAGATGGTAATAACATTCATGTGGTTGTGCTGGGGAAGTCTTGTTGCACTTCAAAGATCTTTTTCATGAGGGAAAAGGAGGCTAAAGTCACATATGCATGGAACTACGGGAGACAGAGCGAACCCAAAACAGAAAAAAACTATGGACTATAAGAGCTTCTATACACAGTCTTAGGAAAGTCATGTAATCATTCTGTATTCCTGTTTCCTTTTATCATAAGACCCTTTCATGCTTCCTAACATTACTGCTAAGCGTGATGGTAGCAATAATACAGCTCAGAAATTGCCTCACTAAAGGTGCCCTTCCAGGGGTGGGAGATGGGAGGGAGGGCTGGGCTGCTGTTTTTGGTGCCACAATGATAGCCTCTTCCACTGCTGATCCTGCTGGTCTGTGTGGACTTGCCATGATTCAAACAGGTATTGCCACACCTTCCTTAGCCCAAATACGTGGTTTGTGGGGGTTTAATTCTCTCAATCAGTGTGCTAATCATTCACCATAACATTGATTCACCTGGAAAAAGCCGATACTGTAAGCAGTTTGGTCTGATTTTGCATTTTGAGGTTTTACTATAATTCAATCTGGTTCAAGATCAGTTTGATCCAGGCTTTGGTTGGGACTTCTACATGGTACAAAGCAGAGTAGAGCCCTGCATTATTAACTTGAAATCAGGTGTCAAAGTTAAGTAAACTTCTGTTTTGTTGTACTAAGGAGGGATGTGAACTTGAGTCAAGGGCTTTTGTGAATGCCCTACAACCTGTACCCAGATAGGTAAAATCTTTGCATGTACTGTGGGCTTACATGTCGTATGCCATCCCTTTTGCATGAAATCCGTAAGAGCTTAAGGAGTAAGGGTTGCTATGGTCTTGATTTTAACTTGCAAGTGTGATGTGGTTCTTATGTATTATTGAAAACAATAATTTTCTCAAGTCACTGAAATGTCTTCTGCATAAGAAAGTTTTTTTAAAAAAACACTGAACAGGTTCTATGCAACTCATTTTGCAAACATTTATATTTCAGACACATAAAAACAGGGAGACAGGCCATAAATAAGTCTCTGTTCCAGCAGAGTCTTGTAACTCTCTTCTAGATATATACTGGTGTACTTTTTCACCCACTTTTCTGTGTCTTTCCAGTACTGTAGTAGTTCAGGAGGAGGCTTTCCCTAGACAAATCTGAAACTTGGATGTATACAGAGATACTTCCCTACAAAAGGTGGTGTGGTTATTCTGTTGTGGGGTGAGGTGAGCTCTGTTCTCCCCCCTCCTCCTTCACATGACACGTGTACCTGTCTGAATCTAGCACTGATCTAGATAGGCTTTCAGCTTTTATTTAATAAAAACCAGATGATGGCTTGTTTTATTTGGTTCGGTGTCTTTTTTTTATTTTAAGCCAGTTCATTGTGGTTGGTTTTTAACTTGGATCATTGCTCTTGTCGGGGGGCAGTGGCATTATAACTGGCACAAGAGCCAGCCAGTCAGCACTCTGCATAGCTGGATTATGCTGTAAATGGGAAGAACTAGTTACTCCTGACCTCGGTTCTCTGAGGAAAGTTGTACCCCTTACCAAAATGAAGTAGATGAAGATCCACAGTGGACTCGCCATTCAAATTATGTATATTTGTGCTCACGTTTGGTGAGAGAACCTGGCTGACTGCTAGTCAGGTTAGAGAGCAGCATTGATCTTTTCAAAATGTATACTTTCCTGGTTCATTTCTAATTACCTTTTGTGAGTATATTTCTGGATTAGAATAATAATAATAATAATAATAATAATAATAATGTATGTTTATTTATAACACCCCTTCTACCAAATGGTGGCACACCAAACATATACAATTAAAATAACAGTACATGAAATAATATAACTCCTCCTAATATCAACCATCGTCATAAAAGGCACCTAACGCCATGAAACAGAAAATCTATTGGTAAATACTGGTGAAAACATTCTGGCCTTGGGTGGCATGAGCAGGTTTTTAGCACCAATTGTGTTCAGTTAAGACAGATGTGTTCTTGTAGCTCACTCCCAAATGCTAACACTACCCCATTAACACTTTTAGCTGCTTGGATATAAACTATTTCTTTTTAACGCCATGGACTGGTGCAATCTGGGGTCATGTTAATGCTGCTTGCAAGCCTATATAGCATGTATTTCTGCAATGTGGTGATGCCCTTTGACATTCATGCTATCTTGCCGCGGGGGAGTAAATGGCCTTCTGATAAGAGAAGTCCCGACTTCTTCCTGTGGAGAGACAGAGCAGGAGAGAAACATTATAGTGCTCCAGCCAGGAGGATCGCTGAATCAGGACTGATTTTGGAGCTGTTCTGCTTTGGACAAATGTGTGTTTGCTTAGACGCTTGAGAGCTTTGCCAGCTGGCCATATAAGAATGGCCAGTTGGCTTTGTCCCATCTCTTCATAATAACAGTGGTACTATGGGCAGCCGAAGCATGGGCAAGCTTCTGAGTACATAAGGGAAAAGCATTTGAAGGACCTTACCTTTCAACATGGCAAATGTCCAACAGGATTCTTGGGTCTGCTGTGAGCCTGGGATGGAAAAAAGACACCACCATAAGATATACAAAATATATCTAACACTAGTTTCTTTTCCTCCCAAGGATAATATACTAGACTAGTCATAGAAGAGTTTTATGTGTTTGGCTCTCAGTATTATCAAACTTCTTGAAACTTTTCCAAAATGAATTTACTTGCCTGCTGAAGAAAAGCCCCTATGTACTGAGATTCAGGTTTTTATAATTTGGATTTAAAAAAATTAAAATCAGTCTCCTACGTCTGCTGAATTCCTTGTTTGTTTCTGTTTGTGGTGTTGCTACGCTTTGTTATACATATGTAACAATAAATATAGTTAACGTAATTTTGATTTTAGTAAATGTTAATAAATTACTAATTCCATCCTGTGGAACACTCTCTTCTGGAGAGATTCGGCAGGCATCCTCGCTTTTGACTTTCAGGCAACTCTTGAAGACATCTTTATGCCAACAGGCATTTGTAGCTGTTTAATTTTTGTTTCAAGTCACCTTAATTATTATTTTTATTTTTTAAATAGTGTTCTATGTTTTAACATTGTCAGTCACTCTGATATTTTATGATATGGTGGTATAGAAATATTTCTATAAGTAAATAATAAGCTGAAACATTATACAGCCATGAGAGTAGCTGTATATTATACAGATTTTTCATATTCTGCCATGTTAAATTGAAAATAGCTCTCATGCCATTCTGCTGCTTCCCATAAGCTAATTTCAAAACAAAATCTTACAAAACTTGTAGTCCTGAACTCAGAAACACTTGCTTAGTAACCCTCTAGGTTTTCATGGTGATACACAAAACACTCAAAGAGAATCCAGACTTTAAACTCCAAAACATGAGTAAAAAAATCTAGACCCCTGTTGGACTTTTTTCTGTCATTGTTCTCATAATGTGTTGAAATTAATTTAAAATCAGCTATGTTCACAGAGTACCTGTAATCCTATTACTGACCTTGTCCCATACTCTGACCTTCATCTTCGACAGTTTAAAGTAAAAAAAAAATATGCATGGCTGATTTTAATTAATTTAAGAAAATTATCATTGGAGTCTATGATAGTGCAGACATGCTCAGTAAGAACTGTCAGTGTTCTAAAAGCCAGACTAACAGCTGTTTGGCTTGGCTAATCAGGGGGCCACACACACGCCAAACATTTATTCCACTTTAAACAGTCATGGTTTCTCCCAAATAATCCTGGGAAGTGTAGTTTGTGAAGGGTGCTGAGAGTTGTTAGGAGATTCCTATTCTCCCTGATAGAGCTCCAGTGGCCAGAGTGGTTTAACTGTGACCCCTTCTTCTGGTGATTGTAACTCTGTGAGGGGAATGGGGAGTCTCCTAGCAACTCTCAGCACCCTTCTACACTACACTGCCCAGGAATCCTTAGGGGGAAGCCATGATTGTTTACAGTGAAAAAATGTCTTGCATGAGTGTAGCCAGGGACAGCTTTGGTTTAAATTTGGGTGGGAGACTACATGTGTCTGCTGTAGAGTAAAAAAGTGGGAGAAATGCCCCAAAATAATGATGCTGTTAACAATATTTTCTTTTTTGAAAGGAAACAGGCTTTCCCTCTGCCCAGTGCCCACCTACCCAATCTCCTAGCCTCCCTTCTCCTCCTTTCCTTCCTCCCGCTTGTACAAATTTGATAGAACTGTTGGCTATATGTACATTCTTAAACCGCAAGGGTTTTTTGCCTGTTAGTGAATATATATATATATATGTCAAAGTTTTGCCAATTGTTCCATCTCACTGGTCAGAACACTAGAAGCTAGAAGCTTCTAATGTTTTATTAGTGAGTTTTATTACTCACTATACAATGAAATAGAATGATGCTGCCTGCATGTTTTGTCACATATCTCTTTGGCAAAAGGACATGAGATGTACCTTTGTAACGAAAGCCAAAAATGTAAGGAAACAGGCTGGAATATCCCTTAGGCATCCCCTGAATTCCTCCATGTCTATGGCCTTGTACTGTCTTCATTCAGAGCACAAATGGAATGACTGATCAAGGCTTGAGGAACATTCAGGGAGATGGGGATGTTTTTGTGCAGCCTTATTTGGTTATTCATGTGCCCCAAATTAATCTACTGTCTGTCTTTTTAGATCCTCACCTTCTTCGAACCATGACTCCTGAGAATATGTGCCATGTGACTCCCCCTTCCCGAATGGAGCATCCCCCTCCTCCACCACCACCTCCACCATCCCACCTCCAGGGCCCGCCACCGCCACCTCACCCACACCAGCAGCAACACAGCCATCACTATCCTAGCATGCAGCGGGACATGTACATGAAGGCCGAGCCTCTGATGCCTCCATTCACTATTGGACAGGGCATTTCACCTGGAGATCTCCACCATGCTCAGCAGACACAGATGCTTCACCAGCTACTGCAGCAGCATGGAGCAGAGTAAGTCCTTGGGACACGGGTGGACAAGGTAGAGAAGAGTGTAATCATTCTTTGAATCCTTGGGCCTCCTTAGGCTTGCGCTGATCCTTTCGTACTGTAATAGTAGACATATGTGGTTTAGTAGTTAGAGTGTTGGACTAGGTAGGACCTAGGAGACCAGGGTCAAATCCCTACTCAACCATGACGTTCACTGGGTGGCCTTAGGCCAGTCACTTTCTCGCAGCCTAACCTATCTTTCACAGGGTTGCTGTGAGGATAAAATGCAAAGGGGAGAACCATGTACCACACCTTGGAACTCCTTGCAGGTAAAGCAGGATATAAATAAGATAAATAAAAAAAAATAAAAATGATAGAGAAAGTTTAGACGTGTAACTAAGGTTCAGAGGTTGCTATTGTGTTGCGTGTATAGTAGGAGGCTGAAGGATGATCATGGTGACTAATATGATGGGACTATGTGAGGGGAATATGATATGATATGATGTGGAAGCGCAGTTGCCATTGGAAGTGTTGAGAACAATGAAGTTCTCTTGCAGCACTGAAGAACCCAAGGAGAGGGCTTTGCCCTTTCTTCCCACCAAAGAAATACTCAAATTGTAGTATGTTGAGGGAACTGATGGAGATCTGATGGAGTTCTCTTGTTTCCCTCACAGGACTGTCTCTTAGGTTCCTCGGGGAAAGGAAATTCTTATTATACTTACTTATGGTGTGGAAATGCCCATACTTCTGTTAGAATGCTGTTTTTCCCCCCTGTGTTGTCTAGATTTGGGAGGGTGTTGCCCTAGAGAGTCACCTATGAGTCTTTCTGGCATTTCCCCAGTCCCTCTAATCAAGCAGCTCTTCTTAAACCACTGTCAGAAATGCATAGCAATTCATCGACTCTGTGGAACGCAGGTTAACTAGCTCCCCACTCAGTTTAACTCCACGGAAACCTCACAAAACTTGATTCCCAGATTATGCTAAAACTAGGAATCAGGAAGGAGTGTAAAAGGATATAAAAACAATGAGGATAAGAGAAGAAAGGATCAGTATTGGTTGCCAAGACAACAAAAACATAAAGCACATGTTATTTTTAACCATCCTGCAAAGACTTGAAGCTAGGAATTTAGAATTTATTGAACCTCCATCCATTATACCAGTGCCCATCTGTGTTCTGAAACAAGACAGCACAATTTTTCTCTCTTTATCATTACCCCTCCCCCAGAATTCCTCCCCAAGCGATGCCTCGCGTGACTCCTTTTATTTTCTGCCAAAGTCAGGAAATCTAACCATAACTAATTCTCCCTAAGGTACTGCCACTTGCTAGGGCAATCACAGAAGACATCAGAAGGCCACCTAATCCAACTCTCTGTTGCATCACAGGGGCTCTCCATCCATACCCCTCTTCTTTCCCCAAATCAAACCTGTTGGGCCACACATTCTAGACACCAGTATGCCACAACTGCATGTAATAGATAGCACAGTCCCAGCACTAATACTTCTAGATCATGGGGGTGCCATGTCAGATTTAATTACTGGAGGCAAAGCCATCGACAAGGTTTAAAAGTTTGATCTTGGACATATTCAGAATTATTTTGCTAAAAAAAGTTTAAAAAGTAACTTTTTATAACTCATTCCTACTATAGCAATGGTAGTGCCACACACACACATTGCTTTTAAAGCAAAGAGATTTGTGCCCTTGGCATGCCTACCAAGTAAGTAGACCCCTTTAATTGTTTAAAACATTAGCTAATAATGGCTGACCTAGAGAATACACACAGATGCATGCAACGCACCCCTAATGCCTCAGCCCTTTTTTCCCCTTCCAGAACAAACAGCTTCCAGAGGGGGCATTGTGAGGAGGAGAGGTGGGTGGGCACTGATGGGATACTTAACTGTTTCCACCCACTGGTTCTACAATCCAAACATGCATTTGGAACTGTGGTGGGGAGGGGGACGTAGTTGTGTGTGTGTGTGGGGAGAAGAAATGTATTTGCTTCATATTGCACTCCATAGAAGCTGCTTTTACTGAAGAGGCATACCATACATCAAACTGTAGTTGGGGCGTAAATGATTAAAATACATCTCCATACAAAAGGAATACTTGCACACAGAAAGCTAGCATGTGAGAGAAACATGTTCTGCTGCAGTAGTCTTCATCTGGGACCCACCTTTATCTGAAACTTGTGTCATGAGATGCATTTATTGATTTTTTTAAAACTATAGATGTGTATGATGGTAACATGCTGCTGGTGCAACACATCTAGGTCAGGCAACAACTCACTTGTGAGTTCCATCCACCAGGAGAAGTCCAGTTTTCTAGCTTAGTCTTTTCTTGTGACATTCTAGTTTTGCATATGCAGGGATTTGAAAAAGAAATTGGTAAGGAGGAGAATTCAGTCGCACACGTCCCCTTCAGTCTCAAGTGGTGCAGCCTTAGACACAGACATACCACCTTAGTGACCTAAGAACCAGCCTGCTAGTTGTCATCTTCCCTCATGGGGCATGTGAGGACAGAGGGAGGGAATGTCTGTGTCAGTTTGGAACCAACATCTAAATTCAGAACCAAATTGAACAGAAAGGAACTTGTGATTGACTCTTTATACCATAGAAATATGGGAGAGCCTGGTTGATACTTGCCTCCTGTCCCCACGCGAATCCTTTGCCCCACTTTTCTTACTGTTATGGGAGATATGAAGCTGGACTGTTCTTACTGTCTCTTTTCTGTGTTTGGTCCCCACAGACTTCCAGTGCACCCTGCCAAAAAGAGGAAACACTCGGAGTCACCCCCCAATACTCTCAATACCCAGATGCTTAATGGGATGATAAAGCAAGAGCCGGGTACGGGGTCTGTGCCACTGAACCCTGACAGAGTCCAGACACCACCTTGGCATCAGCAGGGGGCACTCTCACCAGGTATGTGGTCTTTGTCCCCACTTCCTTACAGTCACATCAGCGTCCAGATGCTGTTCATGTTTCACAAGGGGAAGAGTTCCACAGAACGGGTGCATGGGAAGGGAAACTCCAAAGAGGAATTGGCAGTGGGTCTCTGGGAAGAATGAAAAATGCTTTTTATTCCTTGGTTACAAAAACAAAGAAACAAGAAGTCATGAGATGTGTCACGTGGTGAGAGAGGCATGAGGAGGTGAGATAAGAATAAGTATTTCACTTCTAGCAGGAGGGGGAAAGCTTGCATGAGGTGTAGGCTTATGTAAATACACAATTTTCCTATTGCTGCAGGCCTGATTCAGGACAATGACAGCTTGAATGGCTCCTACCTAGATCCCAACTACCAGTCTATAAAATGGCAGCCGCATCAGCAGAACAAGTGGGCGACTCTATATGATGCCAACTACAAGGAGCTGTGAGTAGAGATCATATATATGAAAACTCCTCTGCATGCCAGCTCAGAGAAAGATGCTTTAGCAGGTTTACCTTGATATTTGCTCAGAAGCGTCACAGCTCTTGTTAAATCCACATTTAGCCCCTAAAGGAGTTGGAGGTTGGTGTATATAGCTGTAAGAACAGCCTCACAACTTTAAACCTTTTTAAATTGCCATTTTACATGCACAATTTTAATAGTAATATTGTTTATTACTTATTAACCACTCACAATTATTAGGTGATTTACAAAGTACATTAAAAATAAAATTGCTGTGCCTGTGGATGTAAAATTGACACAAACAAACATGGAAAAGGGAAAGAAAGATTTGAGGAAAAGGTGACAAAACTAAGTAGATACAGCAGAAGAAACAACAAGATCACTTGGGGAGTGCAATCTTGAACGGATGTATTGACTTTTTTATATAAAAATAAAAGCACACTAGGCTTTTGCTCCTGCACCAACACTATTCGGTTGTTCATTTATTTCTGAAATGTAGATTACACTTCTCCCAAATTATTGCATTCTTGGCTTTTCCTCAGGTGTCATCCTGGTTTTTTTGAGATCTTTGGATTTTAGTCATTTTTAGACTTTCTATTGCAAGTCACTTGAGGTCTAAACTGACGTAGCGTTGTTCTCTCCCCTGATTTAGAGGTGTGGCTTGTGATGTGTGGTGATTTGCCTCTCTCTACTATCTGACCACCCCTTGACAATTACTTTTTTAAAAATGCTGCCCCTTTGCTATGAAATTCCTAGAATTGAAACTATGGTGCAGCAGTGAGCAACCTCTGGCCCATGGGGCTAATTAGGCCCAATATGGGTCCCAGTGTGGCCCACAAGGCTGTTCTCCACACCTACTGTTCCATACCTGTATGTGACATCAGGATGGGGCAGGTTTAGACAGGGCCACAAAGGAACAATTGGGAGCTTTAAGTGAATTAATGAGGACACAAAGCTATAACACTGCAGATTATACTTGTCGTATGGATGGGGCCATAGTGTGTGCAGCTTCGCTGTAAGTGCTGCTGTGCTTATGCTCCTTGTGATGGGAAAAAACCTTCTCCCTTTTTCTTGCCAGTGAGTAGTAGTTAGTGTCTCCTCTCCCTCCCCTCCTCTCTCTTTCTGGCGGAGCAGGAGCAACTGCAACATGGGGTGCTTTTTTCTGAGTAAGGGTGGATGGTTTCCATGACAGCAAGCACTCACAGGGTAGGAAGAGGGGAGTGAAGTTTATCCAGCAAAGGTGCCCCTTCTTAAGAAGGCAATCCATTCTGTTGCTTGTACAGTGAAGTAAAATAATCTTTCTCTTGGCCTCTGGAAGCACCCAGAGCAAGAAGACAGCAAATGTCAAGAAATTCCAATGGGAGAAGACAAAACAAAGGGTTGAGGAAAAGTAGGTTTGGAAATTGAATGATAAAGTGATAAAGGAGAGTGTGTGCATTTTTCAAACAGATAGGCAAACAAACAAACAAACGATAAAATGGAAAGAAGAGTACACAGAGAAAGGAGCAAACTGAGAGTAACAGACAAAGCCAAGAAAATCAGAAGTGTAAGAAAAGAAATTTAAAAAAATGGTTCTTGCATCAAAGATAAATTTGAAAGAAGCATACAAAGGGTGTGATACCTTTTAATAGGTCTAGTATCTGTTGGGGTTGGCTTTAGTAAAAGATAAAGGCAACACCTGTTAGCCAGAGCCATGTTATACTGAATGATTATTATCAACAACAGTGTACATGACATTTTATAAGCAAAATTATATACGGTAAGATCAAATACAGAATGAGTGGATGTCCATTTCCTGTCCTTGGGAACAGAGAAAACTAGGAAGCTGCCTAATATCAAGTCAGACCCACTAGTCCATCACTGTATAGTCTACTCTGACTGGCAGCAGCTCTCCAGGGTTTCAGACAGCAAGTCTCTCCTGGAAATGCTAAGGATTGAATCTGGGACCTTCTGCATGCAAGGCAGATGCTCTACCACTGAGCTATGGCTCTTCCCCTTCTGCAGCCCCAAAATCTATATCAGAGGCTTTGGACACCCTCTGGAGCAGATGTTTGGGGGGGCATGGGGTGGTAGATGGGGGAGGAGAAACTGGAAGTCCCTTTCTGCAAGTGGATTCCTGTTGTGCAAGTGGGCGGACATTATTAGATGTCATTCATGCGCTCTTGCCCTGAGGAGCTTAGAATCTAAATCTAGGCTAGGATGGTGGTGAAAGTCAGTAAAGAGAAAGGAGGCAATGGTAACAAGAAGCCAGTGCATGCAAATGTAGTTGCCTATTCTAAGACTAGTTTTACCAGTGTAAATTTTAGATGACACATTTCAAAATGTGTGTTTAAAAGGATTTCTGGGAGTTGGGAGGAGAGCTTGCCTCTACAGCCACAATAACTTTTTCCATCTCTTTAAAGAAAACAAAAGTTTTCCATGAAAGCTTGGTTTGGCTAGAAGATACAATGGGATTTGCGGAGGACCTGCTAGAGGAGAAAAGTGTTAGAGGGACAGAAAATGGGGGGGGGGAGATGGGGAGAGCAAACAAGGAGGAAAGGACAATGAGAAGTGGCATTTAAAAGGTTAGCAGGAACAAGGATAATGTAAACAAGCAAGTCAAAGATGGTGAGACTTTAGAATCACTGGAAATGGAGGAAAGAAAAGGGAGAGAAAGAGAACAGAGAGATTTTAAATGTGTTTGTTTTTAAAGGCTACAAGCCCCCTTGGAGGCTCATATGAGCCAGAAGGCAGTATGTGGGTAAGAGAGCCTAGAAGGGCATCCAGGGAAGCTGGCACGAAGGAGCTATGGGAAACAGAGCACATTAGAGCAGTGGGAGAACTGAAGAACTCATAGGAAGGCTTGGTGACCACCTAAGGGGTACCTGGAATGGGACAAAGGGAAGCTATGGCAGCCGCATAAGGTGAAAGCAAGAGGCTGGGAGAAGCAAGTGAACATGGCTTCCAGGGTGAAAGAGAGACAAATGTTTAAAGGGGGGGAGGGATAAACAGCTGCAGATCCTCCCTGCATTCCAGAAAGGTGATAGAGAACTGGCATGCAGCCGGATAGATTCCAGGAATTGCCTACTCTCAAGAACGCTCCCCGCCCCTTGGTTTCCTTAAAGTTTGTATCTCCTAATTTCCCCATTTTGGGAGACAAGGAAGGGTACCAAATAAAATGAGATTATTATCTGGCTTCATGAGAGCAATGTGGAAAGGGCCAGTGATTTATGCTAAAGCCAGCTGTGGCGTCAGAGGGAGTCTGCCCTTGGATGGCCTAGGATGCCTACGCAGAGCACGCTGACTAGGGCTGTCCTCTCAAGGTCTTGCAGAAGGTAATTTATCTGAGTCCCTTCAGTGTATAATATAATGGGAGAGGAAGAGAATATTTATTTACTGCACCATAAGAACATAAGCCAAGAGCCTACTAGATCAGACCAAAGGCCTATGTAGTCTCATAGTGGTCATCCGGGTCCTCGTGAGAAGCTGACAGGCCAGATCTGAGGGCAGAAGCAGGGCTCCTTCTGTTTCTGGAGATAGTCTATATAGCTGTCATGACCAGCAGCCATTGATAGTCTTCTCTTTTATGAGTTTGTCTAATCCCCTTTTAAAGCCTTCTAAGTTGGTGGCCATCGCCATAATGGGTGGAAGTAAATTCTGCAGTTTTAACTCTGCACCATGTAAAGAAGTACTTTTGACCATCCTTAGTCTCCCACTGTTCAGTTCCATTGGATAGTCTGAATTCTAATATAATGGGGGGGGGGAGAGGCTTCCCGCCCCCATTATTCTAGAACTCAGTATACTGGGGGGGGGGAGCTTCTCTCTCCCCCCTTTTCCATACAACACATAATTTATAAACCTCTGTTGCAGATGTTTCTCAGCTTTTTTAAACCCCTGCCCCCTTTTAGCTAGCATAAAAATTCCATGCCTCCCCCTTTAAACCTGGGGAGTAGTGAATAATAATGCTGAACTACTGCGCAGTCGTGATGAAGTGCAAATCACGTAATAAGTTGTGTACGGTCTTCTCACCTTCCGAACATAACATTCCATACTTTTGTATTTTAATATTGTTAATTTTTTACTTACATTGTAACATATTTTTTGGAAACGTTCATGCCCCCCAACAAGATCTCCATATGCACCCCCTGGTTGAGAAACACTGTTCTATAGTTTCCCCTCTTACCTATAAGACTATAATAGTCCAAATCCCCCCCCCTGTTATAATCTTTCCCCAAAAGTTCCATCCCTTGATCATTTGTGTTGCCCTTTTCTGCACCTTTTCCTTTTTGAGTTGTGGCAATCAGAACTGTACACAGCATTCCAAGTGCAGTTACACCATAGATTTGTATAAAAGCATTACAACACATGTCGGCAACTTGGATGACTTCAGTGCATTCAAGGCTCCCTTCCCCCCTCCAGTTTTCCAAGTTTACATTTGCTTACATTAAACTTCATTTGGCATTTAATTGTCTATTCACGCAGTTTGGGTTGAGCCTTTTGGAGTTCATTGCAGTCCCTTTTTGTTTTTACCACTCTGAACAATTTGGTATCTGCACTTTGCAATCTGACTGCTCATTCCTAACTCCAAATCATTACTGAACTTGTTTAAAAGCATCTGTCCCAGTATAGATCCTGAGGGACTGCACTTATTGCATCCCTCCATTGTGAGCATGGTTCATTCATTCCTGCTCTTTGCTTCGTGTTCTTTCACCTGATGCTGAATCATAAGAAGACCCATCCTCTTATCCCATTAAATTTATCTGTGCCTTTAAATATGCACAAATTGCCAGTGCAAGTGGCTTAATTCAGATCAGGACCCTAGTGGGAGGACTAGGGGGGCTTTAATCCATACCTTCCACTGTGTCTCAGTCTGGATCAGGTCCTCACTTGTGCAATTTGGAGGGGAAAAAACTCCCATTCACTCCAGTAGGGGCTTTTTTCCCCTATACGAATTGAATGTGTGGGCTCCCGTTCCAGATGGGGACCATAGATTAAACCATCCCACCCCCTATGCTAGAATCCCAATCAGGATGGGCTGCCACATTTGCAGTTGGTGTATAAAAAAACTGCACTTAAAGGCACAGATACAGAATTAACATAATGTCTAGTTTGGCCCCAAAAGTCCAAGTATACAGTGTCTGCTAGATTATCCCTGTCCACATGCTTGTTCACGCTCTCAGCAAATTCTAAAAGGCCAATGAGGCAGGACTTAGCTTTGTAGAAACCATTCTGAATCTTCTTCAACAAGGCTTGTTCCATATGCTCAATTATTTTATTTTTAGAAAAGCTGTCACTCAGTTTACATAGGTCAGATATAAAGCTAGCTGGCCTATAAGTTCCTCAATCCTTTTTTAAAAAATGGTGTTACATTGGCTCCTTACAAATCCTCTTAATGCAGAGGCTGCTGTTTAGGACAAGTTATGTATTTGATCAATTTTTATTTTGAGTTTTTTTTAAGAACTCTCAGGTGAATACCATCTGGACCCAGTGATTTGTTAATATCTAATTAGTCAATAAGGCCTAGAACTTCATCTTATCATAATATTTGCCTCTGTTCTTCAGTCAGTTTAGGCATCAGTATCTGCCCTAAGAATTCACTCATTTTTGCTATTTCCTTATCTTCCTTTAGCCATCAAATGATCCAGCCATCCTCCTAGCTGAGTTTAAGTTGGTCTTCGGATTTAAGTGAGATGCTCCTCAAATCCTCTTTTCTTCCTTATTATTGTTTGATTTGTTTGCATTTATTTTGTCAAAGTTTCTGTTCCCATTTGTTGTCCTCATTTGGGCAAGACTTCTGTTTTCTATTTTCATTTTCTTCCATTTTCTGAAGGAAACCTTCTTGCCTCTAGTCTGTCAGCTTCTTTGACTATATTTGTTTACTTCACTGGCATTCTCGGAGGAGGATGACTAAGATGACTTGGTTAGCTTTCAACGTAACCATTTCCCAGGAACATTTCATGGGCATGTTCCAGCTGTAGGTGGAATGTGTTTGGCAACCCCCACTGTTCGCAGTGAGGTGAAATCCTGCAAAGCAATCACTTTCATAATAATTAATTTGGGTAATCTCTCCCCCAATAAAAATAATCCTGTACTTTTACAAACTGAAAGCTCCCATCCTCCCTGTTACCCCTGAAATAGATACAGAAGGAAACATTTTAAAAATGCATATGTTAATTCTTCAGTTTTGCTGAGAAAGTAAGAATTTGTGGCCCAAATACTGTACAACCACGAGAGTGGCTATATACTATAGCCAGCTTGGATTTTTCATATTCTGCCATGTTAAATTGAAAATACTCCCCAATGCCATTTGCTGCTTCCCATAAGCTCATTTCAGAACAAAATCTTATAAAACATATAGTCTTGAACTCAGAAACGCTTGCTTAGTAACCCTCTAAGTTCTCTTAGCGATACACAAAACAATTCAGAGTTCAAAGTCTAAAACAAGAGTAAAATAATCCAGACCCCTGTTGGACATTTTTCTATCAGTGGTCTCGTAATTTGTTGAAATTAATTAAAAATCAGCTATGTTCACAGAGAATCTGTAATCCTATTACTGACCTTGCCCCATATTCTGACTTTCATCTTCTGCAGTTTAAAAGTAAAAAAAAAAAAGCATGGCTGATTTTTAATTAATTTCAGGAATTTATCATTGGAGTCTATGATAGTACAGCCATACTCAGTAAAAATCAACTGTCAGTGTTCTAAAAGCCAGACTAACAGCACTTTGGCTTGGCTAATCGGGGCCACATCCATGTCAGACATTTTTTCCACTTTAAACAGTCATGGTTTCCCCCAAAGAATCCTGGGAAGTGTAGCTTGTGAAGGGTGCTGAGAGATTCCCCTAACAGAGCTTCAGTGGCCAGAGTGGTTTAACAGTCAGCCCTTCTTCTGGTGATTGTAGCTCTGTGAGGGGAGTGGGGAGTCTCCTAACAACTCTCAGCACCCTTCACAAACTACACTGCCCAGGATTATTTGAGGGAAGCCATGACTGCATAAAGTGAAATAAATGTCTGGTGTGGATGTGGCCAGGGACAGCTTTAGTTTAAATTTAGGTGGGAGACTATATGTATCTTGTTATAGAATAAAAGGTTTGGGGAAACCCTGAAAAATAATGATACTGTTAACAATGTTTTCCTTATGGAAAGGAAAGGGGCTTTTCCTCTGCCTGGTGCCCACTCACTTAATCTCCTCCCCTTGCTCCCCCTAGCCCTACCCTTACCCTTGCTCCCCCTAGCCCTACCCTTACCCTTGCTCCCCTCCTCCCCCTCCCTACCCCTCCTCCCCCTCCCTACCCCTCCTCCCCCTCCCTACCCCTCCATCAGTTTCACCTATCCTAAGCATGATTGCACAAGAGTAAATCCCATTCAACTCGAGGACGTGGACAAGGTGCTTGGACAGGTACGTGCAACCACTTCGGTACTGGATCCTTGCCCCTCCTGGCTGATAAAAACTAGCAGGAATGGAACAGGTAGCTGGGCCAAGGAAGTGATAAATGCCTCTTTACGAGAGGGAGTGGTCCCGGGCTGTCTGAAAGAGGCAGTGGTGAGACCACTCCTGAAAAAGCCTTCCTTGGACCCAGACAATTTTAACAGCTACAGGCCAGTGGCAAATGTTCCATTCCTGGGCAAGGTCTTGGAACGGGTGGTTGCTGGCCAGCTCCAGGCGCTATTGGATGAAACTGATTATCTAGATCCATTTCAATCGGGTTTTAGGCCCGGTTTTGGCACCGAGACAGCCTTGGTCGCCCTGTACGATGACCTATGTCGGGAAAGAGACAGAGGGAGTGTAACTCTGTTGATTCTCCTTGATCTCTCAGCGGCTTTTGATACCATCGACCATGGTATCCTTCTGGAGAGGCTCGCGGAGTTGGGAGTTGGAGGTACTGCTTGGCAGTGGTTCCGCTCCTACTTGGCGGGTCGTCTCCAGAAGGTAGTGCTTGGGGAACATTGCTCGACACCGCGGGCTCTCCAATATGGGGTCCCGCAGGGGTCAGTTTTGTCCCCCCTGCTTTTTAATATCTACATGAAGCCGTTGGGAGAGGTCATCAGCAGTTTTGGAGTGCGTTGTCATCAGTATGCTGATGACACGCAGCTCTACTTCTCCTTTTCATCTTCTTCAGGTGAGGCTGTCGATTTGCTGAACCGTTGCCTGGCCGCGACAATGGACTGGATGAGAGTTAACAAACTGAAGCTCAATCCAGACAAAACTGAGATGCTGTTGGTGGACGGGTTCTCTGATCGGATGGTGGATATATACCCTGTCCTGGACGGGGTTACACTCCCCCTAAAGGACCGGGTTCGTAGTCTGGGAGTCTTTTTAGACTCTTCCCTCTCACTTGAGGCTCAAGTAGCCTCGGTGGTTAGGAATGCGTTTTACCAACTTCGGTTGGTAGCCCAGCTACGTCCCTATTTGAGTAAAGAGGACCTTACATCAGTGGTACATGCTCTGGTAACCTCACGTTTGGATTACTGTAATGCGCTTTACGTAGGGCTACCTTTGAAGACAGTTCGGAAGCTACAACTAGTGCAAAATGCGGCGGCCAGATTGCTGACAAGGACCAAGCGGTCCGAGCATATAACACCTGTTCTGGCCAGCTTGCACTGGTTGCCAATATGTTTCCGGGCTAGATTCAAAGCGTTGGTATTAACCTATAAAGCCTTATACGGTGCGGGACCACGATACCTTGCGGAACGCCTCTTCCGATATGAACCGGCCCATGCACTACGTTCTGCTACGAAGGCCCTCCTCCGGGTTCCAACTCACAGGGAGGCCCGGAGGGTGATGACAAGATCTAGGGCCTTCTCAGTGGTGGCCCCCGAACTATGGAACAGTCTCCCTGAGGAAGTACGCCTGGCGCCGACTCTGCTCTCCTTCCGGCGCCAGGTCAAAACCTTCCTATTCTCTGAAGCATTTTAAGTTACATTGATCTAATTTTAAAAATGTTTATTGTATTGTTGATTGTATTTTAGTATTATTTTGTTATTCATTGTATTTTTATGCTGTTTTATGTTCACCGCCCAGAGAGCTATTGCTAGTCGGGCGGTATATAAATTTAATAAATAATAATAATAATAATAATAATAATAATAATAATGAGTATGCAAATGATCAAACATGCCTTTCCCTTCCCTCTTCCCTTCTCCTCCCCATGTCCCCATTCCAGCTCTCCCTCCTCCCCCATGATTCCAGGGGAATAAATCCCATTGAACTCAATAAGCGTGCAAATGATCAATCCATTCTTAGCAGACTTGCACAGAATACCATTTCTTACCTCCTGGATTAAAAAGCAGAGAAATTCATTAATAGTTAAAAAAAAAAAAACCCTTGCAGTTTAAGAATGTACTTACAGCCAACAGATATTACTATCAAACTTTAAAAAGCAGGGAAATTGGGCAGCTATAATGAATGCACCAGGGGAGCAGGAGACCTGACCTCTTCTCTGAGATATTGTACTGCTCTACAAATTTGTAAAAATGCAAACACAATTTGGGTTGGTCTTTCATAGTCCAATCTACTTCCTGTGTAGCTTGGAAGAATTTGGTAACATGCCTCTGAGCATATGGTGAGTGGTGGCAACACCTGCAATCAGGACTACATCTCCAAAGATGGATAATTACATTTTTTGTGTTTGTTGGTATTCTTAACTCTGCTTTTTTCCTGTGTTACTACTGTTTCTACAGAGAATGTAACCTAGAAAATTATATTTCGCTCATTATTCATCCTAGAAATCTGTATCACATTTATTTTTATTAATTTCAAAGCCTTTTTATTAGTCAGTGTCATATGATGGTGAAGACAGCCTTTTGTGTTTCAAACTGGAAGTCATATTCTATTTCTATTTTGGGGTTATTAACAGTTGAATCTGAAACTGCAGTTTGATGTAAAATCAGACTTAACATGTTGCTACTTAAGCAATGACTCTAGCTGTTGGGAAAAAAACAAACTTGGCCTGCCCAAGGTGCATGTTTTCAGCCTGCTATGCTTAAACCACTCCACTTAAGGAAGGGTGGGTATGGTCAATTAAAAACATAGAGCACCCTTTGAAATTAACTAGAATATATTTTACCTCCTACTGTGGCTGAAATAGATAGGAAGGAAGGGGGCTGCATTAATGTAGCCACAGCATGCTTGTAATGTAGTCCCTCTGTGCTTTAAACAAATGTTCTCTGCCCCTCCTGTGTAGGCTTCTGGTTCTCTGTAGATTGGCCAAAATCTCATTTCTCTTGCCTTACAGAAATTTTCTTTTCATGTTCTTATGGGGTGTTGCAGGGCACTAATCTATCCCCAAATATATTTCATTATCTATATGAAGCCATTGGGAGCTGTCATCTAGGGATTTGGAGCACAATGTCGTCAGTATGCAGATGACACCCATCTGAATCAGGAGAGGCCGTTCAGATACTGAACCACTCTCTGGAAATAGTGATGGCTAGAAGAGGACCAATAAACTGAAGCGAAATCCTGACAAGACAGAGGTCCTGTGGATCAGTGATGCTCAGGTTCAGGAACTGGGATGCTGGCATGTTGCAGATGAGGTAGCACTCTCCCTGAGAAAGGAGATAGATAGTATAGGGGTACTCTTTGATTCTAATCTGATGTTAGAGGCACAATGGCCTCAGTGGTGAGGAGTGCTTATGCCCTGGTATGACTGGTTCATCAGCTACAGCTATTCGTGAACTGAGAGAGTTTGACCTCAGTGATCCATGCTCTAATAACCTTCCAGATAGATCACTGCAATGCATTCAACATGGGACTACCCTTGAAGATAATTCAGAAGCTGGAGCTAATGCAGAATGCCACTGTCTACATTGTACAGTACAGTAAGATTTCACCCCTATCCACTTCACTGGCTGCCTGCGAGCCACTGGGCCCAATCCAAGGTGTTACTACAAGTGTACAAAGCTCTAAATGACTTGGGATCCAAGTATTTGAAAGCTTGCCTTCTCCAGTACTTTCTGACCCAAAATTTGTGATCTGGGGGAGAGGCCCTACTCATGGCCCCACAAGTAGGAATAGTAGGAAGAACAGGAACCGCAAATGAAGCATTTTTAGTGGTGGTCTCTCATCTGTGGAGCTCCCTCTCAAGGGAAATCAAGCAGTCCCCCTCTTTACCTACTTTTCAGGAAACACATACAAACTTTTTTTAAAAATCCAGGCTTTTGGCTGATAGTTTAAGGTTCTAGTTTTGGTGTACAAAGCCCCATACAGCTTGGGACCAGGATACCTGAAAGACCCAGTCGATCACTGCGCTCTGCAGGTGAGGGCCTCCTGCAGATACCATCTTATCTGGAGGTCCATTCTGCACAACATAGGAAACAAACCTTTAGTGTGGTGGCACCTATCCTTTGGAATTCTGTCCCCTTAAATATTAGACAGGTGCCATCTCTGTTATCTTTTGGGTGTCTACTGAAGACCTTCCTCTTCAACAAGCCTTTTAAGGAGAGACCTTATCTCAGTCTGCATCTGTGTTGGAGTTGCTTTTTAATATGTTTTTAAACCTTTTTTTAAAAAATATGTTTTTAAACCTTTTTTAAAAAGTTTTTAAAGAAGTTTTGTTTTAACATACTTTAAAGTCTGTTTTTATGGTGTTTTAAAGTGTTTTTAGTGCATTTGTTTGCCGCCCTTGGTTCCTACTGGGAGGAAGGACAGAATATAAACCTAATAAATAAATATATAAATAGTTTGTATTTTGCTGGTTTTAACAGCTATCTGTAAGATATTATAAAGTTCTTGTGAACTATTTTATGTAATTTTATTGTTGCTTTTGAGCCATCCTGAACTCCCTTTGGAAAGGAAGGACAGGCTATACATTTGAAATAAAAAATAAATTTTAATTGATGTCATCTTGAATCTTATTCCTTGGGCTGCTCATGTATTGTGTAAAACCCATGGATTAGCTGTGTGCATGAGCTACAAGCGAAGCCTTGAGCTCACATGCTTCCCTCCCCATTCTCCTCTGCTCTCATCCTCTCACATGGTCAGGAGGAGGTTTTCACTAGTGTTTGCTTTTGGTTTCAAATAATCCTGGCTTTTTGTTGTAAGATCCAGCAATTGTGATTTAAAACCAACTTCAACCAGTTTCAAAACAACAAGCCAGCTTCAAACCCCAGAGTTTAACTAACCAGAGCTTGTTTTAAAGCAAAATCTCTGGTTCATACACAACAAGAAGCCAAGATTATTTGAAAATGAAAGTAAATGCCAGTGATGTCCATAAGAATGAGCTTTATAGCTCAGTGGTAGAGCATCTGCTTTGCATACGGAAGATCCCATGTTCAATCCCTGGTATCTCCAGGTTATGTTGGAGAAGACCCCTGCCTGAAACCCTGGAAAGCCACTACCAGTCAGCGTAGACCAGTGGTTCCCAAACATTTTTCCCCACGGACCACTTGAACATTCTTGATGGTCTTGGCAGACCAGTTAATGTTTTTTCTGCCTGTTGTGGCAATGGTAATGCACTGTGCTAGATACTCTATGATTTTTAATTGTATTTTTATTGCTTCTTTTATTTCATATGTTGTATTTTATTGTATTACAATTTCTATTCCATAGAATTGAAGTTGCAATACAATCAAATACAATATAAGAGATAAAAGAAGCAATGCAAATTAAAAATCAGTATGAATATTTAATGCAGACATGCCATGGACTACGTGAATGAAGCTCATGGACCACAGTTTGGGAACCCCTGGTGTAGACAATACTGAACTAGATGAACCAAGGGTCTGACTCTGTATAAGGAAAGTAACTTCCTATGTTCCAGATGCATGAGAGGAAAAGAGGGGAGGAAAGAGTGCACACAAGTCTGAGGCTTTACCTGAGCTCATTCCAGCTTGTACACCACATAATACTAGACCATGCTTTGTTGTTACATGTGAACCAACCCATTTGTATTCACCTCAGAATGGGACACTGACGATGTGGTGTTCGCAACCCTTCACCATCTTCTCGTGAATTCTTCATTAATCTGCTCTCCATCACTTGAAATATTTTGTTTCTAAAAATTCTACTTAGAATAAATGTTTCGCCAGTGTGGTGTAGTGGTTAGAGGGTTGGCCTATGACCAGGGAGACCAAGGTTCAAATCCCCATACAGCCATGAAGCTCACTGGGTGACCTTGGGCCAGTCACTGCCTCTCAGCCTCAGAGGAAGGCAGTGATAAAACCACCTCTGAATACCGCTTACCATGAAAACCCTATTCATAGGGTCTCCATAAGTCAGGATCGACTTGAAGGCAGTCCATTTCCATTTTGACACTCAAATGTATGCAGTTGAAGGCCTGCAAGGGTTTTTTTAATAAAATGAAAAGGAGCTTCTGCTGCCCTTTTGAGTAACGAAGTGTGTATATAAGGGCTTTTGCCTTCCACCACTACATGATTTTTCATCCATAATCCCCCCCTTAAAAAAGAAATTGCTGCAGGGGTAGAACAGGACTGTAATAGCAAGTTTAATTACACAATTTGAGCTCCACAGGAGGGGAAAGCAGGGGAAGGGGGGCTGAGCAGGAGAATGGCTGGTAGGAATAGAGTTAAGTATAATCTCTCTGAGCTTCTCTGCTAAAAATTCAGTTTCCCAAGATTGCATTTAATTAAAATGGTAAGAACACGGGTGCATGCATTTGTGTGTAATATGTAGTTTGCCCTTCATTACTTTCTCAGGCAACTAGTTTGATGGTGGCTGCAGCTAGGATTTTGACTGGCCAAGATTAGGCCTATAGGCAAATTAATCTGTTAGCTGTTGTCAATATAGCACAGTCATTTTTCATGATGGGATCTAGAAATGAGTATGCTAGATTTGCCCCAATGCTGTTTTAGTAAATTTCCAACCAGACTAGAACTATGTAGATCAGAGTCTGAAGCCCTCCAGATGTTGCTGGACTACAACTCCCATAATTTCTGGCCATTGGTCATACTGGCTTAGGTTGGTGGGTGCTGGAGTCAAACAACGTATGGAGGGCATCAGGCTCCCTGCCCCTGATCTAGATGATGCTTTTAAGGTCCTTTGTTTGGCCTGTTTGCTGCTTTTATAGAATAGAGTTTTGGGGTTTGTTGGAAAATGGACTGACAGGTAGGAGGATGTTTCAAGCCAATCAAAAGACTCAGTGGAGAGCTATGATGAACTGAGTCCTGAATGGTTAGGGGTTTTTTCCTGGGTGGAGGGAGGCAGTCCCATCGCTCTTAGAATCCAAGAGAGGGGGATATTTTTAGATATGTGTTTGGGAGCTATCAACCTGGGTGAATGTTAAACAGATTTCAGGTACTCCCATTAGCTTTGACTTCCCTGCCCCTCTCCTGCAATTTTTGTCTCTCTCTTAAGTTTCCCTGGCAAATGGCTAGAAGCTGATAAAATTTCAGCGGCAAACAGAAGCCGTATCCACTCTAACGGAGCCTGAAGAGGGACGATGCTGTGAGGAGTCTGAAAAGGAGTGACTGTGTGACTCCTTTTTTTTGTGGTGGAAGGGGAAGAGTTTGGCTTTTGGATAATGCAGAATGGCAAGCTCTGTAGGAAGGAAGAAGGAATGGCCAAACAAATCACCAGAAATGTGAAGAAAGGGGGTAAGAGGGGGAGAGAAATTCCTCTCATACTTTCTGGCTAAGGTAGCTTACTCTGTGACCACCATCTGGTTTTCGTTCAGGGCACATCTCTGGCAGCTCAGGGTCCCCCTGTTGCTATGTGAAAGAATTAAATGGCTCTTAGTAGAGCCTGCCAGGTTCACTCAATCCAAGAGTGCTGACAGCAAGCAGAGTTTATCCAGTTACCGCTGGCATGTCTGTATGGAGGATTATCAGCATGTGCCAGCTTCAGACTTTTGGAGACCAAAGCAAAATACTGAAATACTATTCTTGCCATGCCCACACACAGAATCCTGATTTGTTCATTAGTTGTCATCCCTTCCTATTTTCAGTAGTCCCTCCTTTTTCCTATTATTGTACCAGCCAGTGGGATGAAATCTTTGGTTCAACTCTTCCCCTCAACACCCTTCTGAGACCTAAGGAGTTAAAGATTCCAATATAAGCTATTTGTCTGTTAAATCAGACTTCCCAACCTAGTGCTCTCCAGCTGTTTGTGCTACAACTCCTATCAGCCCTAGTCAGCCTGCCTGTGCTGGCTAGGACTGATGGGAGTTGTAGTCCAAAGCATTCGGAGGTAGGAAAGATAGTGTTGAATCAGCCTTGTAGCTGGGGTAGAGGGTGGGGGTGCTGAGCCCCTAGGAATTTGGGGGAAATTGTCATCTTTTTAATTTGTAACATGACCCAAAATGACAATCTCCAATTAAAGAGCAATAGCTTGTTTTAAGAACAGGAGCAATTTAAGACTCGGACCCTCTGAAAAATTCAGTGAATAAGTGACCGTTGAAGAGTTAAATGCTAGAACTTTGTATTATGGGCTAGAGTTAGACTCCACCCCTTGGATGTTCATCTGTTTTTCAGTTTCAGTTGTGTTCTCTCCCAAGCCAGCAATGATAAGTTTGTTGTTCTGTAGTAAGAAATAAGAGTTTGTTTATACTTCAGTTATTATGATGAGTAGAGCAGGATTGGGTACTTATTGCTAAAGGGTGAAATAAAGAGTTAACTTAAAGTGATCTGGGGAAAAATATCTACCCTAATTTACCCTTTACTCTTTTACAATAAATTACACTCAATCATAGTGGCAATTTTTTCTTCTTTTTCTTGAGTACTTGATGGCAAAGGATGTAAACAGCCCTAGAGGAATAGAAATATTGCTGTGTTCACTACAGTTGTCTGGCTACCTAGGCTGTAACTCAGGCCTAATTTCTGATTTTCTTCAGAAATAAGGCCTTTTCATGTTTCTGGACAGAAAAATCAACCCAGCAACCAGAGAAAAAAAATTCAAATTGCTATCCACAATTAGTTTCCAATTGCTTATATATAGCAGCCAGTTTAAAAAGTTTTCCTGTAGATTTTCTTTGAATGAATGAATGAATGAAAATTTATTTCGGTCCATGACCAGTCAAAGTACAACAGTGCAACGAGGTATAGGGTAAATGACTACGAAAATGATAAAAACAATGAATACAAAAGTAAAAAAAAAATTAGGTCTAAATCACAAGTTTCAAGACATTAGGCAAAACTCAAGTAATATACATCTTAAAATTCGTTACGTAGAACCCATAAGATTTCTCCTACGAGTTATAGCAGCTACACAGAATAAGGCGACCTTCATAGCGATTCGGTGGTCCTGGTCGACCACTAGGCGATATACAAGGTCAGTCTCAGGACCCAAGTGAGGTTTAGGCAAATTTGGGGAGATAAAATTAGAGCGGAGGTCCAAGTAGAAAGGGCAGTGTAGCAATACGTGACACACTGACTCCACCTCCCCAACCCCACAAGGGCAAACCCGTTCACAGAGGGGAACACCCTTATACCTACCCTCAAGGAGTGCTGAAGGGAGGACGTTAAATCTCGCTAGAGTGAACGATTTCCTATGCTTAGGGATGTGCAAGTTTGTTAAATAATTGGCAGATAAAAAAGGTTTCGTATTGGTACAATAATAAGAGTAAGCAGCGGCCAGGCTCAAGTTATTTTGAAGTTCTATGTCTTTAACACATTGAATAATGGCTATTTTTGCCTTTGAATAACCTAGAGCCCCAACCGCCTGGAGCAAGAATCCAAGGGGCTCCAATTTTTTAGTCATTACCTGCTTCCATTTGGACTGGAATATATCCGCCAGCGTCAGAGGGGCCAGTCCAGTAGGGACAAATAACAACTTCAGCCAGTAGCTGAATCTGTGCATCCAGGCGTGGGTCTCAATAAATAGGGTTCCCAGTTCTAAGCGTAAGGCCACGTTGGAGACACAACTAGGGACACCCATTATCGACCTCAGGAACTTGGATTGGATAGATTCCAGCGGGGCGTAATTACCACTGCTACAGATCTGAGTCCCATAGAGTAGTTGAGCAATGACCTTGGCATTAAATACCTGTACAGCCGAGGGGACATATTGGCCGCCTTTTGTATGGAAGAATGAAAGCAATGCCTTGACCATTCTCTGAGCAGTCTCAGCAGACCTATTCAGGTGCGCCTTCCAGGTGCCCGAGGAGTGAAACAAAATTCCCAGGTATCTGAAAGCTGTGACTTGGTCGATAAGGTGATTATCGATTTGCCACCGTTGTTTACGTCTTCTTCTGGAGAATACTAATACCTTACATTTGGCATAATTGATTTTTTGTAGTTCTTCTGTACAAAAGGCGGCAAGCTCTCTCAACAGACGGCGCAAACCAACGGTCATTTGAGATAATAGGACAATGTCATTAGCATACAGGAGTGAAAACACATGCCTCTTCGCCAAGTTGGGGTGGGTGGGAATTTACTCCCTCCAGCCGTTTAACTAAAGAGTTGATATAAAGGTTAAATAAGGAGGACACAAGAATGCAACCCTGTTTCACTCCGTTAAAAGTTGGATAGGTGCAGATAAGTGTCCGGCTCGATTACATCTGACCCTTAGGTGGGTCTTCTCATGTAGACAACGAATTAAGCACAGCAGGCGTCTATCAATATTCGTGGCCTGTAGTTTTTCCCAAAGTCTCTCCCAGGATATAAGATCGATAAAAGCAGTGAAAAGTGCTCCCCCCTTGTGGGAGGAATATTTTTCCGCTAAGTGCTGGAGGACGAGGCCCTGGTCGACGGTAGAACTCCCTAGTCTGAAACCAGCTTGTTCGTCTGCCAAAATATTTTCATTCTCCATCCAAGTGGATAGCTTCTCAAGGAGATGGCTGGCATATAGTTTGCTGATGACACTTAGCAAACTAATAGGTCTATAATTTGATGGATCCGATCTTTTACCTTTTTTATAAATGGGGACAACAATGGCCATCCGCCAGTCCTCAGGGATGCAAGCGCACTGATCGATGGCAGTGAACAGTGCCGCCAGAATGGGCGACCACCAATCTACATGTTCTTTGAGGAATTCCAGAGGGACATTGTCGACACCAGGCGCTTTGCCCATCTTGAGCTTGTTAATAAGTGTTGTTATTTCAAAGGTGGAAATGAGGGGCCAACTTGGTAGGGTATTAAAGTCATCCCACAGTAAGCTATTAATATTTTGGCTCTTAGCAAAAATGCCAGCAAAGTAGGATTCCCACTCACTAGCCGATATATGGTAATCAATGCACAACGGTGCAAACTGGCACCCATAGATTTTCTTTCCTGTTGGACGATCAAAGGTCAGGAACAAGGCAAGAAGGAGGGACTCTCAAAGTGGAGTTAACAAACACAGCCTAAAATATTTAGAGCCAGTGTGGTGTAGTGGTTAAGGTGTTGAACTACGACCTGGGAGACCAGGGTTCAAATCCCCACACAGCCATGAAGCTCACTGGGAGACCTTGGGCCAGTCACTGCCTCTCAGCCTCAGAGGAAGGCAATGGAAAAACCCCTCTGAATCCCGCTTACCATGAAAACTCTATTCATAGGGTCGCCATAAGTCGGGATCGACTTGAAGGCAGACCATTTCCATTTTCCTGTACTTCCCTAAAGTTGTAGTATGGACAACTTTGTTTTTTGCTTAGAATCTAAAATTCAGATACCTATGCAACATCAAAGCCAAGCTCAGGAGCTCACTGTCATTTCCAAATGTAGTTCAGTTCATGAAGAATCAGACTACAGGTGAAAGAGGACTGTAGGTATAGGCAAAGTCAAGCTTTTGAGTCTGGTATTCCTGGGGATCTTTCAAAAATGGTGAGACAATTCAACAGATCAAACTTCATTCATGTAAGTTAACATACTCTCTGGATGGAGGAGGAGTGATGGGGAAAGTCACTGCCTTCCCCTCCCCTAGGATGGCCCTCATGTCCTCTCCATCAGTGTGTGTGTGAGGACTGGATGGTGCTATTCACCTCTCCCCCCAAATTCCCCAGCTAAACATGTGGCTGCCCCACCTCACAAGGAAGGCTGGCTACAGGGTTGTATTGAATACTGGTTTTAGTGTGGAATTGCAACTGATCCAGCAGAAACTCATTACAAATAAAGCTAATTCAGCTGGAAAAGTTTAGTGGCTAAAAGTCTAAGCATTTAGTTTTTATAGTAGGAAATGCAGACCTCCAGGAGATCTTTTCACTGCCTTGACTTGATCATTATATTGCTTTCAGTCAGGAAACATCTTGTACTAGGCTTAGTGAAATTTTCTTTTTTTTCAAATTGGAAAAATCAAATTTTAAGTATGTATTTCCTCCAACAGGTACTTAAAATATAACTTGAACATGCAGGACTATTGAATTTGGCAACATACAACTTTTAAGCACTTGATTTTGTTTTATGTGCACCCATCAGGTTATAGTTTATCAGCGTTTATATAAGTCTATGAATCAGCATCCCTTAGAGAGGCCTTCCCCACAGAGCAAGCTGGGCATCTTGGGAGCTGGGTGTGTGCATGCATGTTGGGAAGGCTGCATATTTTCATTGTTTCCATGACAACTAGTCCATTAAGGAGACATAGATTAAACCTTCCCAGCTGCTACATATGTTGCCTCCCCCCTTTTCTTTGATATTCTGCTCTTTTGTATCCTGAGTACATTCACTTTGGACATAGTAGTATCGGGGAGGGATGTTACGGGGGGAGGGGGAAGGGTTTGGAAAATATAACAAGCAACTTCAGGTGGCCCTGTTTTAAAACTATGGGAATCTAGAATGCGTCTCACCTTGCACTGTGAAGCCAGGACGCACTCTGAACTGCTGAATCTAGCATGGAAATTGGCTTCAGTGACACGTTTAGAAAAAAAAATCTAGTTGAGGTGGGAGATTTCAAAGTCCCAGGATGATCAGCAAATACTGATAGCTTTGCCAGCACAACTAAGTAATGTCAACCTAATCAGCTATTGTTTGGCAGAACTGTGGGGGGGGGGAAGCTGCTTATTTCATATTGTGCATTATTTTTCCTCTGGAGCCAACATTTCCATTTGCCTTAGTGGATGTTGGGGAGAGCATTGCAATCTGTCAATGGTAACTTTCAGATGAGAGGAGAATTTTTCACCTTGATAGTTGTTCAGTATTCATTGATATTTTCTCTAAAACTGTAAGATGGCAAATCAGGGACTGGATCAAATCCAGGTTTATGTAGTCACATCCTCACTTCATTCCTAAGTATTGATATGCCTACCACAGCCCCCTGCACCACCCTCTCAAATCCAGAGTAGTACAGTGGATAGAGTGATGGACAGACCAGGGAGATCCAGTTTTTTTTATCCCGATTCAGCCATGCAACTCTCTGAATTTTGTTGGGCCAGTCATTGTCTCTTAACCCATCTTACTTCACTAGAAGCGGGGGTGGGGAACTTCAGGCCTGAAGGGCCAAAGGTGGCCTTCCAGTGTCTCTATTTGGCCCTCTAGACTCCCTCCAGGTTGCCCAATGCAGCCTCTCTCAAGGCCACACTATCCTTGAGTGTTTTTGCCTGGCTGGAACATGTTCTTGAAATGTGATTGCTCCTTACTTGCCTTAAAGGAGATGGAGATATGTGTGCAGTGTGTACACGTATAGAGAAATCTCTGGCTTTATCATGGCAGAATAGAGAATCTGTGGGTGAGTGGCTCCCATGAAACAGGCCAGTTGCTTGCCCTGGATGGTGTTGTACTCCCTCCAAATGAGCAGGTACACAATCTGGGGGTGCTACTGGATTCAGCTTTGTCACTAGAGATCCAAATGATCTCTGAAGCTGGGAGTGCCTTTCACCAGCTCCAGCTGGTGCAATAGCTGAGGCTGTTCGTGGACCAGGATAGTTTCTTCACAGTAGACAAGGCATTGATAACTTCAAGACTGGATTACTGCAATATATTCCATGTGAGATTTCCCTTGCAGTTGGTCCCAAAACTACAGTTAGTACAGAATGCTGCAGCATGATTGCTGACAAGAATGAGATTATGTCAACGTATTCCACCTTTGCTCAAAGATCTGTACTGACTGCTGAATTAGCTGTTGGGCCAAATTCAAGTTCTTTTGTATATAAAGGCCTTAACAGCTTGGGAATGGTTTACTTGAGGGATCTCCTTGCCTCCTATGTGTCTATTTGACCACTTCCATCTATGGAACTTGCACTCTTATAAATACCATATAATACTTGTGACGATCCCACCAGCTGGCTCTACCTGTGATACTCCCAACCAGGGCCACCACCTGTCAGCATCTTGGTTTTTATTTGTTCTCTCACACGCTCTAGCACAGATCTCACAAGATCCCACTACTAGGCAGCACTACCAGCCACTTCCTGTAAACAATACTGCCTGAGACTTCGCCTTTAGTCTCCCCCTATGGCTTATTGTTACTATGTGTCTGAGTGCCCTTGCCGTCCACAATCCCCCTGTACTTTGTCTATAAAGTATACAGCCCTGGGTTGCTCTATATGCTTGACGATGTTACAATATCTCTCTCTTCACTGCTGCCACCATTTGATACTGTTTCTCTCCAGCCTTTGTTACTACCCTGCCCACCCTTCTGGTCTGTATCAGCCCCAGCCAAGGATCAGGCTTTTGGTAAACCAATAAAATATTTATTTATAAACACCAGGAAATAACAAGATTATGTAAGGTAGATTTAACAAGCATATGGTTTCATACAGTGTCACTCTTTATGTTTCTGGTCATATATAATTTGCCTAAATATCAGCCAAATACAATCCAAGCCTCCCTCAGAACTCTGCCAACCAACTCATCCAAATAACTCTCCACTAACGACTCTCACAACTCCCCCCCAACGCAACTGTCATCCTCTCATTTATACCTTCAGCCATTCAAACACTCAGCCAATCATCATCCAACATTCTCCAGAATTCTAGCCCATGTACTCCCCCCTCTTACTCAGTCACTTACCATATATCACTTAATAAACCCGCACTTACCATATTTACAGATATTAAAATACAGGGACATCACAATACTTACTCCACATTTGTGAGAAATTGAAATTTCAGTGCAACAGCTCTTGTGCCTTGGAACTCCCTGCCTATTAATGTTTGGCAGGCAGCCCTGTTGGATTGTTTCAGATGACTTCTAAAACCTTTCTGTTTCAACAAGCCTATCATGACATAAAATCCAGTTATGCATACTTGTTTTTAATTTTTTCTGATTTTATTTGTATTTAACATTGCTTTATATTGTTTTCTTAAGGATTTTTTGATTAAGTGGTTTATAAATTCTTCTAAATAAATTAAAGAAGGATAACTTTGGGGGAATCCCAAAGTATGCTGCTTGAAATTTCTTGGAGGAAAGTCAAAATACAAATGTAATCATTAAAAAAAATGTAGGGGAGATGATAAATGCTTGTCTGCAATTCTGTTAGGCTGAAATGGTTAGTGGTCTACCAGCAATTATTCAGGGGCTGGGGGATTCTTTTGTGCCCTGGACTAGGTGTAAATTAGCAAGGAATGGAACTGGTTTCCTTGAGGTTCATACTACATATATTTAAACACTTGGTTTAATGTCATGTCTATCTTTCTTAGTTGTGAGTAGCAGGGAACCCAATCAAGTTTGAGACGATGGCAGAGCTTAACCCTTCCTTCCCACCACAGTTCCTAATCGTCCCTTAGAAGCTGTTATTGCATAGGGAAAGGAGCCCCCATTGCCATTATGTTTCGTTTGGTCCTTACTTACATAATTTAATTAAACAATTTAGGGTGCTTAAATCAACAACACTACAACACAACATTTTCCAGAATAGGTTTAGTAGGATGGCTCATGTCTCAAGAATGCTTGCTGGTGATGCCTTATGTCCAGTTGACAAATTGTGTTAAGGGAGAGGGGGGGAAATACCTGGTCAGCTTCCAAATGTTTATAGTTTCCAGACGAATGTTGTGTCCACTGATGGCAGAAGAAGTAGCTTGTGCAATTTGTGATTGTAGGAGGAGCATCTACAAGTAAATTTCTCTATTTCTTTATTTATTATTTGATTTATATCCCAGCAGAAGCCCAACTTTGTTGATACTTAATTTTTATGGTGGTTATGTTCATGAGCTGTCAGTGCCCCAGTGGTTCATGTTTTATTTCTGCCTTTGGTGACAGACCTATGCCCACATATCGGGTGGATGCAGATAAAGGCTTCAACTTCTCTGTGGGTGATGATGCTTTTGTGTGCCAGAAGAAGAATCACTTCCAGGTCACAGTCTACATTGGTATGATTGGAGATCCTAAGTACGTCAAAACCCCCGAAGGCTTGAAGCCACTTGAATGCTTCTACCTGAAACTGCATGGAGTGAAGGCAAGTTTGAAGATGGGATCCTGCAGTAGTTAAAGAGACAGAGGGAAACCTTGTGGGAGGCTCTGTGGATACCAGTGATTGTGTCTGTCACATCTATGAAAAACTTGGCATATGTACTACTGTGTGATCTTTTCACTGCAAACCATACTGAATAGAATGGTACCATGCAGGTGCTTGTGTGTACATATATATGTCTAGCCATGTGTTTGTGCAATCTTAGCTCTAAGCAACCTTAGCTCTGAATGGTTGCAATGAGAGCTGATGCTCTCAAAATTTGAAGTTTGGTGACATCAATCTTTAGTAACCTTTTACTGGTTCAAGAGTTTCTCAATGCAGATATCTCCAAACTCCCACCATCAATTTTGAGTGTATATAATTTATTTATTTGCTTCAGGCATTTATTTTATTTTACTTTTACCATTACCCTTCATAAAATCTGTCCCAGCACAATTAAAACAAAGTCATGCTAATAAAATATATAATAACTAAATTCACTGTCATCCATATGCTGGTAACCTCTAGTATTGGTTACTGCAAAGTGCTCTAAGTGGGGCTGCTCTTGAGGTTGGTCCAGAGCTGCAGCTGGTGCAAAATGAAGCAGCTCAACTGCTCACTGGGGCAGTACAACACCAACATGTTACCCTGCTGTTGAAAGAATGGCCTTGGCTGCCAATTAGCTACTGGGCTAAGTTCAAGGTGCTGGTTTTGGTGCACAAAGCCCTATACAGCTTGGGACCAAGATACTTGAAAGACCATCTTACTCCTTATATACCCAGTCGATCACTGCACTATGCAGGTGAGGGCCTCCTGCAGACACCATCTTATCAGGAGGTCTGTTCTGCACAACATAGTAAGTGGACCTTTAGTGTGGCGGCACCTACACTTTCAAATTCCCTCCCCTTAAATATTAGACGGGCACCATCCCTGTTAGCTTTTTGGCACCTATTGAGGACCTTCTCTTCCAACAAGCCTTTTAAGTAGAGATCTTTCCTATTCTGCATCTGTATTGCAATTGTTTCTAAGATGTTTTTTATTGCTTGTTTGCCAGCTGGACTCCTTTGGAAGGAAGGGCAGAATATTATTATTATTATTATTATTATTATTATTATTATTATTATTATTATTATTATCATCATCATCATCATCATCATCATTCTTGGCAGGATATAATTGTTATTATTAATAATAATAATCTTGGCATGATTATTATGAATAATAACAGCAACAACAAAACAAAAAGCATAATTAAATAACAATTAAAACAGGAGAGTTAAAACTTCATATCCAGTGTTTAAAAACCACCAACCTTCTGGAAAGGGCCATTGTGCGTCTGCTTTGGATGCAGAAGGTCCCAGGTTCAATCCTTGGCATCTTCAGGTAGGGGCTGGGAGAGATTCCCTGCCTCAGATGCTGCTACGAATCAATGTACATAATACTGAGCTAGATGGACCACTGGTCTAACTCAGTGTAAAGTAGTTTCCTTTGTTCAATATGCCATTCGATCTGAAGTTAAGCAAAGGAGCATTTCCCTTGCCTGCCAGTAGAATACTAGTGACTCCTTTACTAAATTTGTGTGGTTTTTCATATTGGTGTGCTTCTTCATTTTTTTTCTAAAAGCTTTAATATCTGATTTTATCTATGTTTACATTTAGAGTGGCGCAGAGTGGTAAGCAGCAGTAACGCAGCCAAAGCTCTGCTCACGGCCGGAGTTCGATTCCAACGAAAGGAGGAAGTCGAATCTCCGGTAAAAGGGGTCGAGGTCCACTCAGCCTTCCATCCATCTGTGGTTGGTAAAATGAGTACCCGGCATATGCTGGGGGGTAAAGAAAGGCTGGGGAAGGAACTGGCAATCCCACCCCATATATATGGTCTGCCTAGTAAACGTCGCAAGACGTCACCCTAAGAGTCGGAAACAATTCGCACTACAAGTGCGGGGACACCTTTACCTTTTTACATTTAGAGTAAACATGCTTCTTCATGGGAAGCAGCAAATAACCATTTTGACTCGCTTATTCCCTCACTTTCCCAGACTTAAAAGCTGGAGAAAAGAGAAGGAAGCAGAATGTATATACTGAATGCCAGTCACCAGGATATCAAATCATCTAGCTGCGGTGTTTTAAAATGAAGATGTGTCTTCTTGTGGAAATACATACTCAGGAACACATCATGAGGGAGGACATCTTTCTGATCGTGCTCTTTAAAATGAATCTGGATCTTTCTTTTCAGTTGGAGGCCGTGAACCAGTCAATCAACATAGAGCAGTCACAGTCTGACCGCAGCAAACGGCCCTTCAATCCTGTCATGTGAGTACTCCCCCAGCCTTCAGGGTGAAGGAGAAAGTGCTAGTCACTGGGGCCAGAACAACAGGCAGTGTAGTTTTCCATTTGTGTGGCCATCCCCAGCCTCTCCCCCCCCCCGCCACCTTCTAACATACTCATTTGTGTGCAGTCCAGAGAAGATTAGGCATAAGTAAGGGTAGTTTGCACATGATGCCTCCTGCATATTAATCTGACTTCCACTAGTGCATCATATCCTGGAGGGGCTCTTGTGTAACCTTCTTGTACAACCTCATTCTTTTGCATGTGAACACAAAAGCGACTGCACCTTAAGCTTACCACCTGGGAATAGCATAACAGTGTCTCATTGAAATTGGTGGGTTTTAAGTGCTTAGCTGTGATCTTGTGCCATTGATTTCACTGGGAGCTCAGGTCAACTTATGGTTCTCTTGTATTAGACTCTTTGCTTGGATGCTGATTTCCTCCCCACCATGAAACACTTAGGTCCCCCATTTTTATGCATCTTGGTTGACCCCAGGCAGAGCAACAGATTTGCCCCTTGACAGATGACTCTTTTTTTCCTTCCCCCCCCCCAGGGTCAATTTGCCTCCAGAGCAGGTTACAAAGGTCACTGTGGGACGGTTGCACTTCAGTGAGACAACAGCCAATAACATGAGGAAAAAGGGCAAGCCCAATCCTGATCAGAGGTAACAGCCAATGTGTATTACCCCTCCCAAAGCTTAGGAGACTATTTGATGGGGTGTTTTGCCCTGTTGTGGTAATTGTAATGCCCTGTGCTAGATGCTGTACGATTTTTAATTGTATTTTTCTTACTTCTTGTATATCTTATATATTGTATTTTATAGTATTCCATAGAATTCAAATTGTAATACAAAAAAACAATCTTAAGAAATAAAAGAAGCAATAAAAATACAATTAAAATCAGTATGAATGTTTAATGAGATGGATGTGCCATCTCCAGCCACAAATCCACAGACCACCTGAATTAAGCTTGTGGGCCACAGACCACAGTTCAGGAACCCCTGCTATAGGCTAACTCAGAGAGTGGCTTAATAAACTTGCCATTTTATTTTAAGATTTTTAAAAGACTAGTAGAAGGTGTGGATTTAAGATGCCCATTTTAATTGCAATTCTGCTGCATAGCACTCCATCCCACTGGTTGATTTCTTTTTTTAGAAATAATAATTATTTATATAATTAATTTATATCCCACCCTTCCTCCCAGAAGAAGCCCAGGGTGGCAAACAAAAACACTAAAAGCACTCTAAAACATCTTAAAAACAAGAAACTTTAAAACATATTAAAACAAAACATCTGTAAAAACTTATTGAAACAAAACATCTTTTTTAAAAAAACTTTAAAAACAGGGCAGGTCTTCTCCAGTCCCCCAGTGCTGCAGCTGTTATAGTACATTGAATTGGTTACTTACCTCTTTACAAAGTTATGCAAACTGTTTTGTGTATGTGAAATTAAGTTTTCAGCAAGGTTGCCCAACTGACTGAGACACTCCCCTCCCCCCCAAAACTTCACTTCTTATGTTATGTGATTTTGAATAATGTGTTTCTTTTTTACTAAAAACTTATATTTGGTTAGAAAAATGTTTTCATGTCAAGTTCTGGTTAGGAGGGCTGTGAAACACCTGCATTTATCTGGACTTCAACCCACTTTGCTTTATTTTCAGGTACTTCATGTTGGTTGTGGCCTTGCAAGCTCATGGCCAAAACCAGAACTACACTCTGGCTGCTCACATCTCAGAGCGCATCATTGTTAGAGTAAGTCCCTCTTTTTTCCCTTTCCCTTGCAGGACATTATTCTCTTAGCTCTGAGCATCTACAGCTCTTTACTTGACTTGATAGGGGATTCTTGACACTGGTACCAAAGTGTCCCTTATTCCACAGCACCCCTCACTGTCCCATCTGCAACTCCCCCTGTCCCTCTCCTCCCTGGCTTTCTGCACCCTCATTTTTCTCCTTTACACATATAAGGCCTGTGCAAGGACCAAGTCAGGTCTTACTGATTTCCAATAAGGAGACATGGGCAGGGATGAAAGTTTTTTATTGAATAAGGTGCCCAGGGCCATGGAATGTAAGGCAGCTCTTGCACCCTCTGCCGCAGAAAGAGCAAGGCAAGGCTGCAAGCAGGAATGGTGCAGCGAGATGCCAGCCTTGCAAACATATTATTATACTGTTCTGCTGCCTGGATTTATTTTGTTTATTTATTTATAAATATGTTTGCATCCTGTTATTTCATTAAAACAACAAAGTGGTTTACAACACTTTAAAAAAACCACCACCATAGAATAAAAACATTAAAAATGCAATAAAACAAAGATCAACTGTTGTGAAAAAAGCATCTTCTTAATTCCCTGCATAAGCCTGGCGGAACAGAAAGGTTTTCAGAAGGTGCTTAAAAGTTGAAACAGAAGGTGCCTGCTGAAACTCTGTTGGCAGAGCATTCCAGAGAGCTGGGTTGATGACACTGAAGGCTTGATTTTTATGTCAATGTTAAATGAACTTCACCAACTTGGAACACGACCAAAGCCACTCCTGCAGAAGATCTCAGTGATCGAGCTGGGATATAAGGATTCAGGTGGTCCCTAAGATACCCTGGACCTAAATTGTTCAGAGCTTTGTAAATTGAATTAATTAAACCTGACTGGGATGCCACCATTAAGCTTGCACATCAGCATGCAGCCCTGTTCCATTGACTCAAGGCACAGGACATAATAAGGGTCAGTGTCAGACACTCATCAGCATGCTGCTGATGTTAAACCAACCCACAGAGTTGCACTTGTGCAGACACATGCTTTAAAGGTTTTGGGAAGGGGATTTTGGGAGAAGATAAAGGGGATTTAGGCAGGAACACTGACTAGCTTCACCTAGGCACAAATGTGAGAAGAAAGGAGGTTATTCCCATCCCCCACCCCTCCAGGCCTCCACAAGGCATTGCTTTGGGTCCTACCACATTAATTCTGAAAGTGATGCCCCCAAATATGTTCAGCTAGTTGGACTTCTTATCAAGCATCCAAATGGATTGGTTCTTAGACTTCCAAAAGCATAATCTTGGGGAAGGGCATGTGAAGAGATCCTTTGTGGCTCCTGCACTACCAGAGATTCGTAGCAAATAAGGAGGACACTAGACTGTGACTTTGTGGTTGGCTGTCTCCGCCCTGCTGCCTTTTTAAGTGCTGTGTCCATTTCCTCTAGCAAAGGGCCGGTTCGGGGGTAAAACACAAACAGAGGGCGGACGGGGACCCCGGAGTCTGCAGACAAGTAAGTAGCATGCTGAACTATGCAGTCTCCGGGGTGAAGGTGGGGGGCTCTGTTGTAGAATGGTGGGCAGGGCAGATGAGAGGCGCTTCTGCCCTCAGCAGAGCTCTGACCCCAGTCTTGTCAGTGAGGCTAAGGAGCTGTCTGCACTAGCACAAGTATGTGGTTTGGTTGCACATCAGATGCAGAATTGACTTGCACAATCTACGGTGAAATATGGTGTGAACATCAGATTGTGTAACATGTTAGAAGCAGTGCCACACTGTGGTTGCTTCTCTGTAAACCTGATGCTTCATTATGATACCTTTACATTATTAATTTGCATGTGTGATAATAGTACTTAAGCCACGCAGCACCACCAATTGCAGTGTCTTAGGCAAAAAAGACACCCTTGTTTCAAGGAGCCTACTGTCCAAGCTGTGACAGGTAGTGAAGTCAACATAGGAAGGGGAAGATTTGTTTG
This sequence comes from Rhineura floridana, assembly GCF_030035675.1. Taxonomy (NCBI): domain Eukaryota; kingdom Metazoa; phylum Chordata; class Lepidosauria; order Squamata; family Rhineuridae; genus Rhineura; species Rhineura floridana. Next base: position 101,524,606 of record NC_084481.1, read on the forward strand.
TGAGCAAATACAGTTAGATTTTGTTTCATTTGGGGATGTTAGGATAAGGGTTAAACCAAAAGCTTCATGAAAAAGGTGGGTTTCAAGGAGGGATCTGAAGGATAAGACAGAAAAGAGATGATAATATTTAACATTTATGTAGTGTGTTAGAGTGTTCAGAACACTTCATCTGTATTGTTCTGTAGTGGTATTTGCAACAACCCTGTAAGGTAGGTGGGTATTATTACCTCCATATACTTTTCTGGCCAAACACATTTGCTGCCTGAAGCAGAGCCCACGTGGCACCCACCCATCCCACTAAGGTCAGCTTTACCATTCAGACATCAGTCCTTGAAGAAGAGGGAGAAGGGGTGGGCTCATTGAAAAGAGCAGGAGGATTTGGGGCAGTTGAAGGTGGGAGGACTTGAAGAGCAAACAGTGCCAACACATAGTTGTAGGGGGTAGCACAAAAGAGAAGCTAAACACGGCAGCATCTCCTCCTGGGACCTAGCAGTGAATGTGAGCAGGCTTTGTTCTCTTTAGCACTCAGGCAATTGGACAATTTGCATGTCTCTTTTCCCCAGCAGATAACAAGGTCAGGGGGCGATGGCAGCTACTCACTCTCCTCTGGCTCCATAGTACACGTGAGAGTATGGGGAGAGAGGCCTGAAGAAAGGTGACTGAGAGGCCTGTACAAATTGCAACCAACCAGCAAAGAAGGGAGAGACACACCCCCCGGTGTTTTTGCAGTTTCAGACAGGAAGTCAAAGCAGAGGCTTTGTCCTCATGGGCTTCCGTATTGAGGAGCCTGCCTTTGCCTGTGTGGATTGCAAGTCGTGCAGCCCTGCTCTAGAACACTGCCATGCAGAATGCACAGTCTGTAACGGGTCCATGTTGCTCCTGTGAGCACTGTGGACTGTTGTGCAGGGAAGGGCAAGCAGTGCAGACTGCAGTGCCCTGCTTGCCTGGACTATAAGGGGAATGGTTGGAAGGGCTGTTGCATTGAAACAGATACTTGAGACTAAGACTCACTAGATATGCCCAAAGGAGTTTGCAGCAACTTTTCAGCGATATTGATCTCATAAGAGCAGTTGTAAGGGTACTTATTTAATCTTAATAGAGGAATAACAAGACACAAACTCTGTTTAGTGTATATTTTAGACATAGAACCAGAACTGTGTTACTCTGTATTTTTTTTAAAAAAAAGCTAAGACAATGAATAATCCTGAACTTTTGCAAACTGGGTAAATGTGCATAGAATTGCTAGTCATGGAGAAGGGCAAACAGCTCTGTGGGACAGTGAAGCCCTCACTACTGGAAGTCCTATTGAAGTGTCTCTTTGGTTTTGGAGATTTCACCAGACAGTGTCTACATGCTGTCACATCCATAAGAGCTAGGAACTTAGGAAAAGAAAGAAAAGGAGCTGAGATGCTTGGGATACTGCTTTCAATGTGTATTCTGTACAATTGTAGGATTTTATTAAAAACCTTGGCTTTTGAACAGAATACATACAGTGCTGGTTATCACCTGCCCAACCAACAGAGGCTTAACCAAATGACAGCCTGGTTACAATTGATTTTATGTAGACTTACATGCAAAGATAAGCATTAAGCAGGAAAGAACCATGTGGAATAATACTTCTATGGATATCAGGAGATAAATGATAATTCTGCAACTAGGTGGCTAGAATTTCTGTTTCCTATTGCTCTGCTTGTCCTATTACTCCCACTTTCTAAACTCTGAATGGCACTTCAGTGACTTTCTCTTAACTTGTTCAGTTGGTCAGTGCCATGAATTCTGAGGGGAGTATATGAGGGAAAAAGACAGAGAGAGGGGCCAATTGAACCCCCAGGCTAAACTTTGGAATTTTTTGTCATTGTGAAGGTGCAGCTCTGAACTGCATGAAAAAGTGATTAAGAATAGGGATGGGATCCACTTATTGGTGCCTGTTCAATTGCATATGGTTGAACTGGCAGGCAGTTCCATTTCGGCGTAGTTATTTTTCCACTATCTTTTGCTTTTACCATTCCATTTTTCCCCTCTCCAAAAGTAGCAATATTGTTAACAATGTTTTCCTTTTGGAAACAAAAGGAAAGTGGCTTTCCCTCTGCCCAGTGCCTATTGACCCAGTCCCCCCCCCCAATGATATTGGATCCTCACCACCACCACCTGGGAGACAGTGAGAAATTGCTTTAATGCAAAGCAAAAACAGGCTGGTCAGTTTCACATTAGCAAAGCAAAGACACAGTCTGTGGAAAGGAAAGAGCAGGCTGAGCAAAGCAAAAACAAGCTGCAAAGGAAACACACAGGCTGGTCATTTTCAGGTTAGCAGAGCAAAGACAGGTTTGTCAGTTTCAAGTTAGCAAAGCAAACAGGCAAGCTTGGTGGGTTTCAGGTTAGCAAAGCAAAATTCCATGCCTGTTTTTTAAAAATCTGGTGTCTGGAAAAGTCAGGGAAACTCACAGCATTCAGGATCACTCCACAAGGATAACAAACCTGCAGACTATTGGGAAGTTTGTGTTTGCAGGGGGGGGGATGTTGGGGAGAGGGAAAGCACCAGCAACCAGTAGAAGATACGAGAGAGGAGATAACTTCAACAGGTACCACAAAAGAGTTTATTTAAATAAGCTGCTGAAGCCCAGTTCATTTCTGGGTAATTTTTATTGGCCCAGTTTGTACAGAATACTATGTCAAACTATGATGGAGTGCAAATATGTGTATTGCCCTCCTGCTGCTGCTGCTGCTGCTGTACTGCTCTGAATTAACCCATGGTTTGGCTTAGCTTGTTATCTGAACTTGGGCTTGAGGTTTCCTCCAGACAAAGCACAAGCTGCAAACCAAGAAAACAAATTGGCCAAATAAGTGGTTGTTTTTGTTCTGGGGAAGATAAATTATGAGGTCAGGTTTGGACAATATGCTAAGCCAAACCATGACTTGGCTCATAGCAGCAGGGCCAAAGGAGGAGCAAAGCAATTGCAATAGCCTCTCCAGGAACCCACACATTTGCACTAAGCTGGACTTGACCCATGTGCAAAAGGACCTTTTACTCACTACTGAAAAGCCACATCTTGTCCTCATACATTTGGGAGTAGAGGCCAGGGGCTTCCAGATCAGAGTGTGCACCTTCAAGACAAGCGTGAGCCCCAGGAATATCTTTAGAAACTAAACATTGTCTGAGTTGTTTGCTCCTCCCATTCCCTCCTGTCAGTCTTAAGTTGCCTTTGCCTATTAGCTCATCATACATTTACCCTCATGCAAACCACTCCTGTCACTTCCCTAACAAACCCTTGAGGGGAGGGGGTTGGGGGGGATTGATGATTCTTTACCTCATATCTAGAAAACTTCCCACTTGCCTCTTTATCTTTGTGTTATGGGCTAGAAAATGACATTTATCTCACTTGGTCTGTAAACACAGGCTGACTCAAACCCAGGGCTCCTTGTGCTTAGCTTGCAGAGTGAATCAGACAGCCTTCCCATGTCATAAACAACTTACTGTTAGACGAAAGGCACAACTGCTCTGCAAATCAGGTTTTGTCAGAGGCTGTAACATAGACAAAGAACTGTATGTTCTTATCCCTGCTGATGATCATAAAACTTGCAAAAAAAAGAACAAAGAAGGAGCAAGAGAGATGAATTCCCACAATACTCTGTAAGGCAACTTGATTGTAACTGCCTCTGGTCACAATTGTCTGTACAGCATAGCATGCAATATACTCGCAGAGATGTTAGGCCAGCGGACACACTGTTGGAGGACCCCCTTTTTGGTTTTTTTGTTTGTTTTGTGTTCAACCTCAATATCGGTTAGTCAGCAACTTTTTTTGTTTTCAGTGGTTCAAATCAATTAACTTTCCCCTGCCTTCTGGAAGAGCTGTATTCTGCATTTGGTCTTATTCTAAAAGCACCTGTGTTTTCTCCCTAGATCTTTGTTTCTTTCTACAATAATCTATTCTTGACATTAATATTAGGTTGTCTCCTATGGATCTCCTGTTTTTTTTTTTCTTGTCAGGCCTCTAACCCAGGTCAATTTGAGAGTGACAGTGATGTACTCTGGCAACGTGCTCAGCTTCCTGACACCGTCTTTCACCATGGAAGAGTTGGCATCAACACAGACCGCCCTGATGAAGCCTTGGTTGTCCATGGCAATGTGAAAGTCATGGGCTCACTTATGCATCCATCAGACATACGAGTAAAAGATGACATCCAGGAGGTAAGAGCTCAGCACAGCATGCCTTAGTTGGTAAAGTCTCTGCTTAGGAAATGCACAGAAATCTGTCCAGCGTACATCATTGGACTGCCACTTTTATGAAGACAGAGTATCTCCCTTGAATGAAGGTAGTACTAATAGCTAGCCAAATGGAGGATGCCATTGAAACAGACCGGCTTCTGTATAACCCATGTAGCAGCTGATATTCTGCTCTCAGCTATAACCAAGATGTTCAGGACCATAAAATTAAGAGAAATCAGAGGAAAGATTACGGAAGACTTTTCAGATCAAGAATTAACATGGTTGCTATAATTTCTTTAGCACTTAAGCAAAACACCTGTATAGACAGGTTAAAAGGAGATCTGTCCAGAGATTTGCGTTCTTAAACAGACAGATGATAAGGAAGAAAGGAATAAAACACATACACATGAGCTTTTCAAGAAGGCACTAAATAAATCCAATTAAGACATAGAAGACATCCCTAAGGACAAAGGAGAGCCCTGCTGGGTTGAGCCAAAGGTCCATCTAGTTTGCTTTCTGTTTCAACAGCAGTTACTCATATGCCTCCAGGAAACTTGCAAGCAGAGCAACATCTCTCCCCTATTATTTGTTTCCAGTTTGGATAATTCACTTATTTAATTAAAGCCTCTAAGTCAAGAATGAGAACCTGTGGATGCTGTTGGACTCCAATAAGCCCCAGCCAGCATGGCTAATAGTCAGGGGTGATGGGAGTTGTAGTCCAACAACATCTGGAGGGCCATTGGTTCTCCATCCCTGCTCTAAATCTTTGATTTTCTCCCATGCACTGTCTCATAATGGCTGTGTTTTCACATAATGCTAAGCCATGGTTTGTTGAACAAACTATGGGTCATCTTATTTCTCCAGAGCTCGATTTGTTTTCCAGTTGCTCTTGCCTTGTGCCTCTGTAGCTTGGCAAGTGTCTGGGAAGGAGTGCCAAACAAACCACGGTTAAGTTAGGGTATGGGGTTCAAAGATAATGCCATACCCATAGTTAAAACAAGACATGGCTTATGAGTCAACAAAAACATTGTGGTTTGTTGCCAGAAAACAAATGGTTGTTTGTCTGCTGAGCTAAGTTTGGATGTTCAAACAAACCCCAATTTGGCTGAACAACCATGGCTTAGCTTTATCTGGGAACCAGGCCAATGTGTGGCAGTGTTTCCACTTTCTCATGCATTCCCATTATGTGTTTCTTGTGCAATATAGTTAAGAAATAGGACTGATGCTGCAGTTGGTTAAAATGTTCTACAACATATGGTGCTCCGTACACTGAACATACCCATTTGTATAACTTGTTTCCATGAAAAGTACAATTGCGAACCATTGATTTTTAGGAGACATTGGTCTGCATGGAGGGAAATGGTGAAGAGCTACTAGTCTAGCTACCAGGCATATTGCCACAAGTCTCTTTGGTTCTGTTTTAAACCTCAGGCTCCATCTTGAAGGGTATCTCTGCCTGCCACCTAAAGGCTACAGCCGTGACCCAGTGGCTCCCAACTGGCTTTGTTACTCCCTGCTCTGAATTTGACTCCTCCTAAGTCCTAAGAAGAAACCATTAAAGCTCTCTTGATGACTTAGCCACCTCCCTGAGCATACTCATCTGATATAAGGAATTCTTAAACTGCCCTGAAATATGCATGCTCACCTAGAGATATGAAGGCCAGACAAAAAGTGAAAAAATTCAGGAAAAAAAGTTTGGGGATTTTTTTCTTCATTTTTTTGGGGGGGTGGGCAGAAAAAATAGGGGGGGACAGAAAAATTGTTTTTTCCTGGGTCTTCACATGTCTATGGTCACCTGAATAAATCAGCAAAGGATGATAATGATCAAACCAAGATGGAACACTAAATAAAGCTTTGTTTCTTTACATGCAATTCTAAGTAACTGAGTCACTTGTGTCTTAGCTCTTAGAAAACTGGAGCTTTTCCCTGGAGCTTATTTTTTCTGTACCTCAAAGGCTGAATGCTCCTGCTGCCCTAGTTAGAAAAACCTGTCTTGCCAGAATGCAGATAACACCCTAATATTGAACTGAAATCACTGTGTGCCCCCCGTCCCATATAACTGAGGTCCTGATTCCATTAGACCCTTTCCTATCCTTGAGGGCTGTGTTGTGATACTAAGTGTTTGGCTACATCTCAAGGGCTTTAGAAATTTTAGTGCCCACTCTTGTGGGTCTTTTCTTATGGTTTCAGGTGGATACCACAGAGCAGCTGAAAAGAATATCCCGTATGCGACTGGTGCATTATAATTACAAGCCAGAGTTTGCTGCCACTGTGGGCCTTGAGAACACATCAGAGACAGGTACAGTCCCTTCACTGACTTTGAGCTTCATCTTTGCACCTCTGCTGCTGCTCATTCTTTAAAGCTAGTAAAAGTGCAAACATCCACCATCACCCAAATAAATTGATTTCAGTGTACCCATAATCCAACATACCCTCTGTTGGCCTGTTCTTGAGACCTTCATAATGGTATTTTCCTTATCCTTCTATGCAACACCCTTTAGGCATACTAAATTGTACATATATGGCATGTGTCATTTGAGGATTGCTTCTGATATTATGAGTATATGCACCCACATTCTCCTCATTTGAGATCACAGCTTGAGTCTGTGACAGCCAATGCAAGCTCCCAGTAGTGCTGGGCTTCGGGGAACATCTTGGTCTTCCTCTATCCTGTGTTATTAAATCATGATGGGAAAACCAGCCCTGATCATCAGTCTTCACTCAGGGAGGCTACCCAGCAGTACACATTTCTTGCAGCAAACGTGTAAAGCAGCCTTCCCCAACTTAGTGCCCTTCAGATGTTTTAGGTACAACTTCCTTCATCCTCAGCCAGCACAGCCATGCTAAGTAGGGCTGATGGGAGTTGTAATGAAAAACATCTGAAGGCTGCCAGGTTGGCATAAAGTGTGGGCAACATAATGTATCTGGGAACATACATCCTCACATACTGATGCATGTATATTTGCTGTATAAATTGTGAAGTTACCTTTAGTTATTACTTTTGTTTCCAATCTCTCATAAGCTACAGTATATTCCAGTTGTTTCACTTACAGTATATAATTTTTTTATAACCAAAGGCATGTGCATCACACCAGTTATTTTAAACAGTTGCCCCACTGGCAGCTGCCCAAACCCACTTGCATTTGGGGGGGGGAAACAGTTTGTGAGGGTTTGGCACAAGAATATGCGCAAATGCTGTTTTTCTGGTGAGTTTCCCTATTTGCTAATTTTACACCAAACTTTCTAAAAAAACCCCCCACAAACTAACTCTTTAAGGAGCTACTGAAAAGGACAGCCCCTAATACAGCACAAATCTTTGCAAAGCTCTTGGTGAATCATCCTAGGAACTACCATTGTGACACATGTTGCCATTTCTCTGCAGGTGTCATTGCTCAGGAGGTGAAGGAGATTCTACCAGAAGCAGTGAAAGACAGCGGGGACATGGTTTTTACTAGTGGGAAAACCATAGAGAACTTCCTAGTGGTAAATAAGGTGAGTGGAACCCTTTGAAGAAAAGGTAAGCAACAAACTAAAAAGGTTGATAGGAATGACAGCTTTTGGGCATCCTTTCCTACATGTGTGTGTGTATGTGTACACGCAGATCCACGAGCGTGCATGCGCACTCAACATATTTTCAATTTTTTCCAAGTACTGTTTTACAGATTTAACATTGCTGTTGAGGCAACTTCAGTGATCATGTGTACAGACTCATGCTGAAATTCAGGGAGATATGAGAGTTGTGAGTTTATTTAGTTCTGTGTATACAGAGTGAGTCAAATGAATTCAGAGAGGAGGAGCACGATGATGATAAACTAGAACTTTACCTAAATCGAACCTTTCAACCTCCTAAAAACAAATAAAAAATGCAGACTGATTCAAGCTAAGTAGTTCAGTAATCAGGTGCTTAGATTATTTAGTTAAGAGTTCAGTGAAAAAGAGCTGTCTGTTCTTTAGGGTATAGAGGAAAGCAAGAGAGTGTAATTTTCCAGGAAGATCTCAGAGAAGCAGAGGAGGAGCAGGATAAAAAAAGGGATTTTTTTTTTAAAAAATCATTCTTTTCATAACATATATAAACACATAGCATAATTAGAATCAGAGGAGTACAGTACTAAATTCTGAATGCCCCTTATTAATATAGGCATAGTTCTGTCCTTTTTGGCACATGGCTGTTCGGGACTATGGTTTTAACTGTAGCAGGAGAGAGAGTGTGTTAGCAGTTCTCTTGTCTCCTCCACTTACTTTTACCCCATAGGGACAAAGGAAAATCTAATATAACCAGAATGTGTTGCATCAGTTTGAAACTCTTGTATTCCAAATAATGAAGTGGGCATGACTGAATTATTTTTCACATAGAAATGTCTGATTAGTTCAAGAATATCCTGCCCTTGTCTAGATGCAGGACAGGTTAAAATGATCACTCTGTGGCTAAACTAAACCCATGATTAAATGCCTGCTATGTTAAAGATGGTCTGCCTAGTAAACGTCGCAAGACGTCACCCTAAGAGTCGGAAACGACTCGCACTACAAGTGCGGGGACACCTTTACCTTTACCTTTTTTATGTTAAAGACTGCTTACACCAACTTTTCAAAAGGTACTCGAGTTCAGAGTTTTTAAGCCACTTTGGACAAAAAATCTAATGCTGGAGAGCGAGGACGGAAAATTGCCCTTTCCTTGCCCTCACATGTTGCATTTGACACATGGAGCACTACAAGAAAGCTGCCCTTCATTCACCGTTATGGTGGGATATATGGGGGTCTAAGAGTAAAGTCATCTAAGGCTGCAATCCTGTGCAGATTTGCCTGGGAGAAAACCCCATTGAACACACTGGAACTTACTTCTGAGGGAACATGTAGAACTGGGTAAATTGGATAATAAATGGATTTTAGGCTACTGTCAAACAGCCGTCTTTCTAGTATGTAGGTGCTCTTGTCTTTGTGTAGAAGGAGTGAGATAGTAGGAGCATATAATGAATTGAGGAGTAAGATCATAATGTGAGGACCTGAACACACTAAAAGAGAGTGTATATTTTGTCCATGCCAGGAGCGTATTTTCATGGAAAATGTAGGGGCTGTGAAAGAGCTTTGCAAACTGACAGACAACCTAGAGACCCGGATTGATGAACTGGAGAGATGGAGTCATAAACTCGCCAAGCTCAAACGACTGGACAGTATGAAATCAACTGTGAGCTCTGGAGCATTCAGGTACTAGAGAGACCTGTTTTTGTTTTTTGCTTTTAAAGAGAGAGTAAATTTAATATTCTAACTCTTTTGAGTCATTATTTGTACAGTACAACGTTGAGGAAATGGTTTGTTTAGAAATTTAACTATCACAGGCTGCAATGATACACATGCTTACCTAGGAGCAAGTTGCATTGAACATAATTGGACTTAATTCTGAATGAGTAAGCATAGGATTGCACTGATAGAAAAGCAAACAGAGCTTTGAAGAGGTTCAGATGTTTACTTGGGCTAAAAATCTTGTTCCTCCACTGAGCAGCAGACAGGTACATTCCCTCCTTCTACCACACTCATAACGAGGGACCAAATTGCATGACCCTTCTCTTGTCTTTTATGAGGTTGGGGTGAGAGAAGAATTGTGCGTTTTGGGCCAGTGAACATACAGGTGTCCCCATGACAGAGGGGATCATGTCTCCTTACTCCTTCACCACAAGAATGTGTTCTTCAGACAGGGCAAGTATTTGAACTCTCCAAAGATGAACCTTTGGTGTAAATTTAAAGCCCCAGTTTAAAAATCAAGTTCAGAGAGCAGTATGTTTTCTAAGGAGAGGAATAATAAAAGTGGTAGAAGCCTTAGATACATTATGTGGTTAATCTAAACTTAGTTCATACATCTGGGAACTGTCCTGGAGCAATATTGGGGGAAGGGCCATGACTCTGAGGTAGAGCACATGCTTTGCATGCAGAAGGTCCCAGGTTCAATCCCTTGCATATGCAGTTAGGGCTGGAAGAGACCCCTCTCGGAAAGCTGGAGAGCCACTGCTAGTCAGTGTAGGTAATACTGAGTGGACCAGTGGTCTGACTCTTGTGCTTCTAATATTGCTTTACATTTCTGGGCTAAAACAAACTACACTTTGCAACCCAGTCATTCAGTCATGCAGGATGAAATATGTGGAAGCACTGGCTATAGATTGCAATCTATTTCTATGCATGCATACACCATTTTTCACTTCTGAGCTCACAGAGAACTTTTCCCCCTCAGCTTTTCCATTTAAAGTATTGAAATATATTTAAAATATTAATGCCATCTTTAAAAGTGTTTAGCCTGAAAACAGCTTTATAAACATCTGTAAAAAAAACGCAGCCCAATACAGATATTTGGGCAAGGAGGTGATACAATTGTTGCCACATCTAGTGGTTTGTTGCTGTATGCACACCATTTTCTGAGGGTGCTTCCAGCCAGGTGTGTGTTGTGGGATGGTTGCTCCTCCTCATCCATGCAAGGTTGTTGGTTTTTTTGCAATATCCACACAACATAGTTGACATCAGAATGCCAGCCCATATTTCCCCCCATTTAATCTGGATTTACTCTTTCAGACTGTTGTTAATGGCCCATTTGCAAATTAAGTTCCCATCAGGAAGCACACTGACACTCTCCTTCATTATAGGAACGTCCTTTCCCCCTCCCCCCTTGTTCCCTTCCACCCATGGTAAGTTTGTCCCTATAAGCCAGCTGGTCATCTACTTTGTTATCTTCTCCTTGCAGAAATGACACATTGGCAACTTCACAATCCCATTTCAGGGTTATCCTCCCCACTTTCCAGAAAGCTGCATTAAATTATTTGGAGTACGTGTATGTGCATGTTAAAATTATGCAAACTGAGTGTTTTTTAAGAAACAGATTGGTAGTGGGAGAATGAGGAACAGAATAAAGTGAAATGACATACGATAAAGAGTGCTGATCTGAATGCATCCTAACTTTCCTTTTATTGTAGTCAAGCCGGGAGTCAGTTCAGCCGTGCAGGAAGTGTGCCACACAAAAAGTGCCCCCCCAAAATGGCCAGCAAGGTAAGAAGTCTTTGTAAGACAGATGTACATTATAGTCTGAGTTGTGATTGCTTATGTGCATGAGACATGTTTGTATTTGGATCTGTTCAGGCACTTCAAAGGAGACACGGCTGCTGATTCTGCATGTTGGGTTTCAGGCCTTTGAACAGATTGTGCAGGACATCATCATCATGATGGTGTGCAGATGGAAGGGAATGTTTACCTTTACGCTCCACAAGCAAAGTTGTCTTTGCTGAGGCTGCTTGTTTAAGGGGTGAATATTAGCACATACAAATTGGAAATGCTGGCAGTGTGGTATTTGGTCTCTGTGAGCTGAGAACTATTTTTGTATACATAATGCATTCCTTGATGTGAAATTCTTCCTAGAGCCTGAGCTGCCTCTTGCATTCCTATTTCATCCAACAACCTTCTATCCCAATAATATGCTTCCTCTTCATAATGCCTGCATTTTCATTCTTCTTGCTTACAGTAATTCAGTTCCTATAATTCATTCACCAAGTTGGCATTCTCCTTTATTTAGTGGCCCTCTGAATGTGGTAGCAATGCGTCCTCAGGCATTTTTTTGTGAGGAGGATGGGCTAACAGTTACCACAAGAAGAGGTGAAAGGAAGAGGTGCCCTACAGCCTGCTATCCCCAAAGACGATGAGACAGAAAGAACAGAGTAGGAATACAAAGAAACGTTTCTCATCTGATAATGATCTTTCCCTTCCTTTTTCTTGTACAGTCGCCTTCTGTGGTCACAGACCAAGCTTGCATCAGCCAACGTTTCCTACAAGGCACCATCATTGCCCTGGTGATCATTATGGCATTCAGGTTAGTGTCTGTATTGTAGCTCAGTGGTAGAGCCATGTGCTTTGCATGCAGAAGGTCCCAGGTTCAATCCCTGGCATCTCCAGGTAAGAGCTGGAAACATCCTCTGCCTGAAACCCTGGAGAGCCACTGCCAGTCAGTGTAGACAATACTGAGTTAGATAGATCAAGGGTCTGACTCAGTATAAGGCAGCTTCCTGAGTTCCTGTGGGCTATTTCACACTGAGCAGTTGAGTGCAATGCTCAGAATTGTAAACTTGAATGAAGGTGTGTTTCTGGCCTGTGAGTGGATGAACAAAGTCATGTTTAGGTAGGACAGAGTAATTTCATCTGGAATTAAGGTGAAGCTATGGATACCTTGTTGGTAGTACCATGCTCTTGTCATTTGTTTGTGCCCCTAGAATTACAGTGAAATGCACCTCAGATGTAAAATCAGCATACTTTAGGTTGCATGTGACAAAGTGTGCTTATCATTTTCATGAACACAGCAGAACATGCCAGGCTATTGCTGGTTGCTACAGTTGCACGACCGCAACGGCAGTTACTATCCTTAAATCGGGGGGGGGGAGTTAATTGCTTTGGAGCAAAGTTGTAAAGTTGATGAAATGTAAATGAATCTGGACTTTTTAACTTATTTTGTCCCCCCCCTTTTTTTTTTTTGAGGGAATGGGGTGACGGTTGCCATCACATTTTCAGTATAATCTTAGAATCAAGGAGAACAGGAAATCTGCCTTTTATTTTAAATTGGAAGGTGGCTTTGTTGTAAATTTAAAGCTCCGGAGCCTTAGGGTGCTCATCCTATAGCTTGAACTGCATGATGCGTATCCTGCATGTTAGATAGGCAGCCGTGGGATGTCATGCACAAACTGTGATCTGACCTACTGTGTTGCCAGAAATTGCCAGAAATTGTATATTTTTTTTACAACGGGCTCCTTTTCCATGACTGAATCACCAGAGTACCTTGCAATAGGTATGATTTCAAATGAGATTGCATGTGATTTTTATGGGCTAGTGTCATTTCCAGCCACATTTGACTTCCAAACTAAGTAAGTAAGGTATACAACTGAGAATTGAGTAGGTGTTTCCTCAGATGTCTTCTATGCCTGTACAGTAAAGATTTCCCTGGGCTTGAGTCACTCATAGATACAAATCCTGGCCTGTTTGGAGAGAATTTCCTTTCATCGTAAAACAATGAAGAATTCCATTCCTGGATGCTCAGTTTTGGTTTTTTTCCCCCCCTCTTTCCCAGTGTGGTATCCATGTCTACCCTCTATGTGCTAAGCTACCGCAATGAGGAGGACCTTGTGGATCTTGAAGGGTACGTAGCAGTCCTCCCTTCGTCCTCCTTTGGTCACATCCTTCTTCAGAAAGTGATGAGTCTTCCTTTTCAGTCCTTGGTAGGAAAATGTGTAATCATGAATGAAACCTTTAAACCAGAAGAGTGCAAGAAGATCAAATATGAAGAAGAGTATATGAAGGTGTTAAAATCACATATGTTATCTGGAGGGAAGGGAGTCTTAAGGAATATCTTAACATAGGTATGGTTTAGGGCTGTCAGCTTCCCAGTAGATGGGTGAAACTGAATACAATCCAAGCTGTTTCTTGGGAATATGTTTCTTGGGAATATGGAAGTTTGTTTGTTTGTATAACTGCACTTCCATAAGAAATATTTCAAGGTGGTGTGCAACATAAAAACTCAATACTACAGTAATACCAGTAAAAACATCAGTAGCATGTCAGTAAAACTGGATTGTTTAAAAAAGAGAGAGTTCCAAAAGCCTGTTTAAACAATACCGTTTGAAAAAGGTATCTAAAAGGAAGCAGGGTGACTGCCGCTGGACTTCTATTAGCAAGGAGTTCTGCAGGGCAGGGCCTGCCACACTCAAGGCTCACAAGGACTGTGTTGTTCTTTAGTGCTTAAAAGCAGATTGGATAGCACTTAAAAGCAGGCTTTAAACCAGAGCTCTGTGCTGGGCCAGTCTGTTGACAGGGTGGGATCTGTCATAGTTCTGTGTATGGCTGACAGTCATAAAGCTTTTGGGTATGCTTTCTGTCCAGGAGTAGCAGGGGTATTTCTATCATGTATTTGGGGCTGTGAATTCATTCACTAATAACATAAAAACATAAGAAGAGCGCTGCAGGATCGGACCAAAGGTTCATCTAGCCCAGCGTCCTGTTTTCCACTGAGGCCAGTTGGATGCCAACAGGAAGCCCACAAGCAAGGTTTGAATGCAATAGCATTCCTTTGCTATTTTGTGCATTACTGAATTTGGAAAATAAAACCTGGAAGCACTGCTTTGTACCAAAACCAGAGTTTGGGTTCCATATTTTTTTGATGAATTATACTGATGTGCTGTCTCATCAGTGAGAGAATAACGTACTGGCTTGGAGAATTACATCCCAGACTTCTTTGCCTTATGTCAGTTTGCATCCACAAGATCTAGACAGTTCACATCATTACTTCAATACAGGCGGGCCCCGCTTATACGGCGGGTTCCGTTCCGTACCCCCGCCATAAAGCGGAAATCGCCGTAAAGCGGAATCCCATTGGATATAATGGGGCGCGTTGCACGAAAATGCTGCAAAATGCCGCAAAAGGGCAAAATCAGATTTAAAAAAGTGAAATCAAAGCCGCCGCATTAGCGGATCGCCGGGAAGTGAAGGACCGGGAAGCGGGGCTCTACTGTACTTGTTACGAAATAACTGATCTTCTCTTTCCCTTCCTCTCCACTTGTTTTCCTCTCTCTCCGTTTATTTCTCTCCCCCACACCTTCTCTGTCCGACCTCTCTTCTCAACCATATTTTCCCCTTCTGTGGTTTTTGTTGTCTGTGTCTTTCCATTTCTCACTTCTTCCTCTGTTTTCCTGTTGCCTGGCAGTTCTTTTGCTGTGCCTACCACTTGCCTCCTGGCTCTCTTTCGGCACAAGGGTCCTGGCGTCCCAGTTGCTCTCTGTCCACGGTATGATCCTTCTTTTTCAATATACTGTTGATGTAAATGTTGCATCCTTTCTTATGATATCTTGTGTTAACAGTCTCTTCTTCCTCTTCTGTTTTTTTTTTAATATCTGCCCCTGCTCCTAAAAAAAAGCAGGCAGGCAAAGGGTGATTTAAAAAAAAATAAAAAATACAGAACATTGTTGTTGTTACATTTATTGCCGGCCTTTCACAAGCAGGTCCCAGGTCAGGCTGCAAGAATTTAAAATTCAGTATTGAGAACAGTTAAAAGAAATTGCAATCACAGGAATAGCATGGGTCCTGAAAACACATACCTCAGGTGTCAAAGGCCAGGGAAGAAGAACTCAGGTGAAACAGACCAAAGACCTATCTAGTCATATATTTGGCTCTCACAGTGGCTAGCCAGATGCCTATAGGCAGCCCAGAAGCAGAACATGAGCGCAGGAGCATGCTCACATTTGAAATCCCCAGCAACTGGTATTTAGAGGGTACTGCCTTCAGCGCTGGAGGTGGTTCATAGCCATATCCTTCATGAACTTGTCTAAAGTTGGTGGCTGTCACTACATCTTCTGGCAGTGAATTCCACAGTTTATCTATTTAATGTGTGAAGAAGCACTTCCTTCTAAGTCTTCCAACATTCAGCTTCATTGGACGGCCCCAGGTTCTAGCACTGTATGAGAGGGAGAAAAGTGTCTCTATGTCCACTTTTCCATACCATGCATAATTCTATACACTTGTATCATGTCCTCCCTTACTTGCCTTTTTTCCCCAAAAATAAAAAGACTCAAATATTGCCACTTTTCCTCATAGCGGAGTTGCTGCAGTCCCTTATTCCTTTGGGTGTTTGAATGAGTGGACAAGTGAATCTAGGCTGAGATGAGCTGGTTGGATGGTGCAGTACCTAAGCTGGGAATTAGGTGGTTGAAAGCACCATTTTTAATCAGAAGTAAGCCCCCTTTTCAGTGGACTTCTATTTTTCTGAAAACATAGTGTTTTTATGCCCAAACCTCTTACACCATGAAGTCTATATGGTGACCAACACTCCAGCGGATAGCAATCTGAGCCTCACCTTGGATAGAAAATAAATACCAAAGACTTTCCTCCTCCCCATGCACCAGCAATCCCTGGACTGAGGGAGGGGGCATTTCAGTGGTAGCCATCAGCATACCATATATAAAGGTGCATAGGAATTAAGTCCTCAGATTGTGGGTGGAAGCATTTCTGTGCTTGCAGAATGCAAATGACAGTTAGGTTCAGACATGTGCAAACGTCTGTATATGGAAGGCAACATGTGCAGGCACATCAGGTGGATTGGTGCCTTGGTCAGGAAAAGATTACTGCTTTGGTCAGAAGCCATTTGTCAGATTCTGGTTCCTTTACAGTCTCACCTGAAGCACTTGCCATCCCTGCAGTGGCGTCACTAGGGGGGGTGCGGACCTCTGGTGCGCACCCTCCCAGGGGCATG
This sequence comes from Rhineura floridana, assembly GCF_030035675.1. Taxonomy (NCBI): domain Eukaryota; kingdom Metazoa; phylum Chordata; class Lepidosauria; order Squamata; family Rhineuridae; genus Rhineura; species Rhineura floridana. The sequence continues at coordinate 101,541,066 of NC_084481.1, forward strand.
GACGAGGTGGCTGGGCTTGCGTGTGCACGCATGTGCGCGCGCACTCGAGGCCAGCCACCCTGTCTATGCCCCTGGGAGGACGTGCGCCGGAGGGGCACCCAGCCGCAGAAGGCCTGGGAACGCCGGCGTGCCTCCCTCGCCCCGCCGACGCTGCTCCCGCTCTCGTCCGCCCGCCTCCGAGGAGGAGTCGGCGCAGCCTTGCCGGGCAACGGCACGGGGCGGGGTGGCTCTGGGTGTCACCCCCCTCATGGTGACACCCGGGTGCGCGCCGCACCCTCCGCACACTGGTAGGGACGCCCCTGCATCCCTGGAATAGAATGTAGGGATGTGAGGGCTGTAATGGATATACAGCAGCAATTCTGATATTTTAGGCTGTGTCTAATCAGTTCACCCATTGTTACCTCATCAAGGTCTACTCCTTTTCCCATCCTGCTTTCCTTTTTTTCATGAGTCTCCTTATTTTCTATCTTGTTCTCCCTCCCTATCTTCATTTCTGCAACATTTTTACACCCTTCTGGTTCTAACTTTTATCCCATATGCATCTGCCTCGTTAATCCATCTCATTCTATTGCTAACTGTACATGCTGTGTTTTTATATAAGTAAAAACGTAATGCCCACTTTTTTTTCTTGCTTTCTAGGCCCAGTCAGAGCATTGATAAGAATCAGCTTATGTTTTCCACTGTTGCCTCATCAAACACCCCTGTTGATGCTTCCCTTTCACAACGTGGTAGGTACCAGTTGTAGCTGTCACTGTGAAAATGTCTTCAAGTGCATACCCCCCTACAAAGCCAGTCAGTTCCTCAGTGGGAGATTCAGGAGTGGAGAATGTGCCCAGTCACCTCTATGGGTGTATGCAGGATGTGGAAATCTGCCATCAACTATTTCACACAGGACCAGCTCCAGACCACCACAGGTCCTTGGGCACCAGACCACTGTGGGGGTGGGGGGAGGCACACATACATGCACATGCTTTAATACATCCAGTCGCACTACCTCTTGCATCGCTATGTCAGTGCACATGCCTGCCATCACCTAAGATGGCGGTGGGGGTGTCATCTTGGTTAATGGCAGGCATGCAACAACACAAAATGTGGCGCAACCAGGCACATTTAAGCACATGTGGGGGTGATATTGCCTGGGAGAGTGGTGCTCCTGCTCCAAGATCCATGCCACTGTCAGGTTATGCCTCATGACTCAATGCTGACAGGGATTGTGGAACAGGAGCTCCACCCTCTCAGCTGCAGGGCCCCTCATCGAGCTGCAGGGGCCCTTGGTCAGTGCCTGAGTTGGCTGCCTGCTGGCACCAAGCCTGATTTCACACAATTAGCAACTGCTAGCCCACTACAATAAGTTGCATTTTTTTTAAAAAAAAATCAGCAATATTGATCCTGGGTAGCTTCTGGTTAGGGAGTGGTTGAGGGCCAACTTAATACATGCCTTCTGCTATATAGACAAATTCAGCCAACAGAAGAAATTTGTCCCGATTGAGAGAAATAAGTCCAAAAGTGGTTGTGTGAACTAGGCCTTTAATGCAGGAGGTTCTTGGATCCTGCTTTAGCTTTTGCTCATTTTATTCTGACCTACATAGCACCTGTGTTCTTTTTATCTTGCAGCCACAACACATGTGCCTGACTCTCTCTATGGCTTGTCTGCACATAGCATATTAGTCTGTTTTGACCCACCTTGTTTCTCCACATGCTGCTCTCCTGTTCTGACCAGTGTTCCAAATAATGTATCTTTTGCTGCACCATCTGAGACTACTACCCCAGTCACCACCAACCGGACAGGTGAGCCCCATTCTGTCCTGAACATACAGAAAGTTGTGCCAAGCTGTTAGTAAGGAGCCGAGTTACAAGGTTCCCTGTGGCTTCTGTCATTATCTGGGTTCATCTTTCTCTAAGAACATAACTGCTGGTAACATTATCTCCCAAAAAAGACATGTGCTTGCTGCCTTTGTTTTCTGTTACATACACCAAACATCCTTTCTTGAAATCTCTAGTTATCCATAAATCCCAGATAAGGCTAAATGTGGGTGCATAATTGTACAACCTTTCTAACTTGTTCTTAGGCATTGTGGAACATCAGAAGGGTATGGCATGTGTGAGACAATCTCAAAGCAAGTCATCCTAATTCATGGGGCAAGTTATTTACCTGACTATTGCAGCCTTTTAATGTAGTGCAAAAAAGACAGTGCAAGCCAGTGGCACCTCAAAGGCTAGCACTTTTATCTTAGCATTGCACTGTTCCTGGAAGTAGCTTTGAGGTTGCATTTCCTGAATATAAAAGGGACAAGCATACCTTAATCCTGTGAGGGAGCTTTTTGCGAGGGTAGGTGTAAATTCAGTGTATAGAGAGAATGTAGGGAGGACTCTTGCGTCCCCATCAATTTCTTGGCCCAATCCATTTCCTAGGCAGATATCTTTCTGCACATGTGGACTGATGCTCCTTGTACTTGGAACTGTGTCTGATAGAAGGCAATCCTACTTTGGGGGACGGAGCAGGTGTTCCACAAGTCTAGTCCTCACTGCAGTGATAAACTTGTGTCTGAGCCGTCCCATTTTATTCTGCAAATGGAAGCTCATAAGGCTTTATTTTCAAACAAAATAAATAAATAAAATTGTCGTGCAGAAAATTAGCGTGTCAGGGAGAAAGAGGGTCCAGGCAAGCCTTCTCCCCGACATGCTAGTTTTTTGCAAAGAGGGATTTTGTTCATTTGTTTGAAGGAGAAATTCAACCATGTTCATTCCCACCTGCAGTCTGAAGTGGTACGGCTCACTCAGAGATTTACCAACTCAAAACTAAACTTTAGGATTCATTCCAAAGGATCTTTGTTTGCTGTGCCTTGGCCCCTGACTCAGCTTGTTAAATTATTCCCTTCCCAGACCAGAGCCTCGTGTCGTTCCTGCCCGTGACCAACATCAAAGCCAAATCGAGGGGTTTCACTGGCAAGGTGGCTTCCCACACTAAGTGGTCAAAGACTTCAGAGAGATCACGAGGCTTTGGCAGCCCCAATGCCAGCCCATCCTCCCCCTTCACCCATATCCAGGGCAAGTCCAAATATGTCTCCAACCTCCCTCTAACACGTAGCAACGTCTTCCCCGGGCAGACACGGCAACGCCGCAGCATCAGCCAATCAGACTCCGGGAAACCTGGCACAGGAAGCACCAACCAGGATGGTAAGCATGTCTTCTTTTGTCTGACTGTTTGGTGTATATTTAGACTTTGACTCAACACTGGTATACAGCTGCTACCCTACTGCCATCTCAGTGTATGCTCCAGTCATCTAAGCACTGTTTTAACACTGCTTTTTTTCCTCTAGAGCAATTTCCCCATTGTTGCCAACCTTTGCATTTCTTGCTGTAGTCAGATCCAAACCTCATGAAAACTCCCCAAATGGCCCATTATTCCTTCACATGGTGTTGCTCATAGAAATCCATCATCAAAGCTACCATCAGGCGATGTCTCTAGATGAGCCAATATAGTATTGTACCTGCTTGCCCTATGCCCAGTTTAAAGTCCCAGAGGACAGTGCTATGCACATGTCCCAGAGAAGATGTAGTTGTTGGAAATACATACCAGGTTATCTGATATCCTCTCAGTTCTTCATGGGAAGGCACTTAGATTTGAGTCATTGGTGCTTCATGTTTGAAAGTATTTTATACCCACACGTGCTACTTGGCCATAACTTACTGAATGACATCTCCACCAAACCAAGCTGTAAATGGCCAGGGGAAAAAAGAGATGGATTTAGGCACATGAGAGCATGAAAGCCGTGATTGTCTCTTCCCTGAAAATGCAATTACCATTGCAGATTTAAACTTCACAGTCATTATTAAAGGAGAGCCTAAACAAGATGGTTTCAGCAACAGGATTTGGCGGGAGAAATGGATTTTGAGACCTTAGAAATACATTCCAGCACGTTCCGTAACATGGTGCCCTCCAGTTGTTGATGGATTCCCATCTCTCATCAGCTGCAGCCAGCATCACAAGTGGTCAGGGATGATGCGAGTTGTAGTCTAGCAACACTTGGAGGGCACCGAGTTGGCAAAGACTATATTATAGCCTTAAGAGCTGTGATTGTCCTCAGAATGCCTGTTATTGGCTTTATCTCCCATACTTAGTAACTTTCTTCCCTGTCTTGATGATTTCCCCCTTGTAGGAGCAGCTCCTGTGCTCCAGTCCATATCACTTGTGGAAAGTAATGTGGTCATCACACCTCAGGCCTGTGCTGCTGGTAATGAGTGCAGGTGAGTGTAGTGGTGTTGCCCCACCAACTTTGTTGGGCTATGTTCTAGGGAGACTGGATTCCTCCTAGGGCAAGAGTGGAATCAACTAGGTAAGTTAAAAAATGATCAGTTCAGGATTTTTCCATGCATTATCTGTTGTCATAAATCAATTTTTTTGTACAGTGATGGAATCATTATTTGATGTGGGTGCATGTGAAGCACACCAGGGAAGGTTGAACATGGGCAAAAGGTCATGTGAGGTAGAATGCTTCTGGCTGGAGGCATTGCTTGCCATGTGAGAGAATGACCAAAGGTTGATTGGAACCTTTTCCAGCCACACAGCTGCTTTTCCTTCTGGGCAGCCTTCCACGGGCCACATGCCAGTGGTGGGCAGGGCCAGAGGCAAAAGTGGGTGGAGCAACAATTGTAAAATTTGCGTTTGTGCAGTAGCCTCTTTTCTACACATGGCACATAAACTCTCACTTCTCTGTCTCCTCCACCCACCCAGACATAAAAAGCACATTATCAGAGTTCCAGGACACATTCCAGGCAGGCAAAAACACTTAAGTAAAGTGCACATCTGTGAGGAGCCATGGACTGGGTGAGAGGGGGTGTGGGATGAGGAGAGAGTCCCAAGGGCCAGGTAGAGGGACTTGTGGCCCCCAGGCCTGAGATTTCCCACCCCTGCTTTAGAGAATCACTGCCCATCAGAGTAGACAATACTAAATACTGGTCTTGCACAGTATAAGGCTGCTCGCCTAGCCTGGGTCCAGCAAGGTATAAAACCTCCCAGGCTCTTCTTATTGAATTGAGAGATTGAGATGAAGTAGAAGAGTCGGCACATTCTCTACAAGCCCTTTGGGTTGGTTCCAGTGTTAATGCATACAGCTTCCACATCTATACTTCTCTTCCTCCAGCAGGTGCCTTAAGGTGGCTCTTACGTGTTGTTATGTATTGTTTTCTGTTTGTGCATATAGGACGGGGAACATCACATACCGCATCCCCATCAGCAAGTTTACTTCAGTGAACACAAACCTTACTTTGGAGATGAAGTGAGTATGTATTCTTGTGAAGGCAAGGGACTCTGGGGAGGGATGCCATCCGCAAGGACGTTGTCCATGTAAGCAATTAGCTGAGTATCAGATGGGAGTTGTGGGTAAGAAGGGTTCCATCATGGCATTAATCTGTGAGAAAGAGTGAGTCGTTCTTGCTCTAGCGGTGTAAAGAGTGAGGGTCATAGAAGAAAAATATTGAATCGTGAGAACATGGTGGAAGGATAATGGCTCATGGTGGGACTGGTGATTGGGAGCCTGTGGGTTGAATCTGGTTACTTGTAGATTGGAGGTGGAGAAAGCAGCAGAACTCACAAGCAAGGGGATTCTGTTTCCTGTGTGTTCCTCTGTCTTTTTGCTCTCACGCCTTTCACAGCCCTGAAACACTTTGAAGATAAAAGCAGGACAAAGGAGAAGGGCTATATGACCAATGGGAAGGGCCATAGCTCAGTGGTGGACCATCTGCTTTGCATGCAGAAGGTTGCAGGTTCAATTCCTGGCATCTCCAGGTAGGGCTGGGAAAGAGACCCCTGCCTGAAACCCTGGAGAGCTGCTGCTCGTCAGTATAGACAGGACAGAGCCAGATACACCAGTTATATGGCATGGTATCAGGCAGCTTCCTGTGATCCTATGAGAGAACTCTTTTCTGTATGTATCCTTCTCTCTACTCATGCTTGGCTTAGCTTGGCAAGATGAGAGCACATCCTGGTGAATTGAGACCATGCTCTCCCATGTGTGCCTCTCCACTTCTTCCAACCGGGAAACAGCTCAAGAGAAGATTCAGAGGAGTGTCCTGCTGCTGCTTGCTTGTGTGCTCCTGACCTTCCTCCCAACCTCTTTCATGTAGTCCAGCAGGGATAGCAGAGGACTGGCTTTCAGGAGTTTGATCTACCATATCTGTTCAAAGTAAACCACTGCAAGTTCAACTGCCGACCATCATGGTTTGGATCCTTAGATAAGTTAACTTAAGGAATTTCATGGGGGGAAAGTTTCCATCCTCTCCTACTTCCTGCAGCCCCCTGCTCCCACTGACAAAAGACTCTACAGGGTTCAGGAGGGGGACCCCATTCTGCAGGGAGGCTTTTCAGAGGCCACAGATGGCTGCAGGGGAGAGGAGGGAATGGGAAATGTTACTTCCATGAATTTCCTTAGGTTAACTTACCTTAGACTTGCAAGCCTATGTGAACTATAATGAAATAGAACCAGAAAGATAAGGACTTACCTTTGAGTAAGTTGATGGATGGATGTGCAAAGTGATGAAAGTAGTTGGCAGTGGGATAAGAGTGTGTGCTGGAATGCACAGCTCTCCAGGAGATGGAATTGTGGCATTTCTTTTATTGTGGGGGTCCCTCTGGACTCCCCACACACACACCGGGTGTATCCTGCAACATGTCAGCGATGCAGTAATAGTCCATTAGTGGTGGATTTATACTTGACCATCCACACACTGCTCTGCTTTATTAGTTGTTCTGCTATGCTTCCCCAATGCTACCACATTATTGGTGTCTGGAAGGGCACTCTTGCACTACAGTGAAACAAAAGCAGGACAACCCCCCCGCCCCCCCCAAAAAAAACCAGAACGTTTGTGGTTTGAAAAGTTAGAGGATCTCAGCAGGAAACTACGGGACATGCACCTATTTCAAATGAAGCAGTATGACTGCCCAACAAAATTTGCATGCACCAATGGTATTGAAAGTGCAATTGTATGTAATGGCCCTGATAACATCATGAGCACTAATCATGATGAACATTCAGTAAAAATCATGATGAATGCTCAGTAAAAAGCATGGCAGGAGGGATTACCAAGATAACAGTGTCGCACATCAAAACTGCTCACCTTGTTGCCTTAAACTAGAGGCCCTCTCTTCCCTTTTACTCTCTCCCAGTGCCTCCTCTGCTGTGTCCGGCTATCTTTGTGGTGTCGTCTCCAGCAACCCATGTCAGCACAATGTTGTGAACATGGACAGTTTCTCTGATGCAACAGACACTCAGGTAGGATCACAAAGTATCTCAGGTGACAGGTGCTTGCTGGCCACATAGTAGACCTGCATCTCTAAGTTTCTGCTCATAATAAAAAAAGGAAACTGGTGTCATTGGCTTTCATACTCTGTTGTGTGAATGCTTGTCGGCTCCTCAGAACCTTGTATCTTTAGGCCACAATCCTCTACTCGTTTACTTGGGAGTCAGACCCACTGAACGAATTACTTCTGAGTAAGGCATATATAATATTGTGCTGCACAGTGTATGCAAACCAACAGTCAAAGAGGTAAAAAGAGGCACACTTTTCAGTGTGGAAGAGAAAAATGCATAAGCATTCATCACAAGTAAATCATTTTCACAAATGGCCATCATTAGCTTGTTTAACTTTTTTCTACAGTCTGTGATTATGGTCTAAATATTTAATCATATGGTTTGGGGAATATTTGTTGTCTCAGGGCCAAACTCTATGTGACTTTAACTGCATAGTTGTGCCCTTGAGTGCAGGTCTCTCTGCCCCTCCCACCCCCAATTGCCAGCATGGGAAGCAAAGGGTTGAAATCCCCCCACTCAGATCATCCCCCCTCTCTGCACTGACACTTTGTGAGGAAAGTGGGCAGAGCTACACAGTCAAGTTTGCATTTAGGTTAGCTTTCACTGTTCAATAAACTGTATTTTTCCAGTTCAGTAAAGATCTTAATTCCATGCATCCCCATCCCTTATTCTCTGCCCATTCATCCCCTGGCCAAAAGGGAGACACAACCGCTTGTAACCGGAGCTAGAAAAATGTGCCTTGCTGCCTGGCCCTCTCTTGCTTCAGCTTCCTGCTAGGAAAGGCAAGAGAGCAAGGTGCATTGGCTCCATCTAGCATTGACCAGGGAAAGACACCAGTGTTATAGCAGCCACGTCTCTTTTATGCCAGGTGTGGTTTCTTCTTCCTCCTTAGGGAATAACATACCGTTGGTCTGTGGTGATGATGCCATTCCAAGAGTTCACCTACCACTTCCGGTTTGCTAGGCCTGTGAGTATAAGTATGTCCTCTCCAACAGTATTTCAACTCATTCTTTAGAGATGAGGAAAGGAGTGTATTGAAAGACAACAGAGTCACCGTTCTGTAATGGAATCTCCACATGAGACTAATTCTGATGCCAGTGGAGCAGAGAACTGAGAACCCCAAAGCCAAGCAGGCATAGATGAGTGTGCAGATTATATCCATGTGCAGAGACATGCACAGGAGGTCTGTCCAGGACTCCAGGCTGTTGATGGATGGACAGGAAGAGATCCTGTGCTCACTGAAAGCAGCACCTCTATCATATGGAGGAGGGGGATGTTTTGTGTAGCCCTAATCTGCAGTAGAGAGAATACGCAAATCTGTGGGATAGGGATGGAAAGTTCTGTCAATTTTGGCTCTCTCAATTTCTCATTTTTCAAATCTTAAATTCAGTTCTCCATATTTCTGCAGCAATTTGTGATTTTTTTCTTTTAAAGAAATCCTCATGAAAATTCTCCAGCATTTTAGTGCAAATTTCTCCCCATAAACACATTTTTGTATATGTTTTTTTAATATTGTTCACATTTCTGCAAGCAATTTTTCATCATATAATGCATTTCTCTTTGTTGTTTTCATTCATATATTCATTTTTATGTGTGCTTTCCCTTAATGTATGCATTTTTATAAACATTGGTTGGCGAACTACATTGCAAAATTCAAATAAGGGCGAATTTCAAAAGATAGCTGTGTTTTGGTTCTCAAATTGTTTCGGAAAGTGCAAATTTGATATATTTGGCTTCAGATGTGAACTGAATTGAATTGCTGTCCTATTCCTACTGTGGGACTAATTAAGAGATTGATTCCAGGGTCACAATCCAGATCTACTACCACATAATCTATTGAGGTTGCTCCTTCCCCTCAAGGGTCCATTTCTCATTGCTTCCTTGTCATACCCACATGCGGGGATAGTTGATCTTCTAGGTAGCAATAGCATCAGTGTATTAAGTTTCCACATTTGCCCCACCATGAAAGAAGACAAATCTGGAGTTTGTTGAGAAGCCCTGGCGCAACCATGCACAGCTTTCACTCTTAAGCTGGGTCCACTGGGCTACAGGTTTCCAATTTGTTTCTGATTAGACTTCTGCCCCCACACTATCCCCTGTGAACTGAAATACAAGCTTGCAGATGATGGATTCAGCACCGCTCTGTGTAGGTATGTATAATGGAAAGGAAATCTGCCTGCCTGAACCCCACTTCAGAATCAGAGAGTAAATGTCAAAGAACTGGTAAAAGTTTTTTTTTCTGCTTTTGCTCTAAATTAAAACTTCATTTTTACTTAATTTTTTCACAGAAAATTTAGTAATTTTTAACCAAAGACCCTACCAAAATCTTTTCATATTTGGACCCAAATGAGAAGACAGGGCCTTGGAACTGCATCCAGTTATTGCTGGCTAACCTTTGTGTTTCCATGAAGATGAGCCTTCTCCTTCCGTGAAAGTTTTCATTTCCCTTGAACCTTGTCTTCTTTTCATTCTCTCGCCACAGGGCCAAGCTAACTGCAGTGCCACTGTGGAACAGATGGGCTCTCTCTTTACAGACTATTACTTCCAATTCTACTGGCTCTGTGAGTGAGTCTTGGGAGCACCACCGCCCTGTGATTGGCTCTGAAATGGCCCACACAACTCACTGGACTGGATGTTCTCTCCTATGAGCCCCCAAGTCGTATCCTGTTGCCTCTGATCTGCTGGTTTGGTTCTTTTTTATTTTCTAGTGGTGGAATATTGACATTAGAATGTCATGCAACTTTGGGGATACATTGCCACCAGCCAAACACTGAAATATTGAGGCATTTCCCCCCCCCCTTGACATTCCAGATCCATGTCATTCAGTCCTTTGAATGCCAAACTTGTAGGGACTTTGGCATTTCTTCCTTTTCCTCATTATTACACTGGATTTGAAAATTCTACACTGGACCATGCCTGGATTCAATCGGTTTGGACACCTCAAAGCTGCGAAATACGGCTTGGCTGGGAATGGATCTCAGTACCCAGAAAGCCAATGAAGCAACTTTCTAACTCACTGACATTTCTCATCAATGACGCTGGGAGTCCTGTCCTAAAGCTCAAACACTGGAATTCTTCCTGTAAGAGGAATATTCTGCCTGGCTGTGTTTGCAAGTCATACACTGGAGCTTCTGACCTTCTGGCTGGTAGCTAGCTGCTTCTGTCTTAACTTATGCTCTGCAGAAGTCCTGGTGACACTGGAACACACAAATGACTGGTTGTTTCGAACAGCATCAACCAATGGAAAAGCTACATCATTTGCCTCTGGCTACTTCCTCTCTCTCCTCTTCGCTTTTGCAATATAGTTACATTCCAGGGAGAGAAGACCTCAAGAACCTCACAAAAACTACTCTGCGAGTCTCAGGCAGTCTAGTTTTGCTCCCATTGTGCCTTCTTTTTCAGATTTGGATGAAGATGCTTCTAATGAAGCGAGCTAGGAGTCATAACGTTCTCCCCTCAAAATCTAATTCAGCAGTGTCTGGGCTTTGTCACTGGACTGATGTATACACACTGGGGGTGGGGGGATGACGATGGCAGCAACAACTTTCCTAAGCCCATACATCTAGAGCAGCAAAAAATGCCTTTGACCTAAAGAGCAAAGCCCACGCTCAGCAAAACGCCATCCCAAATGAGGGAGAGGGAGGGCCACCAGAAGAGATCTATCCTATGCTAAAAATATCCAGACTGAAAAGTGTTTTGATCCCCAAGGGGTCACTGTCAGGCAACAAACAGAACACTTTCCCCTCCACTCCAGACCTTAGCCTCCTTGGCATTCTTAAGCGTATTTTAGGAATACTTTGGGTAACTTGCTGTTACAAGGTTTTAACCTGCTAAACCACTGATCTTCCCTGCCCCCCCAAAACAAAAAATCAGTTTGCTTAATTATTGATCTGCTTGTCTCTCATAGGAAACTAAAGTGCACCTAGATTTTGAATCAGGTGGTGCAAGGAATTAAGACAGATGCATAAGCACAAACACTTATCAGGCGTATCAGGCCTTTAGCCTCCATTCAGAGGGAGAAAGGATAGGCCAACTCAGCCAGGCTCTGGTTCTTTGTAAAAAAGGGTTGTTTTAGACTACTGTGTAAGAATGTGAACAACAGCATGGAGAGGAAAGTGAAATGATGGGGAAGGAAAAGATAGGAAACAAGTTTGCTCGCTGCTGGTGCTGCTCACTGATCCTGAATCAAAATATAAATCTGCAAGTCCACAGATACAAACATTCCTGCCTTTGGTTTATTCTAATCACCTAGCACTGACAGTTGTTAAATCGGGTTATTGTAATGAAAAGGACAAATGTGTTCAGGTAGGAATTCAGTTGATGATGGTTTTTCTCTGTGTTGGTGGAATGTATAGTGATGCCTGCATTCGTGGATGAATCTGCCATTTTATTAATGAAATTGCCAAGTAAGCAGGCTCTGCCCCCTCACTTGCTCCTTTAGGCCCTCATCACTTTCATGTATTTGCTACTCTCAGGTTGTGTCTTTCACAAATGTAATAGTCCCTCTTCACCGAGAACTCTGGTAACTAGTTCTGTGTGAGAAGTTTGTGATTTCCAAGAGAAAATGTGATGCACCCACAGCAAACTACAGTCCACAGGATTCTTTGAAGGAAACAGGGACAGTGAAAGTGGTATAAAACTAACAGAAAGGTGTAATGTGTAGATATGTCCTCAGTGTCTGTTAGATGCCCAGTAATAACTGCCATCTTTCCTTTATAATGCTGCATATTCTAGTCTCATGAGCATAAGGAAAAATGGCACTTTTCACTGTGGTATTACCATTCACTAGAAGCAGCAGAGATGAGCACACAGGTGCGTGGGGTGGGAAAGATGCGAAGATTCAGTAGACCATGGGCACGGCTGCAGCCTTTGTAAGTCTGACAATGGCCTGTGGGGTGCCTATCAAGGAACAAGGATATAAGGAATGTACAGCTGTAATTGCTGGTGCGCACCACCAGCTGGCACTATTGCCCAAGAAATACAGCAGTCGAAAAATGTGATCTGCTCTTGGTATAAAGAGATAACGACCTACAGGCACAATTAGATGTGATGTAGAAGATCCACAATTATATCCACCTTATTCGCATCTCATTTGGCCCCAAGTCAAAGATACACTAACATCAGTCAGACTAGGCTATGTCATTTGTTAATGCATTTTCTGCAGCCAAGGCAGTGTGTGTGTGTGTGGGGGGGGGTTCCACCTATTTGAATTGCAAATGAAGGAAGAGCAGAAATCAATTTGGGAAGCAATTCTATACTCACCTCTGTGCAAGCCCCATTGAATTCAGTGGGACTTCTATGTAGATGTATAGGTTTGCACAGTTGTGGTGTAATTTATGAAAATTATCTTGCATTAAATTACCTGGCATATGCTGGGGGGTAAAGAAAGGCCGGGGAAGGAACTGGCAATCCCACCCCATCTATACGGTCTGCCTAGTAAACGTCACAAGACGTCGCCCTAAGAGTCGGAAACGACTCGCACTACAAGTGCGGGGACACCTTTACCTTTTTTAAATGCCAGAAGTGCAATATTGGTTTAAACGTCACTTGGGCAACAGCCTGTCAGTGACAAAAGCTTCAGATGCTGCAGAGCAACTGCCACTGTTGCTTTTCCAGACCACCCTTTATAGCCCCTGCTTCTCTCTCTACCTACTACAGTCTTCTTTCTTCATGAACAGATCCATGTTATCTAGGAACTCCACCAGCTGAAGCCCCTTAGAATCCCCCCTCATACATTTCTCCCTTTTCTCCTCCCTCTCCTTCTCCTGAACTGCCTTAATTCCAGCGTATGTCTGGTAGAGCCAATGTAGAGGACGGGGGGGGGGATCTTAACCTGTACTTTCTTGAATTGCTTTGGAGTTTTAGTTTGACAGGCATATGCACACTCCACCCACTCAGGCTAGACGCTGTTGCTGTTTCTCAGAGTAAGAGACAGAAACATAGGTATGGGGAGTTCTTATTTTTCATGAACATTTTAGGCATCACTGTAATGGGTCGAAGATTCACTTAGCTAATGCATTTGGCAGTGACCAGTATGACATTTGTTAGAGGAAATTCCTGAGAAGCCACAAGGAAGCTTTGGACTGCTTACCTGCCACCTAAGCATTCACTTAGCCTTAATCTAGGGGTGAACCAGTTTCCTCAGGCCCAGTGGCCATATTTAGCCCTCCAGGCCTCCGTCTGGCCCCCAGGCTACCCAGCCACACCCTCTCTCTCCAGGCCACACTCCTCACTGGCCTTGCTTTACACAACCCTTGAGTGTTTTTGCTTAGCTGAACTGTGTCCTTGAACTCTGATAATGACTCTTGCTTGGCTGTATGGTGGATAAGGAAAGATGTGCGAGTGTGCATACAAACTGGCCTACTCTAAAGAGGTGTAAGCTACATTCATTGCTCTGCCCATTTTTTCTTCTAGCCCCGCGTACCACTGACATGTGGCTCCCAGATGTTTGCCCGGAAGGGAACGTGGCCCTTGGGCTGAAAAAGGTTTCCCAGTCCTTCCTTAATCTCCCCTAAGATTAACTGACAAAGCAGCTGGAACAGTAGGCTCATTTATGGCAACATGCACTCACCATTGTAAAGTACTCTACCGACAGAGACATGCAAATACTTCACAAAAATGGAATTGGCTGCCCATATGGTGGCATTAGATACCCAGCTGATCCTACCATATTTTCCTGGTGCTGTTCTTGTTGGTCCATGCCTGCTTAGTTTTTTTTTGGTCTCCCCACTGGAAGCCATTCCTTTATCCACTGTGGTGGATGTGCCTTTGATCATCCATGAAGGTTCAGTACGAAATTACTGTTCACCACGCAGGCATCCAGGAATCCTCCAACTAGAATGCAGTTCTAGTTCTCCAGGTGAACTTCATTCAAGGACACCATAAGCAAGTTCAGAGTGTCACAAAAAAATACATTTGTCCTTGGACAATATTCAGATACCTCTTCTGACTCTGGATATTAGAAAATCAGGACCTTAGGGGGCAGCACTACATTTTCTAGCAGTGAGAGGCTGGTCTTCCTTTCTGCATTCTGGAGCCTTGATTCCCTGTACTTGCCATGTAGGCTGGATTTTTACATTACTCCAGCAAAACGGGAGCCGACGCAGTGCCACTCCTTCCCGGCACTAGGTGTCCCACTGGAGGTGCTCATGCTGGAGCTCTTCTCTGTATCATCATTAACCCAGTTTCCTAAGTGTTGACCCTGGCAAGGGGAGAAGTTACAGGAGGGGCAGGGCCTGGGGTTTCCTGTGCTATTCTGGAATTTTGGGAAACAACAAACCAGCCTGTAAGAAGTAATGCAAGAAGCAGCTCATAGAAGTGGAAGGATTTGTTGTTCATCTTAATGGTTGAGAGCATCTTCCTCATCTTAGTCCTGGTGTGTCTCTGCTGCTCTCCTTCCCAACAGCAGGAAGCTAAACACTCTCCTTTCTACAGACCAGCAATAAGAAGTCTTCAGACCAGTGGTTAAGAAACTACTGGATTAAAAACAATCTGGTGAGGACATTCACATTTTGACCTGACTATCCCTTGCCCACTCCCCAGGGCATAAAAAAATATAACCATCCATCCGTCCATAGTTTGTTACCTATCAAGATCAGGGTGAGGGCAGCAGGGGTGTGGTGACATCAGAAGTAAATTAACCAATCACTTTTTCTTCTGGTCTTAACAGGTTGCATTGGAGAGAAGGGCTGTACATGTATCAAACACTTTCACTGGTAAATTCACATCAGTTCTATCTCTGAGAATCTGATATGCGTAATCCATGATAACAGTAGTATTCTTTACATTAGTTTTAATGGTTTTATTGTTTTAAACTGCTATAACTACTTACTGTATCTATGTAGCACTTTTTAAAATTTCAAAGTGCTCTACAGTATTGGGGTGTGTGGGAGACGACCAACATTAAAGAATAGTTCTATAGCCTGTGTTTGAATTGGTATCAGACATTAGCTGGATTGGCCAGTTTAGCATCTTCACCTACTCTCCTTTCTTGGGAGATGTTCTCCCTACTTACACCATTTACATACTCTCCCAAAATAGAAGAATGAAGGGTTGACAACTAGATGATTTATTACATCTGACAAAGGGAGCTCTATTCTAGTGCTGGCCTAGCAGGAAATTATTTTTTCTTTAGAGTTGGAACCTGAAGCTCTCTCTCTAGACATTTAGGGAGCCAAGAAGAAAATCAAAGGTGATATGGAGCCAGCTTTTAAAGTGTGGCTGTTTTGAGGGGCTGGGAATGAGTTCTCAAAGGAAAATTCATAAGCCTTTTGCCTTTTTGTTGTTAAAAGCTTAAAGCCTGTAAATAAAAGTTTTGTGCCATCACTGTGAGCCTTAAGGAAGATAAAGCACTAATTTGTTTGGTTTAAATGTTATCACAGCTTTAATCACTGTATATTGTTCTCAGTTTCAGAGTTGTATCCTTAGTGAGTGCTATATTAATGAAGTTTTATTGTTTTACTTTGGTGGAGGATATGTGTGGTTGCTTTTTCCCTTACCTTTCTGATTTGTATTTATATTTTGTTGGTTTTGGAGTGCTGGTGCTCAGGACTCCTCTACTTCTTGTTTTGCTTATGTGTAGACCTCTTATTCATAAGAAATGTACCTATATAAATAAATATATAAGTATACTACTTTGTATCCAAGATTGGCTCATGGCTTCTTCCTCTATCTCATGGAACTGAATTGTTACAGGTAATGTAATGATTAGGGCTGCAACCAGAGGGTGGTTTTTTTTGTTTTTGTTTTTAATGATTGTTTTATTCAGTTTAATTGATTAAATCTGCTTATGGGCATAAACAGTATTTTTGAAACAAGAAGTGTGTTGGCACACATGTATATGTGCTGCCAAAATAAGCACTGATGCACAGATGTTATAGTAGACATTTTAAAGAAGAAATTCTTTCTGTGAGAGAAGGAAGAACCCTCTTTTAACATGGTAATGGTCATCTAAGCACATTGATTAAAAACAGTATTTTTAAAATCAGGGGCACTTGTGAGTTGATTAAAAAGGGCTTTCTTTTCTTGGATGTGTACTTAATTGGAAGTAAAACTCGCTGAGTTTAGAGGGGCTTACTCCCAAGTAAGTGTGTATTGCATCCTTCTGTGTGACAGCCTTTAGGTGGATGGGGCCACAATGTCCTCCTGTTTTTAAAGGAATGGATCACCCTTTCAATTACCTATGACATCAAAGCCTAAATGAGACCCTCATCTTTCCCTTTGGACTGGTCACTGGCGTGTCACAAATGTTTCAGGGAGATAGATTTGTTAGATGCTGGAAAAACTCTTCAATCAAGATACAAACGCCCATCTATGCCTTCAATACTAGTCCACCACTTCCTACCTATAGGTTTAGTTAGTTTTAGTTAGTTTAGTTTATTACGGTCAAATACCCAAATATAGGTTTAGTTAATACAGCAATTTTCAACTTGAACTTAATGCAGTTTAAATTTTAGAACAAAATGTTTCATTAGGGACTTATTAAAGCATGGAATTGCTAGAAAGCAGTTTATTAAAACTATATTCATTAATCTGTGGGCTACACATATTTTACTAACTTCCAGTTTTTTATCTGGATACTCAAATTACTGTAGAACTGGGATTTATACATTTTAAGGCCTAGTTTTTTAAAGGCTCTTGTCATTTAAGGATTTCAAGCTCACAGTCAAAGATGTATCCCTCAAGCCAGAATGGTATTTTAGCCTTTGCAGTTTAATACAAGCCAGTGAAAGGAAAATACCTCTCTAAAGGCCATCCCATGAAACAGGGCCACGAACTGAGAGGAAAAATCAAGCTGGAGCCAAAACTAGACAGAGATAGTAGTAGGGAGGAGGGGAAAATAAATAAATCCACTTTCTACACTCTGCACAATTGTATGGATGTTGCTCATAATATACACACACCTTTATTTGTTGCTCTAGAATGGGAACACCCCAGATACAGTGTTTACCACACTGAGCCTATGTGCCTGTTTACTCAGGAGTAAATCCCCCTGCCTTCAATGGGACTCTGCAGCAAGTTTATTTACCTACTTGGGCATATCCCATTGAATTTAGGAGGACTTACTGCAGAGTAAACAGCCATTGGCTCTCACAGTAAATAACAGAAAGGAAGAAAAATGAGGGGATGTTTTGTGTAGTAGTATCTAGCATACTGTTTGTGCTAAAGAGGAGAAAAAATGCTCCTTTGCTTGTTTCTGTTTAAAGGTGGATTTGAAAGTTTGTTCAGTGGAAAGTCTTATCTGTCACATGAAATGCCGACTGCTATCACAATTGCCTGAGTCCTAGGGGCTGAGACAATATCCCTTTTAGCGAGCACATGCAACACAAATATATGAAGACTCATTGCCTTTCCCAGAGAGAAGGGTACAACAAAACAGCAATTGCTCTGTGAGTGGAGTAATATGTCCTGCAGCAGGTGTAGGTTCCACAAGGTACATCAGAGGACCAGTATACTGTATAGGCCTATAGGAGGAAGAAAGGCAATGGGTCTTCATATATGGCAGAAAAGTAAAGCCAAAGAACAAAGAAGAGCACAAACTTCAGCTCATCAGAGTCAACTTTATTGGTCTGATGTGACACTCCAGGCTACAAGAAGTCAAGATGATACACCAGTCCACAACTGCAGAGAGCCACATTAAGTACAAAAATAAAAAAGGAGCTGCAGTAAGGCTTCTGGATCCTGAAATGAAAGAAACAAATAAGTCAAACTATTTTCTAGTGTGTACAGTCCACCATTATAGTTTTCTACGCTGCTGTCCAAAATAGGGAAGCATACAAATTAGGAATCCAAACAAGGTCATGGCAACTGGAAGGGCTTCTGTGCTCTACATGATTGAGTGGTTGTCCTAATAAATTGTGCCTTTTAAGGCAAGCTGCAAATTAAAAAACAAACCAAGTGAGAGGGGCCCAGAAACTATATTTTACTGTGCAATTGCCAATGGATTTATACTACTCTGTCACCCACTACATCTTTTGCCCTCTGTCAATGTGAAATGGCCCCAGTAAGCTACAGGAGCCTTTGCCTATCATGAGACGTTTGCCTGGCAAATAAATAAGTACTACACTGCATACTATAACTGGTGTGTGCACCTCATACCTACACCCTTCTCAGTGACGTGGAATGGACATTTTTCTATAATCGGTTGGTATATTTTTCTCCACAGAATACTTTCCATTTCTAAAAATCCATTGTTTCACAACATTAATAAGTAATATGATTGACAGATATAACAGGTAGTTTAAAAAGTTGTAAAGCATCTGTTCCTGGAAAGCATGCATGTGTATATAATAAATACAGATCCATAATAGATCTTTGGATTACTGCAATCCTACAACCAGCCAAAAGCTGGTGGGGGATAGGGCTTAAGAAGTGGTGCGAGTCCTACTCCGCTGCAGGTGGGACATCTACCCCACCACAGGCCCCCTACTACTCCTGAAGAAAGCTTTGCTAGCACAGATGCCCAGCCAGTGATATTCTGGCAGCTGTGGGCAAAATATGGATCTTGTGGGTGGTAACAGATCTTTAGGAGCCAAAGCGTCTTCATTGCTCTGACATGCCTACAAAGTTGGCCCCAAACTATACCAACCCTGGGGGCTGGCATAGCTATTTTTTCCAACAGGAGGGGGGAAATCCTTAGCACCACCACCTGCCCTGGGGACAGCAAGCCATTGTTCTGCCCCAGAATCTCCCCCTGCCCAAAACAGGTTTAGCCTGTTAGTATGCCAACAGTATTCAGTGCCTTCATTTTTTTTCTTATGATATAAATGATGTCAAGAACTGTTACATCTGGAAATATTTACAAGTTTTCCAATAAAGTTAATCTACTTTAACTTTATTTGAATATAACATTTAAACCACATTAACATCTCTGCTGTATTTGTGTCTAACCAGGAATAAGGCTTATTGAGTTTAATGGGACCAACTCCCAGGTACGTTTTTTAGGTTTTCAGACCTATTTGAATACAGTGTGACCTATGAATAGAAATACTTGTACTGAAAAGGTACTTCATGGATTTTCCATCCTAAACAAATATTTCAATTCAAATACTTCTAGCAATTAGAAAAAAACATTTGAAATATTTACATAACACTTAAAATTAACATGACATACATATTTAATAAAGAAAACGAAATGTCTAACATGCTAAATCAGATCCTAATCAACACAGGGCATCACAAAATTTTCTGGGAAGTTGTTCCATTCAAATTTGTCCAGAAAACAGACATTACTGAATCCAATTTGAATTTCTTACCTGAAACAGCTCTCAGCTTTCTGTCACACATAGATTCCGACCCATAGCAGTAAGAAGAGTACCCCAAAGCCCATAAAGAGTGAAGCCACCAGAGAGATGAGCAGTTCCTTATAAATGTCCCGGGTGTACTTAGTGGACGTCACTTCATATCTGACATACTAATTAAAGCAATAACCAGAGACCAAAGAGTGGAGAAAGTCCTGGCAAAGAACACTGAAAACTGAAAGTTTTGCAAAAGGCTGTGATATTTTTGTTCAATAGGGTTGCTACTCCCTACACTGCCCCTCCCCCTTTAAAAGCAACCTGACATGCAGAAATTAAGCAGGTGAACAAACAAAAGAAAATGTTTTACTAGTTTAATTTCACCAGTGTAACAACCTGCTTTTAAAAAGAATGAACTTAAGGCCCAATAAACAAGGTGGCAACGATCCCCCAGTATCAGGAACATTATCAAAGAAACATTTGCAGGCATTAAGTATACAAATCAACAAATCAGAAGAAATTAAATTATTGTGCTGCTGGAAGTCCCAATATATCCATGTTGCCTCTCCAATACAGACATCTAATAAGATGCACTTCTGTG
Organism: Rhineura floridana; assembly: GCF_030035675.1. Classification (NCBI taxonomy): domain Eukaryota; kingdom Metazoa; phylum Chordata; class Lepidosauria; order Squamata; family Rhineuridae; genus Rhineura; species Rhineura floridana. The sequence continues at coordinate 101,561,213 of NC_084481.1, forward strand.
CAATTAGTATTCTTTCTTGACTCTCCTGTTGCCAATTTTCTGTCACCAGGCACAGGCATTTTTATTTGTTCAGGCTTGTACTAAAATATAATTATTATACAGTGAATTACTCTTTTTTATTTAACGAGTGTGCCTTTTACTCTGTTACATTTGTTTATGTGTATTCTATTATCCTTATTGCCCTTATCCTCTGCCCAGCCTAACTACAAACTCTTGTTTGCTGAACAGCACCTGGCAAATAATTTAAAATAGTAATGGCGAACCATGGGCCCTCTAGTTGCTGCTCTCCCATCAGCCCCAACCAGCATAGCCAAAGGTTAGGGATGATGGGAGTTTTATAGCTCAGAAACATTGGAGAGAGACAGTTTCCACAACCATTTTTCAAATAAAAGTACAAGCATGCTCTCCGGATATGGCAACCTTCACTCCACATTCTTGTGGGCAACTGAAACACGACTGCAGCTGGCCTGACACTCAACAGGGCTGCTTTTGGCTGGAAAAGGATACACGAAGAACCAGGCGGTGAAGAACATTCCAATGGCCAGCAGCACCACAGTGAGGTGTGGAAAGACAGCGGGATTCACTGGGCTGGTGTATCTGCTCATCGTCTCAAGCTCCTGAAGTTCAAAGGAAGGGGGGAAGAGAAAAGAGTGAAATAACATTTTATCACCAGTATTTACAACCGAGCCACTACCGCCGACCATCCCTCGCAGGCTCTTTCGGCATCGCTAGTTCGTCCTCATCGACGGCCGCGGCACGGAAAAGGAGTGCCAAAGCCTGGCAAAGTGGGGATGGCGACGGTGCTCTTTTTGCCGCCGCCAACAGCCCTCCTACCAACCTCTCACCATGGCTTCGCTGACGGTTCCCGGGGCTTCTCCTCACAGGTGGCGGAAGGACACGTCCCTTCCTTCCACGCTCACTCCGCCCTTTCCGTCTGTCATCTTCCTCTCTCGTCAACAACTCCAACAACAAAAAAAAGGAGCGCCTTCTCTCACAGCCTGCTGGGAATTGTAGTCCGCCTGGTCCTCTGAAGGGCAGGGGGAGTGCGCGAACTACATTTCCCAGAGGCGAGCCACCCTGCCCCGCCCTCCTTTCTTGCGTCTCTGAGCGCGGGATTCCAAAGGCGCGAAGGGAAAGGCAGGAGTGCGGCAGTTTTACGGCTTCGGACTGAGAGACGCTTCGTTGCTTGGCAGGCTGGTTTGTCGTCAGCGGGCTTTGGTCGTGCGCGGCTAGAGGTAACCTGACGGCCGTGGAAGGTAAACGTTCTCGCGCTCCCTGCGAGGCCCAGCAGGGACGAAGGGAGGCTGTGGGAATGCTCTAGCTGAGCAAGGAGGGAGCTGCTCTCGGCATAGTTGTCGCTGGCGTGGCGTTTTTCGCATCCGCTGAGGGGACGGAGCCTCTCTCGTTCCGCGCCCTATAAACAGTAATAAAGTATGTTACTCTCGGGAGAAAATAGTAAAAGTGTGACGGAGAGAGGCGTTTAGCGAGTGGCAGCGCAGGCCTGTACGTTGAGTTGAGCGGTATTGACTCCAAGGTAAATGGATATAGGATTGTAGCCTGAGACATACAGACGGCCTCTCGTGCATTTAGAGTCGGAACGAGTCCGGATTAAGGAGGGATCATCCGTGGCCACTTTTATTTGTATTTATGAGTGATTCTAAATCACCAACTTAAAAAAATCATGATGGTGTACAATAAAATCCTTTAAACGTTATAAAGTCATAAATGCAGAATAAGTGACCAACACTGAATCAAATTAATTTATGCTTGGCAAAACAGGTGGTGAAATAATCAGAATTGTGCCTGATTTCATTGGGAATATTGCTCCAAAGTACTGGTGCCACAACGTAGTGGCTTAGTTTGCATTGAAACTACATGAATATGTGATAACTGGGGAACAGTCAGGAGGGCTTCTCCAGATGATTTCAGTGACCATCTGGTGTATAAGACACATGGGAGTCCTTCTCTTACTCACAAATGCCTTGTTTCCTCCTCCCAGAGTGGGTGGCTTAAACTCACAGGGGAAAGTCATTAATCCCCCCAGACTCCCTAGTTCTCATGGAACTTGCTTCCTCGCAGGGATATATTAAAACAAGCAACAAGAAATCTGATTGGGGGGGGGGAAGGGAGCCATCTCAATGCACATTGGAAATAATAGGAACTGTGAATGCCAACTGACATAACATGGCTCCATTCAAGAAAATGCAAGACACCAATCAAGGAATGGATCCTAAGAAAGAATGAGGTGGGCTACAGGGATAGGCCACATTAACAGTGGACAGGGAGAAATGATGGAGAATAGCAGATCCTGGCTGTGTCGTTCTGTTCTCAGATACAGTCATTCAAATCCCAAGTCTATCACTTCCCTGTTGTGGTGACCTATCTCTATGGGCCATTTCGTTCCCACTGGGTTCCATGGCAGAATAAAGGTGGCATATAAATGTAATAAATGCATAAATTCTGTATTTGTTAGCTTATACTTCTTTCTCTGGAGTTTGTACATAACTGATCTTCAGGCGTAGCTCATTAACCTGTTTATAGTGTATTGATATTTTATTGCATTTTCATTGTATTCCACCTTGAGGTTTTGGTGCAAAGCAACAAACAAGTTGTTATTAATAACAGCCTGCTGATAATCATAATTGGTAGGCAAAATATGGGAAAAAGTATACCTTGATCTAATAGTTGAACATCTTGCTTTCTTATCCCTTTAAATCTTCAGTTCACATCTGCGTTTTTTCTTCCATCTGTGCTGCATCATCTCAGAAGCAGACTTCAACTTGGTCACCAGGATGGGGATCCATGGTCTGGCCAAACTGATTGCCGATATAGCTCCTGGTGCCATTCGAGAGAATGACATTAAGAGTTACTTTGGCCGGAAGGTGGCCATTGATGCATCTATGAGTATTTATCAGTTCCTGATTGCTGTAAGACAGGGAGCTGACATGCTGCAGAATGAAGAAGGTGAGACCACAAGCCACTTGATGGGCATGTTCTACCGCACCATCCGCATGGTGGAAAATGGCATCAAGCCTGCCTTTGTCTTTGATGGCAAACCCCCACAGTTGAAATCAGGCGAACTGGCCAAGCGCACTGAGCGCCGAGCTGAGGCAGAGAAGCAGCTGCAAGAGGCTAAAGAGGCAGGTGAGGAGGAAAATGTAGAAAAATTCAGCAAGAGGCTTGTTAAGGTGACCAAACAGCACAACGATGAGTGTAAGAAACTACTGACCTTGATGGGCATCCCTTATGTAGATGCACCTGGTGAGGCTGAAGCTAGCTGTGCTGCACTAGTGAAAGCGAGCAAGGTCTATGCAGCTGCTACTGAGGATATGGATTGCTTGACCTTTGGTAGCCCTGTGCTAATGCGACATCTTACAGCTAGTGAGGCGAAGAAACTACCCATTCAGGAATTCCATTTGAACCGCATTCTTCAGGATATGAGCCTGACTCAGGAGGAGTTTGTGGACCTTTGTATATTGCTGGGTTGTGACTACTGTGAGAGCATTCGTGGTATTGGGCCAAAGCGTGCCGTGGAGCTTATCAAGCAGTACAAGAGCATAGAAAAGATTGTTCAGCATATAGATGCCAAGAAGTATCCTATGCCTGAGAATTGGTTGCACAAGGAGGCCCAACAGCTTTTCCTGGCACCTGAAGTTGTAGACCCAGAAGCTGTGGAGCTGAAATGGAGTGAGCCAGATGAGGAAGGTCTTATCAGTTTCTTGTGTGGGGAGAAGCAGTTCAATGAAGAAAGAATCCGTAATGGGATCAAGAGACTGAACAAAAGTCGCCAGGGTAGCACTCAGGGCAGATTAGATGACTTTTTTAAGATTACTGGCTCCATCACTTCAGTCAAACGCAAGGAGCCAGAACCCAAGGGATCTGCTAAGAAGAAAGCAAAGGGTAGTAGTGCAGTAACATCCAAGTTTAAAAGAGGAAAGTAATGTTACTTTATGGAACTCTTATCAGTTTCCTTCCACTCCAGATCCTCCTCCTTGGAACAAATTATGTTAAACTGCAAATATAAAGCCTGGCAGTAATATGTGCTCTATGGCACTCAGAATGTGACATAATTATCTGCCAGGCCTCTTGCTCAGATTAAACTGATACATGGTGAAAGGGACAGTCTGTCACTGACAGGGTATTTGACACTGCTAATTAGTAACTAGAGATCCAGCCAGTCCAAATGCTGGTACTACAGTTGAGGAATCCAGAAGGTGCTGCTCCTGCCACCTTGAGTCCCGCGAACTCCTGCTGCATTGAGTTCCATATGTAGTATTGGTCCACCTTTACTAGGAGTACCATGTTGAGATGTTTAGGTTTGAATTGTGGCTTCCAATATTGCTTTTAATACTGTGTAGAGCTTGATATCAAAATGAATTTTGTGAGGTATCTGCTAGAAATATCTGCAACACAATCCACACTGCTCATGAAATTAGGTGAACCAACGATTGCTGCTGAGGGAGCTGTTTTACAGCCTGGTCTCTTTAATGCTTGTTATACAGGATTTTTAATACTTGTCAGATAGGTTTGGTGAAGAGATTATGTACTTGGCCTCTTGTCTTGATTACACAACTTACTCTTGCCAACCAAAAGAACAGAGGCTATTAACAGTGATCAAGCTGGCAGGAATTTTGTCAATTGTGTTCATTCTAGGAGGGATTTCTTTTAAAAAGTTGGAAGAATACAAGCAGTGAAAGCACGCAAGTGGGCAAGAAATTAAGCTGTTAATTTCAATGTCAGAAGTTGAATTTATTTCTATGGGCACTGTACAAAGCTTATGTATGTTGCTTTTTTAACATTAGCAATTTTCTGATTTTGTGGCATTTAATTTGTCAATACATACAGCTGAAAAATGAGTTCACTTCTCTTTGACCTTCAGAGTAATAAAACCAAATTGTGAACTATTGTCACATTTTTTTGTATCTTAGGTTTTTGTTAGTTTTACTGCCAGAGTGAAAACAATGTAGAAGCTGATAACTTCTCACAGTTGACTCCTGTCACTACTGTTTTTCTGTTTTAAGTCTTGTAGTATCTATAACAATAAAGCCCTCTTCATTATTGTATCTTCCTTTATAGCAAACTTACATGAAACAAAGGAATGTAAAATGATTTTGATAGCTCTGTTGATTTAAAGTAGACAAGATTTTGAGACAGCAGAAGCTATAATTTGGCTAAAGTACTCTGCTCATTGGGAATAACTTTGTTCAGGAGACAAGAGCTATATGGTGCCCTTATTTACAATGGTGTTTTAAATGCCTTTATAAACACAACTGTTACCTCACAACGTCCTTGTAACAATTGTGAAATCTCGTAACTTTGGTTTGGTTTCTTAAGACATGCCAAGCCAAAAATATGGTGTTAGGATATTAGATCTATTGATATTGTTTTAGTAAATCAGGAATGTGTCAGAACTAAATTTGTGTGGAAGGTATTAAATACTAGCATGGAAATAAAGAGAAAATGTTAAGATTACAGGGGTTGGCAGATTTGAGGCTGGTTTATATACGGCGCCCGTAGGAAGGAAATACACGTCAGACCCTAACTCTGCCTGTAATAAAGGCCTAGTTCTTATTGAGGTGATAAACTTGTGTCGACTATACCACTTCATGCTGTAACAGGGGCACACAGGCTTGAATATTTCTCCATGTAAAAATGCCTTAATTATGAAATTAAACATTTCTGAGAGGTGGCTAGCTTAGATTCCTCTGCCTGACATACAGTTTTTTGGGGGAGGGGGCTATGGAACAGCATTGCTAGTTGAGCCCCCAGCTATGCTGCATTCTGAAACGATACAGCTCAGCTCCAAGTGAAAAAGGTAGGCACAGCTGGAGAACTCTGAGGATGGTCTCCCCTCTCGGTCACTTAAAAGTCCTGTGAAAAGAGCAACTTGCTTTATTGGCCAGTGCTACCAGTCCTTTTTTGCAGCAACTTTTTATTTACTTAAAATATTTCTATCCTGCCCTTCTGCCCTACAGTAGGGCACTCAGGGCAGCTGACTAGTCCATCTTAGACTTAATCGTATTTTCTGAAGCATAGACCATATGAGCTCAGAACCAGATAGCTAGTTCTTCACTGTTCAGAGTTTAGAGCAAGGGTTACCAGCACAGCACCCCAGGGTGCAAGTGCCTGCCTGTACCTCCTATGACACACATAAACGGTCACAAACATCCCCAATGTGTGTGCTCTATCTGCTCAGTTCCTGCTTGCACTTGCTCAGCCTCTTCTAGAGTAAACACAGCCCCTTAAGCAAGCCCACATTTCATTGACAGCCACCCTTCCACTCCGAACAGATGAGAGGGTAAAAGCGTTCTCTGTGAGTGTGGCAGTGCCTTATGTAGGTGCTTTTCCCATTGATCAGGGGTGGTGGGAGGAGATGCCTGCACCATTGTGTAGTCATCTTCTTTTCTAGCTGTGGCAGCCATTTAACACATTCCTGTAGTCAAATGTTCAGTAAAGTAAGTGCTGTATGTGGTGGGAATTGTGAATTTAATATGTGCCTTTATCCTCTAATGCATGAGGCTTGACTGACTGCACAGAAACCACCAAACATCAATTGCTATTTTTCATACACACCAATACAAATTTGTGTTTATACAATATAATTTTCATTATCCAGGAAACACATCTTAGCATGTAGCTCTCCTATGACAATTCTTTTTGTTGCATGCAGTTAGCACTTGGCTCTAACTGTAGACAAACTGTTGTGTATAAAATGGAACTGCAGGAGTAGCATGTCCTAAAACAGTGGTAGCCAACATGGTGCCCTTCAGGTATCACTCTTGTTCAACCTTTCGCTTTAACAATTTGATAAAATTTATTTAGATATACATAAAGATTACAATAAAGTATAAACCCATATATGGTTCCCTAATTCACCCCAATCTCCTTGTAAAGTGGTAGATTCATAATAATGCTTCAGCAGTTTCTACTACACAGATAATTGTTTAGACCCGCTGATCTCAATGGGCCTAAGCATGCAGGATTCATACTGGGGTCTTCAGATAGCATGTGACATCTCACATCGTGCATATAGAAAAACAGCAGCCCTTCAAAATAGCACACAACCATTTCCTTATGCATTTTTCCCCCTTTTGTTCAATAGCAGCTGATGGGGAACATCCATAAATAACCTTTATTTCCACCTTCAAAGGGAGAATCTTACAACGAATAATGGCAAAAATTATAAATAGGATTTGGAAATTGGGTAAATGTCCAGTGCATGTCTGTATGGTGATAACAAGTGGATCCATTTTCTAAAACCAGTACTTATTGGTGCAGATAGGCATCCAGCCAAAGTTCTCCTGAATCCTTTAGGGAGCTGCAGTAACAAGGGTGAAAAGGAAACCAAAGTAAGGCTTATGGAAAAAGAAAAGATAAAATGACTGAGATCGAACGAAGTCAAACAGAAGTGCCAATCGGTACTACAGATCAGAAGTGCCAGCAGTGGGCATGACTAAAGTGAGTATGGCTCTGCTACTTATTTTCATTCAAAATGTATAAACCACCCTATATTTAAAAAAATACCTGAGTGGTATACAAAAATGGAAAATACAATATATGACAAAACAGTTTAAGATGTAAAGCCAATCGGAAATAAAAGCTGCAGAAATGAACTAATCCAGGAAGGCTTAGGAAAACGTTTTTGATGAATGTTGAAAACAATGTTGGAGCTTACCACACCAGCCCATAGAGGGTGTGGATGCGCATACACACAGACACCATCTATTCTCATCACCTGCTTCTGTCATACTTTGTTGTGCTAATCCTGGAAAGGCTCCTTCACCTTTAAAATAGCAGGGCGGTTTCTGCTAGTGCAGCTGGCTAACCCCCTGCCAATTGTTACCAGTAGCAATTCACCTATGGCTTCTGCACTGAGGCAACCCACTGCCCTGAGAGCAGATGAGAGAGTTTCAGACATAGGAATGAGTGCTCCAGTCTGCTTCAATGTTGTCACCATTTGGGAGATATTGGAGCATTTCCACCTGAGTGGCTCAACAGCAGTGACTTGCCCTGCAGAAGCCACTACAAAGCCACCACCAGTAAAATTTGTCAGGGGTCTGGCAGGCTGCTAAAAGTTGCTTGGCTGGCCTGATCCAAGCCACTGGGTTATCCACCCCTGCTACAGAGGACAGGAAACTGCTTAGTCTTCCCTGCTGTACATCTGCATCTTTATGCCAAATTTCTCCTTTGATACATACCGTAAAATGTCTGCAAAGGCTGTCAGCAGTGGTTTGCACTTGTATTCAACACCATGTTTGGCACACAAAGATTTCACCAGTGGGGCCACCTTCCAGTAGTTGTGCCGTGGCATTGTGGGGAAAAGACTGAAAAAATAATTCTGTCTTAAATATTGCTACTCACAGGCAGTGTACAAGTCATAGATAAGACAGTCATCTACAAAACTGACAATATAAATTTTGCTTCGCACACCAGACATTTGCTTTTCCTACAGAGAATCTCATTGCATGAGAAAATTCCTAAGATACATTGGCTTGGATCCTAAGATACGTTGGCTTGCACTAGCAGGAGTGAGGCTCGGCAGCACTCACTGCGAGGGAGAAGGGACTCGGGATTCCTGACCCTGCAAGACCTGAGAGACTTGGGAGGCAGCTGACCAAGAGAGGAGGCGGAGCTCTGGTGAGGTAAGCAGCTCATCTGCATACTTTCTTTCCCATCAGGCTCGGCGGCGTGCGCCTCATGGCGTGCAAATTTAAAAATGGAGGAGGATCAAACAGTTGTTGTCACCTGCAACGTGTGCACTATGTTCATCTTCTTAACGGAAACCAGATGCGATTACACTTGCAGCAAGTGCAGATTGGTGGCGCTCCTAGAAGAAAAGGTTAGGGGGCTGCAGCAATGCATAGACACCCTGCGACTTATCAGAGAAGATGAGGACTTCCTCGATAGAACACAAGAGGAATTAAGGGAGCGACACAAAGTACAGGAAGAAAGTGACAAGGAAGAACAGGACTGCAACAGCAACAAATCCCCGTGGACAACTGTCACTGTAAGGGCAAGGAAAAACAGGAGGGAGTCAGAACTGCTGCAACTAACAAATCGCTTTCAGCGTCTCTCAGCAGACAGCACCCCTGAAAAGCCTCAACAAACTCAACTGCATCAAGAGACACTGACTGCAAAGGAAGACTCCACACCCCAGAAGAAGGAGGCTGATGCAACCACCGCTCGCGGCAAAAAGAGGAGGGTGCTGGTGGTTGGAGACTCGTTGCTCAGGGGGGTAGAGGCGCCGGTATGCCAGCTGGACAAAATGAATCGGGAAGTCTGTTGTCTCCCTGGGGCGCGCATCCGGGACATCGCTGACAACCTGCCGAGGCTTGTTGGGAAACAAGATAGGTACCCCTTTCTCCTCATCCATGTGGGCACAAACAACACGGCCAGAAACACCTTGGAACAGATCACCTCGGACTATGAGGCTCTGGGTAGGAAGGTCAAGCATTTGGGGGCGCAGGTGGTTGTCAATTCTTCCCGTGAAGGATAGAGGACTACAAAGGGAAAGGAAGATACTGCAGGTCAACGACTGGTTACGCAGATGGTGTCGACAGGAAAGGTTTGGATTCTGGGACCATGGTCTAAGCTTCTTGGAGGGGGGACTGTTGGCAGGAGATGGGCTGCACCTCACGAGGACTGGGAAGAATCTCTTTGGCAGAAGTATGGCAAAACTCATCAAGAGGGCTTTAAACTAAAGCCTCTGGGGGATGGAGATGATAGCTTAAATACCAATCCAAAGACAGCGGGTTGTAAACGCAACGATTTGAAGGGTACAGTAGACACTGGGAGGGAGAAAGGGAGGCACGGCAAAGCTCAGGGTATATTAACGGAGGAATCCAATCGGGACAAAAGAGACTTCTGCTGTCTATATACCAACACATGAAGCTTGGGAAACAAGCAAGGGGAGCTTGAAGTCTTAGTGCATCAAGGCAAATATAATTTCATAGGGATAACAAACTTGGTGGGATGACTCCCATGATTGGAATATAGCCATTCAAGGATATAAACTCTACAGAAAGAATAGAAGCAACAGAAAAGGAGGGGGAGTAGCGTTATACGTCAAAGACAAATACACCTCTGTGGAAATCCAAGAGAGCGAACAAAGGGGTCAGGTAGAGACCATTTGGGTAAAAATAAATGGAGAAACAAAACCGACATGGTACTAGGTGTCTACTACAGACCCCCTGGCCAGGAAGAGGTGGTAGACGAGGCCTTTCTCAAACAAATCTCCGAAATCTCAAGGAGGCAAGAAGTAGTAGTGATGGGGGACTTCAACTACCTGGATATCTGCTGGGAGACAAACTCTGCGAAGCACAAAGCCTCCAACAAATTCCTGATGGGCCTTGCTGATAATTTCCTCTTTCAAAAAGTAGAAGAAGCAACAAGGGCATCGGCAATCCTGGACCTGATCTTAACTAACACGGACGAATTGGTCACGGGAATTAAAGCGGTCGGTACCTTGGGGGAAAGTGACCATGTAATGCTGGAATTTGTGATTCTGGGGAAAGCCAAAGAAAAATATAGTCAACCATGGACCTTGGAGTTCAGGAAAGCTGATTTTAGCAAGCTCAGGGAAATGATGGGTAGGATCCCGTGGCTAGATAGACTAAAGAAAAAAGGAGCCCAAGACGCGTGGGAGTTCATGAAGAACGTATTACAAAAAGCGCAATCGCAAACAATTCCAAAGAGGAAGAAAAATGGAAGACATCGGAAAAAGCCAATGTGGCTACACGGAAGACTGGTGGAGGAGGTAAAAGTAAAAAAGAGCATGTATAAAGAATGGAAGGAAGGACGCATCACCAAGGAAGAGTACCGACGAGCGGCTCGGGCTTGCAGGAATAGTGTAAGGAAAGCTAAAACCCAGAATGAGCTGAGGCTGGCGAGGGAAGCGAAGAACAACAAAAAGGGGTTTTTCAGATATGTTCGAAGCAAGAGAAAGACCAAGGAAACAGTGGGACTGCTGCTCAATGAGGACCGCAAAATGTTGACAGATAACGAGGAAAAGGCAGAACTGCTCAACACCTATTTTGCCTCCGTTTTCTCCCAAAAAGGGAACAGTGTGCAACCTTGCATCGGTAGCAATCTCAGTAAGGGGTCGGGACTGCAGTTCGAGATTGATAAGGAGATAGTCAGGAAATACCTAGTTAACCTAAATGAGTTCAAATCTCCAGGACCTGATGAACTGCATTCCAGATTATTGAAGGAACTTGCGGATATACTCTCGGAACCTCTTGCCATCATCTTTGAGAAATCCTGGAGAATGGGAGAGGTGCCGGAGACGGGCAAACGTCATCCTGCTCGTTAAAAAGGGTAAAAAAGAAGATCCGGGGAATTACAGGCCGGTCAGTCTGACTTCAATACTGGGAAAGATATTAGAACGGATAATAAAAGAGTCCATTGGCAACTATCTAGATGACAATGCTGTGATTAGAAGGAGCCAGCATGGGTTTGTCAAGAAAAAATACTGTCAAACTAATCTCATCTCTTTTTTTGATCGGGTCACTAGCTTAGTAGATGGTGGAAATGCTGTAGATGTTATCTATCTAGATTTCAGCAAAGCATTTGACAAAGTCCCCCACGACCTTTTGATTAGCAAACTCGTCAAATGCGGACTACATGGAAATACTGTCAGGTGGATTCACAACTGGTTGGAAAACCATACTCAAAGAGTGGTCGTCGGTGGCTCTGCTTCCGACTGGAAGGAGGTCTAGAGTGGAGTGCCACAGGGTTCTGCCCTGGGGCCGATACTCTTCAACATTTTTATCAATGACTTAGACAATGGGGTGGAGGGAAGCCTTATGAAGTTTGCGGATGATACGAAACTGGGAGGGATAGCTAACACAATGGAAGACAGGAATAAAATCCAAAGGGACCTGGATAGACTAGAAAATTCGGCTGAAATTAATAAAATGACATACAATAAAGACAAATGCAGGATTCTGCATTTAGGCCACAAAAACAAAATGCACGGGTACAGGATGGGAAATACCCGGCTTAGCAGTAGTGTGTGTGAGAAGGACCTTGGAATTGTAGTGGATCGCAAGTTGAACATGACCCAGCAGTGTGATGCTGCGGCAAAAAAGGCAAATGCGGTTTTGGGCTGCATAAACAGAGCTATAGTCTCCAGGTCGAGGGAAGTAATAGTCCCACTATATTCTGCATTGGTCAGGCCTCATCTGGAATACTGCGTTCAGTTCTGGGCGCCTCATTTTAAGAAAGATATAGACAAGTTGGAGCGGGTCCAGAAGAGGGCGACAAGGATGATAGCCGGTATGGAGAAGAAGTCTTACGAGGAAAGGTTGAAGGAACTTGGCATGTTCAGTCTGGTGAAGAGAAGGCTGAGGGGTGACATGATTGCACTCTTTAAGTACCTGAAGGGCTGTCACATAGAGGAGGGTACAGATTTGTTCTCTGCTGCCCCAGAGGGTAGGACTAGGTCTAATGGTTTTAAGTTGCAGGAGCGTAGATTCAGATTGGACATTAGAAGGAACTTCTTGACAGTAAGGGCGGTTTGGCAATGGAACCGACTGCCTAGGGAGGTGGTGGGATCCCCTTCACTGGATGTCTTCAAGCAGAGGCTGGACAGCTATCTGCGGGAGATGCTCTAGCTGTGGATTTCCTGTTGTGAGCAGGGGGTTGGACTCGATGGCCTACAAGGCCCCTTCCAACTCTATGATTCTATGAAAGCGTGTCTGCTTGCCCAAGGCAACCCCATTGATTTCTCTTGATTTCCCAGTCCTGCTGCAGCCCCCCCCCATTTGCACACCATTCTAGAGGCACTTTCAGCCTTTGGGAGTGGCTTTTCAGGGAGCTGTAGGGTAGGAGTCAGAAAAGCCCCATTGTGCATGTTGATCTATGTAGATCCAACCTGCAGAAGACACTTTCTTGTGGTCCATACTTACTGGTGCTCAATCTGGAAATTCAAGTGCCCCGTAAACCAGTCATTGAACAAGGATTGGTCAACATTACATGTTCCCTGGAGCTGAAATGAGAAATGAGGGTGGGTGTTGAAGTACTTTAAGAGCTTTCTTTATTCTCCAGTATGAAGTGACTTCTGCTCATGCAAAAGACCTTCCGTTCTCCCCCCATCTCCCCCACAAAAATGTGCTCTGGGGGTTCCTCAACGTTTCAGAGCAGATGTGGGGAGCACAGCGGGAAAAGAGGGAGGGGCAGTTCTGTTGCATGAGCTATTGTTCTGCTTGCATAGTGACTTTGCTTGATACAACCCTATGTTAGTACCAAATCCCTCCCATAGTAAGCAAATTCAGATTGATGTCAGCACCAAGTTTTTGCAATCCACATGTTCCCAAGGAGTCCACAGTAGGTTCCCATGTCAGCCATATTGTCAAGTCCCTACTTTTCACTGCTATAAGCCTAAGACACAACTAGGAGCTGTTCTTTAAGAAGGGAGGGGCTGCTGGCCATATGCTTCATTCATCCTCCTGGGTTATTGAGAAGAAATGGTGGCACACAGTAATATTGTGCGAAGCATCTGTTGGGACAATTAACTTCAGTGATGCCCCTCTGTTGATGCGTGTAGGAATTCCAAGACACTTGTTAGGAACAAAGAATCATCATCATTATCATTTTATTTGTATGCCGCCTTTCCACATAAAATTGTGCTCAAGGCGGCTTACAACAAGGTGAACAAAAATACATCTCAAAAACAATTGCAAAAACAATTTCCTAATAACAAAAAATAATAAAACGGACATAAATATAAGCAAAAACAACTTTTCAACATTATGAACATAATAAAACATTAAAAATACTAAAATGCAAAGTTAAGCTATGGTGAGTATATATAGTGGGGACGCCTTATGCCTTTTAGGGTGCCCCCAAAGACATAGCAAATGCTAGCTTCACTGCAGGAGCCAGCAGACTGCCTGTTCTGGTTCCAATAAAGCTCACCCTCTTACATCATCATTTTACAAACACCCAGTATAATACTGATGGTGAGGATAAAATGACACAAATGATGAGCTTACTATGGTTGTGTATGGTGCTTTGCCAGCATTTGATGAAAGATGTCAGCAGTCACAGTACATGGAGAGACTGCATTACTTTTAAAACAAACCAAGATAATGAACACGTTCATCAGTAGTTTGTAAATGGTTGCCACTTGAGTTCTTGCCACTCCCCGAAAAGAGGCCCACAGGTATGTGGCAACTTCCATCATAGAGGAAGGACCTCAGTCCACATTAGGTAAATCAAGTAGCAAGTTACAACAGAACCCCTGCTCCTTGAGCCTACCTTCCACCATTCTCTCTAGATGCTTCTTGTTCTCCGAGAGTTCATTTCTGGCTCCTCTTCCTGTCTTCTGCCCTTCACACTCATTGATTCCTTCTGCTTGCTTCTTAAGTAGTTGTATGATTTTTTTTTCTGCCTCCCCTCAGCCCCTACACCATACCCTAGTCCAGGGTTGGGAAATGTTTAGTCTTTCAGATTTGCCAAGCTACAATTTGGTATTGTATTAACCAGTGGCCAAGCTCACTGAGGTTGACGGGAGTTAGGAGCCAGCAGCATCTGGGTACCCCATCCCTGCCTCTTGCTGCTCCCTCCTAGCTGTCCTCTGTCTACTAGCCAAACAGCTGCATCCTTGCTGAATCTCCACCTCCCATGATTTCCTGGCCTAGCTGGGTCCACTGAAGCAGGGGTGGGAAACCTGTGGCCCTCCAGATGCTGAGTTACAACTCCCAGCCAGCACTGCCAGTGGTCAGGGATAATGGTAGCTGTTGTCCAGCAACGTCTGGAGGGCTACCAATTTCCCATCCCTGCACTAAAGCTTCATTATCTGAAGCCATGTCTACTTCTTTTCTTCCAATATAAATAATTATTCTGATCAACATCCAATGCAGAATCTTGCTCAACTTGGCCTGAACTAACAGCAAGAATAAACTTTTGAGAGGATATAGCTTAGTCCCATGCATGTCATACAGCTGCTAGAGGCAGAAGACATTACCTGGAGGGAGAACCAGTCCAAGTTCTTGTCGTAATCAATATGCATAGGTATATGGCTCATTTGGGATACCCAGACAAACCAGGAGCTTTCCATCATCCTGCATATGGAAATAAAGCAGTCGCCATACAATGGTAAGCATAAATTCACTAACCCAACCACACTGGGAAAATGCTTTTTTGTCTGCCCTACTTGTGTGGAATCTGATACAGGGCATTATTTTAAGGAGATGTTACTGGGTGGGCCCCTTTTTGGTTCAAATGGATTGCACATGAAAACTTCTCTACCATGTACAAGGCCTGACATTTGGATTGAAGGGAAAGTGGTTCAAACTAAAAAATAAAAGAGGAGTGAATACAGCCTTGCAAATGCATTTACACAAATTACTAGCCTAACCAAATTCTTACTAGCCTGCCCACTCACCAGTAAATACATGAGTTAAAAAGCAAAACCACCACCACCACCACTCTATTTGCAGAACTTAGAAAAATTGGTTTAAAAACAACTGGTATTACAAAAAATACATTGAGGATTATTTTTATTTTTGGTTTGCAGTAACGTAAAGAAGGAAAAAAACTGCATAGCACACAAAAACTAAAAGCACTGAATCTTCTAATGCCAGAACTTTAATATCACTGAAAATAAAATATTTCTTATTTCATTTTTTATATTTTGTAGTAAAAGAGCAATGCTTTACTTTTCACAGCAAAGGAGGTTTTCTCTCTCCCTTCCTCACCCACAAAACTCATATTTGGAAGAGCAAGGCTCTGCAGTTGAAGCTAGACATACTGTATATAATTTTTCTCAGAACATGTATGGTCTTAATTCATGCTGGATTTCAGTTCTGGAGCAACATGATTTAAATAACAAATTGAGTCACCTATAATAAAATCCTTCTGGCCTTCTAAGCATATTTGGAGGGGAAGCCTTCTCCCACCCCAAGTAAATAGCTGTAGACCTATACATTCGATCAAGTTAATCAGCATGGTTTCCAGGGCAGACAGCACTGTCTTCAGGCAGTTGTAAACTTTTGAGGAATTAAGGCCTGGCCTCTGAGCATATACAGAATTCCCTTTCCATATCATAGAAAGTAACCCTAACCAAAAAGGAAAAAGCAACAACACATGAGGTGGGGTGGAATCATTTTGTTCTGACCCACTCTTCACAGTTTCATTCATTAGTTAAACAATACCCGACCAACTTGGGAAGGTGACCAAAGAGACATCCGAGTGAGAGAGCCACTGCCATAAAACAGTTATAGGGCCAATCTGCTGCTGCTGAACCAGCAAGTCTCCTGTCCCTTGAGTGACCCCTTAGTGGCTGAAAGATGGCACTAGTAGCTCTATTGTCCTGTACAATGGGGATTTCGCATCTAATCTGCTCCTATGGATGAAAGGGGTATTGACTCCTCTCTTCTGACCCCTATGACTCCCTCTCTGGAACAAATATCCATTTCCTCCCAAACATCTTCCAGCTTCTAGGTTACAAGTAGTCCCAGGCTATCGCCTGAAGGCACCTAAGGCAAGCTCCCTGCGCAGGGTCAGGTCTGGTCGGTGCCTGGATGGGAGACTGCCTGGGAACCATATGTAAGCCACCTTGGGTTTCTATCATGAAAATAAAGGTGGGGTATAAATGTAATAAATAAATAAATAAAATAAGTGCATTTCGCATCTGAAGAACAATACTGACAATATGAAATGTTTAAATTTGAGTGACTTGACAAGAAGGAGGAAGATAAGAAAAAATGCAGAAAGATCCTTAACAAACAATTCAGCAGAAAACAACCTTGTTCACCAACACTGCTGCAAACCTCAGACTGCCCAAAATGGAAAGTGTGTTTTCTCAGTGAAACACATCAGTGATTGCATCTCTCACATGCATTAGGCAAATAAATGGAAGCAGATCTGCAGAGCCACATTAGTGATTTGCAGATCTGTAAACCTAAATTAATTCTAGGTACTCCAGCTAGGAAGCATCAAGAAAAATATTTCCTATGTGTCATACTCAAAGAGCATCCCCAGAACAGTCCACACAATTTCATGACTGGTGATAGCTTCAAGAGATGGGTAAGAAAAGGAAAAGTTAAGGGAAAATGGAGATTTTTTTTCCAGAATGGCAGAAACAGCTATTGGCAAGATTTAAGGATGGCGATTTAATTAGATCTGAACACCTTCTATATTACAATGGCAGGAGTCTACTGCCTTTTAATTTTGTTCAGTTAAGGCATTAACTCTTATCTAAACTCCAAAGTGAAAGTCTAAACACCCTGACAACAATAGAGTCTCAGGTTCTGAAAAAGAAAAATGATGGGCATTGTATTTAGAGAAGAAAACCTTTTATTTGGAGTTAAGGTAACAGGTATTAATTTATATTTTTCAATGAGAGAAGGCATATATTAAATGGATGAGAATAGCTGGAATGTTTGGAGATAAGGACTGTTATTTTCTTAAGTAACTATATGACAAGTGTACTTTAAATTGCTAGATGGTGTATCAGCTGTTGGACAACTGGAACCTAGAGATTGTTGCTGGAAAGGTTTCTAATTTTAATAGTACATACTTACATGTGGTTGGGCTGTCATAAAGTTAGGCCCTCCTGGTACAAGGTATTAAGGCTGAAATCCTGTAACTGTGAGTAAACCCCAGTTTAACTCAGTGGCACTTATGTCTGAGTAGACACATCGGGCAGCAACCCTCTGCACACTTACTTGGAAGTAAGCCCCAATGAACACACAGGCACTTATTTCCAAGTAAGCATGCACTGATCTGAAAAAATTTCCTTCAAGAAAACTACTTTTAAGGCTATTAATGGATACTATGATATGCATGGCAAGGGTCTGAAAATGATCAATAGTTCCCAGTGTGCCTGAAGAAAATTTATTACAAGTACTATACAAATGAGAGAGGGAAGAATATATGTGGCTAAAGTTACAGGTGAGTGTTCAAGTATTAATAAATGCATACCAAATTCCCAATGAAAGTTTTTTCCCCCCAGTGGGCTCTCAGCATTAGATCCTTGCTGCGCAAGTCTCCCTAATCCATCTCTTTCCATTTTTCTACTATTATATAGGGTTACAGAGAAGAAATGTTTTCTACAGATTTTCTGCCCCCTCTTATTTTTTTTTATCCAGATCTAGTGATTTTTTAAAATGTATTCAGAGGAAGCCCCCAAGCTGTTCTGGAATATTCCATAGTGTTAACGTGTTTTTTTTAATAATATGTTTTTAACCCTTATTTAAAAGATGTTTTTAAAGCTTTTTTAAAAAAATGTTTTTAATGTTATTTTGTTTTAATGTATTTTAAGGTCTGTTTTTATGATGTTTTAAAGTGTTTTTAGTGTTTCTGTTTGCCGCCCTGGGCTCCTGCTGGGAGGAAGGGTGGGATATAAATCAAATAATAAATAAATAATATTCTGAGGATGTACAGGGAGAAAGCCAAAACCTAGAATGTCCTCATCAGTGGCAAATACCCATGAACCTTATAGAAAGAAGAATGCAGAGGGCTAAGCAAGGGGGAAACCCATGTGGAACTTTAGAAGAAAATAAGATGCAGCCTTCCATTGTAGAGATAGTCCAGCAACATCTGGAGGACCAAGTTCCATCATCCCCGACATCATCTGGAGGGCCACAGGTTTCCCATCTCTGCCATGTGGCACAACAGCGGACAAAATGCTTTCAGTTAGGCAGTTATGACAAATTTTAGCTGAAACAGGGAGAGATATGTTGTGCAGTACCTGAACAATAGGTAGTACGCCAGTAGAGTTTTTATTTCTAGTAGAGACCCATAGATGTAGAAGAATTTGATGTAGAAGGTCAGCATCCAGGCCAAATCCTATTAAAAGGAAGATGAAGACACTGTCAGAATGAGAGAAATTGGCAGCAGGAGCTCATTGCAGTGTGTCAATCTCCCCAGTGGTGGAACAGAAACCTTCCTGATAGGCCCTACAGGTGTAAGCAGAACCATGTTTGTCACATGATTATGTGATTGTATTATAGAAGTACAGAATTCAACAACTTGAGAATCTCAGTTTTCATTTGTTAAAATACAGACTTCTAGTACTTAAGGTCGTGAAGACAGGCTTGAAAATGTGTAGGAATTGCCTCTTAGTAGTTCATCTGTCAGAAAGGCAACTGAGTAGGATTTCCAGTGGAGAACAGTAGAGGTTTCAGTGCCCTGTATAGCTCTTTGCACCTTCCCCTAATTATCAAACATATTGAAAAGTCCCAGAATTCAGTTTGATTTACCTTGGAATGCACTTCCAATTATTCTTTAGGCACAGAACTCTCATGACTGAAATGCTTTAGAATTTACTCTAGGTCAAAATAAATTCCTGCTTCCCAAATAAATGGAAATGGACTGCCTTCAAGTCGATCCCGACTTATGGTAACCCTATGAATAGGGTTTTCGAAAGCGGTATTCAGAGGGGGTTTACCATTGCCTCCCTCTGTGGCTGAGAGACAATGACTGGCCCAAGGTCACCCAGTGAGTTTCATGGCTGTGGGGATTCGAACCCTGGTCTCCCAAGTTGTAGTCCAGCACCTTAACCACTACACCCCCAAATAAAGCTTGCACCAAATATGGAGAAACTAAAAGTTGGCAGTATGAATGAGGAAGTCAACAGTTTACAATGCTGTCAACAGTTGTTTGAACCAATACATTGCTGGATGATTGGGCCTGAATAAATCTATGGTTTTCTATGTTTTGGTATTCATCCTTTTTGTTGTTTCTTCAAAGTCAGGGGAAATGATGCTATCAGACAGCCAAATGAATCCTCTAAGTTTGTTAGGCCTCAGCCAGAGCCGACAATACACTGGAAAACGGCTCTGAAATGTTTATTTCATTTTTTGTTTTATCTTCGTAAAAGCCACTTATTTATTTATTTTATTATTTGATTTATATCCCACCCTTCCTCCCAGCTGGAGCCCAGGGCGGCAAACGAAAGCACTAAAGACACTTTAAAATATCATAAAAACAGACATTAAAATACATTAAAACAAAAAAGCGTTAAAAACATTTTTTTAAAAGCTTTGAAGACTTTTTTTTTTTAAAGGTTAAAAAACATTGTTTTTAAAAAAAGGTTTAAAAGCATATTAAAAAGCAATTCAAAACACAGAAGCAGACTTATCAACATTCCATCCCATCCCCTCACTTACTAGTGCAGTGGAGGCTGGTAGCTCTGATGTCAGTGGGGCGTGAGTCCACTCTGGATTTTAGTTCAATCTTTCAAGGAGCTGCCCATGGTGAAGCACCTTGGGCAGCTCTATGGAAGCTCGACCAGTCTTGATTCTTAACGGCTCAGGACTCTTAAGGGCAGGAAATGGGTTTAACTGCACCTGAACTGTGTCACTAACTGCATCCTTTATTTTCACCCCAAGTGAATGGTTGTCATTTGTCTGCGTGCAGGGAGGGCCCAAAACATTTTGCTGCCTGAGGTGAAGGAAAAAATGGTGTCCCCATTCCAGGTGGATTGACAGCTGAATCCTACTTCAGCACTGGCAATGGAACAGCATCCTCCATACCTGCAGCAAAGAATGCAGGTCGGGTCAGCTCAGGGAGCA
Source organism: Rhineura floridana (assembly GCF_030035675.1). Classification (NCBI taxonomy): domain Eukaryota; kingdom Metazoa; phylum Chordata; class Lepidosauria; order Squamata; family Rhineuridae; genus Rhineura; species Rhineura floridana. The sequence goes on from NC_084481.1 coordinate 101,581,735, forward strand.
CAGGGCAAGCCACATGGCACACCAGATGGGAATGGCCAGGGATTGCTACCCCGCCCCCACCCCCAAGCATCTACTGCCTGAGGCAGGAATCTCTCCCTGCCTAATGGCAAGGCTGGCCCTGTTCCTGTAGGAAGAAGGAAAACAGTATACTTGAGGATAAGGTTGAAATGAGGGGGGAAAATCTACCCTCCACTCGGTGGCAGGGCCTTGGGCGAAAGGGACTACACAGAGGGTTGCTCTTACAGTATACAAGCCCCTCTTCCAAATACTGGCCCATCATAATGGGGGGGTTGCCAAGCCACCTTTTCTTGTGGAATTCTTTGTCAAGGGAGTATCCCCCCCCCCAAGGCCAAGCTATCTCATTGGGGAGCTTTCTGAAGTGAAAAAGGCCATTGTTTATTTAGACAAAGCGTATGTCACATTTTTTCTGTTGCCCTATTGATTGGCAGAAGGCTTTCCCCCTGTTGTGTAGTTTTTGGGTTGTGTTATTTCAAATTATAAAACTTTTTTATCTATGTAAACCACCTTGGGATCTTTTTGGAGGACCTAAGAGCAGGATATAAAAGTTAATTCAAGATTTTGTTTAAACTTATTTTGAAGCCTTTGATTGTACATTGAATGAATTAGACAAAATAAATCCAGCAGGACACAAAATAATAAGCCTCTGACCATCACGAGAACATAACATAATGTCAGTAAACTGATGTTGAACAGAATCTACCTTATGTGTGTTCCAAATTCAAAGGAGCTAATAGAATGACATTTTAATTTTGCCGGAACTACATGCCAAATATCTCTGAAACCCGTGGAACTGGAACATTTGCTCCTAAAGGGCCTCAAACCATCGTTTTGGGCAAAGTCATGGTATATAACCTTTCTTCACATGATAAAACATCCAAGAAGCTAGCAGCCAGAAATGGGAGTAAGGGCTCCTCTGTAACTCCAGGAGCAACCCAGACAATGTAATACTTACCACCCAGAATTTCTTCTTGAAAGCAACATAGAAGGTGCGATAGTGGAAGTAGGTAGGAAACAACAGTGGTGGCATAGCTGATGGAAGTTACAAAAGAAACAGACGTACCATTACCTATAGCATCAAAATACAAAAAAATGTACAAAAAACTAGATGTACAGCAAATGTGACTTAAGTGAATAATTTAGGTGGGGCTGTTAACGATGCACTGTCTTGAGTAAACAGTTCTATTGCAGTGAAAAGCAACAAGATACAGGAAGTCTACAGATTTTATTACGTGAGATCTGGACTGTGGGTTGGAACCACACTAATTTAGTTATGCTCTAGTCCCACTGATATCAGTTGGGCTTCCTGTTTATTAGAATGGGACTAAACCACAACTAATTTAGTCTGGATCCAACCATATTTATTATTATTATTATACATTATTTGGTTTATAACCTGCCCTTCCTCCCAGCAGGAGCCCAGGGCAGCAAACAAAAGCACCAAACACACTTAAAACATCATAAAAACAGACTTTAAAACACATTAAAACAAAACATCTTTAAAAACTTTTTTAAAAAAGGTTTAAAAACGTACTACAAAGCAATTCCAACAAAGACGCAGATTGGGACAAGGTCTCAACTTAAAAGGCTTGTCGAAAGAGGAAGGTCTTCAATAGGTGTTGAAAAGATAACAAAGATGGCACCTGTCTAATATTTAAGGGGAGGGAATTGCAAAGGGCAGGTGCCGCCACACTAAAGGTCCGTTTCCTATGTTGAGCAGAACAGACCTCCTGATAAGATAGTATCTGCAGGAGGCCTTCACCTGCAGAGCGCAGTGATCGACTGGATATGTAAGGGATAAGATAGTCTTTCTATCCTGGTCCCAAGCTGTATAGGGCTTTGTACACCAAAACTAGAAACTTGAACTTGGCCCGGCAGCAAATGGGCAGCCACTGCAATTCTTTCAGTAGCGGGGTGACATGTTGGCAGTACCTTGCCCCAATGAGCAGTCTCACTGTCACATTTTGCACCAGCTGCAGCTTCTAGACCAACCTGAAGGGCAGCCCCACATACAGCACATTACAGTAATCCAGACTGGAGATTACCAGTGCATGGACAACAGTGGTCATGCTATCCCTGTCCAGAAACTGCTGCAGCTGTCTTACCAGCTGAAGATGATAAAAGGCACTCTTAGCCACTGAGGTCACCTGGGCCTCTAGCGACAAAGATGGATCCAGGAACACCCCCAGACTATATGCTCTTTCAGAGGGAGGACGATCCCATCCAAAGCAGACAACTGACCAATTATCTGAATGTGGGAACCACTACCCACAGCACCTCTATCTTACTAGGATTCAGACTCAGTTTATTGGCCCTCATCCAGCCCACCTCCGAGTCCAGGTAGCGGTCCAGGGCTTGCACAACCTCTCCCAATTCAGATGTTACAGAGAAATAGAGCTGGGTATCGTCAGCATACTGCTGACACCTCGCCCCAAATCTGCTGATGACCACTCCCAAGGGCTTCATATAGATGTTAAACAGTGTGGGAGACAAGATGGTACTCTGCGGCACCCCACAGCACAACTGCTAGGGGGGCGAAAGACAATCACCCAATGCTATTCTCTGAAAACAACCTTGGAGATAGGATTGGAAGCACTGTAATACCCAGCTCACCAGAAGGATACCATGGTCAATGGTATCAAAAGCCACTGAGAGATCAAGTAAGAATAACGGGGTCGCACTCCCACTGTCCTTCTAATAAAGGTCATCCATCAGGGCGACCAAGGCCAATTCAGTCCCATAACCAGGCCTGAACCCAGACTGGGATGGGTCAAGATAATCTGTTTCATCCAAGAGTACTTGCAATTGCTGGGCCACAACCCTCTCAATCACCTTCCCTAAAAATGGGGTATTTGCGACCAGTCGGTAATTGTCGCAAACCAATGGGTCCAGGGTGGGCTTTTTCATGAACGGTCGGATCACCGCCTCTTTCAGGGCAGCTGCAACCACTTACTCCCGCAATGATGCGTTAAGCACATCCTGAATCCACTCGGTCAAACCGTTAATGATTCCATTAACTAATGTAAGGGCAAAAACTCATTCCATTGCTCTGAGCCCAGTGATTTAACAGAAGTCTGTTCCCCTGCTGCTACACCAGTCCTTCCACACTTGGGCCTACAAGGAGTGAGTGGGGGCCCCTGCTTAGAATCCACATGCACATTAGAGCAGCTTGGCACCACTACCCCAGCAAGAACTTATCAAGTGGGCATAAATGAATTCTGTGCAGTGAGGTGTGAGGTAAAGCAGAGGCGCACACTCCTGGCATAGGATTTTGCTGCTTTAGCTGCTACACTGTCATGTGCTCTTGATTGGAATGGTACAATAGAAGTTCACCTTAAACCAAGTGAATCCACTGACTCCCATGGTATTTCAGGTAGCTGGTTATACTTACTAAAGGAGAAATACTTGTGCTGATGGTTGTAAGGCATGTACTTTTTCTTCTTTGCCCCAAGCTGCAAAAAGAAACTAGGTTGCATGATAATAAAAAGGGTTAAGGAGGAGGGATGGGGAACCTGTGGCTCCCCATAAAACTGCTAGACTGCAATTTTCATCATCTTTGACCGTTGGCCGTAGTGACTGAGGGTGATGCGAGTTACCCCATCCCTCCCAAGACAGACAACTTGCCTCTTCTCTGACTGTAACTGTGTGTCACCTATTGCATAGACTTTTTGCCAATCAATAAAATTTAGTACACTGAATCTTTTTCCCTATCTAAATATTAAGCGGTTTATAAGTATTTTATATATGGCTAAGATATGAACAGAAACAAATGTGAAGTGTTCACTGTTTTGAAGGGCACATGAGAAACATGTCACTTGCCTCCACAGAGAGGGACTTTCCTAAAGTAAACAAGAAAGGGTGAGCGTCAAGGTCTGGGTCCTTGGTGTAGCAATTGGGCTTTGCATGATGTTGAAAGTGCAGAAGGTTCCACCAGTTGGCTGATGCCCCCTGTTGAAAAGAAAGTCAGACAAGTAAAATCTACAGAATAGCCGAGGATAAACACCGAGGGCATCGCTACATTGTGGATGCAAGCTACATTAACAGTCAATCCCTCTTTGCAAGGAGTCTTAGGAATTCTGGTCCTGTAAAGGGAAGCTAGAGATCTGTAATGACAATCTTAGCACCCTTGTTACTGTGCACATGATTCCTTCAGGCAGGGGTGGGGAGCTTGTGACCCTGCAGATGTTGCTGAGCTCCAGCCAGCATGGCCAATGGTCAGGGAAGATGACAGTGATAGCCCAGCAACATCTGGAGGGTCACAGGTTCCCCACCTCCGCTTTAGTAGAAGCCAAGACAGCTCAGCTGGTATAAAACCCATCAGGTTGCAGTGTGTATATATTAGGGTTGTCAGGTTCAGGGCCTGAGACTGATCCTGTATCTTTAGGAGAAGAGAAGGTCAGCCAAGTGCAGGTGTTCTTGCAACTCTGTAATGGGAAAACCCACAAGGTGGAATTATCCCTTCCCCCTCCACAACTTTTAAAGATACAGAAGACCTCTTGGAGGCTGGGCCTGGCAACCAAGAAGTATTCTGTGTCTTTAAAAGTTGTGCAGGGGGAAGGAAGAATTCCACCTTGTGGGTTTTCCCATTACAGAGTTCCAAGAACACCTGCACTTGGCTGACTTTCTCTTCTCCTAAAGATACAGGATCAGTCTCAGGCCCTGAACCTGGCAACCCTAATATATACACCCTGCAATTAGGGGGGAAGGAGTTATTTTGCTCAAATACCCAAAAAGAACTAGAACACGTTTTCCTTCTCTTAGTGTATTATGCACATTGTCCAAAATACAATAATTTGATTTTCAGATCATCAATCCATCTCTCTTACAAAAACAGTTCTCAGAAACAAGCACTTACAACAATATGACACATCACAAGTTTGTGAAGCAGATGGTTCCACTTGGGCTTCTGGAAGACAGAAAGATGCCCCAAATCATGTTGGAGCCATGAGGCCTGGACCTGGAAGGCAAAGGAGATTGTTGAGTACATGAGTTCAGAGCAATGGACTGCCCATCATCTGAATGGCCTTTGCAGTCCATTCTTTAATTTAAAAGAAGCCATACTGTCATCGCATGCTGGAACTCCAGCCTATTCCACGTGCAGCCCGACTCGTAAGTCACTGATAATAAGCAAAACTCTCACTGGGAAGAGAGGGTGTGGCATAGCAAAACTCTCACTGGGAAGAGAGGGTGTGGCATAGCAACTTACCTGGGATATTGTAAGCAGCACTAAAGAGACAATGATGGGTAGCAAAGAGGTTCCAAAATACAAAAGGGTGAGCCAGGATGCAACTTCCAATATAATGATGTGAAAGAGGAATGCCATGAAGAAGTAAGTGTTGGGCTTCAAGAGTTCCATCTTCTCTACCATGGCGCGTAGCTCACGGAAGTCCATGAGAAGCGATTCCTGTGGAGAAACCCAGTATTACAGCTGTCTCTACTCTAGGAGGCAATAGAACTAGAGCCAGTGCTCTTAAAAGGAGTAAGGTGAATGCCTGGTCACAGTTGGACTGTTTAATTCCACTCAGTACTTCTCCCCTTCTATCAGCCACTGTTGCCACAATGTAAAGGTTCAGGCCTACACATGGCACAGTCCTTTATGCAGGTGGTTCCCAATCACATTATGAGTATGGGACCCCCTTTGTAAGCTCAAAAAATTTCATGACACCCCCCCGCATGCTAATTGTAATTTTAGTCTCCATTAATTGAAAAAATGGTGTGTGGAAAAATCATATCTCCAAATATCCCTTTCCATTTAAAGCTTCCTGCAGACAAGGAGGTGTTGCTTTCTTTTCTTAATGCACAGGTCCAATCAAATTGATATCGCCTCCCACTCTCTGAAGATGTACAGTCCTGTCTCCCAACGCCAGTGGGTTACAGTGTTGGACTAAGAACCGGGTTCAAATCCCCACCCACCATGAAGCCCACTGGGTGACCTTGGACCAAACACAGTCTCTCAGCCTGACCTATCTCACAGGGTTGGTGTAAGGAGAAAATGGAAAGAGGGGGACCATGAGCACCACCCTGAGCAACTTGGAGGAAAGATGGGATATATATGCAATAATTAAATAAATAACTACATTTCTGCTGCAATACCAGGATCCCAGCCTCAGCCAACCTGCTGAGCTTTTCTTTTCTTTTTTTAATAATAATCAAGAAGCAGCAGTGTGTTGGTGATGGGGATGATAGATTGTGCACTGCAGACAAGGTGTGCAGACTGAAGAGGAGGGTTAGTGCTTTTAGGCCTTGGGATGATCATCAGAACCAATGACTTGGTCAGAGTGCACTTGAGGAACGAAAGCAGAGCAGAAGACAGCACAAACACACCTCTCCCTCCTGCAAGCATCTGCAGGTATGCATGCATTCGGGCATGAGGGGGGGAAGCCCTCAAATGCCGCAGCATCTTGGAGAGAGAGATTAGGGGGGCGGAGTATAGGTGGAAGAAAGGAGGGATGCTGGCACACACACTTAGCCACAGAAATGGGTGAGCAAGTCCTGCGCTTCCTCATTGCTTCTTAGCTCTCTCTGGGCTGAAGGCAAGATCTGGGTAGCTGTGATGTTCCTGCTTATAGTGTAACTATAGAGGACTAATTAATTTTAACGTTGTTTGTTCGGTGTGTGTGTGCGTTACTGTTGGGTGAATGATTGTATGATTGCTTGTCTGTGTGAGTTTGTATATTTTTAACATGTGCCTGGGAGAAAAGATTCCATCCTTCGTGGGGGGGCTTTCGGGGGCCCCAATTAACGTAGTGACGGGTAATGGGAGGTATGGCGTTAGGAGGAGAACAGGCCAGGTAAGGGGAACTCGTCCCAGACAAATTGTGTCTGTGCCTTGTTCCGGTTCTCCTCATACCCACAGGTTTGTTGGTTGTCCTATCAGCCAGCTCTCGGATCTCCAAGTGCTGCTTTTGAATGCCAGGTCGGTACATAATAAAACCTCACTTGTCCATGATTTAATTCTGGAGGAGGGTGCCGACCTGGCATGTATAACCGAAACCTGGGTGGCTGATAAGGGAGGAGTTGCTCTTTCCCAGCTTTGTCCACCCGGGTATTTGGTTCAGCACTGTGGTAGATCTGAGGGCCGGGGAGGGGGGGTCGCTGTGGTCTATAGGAGTTCTTTCCCTCTCACCAAGCACCCTGTCCAGATGGCGACTGGTCTGGAATGTCTCCACCTTGTATTGGACCAGGGAGACAGACTAGGAATACTGTTGGTGTACCGTCCACCTTGCTGCCCAACAGCTTCCTTAGCTGAGCTGACAGAGATAGTCTCGGAGGTGCTCTTGAGATCCCCTAGACTTTTGGTACTGGGGGATTTCAACGTCCATGCTGAGGCTGTCTTATCTGGCGCAGCTCAGGACTTCATTGCCTCCATGACAACAATGGGGCTGTCTCAATTTTCTACCGGCCCAACGCATGTGTCGGGACATACTCTTGATTTGATCTTCGCCACTGGACATGGAGATGGTGATCTGGCGGTGGGGTGTTTTTCATCTACCCCATTGTCATGGACAGATCACCGCTTGCTGAGATTTAGACTTACAGCGGCTCTTTCCCTCTGCAAAGGTGGAGGATCTATTAAGTTGATCCGCTCCCGGAGCCGGATGGATCCCGCAGGTTTTCAGAGGGCTCTGGGAGATTTTCCAGCTGATAGGACTGGTGCTCCTGTCGAGGACCTGGTCGCACTGTGGAATACGGAAATGACCCGGGCTATTGACACGATCGCTCCCGCGCGCCCCCTCCGCTGTAGAGCTCATACAGCTCCGTGGTATACCCCGGAGCTGAGAGCGATGAAACATGAGAGGAGGAGGCTGGAGTGCAGATGGAGGAAAACTCCCAGTGGATACAATCATGCCTTGGTAAGTGCCACCAATAAGTTGTATACAAAAGCGGTAAGGACAGCAAAGAAGCTTTATTTTGCTGCCTCTATTAAAGCGGAGCTTTTTAAAGTCGTGCATGGGCTCTTACACTCTGGCCCCCACGATACTACAGAAACATCGGAAGCCCGCTGCAACGAAATTGCTGGACACTTTCAAGATAAGATCGCATGTATCCGCAGGGATCTTGACTCCGATGTTGCGACAGATGAATCCATTGAAGTGTCCGGAGCACGGCCTTGTCCTTCATTATTGGATGAGTTTCAGTTGGTGCAGCTCGAGGAAGTGGACAAGGTGCTTGGAATGGTTCGGGCAACCACGTCTGTTCTGGATCCTTGCCCATCTTGGCTAGTGAAAGCTAGCAGGGCTGGGACCACCGGTTGGGCCAAGGAAGTGGTTAATGCCTCCTTGAGGGAGGGAGTAGTCCCTGGTAGCCTCAAGGAGGCAGTAGTGAGACCTCTTTTAAAGAAACCCTCCTTGGACCCAGATAACTTGAACAACTATAGACCGGTGGCGAATGTCCCTTTTTTGGGCAAGGTTTTGGAACGGGTGGTTGCCGGCCAGCTCCAGGCGCTCTTGGATGAAACCGATTATCTAGATCCGTTTCAATCCGGTTTTAGGCCCGGTTTTGGCACCGAAACAGCCTTGGTCGCCCTGTATGATGACCTTTGTCGGGAGAGGGACAGGGGGAGTGTGACTCTGTTGATTCTCCTTGATCTCTCAGCGGCATTTGATACAATCGACCATGGTATCCTTCTGGGGAGACTCGCGGAGTTGGGTGTCGGGGGCACTGCTTGGCAGTGGTTCCGCTCCTACTTCGCGGACCGTCACCAGAAGGTAGTGCTTGGGGAACATCACTCGACACCATGGACTCTCCATTGTGGAGTCCCTCAGTGGTCGGTCTTGTCCCCCATGCTTTTCAACATCTACATGCAGCCGCTGAGTGCGGTCATCAGGGGTTTTGGAGTGCGTTGCCATCAATATGCTGATGACACACAGCTCTATTTCTCCTTTTCATCTTCTTCAGGTGAGTCTGTTGATGTGCTGAACCGTTGCCTGACCGCAATAATGGACTGGATGAGAGCTAATAAACTGAGACTCAATCCAGACAAGACCGAGACACTGCTGGTGAACGCCTTCCCTGCTCAGATGGTGGATGTTCACCCTGTTCTGGATGGGGTTACACTCCCCCTGAAAGAACAGGTACGTAGTTTGGGGGTTCTTTTAGATTTTTCCTTGTCTCTCGAGGCCCAAGTGGCCTCGGTGGCACGGAATGCATTTTACCATCTTCGTCTGGTAGCCCAACTACGCCCCTATCTGGACAGGGACGACCTCGCCTCCGTTGTTCATGCTCTGGTAACTTCAAGATTGGATTACTGTAATGCGCTCTACGTAGGGCTGCCCTTGAAGACAGTTCGGAAGCTTCAGCTGGTGCAGAACGCAGCTGACAGACTATTGACGAGGACCAGTCGGTCTTCGCATATAACACCTATTCTGGCGCGTCTGCACTGGCTTCCTATTTGCTTCCGGGCGAGATTCAAGGTGCTGGTTTTGACCTATAAAGCCTTACACGGCGTGGGACCTCAATACCTTGTGGAACGCCTCTCTCGCTATGAACCTACCCGTTCACTTCGTTCAGAATCTAAGGCCCTCCTCCGGGTACCAGCTCATCGGGAAGCCCGGAGGGTGGTTACTAGATCTAGGGCCTTTTCTGTGGTGGCCCCTGAGTTGTGGAACAGCCGCCCCGAAGAGGTACGCCTGGCGCCTACACTTCTATCTTTCCGGCGCCAGGTAAAGACCTTTTTATGCTCCCAGGCATTTTAATCTTTTAATTTTCTTAATCTTTCTACTTTTAACATGTATCCTTCTTAATTTGTGTTCTATTTCGTTTTTGTTGTGCTTTCTGTTGTTTGTTTGTACATGTTTTTGTGACTTTTACTATGATATATTGTATTTTATCTTGTTTGTTCACCGCCCTGAGAGCTATTCTGCTAAGGGCGGTATATAAATTGAAATAATAAATAAATAATAAATAAATAAATATGGTAAGTGCTGTTTATATAGAAGACATATGGTAAGTGGAGTTAAAGAGGAGGTGGGAGTACATGAGCAGTAGAATGCTGGATGATTGGCTGAGCGTTTGAATGGCTGGGAGTATAAATGGAAGAATGACAGTTGAATCTGGGTGGATGTTGGGAGTGTGGAGAAAGAGGTGTTTGAGGGAGGTCAGGAGTGTGGAGAAAGAGGGAGTTGTTCTGATTAATAATAAGTCAAGTACAAAACAGGAATAGATGAAACCATACGCTTGTGAAACATTCTAAAACTAATCTTGTTATTTCTGATATTTAATAAACACTTATTTGGTTTACCAAAGGCCTGATCCTTGGCTGGGGGATATACATACCAGAAGGGAGGGCAAGGTAATTACCAAGGCTGAACAGAAACAGTATCTAATGGTGGCAGCAGTGAAGGGAGAAATAATAACAATTCAAGTATCCAGAGCAACCCAGAGTTGTATGCGTTATCTATAAAGATACAAGGGGGTTGGGAACAGCATAAGCACGCAGTCACAAAAGTAACCAGCTAGAGAGAGACTCAGGCAAAGTCTCTGGGAGTATTGGTTATAGGACGCGACTGGTGGTGCTGCCTAGAAGGGGGATCTAGTGAGATCTGTGCTAGAGCGGAGTGAGAAACCATATAAAGGATGGTCCGGACTGGTGTCCCTGGTGGTGCCTAGTGAAAGGCAGTAGCCACAAGCAGGTGGGAACCTGACAGGGAGAGCCAGGGAAGGACGTCACAGTAGCCTCGCAAATAAGAATATTTTTTTAAAAGAGGTGGCAGCGAAGCAGGAGCCAAGAAAGGCAGGCAAGCTGGCTGCCAGGAAAGAAGAGGGGGGACTTCCCGGAAGGAGTGCTGGCTGGTGGTTGTCTCTGAGGGAGCTCTGCCTCAGAGGAAGCTTTTTTCAGGTTAAAAGCCAGCCAAGAGGAATCTTGGACTGGCTTAAATGTTCTCCAAGGTATAGGAGAACCGATCAGATTTTCCACAAGACTTCGTTGAGCTGTCGGCGGCTGGAATTGATCAGGAAATCCCTGAGATAAGAAGGCATGCCGATCGGCTGAAGACGGAGTCAGGATTTCCACGCAAGCTGTACTGGAAAAAAGCGAAGCGTTTTTTTTTTTCTTCTTAAAAAAAACGTTCTTAACCAGCGAGCCTACTTCTGTCTAAATCTTATCATTTGGCTTAAATTACTACAATAAAAGGGATTTGTTTACAAATCAGCAACTGAGAAACCTGGGTGAGTCATACTTTTTCTCTTTTAAACATAATTAAGGAAGAAAGAAAATGTAAACAACTTATATACTTTTTTTACGACAAAAAGCTGGCCTGAATTTGGAGTTTTAAAGTTTAAAAACGGATGAGAGGTAATTATTATATTTTGGACTATTTTTCTCTTTGGACTATTTCTTTTTGGACGAATCTGCTGCTCGTATATGTTACTAATTGCTTGGTGTTGGGAACCAGAATTGTTTTGCATTCTTGGATGTAGATAAGAACTGTGCTGTGCTGGCTGGATTTCAATAACAGGCCTGGAATATTAACTTTTTTGTTGGTGGAGGAAAAAAAAAAGAAATAGACTGCCTCTAGGTTTTGGAACAGTGATTAATATCAGAAATTAAAGGCTTCTCTTGAAAATGACAACTAAAAAAGCAACTAAGGCCCGGGAGCGAAGAGGTTCTACTGATCCAGAGGAAGGGGCTATACCCCCAGATATGGTTCAAATAATAATGGAAGGGATTAATGATATAAAACAGGATATGAAAACTGAATTGACAGATATAAAAAAATATATTAAAACACAAGTGGATGAGATTAAAGGGACAATTGGGCAAATAAAGGAGGATGCAAAAAACACTAAAGAAAAGGTACAAATCTTGGAGAATAGAATAGATATATTAAATCTGGAATTAGAAAAAAACTTGGACTATATGGCTGTGATTGAAATGAGAAATAAAGAACATTGTTTGAGATTCCGTGCAATTCCTGAGGAAACAGGTGAAGACATCAGAGATAAAATTGTTAATGCTCTAGTAAAATTTCTGGATTTGAATGAAGATCGGATGGAATTTGAAATAGACAAAGTGTATAGAATTAATTCCAGATATGCAACAATGAATAAAATTCCAAGAGATGTGCTTGTTCATTTTATAAAGAAGACGACCAGAGATATGGTATTACAGCAACACTTTAAAAATACCTTTAAAATTGATGGTAAGGAAATACTGGTGATGAAAGAAATTCCTATTAGACTTTTACGTAAGAGAAAAGAATATGCTTTCCTTAAAGAGAAACTTAAGCAACGCAAAATTCAATTTAGATGGGATGTTCCAGAAGGAGTGATCTTTACATTCAGACAACAGAAATATAGATTGAATACTGTTCAAAAAGCAAGGGACTTCTTGAGAAAAGCTTCAAAAGATATGGATGAAGATAAACTCAAAGATATGGATATAATTCCTGGGGAACAAAGTCAACAAGATATGCAGAGGAAGGGAAGGAAGATGATGGATTAAAAGGAGCATCAGGCACATTTTAAAATACACGCTTAAAGATGGATTACAAATATCTAACTTGGAATATAAATGGAGCCAATACGGCGCAGAAGAGAAAGAAAGTGTTTCATTATTTGAAAAAATTAAAATTGGATATAATTTGTTTACAAGAAACTCATATTAAGAAGAAAGATTCCAAATATTTGATTTGTAAAAATTTGGGTGAAGAATTTATTTCGGCTGGACCAAAAAAAAAAAATGGAGTTGTTCTCTACATTAACCCACAATTGCTTCCTAAATTGGTATTACTGGATGATAGTGGTAGATTTGTGGGGGTCGAAATTACTCTACAGGGTACAAACATTTTGATAGTGGGTATCTATGCCCCCAATGAAGATAAAACAAGGTTTTACACAGGACTTATGGAAAAATTGTCAGAGTTTTCATATGACCATTGGTGCGTTATGGGTGATTGGAATGGGGTAATCTCACCAAAAATTGATAGGCTTTCTGAAAAAAATATCAAAGAGACACAGGGTAAATTACCGAAGATTTGCTTTGAACTGATGGAACATTTAGAATTGGTGGATACCTGGAGATATATAAATGATAATGCAAAGGAATTTACTTATTTTTCAGAAAGACACAAAACATTCTCGAGGATTGATATGATTTGGATGTCTAAAATTTTAGTGAAGGACACTTTTAAAATGGATATATTACCAAAAACTTTTTCGGATCATAACCCTGTGATATTAACTTTAAAAAAGAAAAATCTTGGATTTAGATGGAGACTAAATGAATCTTTATTACAGAATGACAAAGTAGTACAAGAATGTAAGAAGAAATTAAAAGAGTTTTTTGAACATAATTTACATAAAGGAACAAGTGAAAATATCGTTTGGGATACAAGTAAGGCATTTATGAGGGGATATCTTATTAAATGTAACTCTGAATTAAAAAAAAAGAAACAACAGAAAATGCAATTAATTTTGGAAGAAATAAAACAAAAAGAGGAAGAATTGAAAAAGAATCCAACTAAAGTTTCTATTGTAAATCAAATCAAAATGTTACAGAAGCAAGTATCAATGCTGACAGTTAGAGAAATTGAAGGAAAACTAAATTTTGCTAAACAAAGGACTTTTGAATTTGCAAATAAACCTGGGAAATGGTTAGCATATAAATTAAGAAAAGAACGTCAAAAAAATATCATTTTAAAGATACAAGAAGGAAATGAGACGTTGACAGATAATGTAAAAATTAAAAAGATTTTTCATCAATATTATTCAACATTGTACAAATGTCAGGAAATTCCATCTGAAAAAATAGAAGAGTATATATCTAAACAGAATTTGCCTAAAATTACAGACTTTCAGAGACAAGCTATTAATGGTCCTATTACGTCAAGAGAGATATCTGAAGCTATAAACAAAATTAAATTAGGAAAGGCACCGGGACCAGATGGGTTATCTGCAATGTATTATAAATGTTTGGAGGAAGAACTCTTACTACCTTTACAGTCTACAATGAATCTTATTCTGCAAGAGGGAAAGATACCGGATAGTTGGAAAAATGCTAATATAACATTAATACCTAAAGAGGAGCAAGATTTAACTAAAACAAAAAATTATCGACCAATATCTCTATTGAATAATGACTATAAAATTTTTACAATGATCTTGGCAGAAAGATTGAAAATAATATTGCAACAATTTATTCAGGAAGATCAATCAGGGTTTTTACCTAAAAGACAATTACGTGACAACGTCAGGAATGTCTTGAATGTCTTGGAATATTTAGAACAACGAAATGATAAACAAGCAGCTTTGATTTTTTTAGATGCTGAAAAAGCATTTGATAATTTGAATTGGAAATTTATGTTCCAGGTTTTGGAGCAAATGGATTTTGGAGACAATTTTATAAAATGGATTAGATCGATTTATACATCTCAGAAGGCTCAGATAATTGTTAACGGAGATTTAACGGATTCATGTGAAATACAAAAGGGTACAAGACAGGGATGTCCTTTATCTCCCCTTTTATTTATTCTGGTCTTAGAAGTGTTGCTTAGAGATATAAGGCAAGATAAAAGAATTTCGGGATTAAAGATAAAAAAGAAGAATATAAATTGAGAGCATTTGCTGATGATTTGATAATTGTACTAGAAAATCCTTTGGAAGGAATTAATGTATTGATGGACAAATTAAAAGAATTTGGACCGTTAGCAGGATTTAAGATCAACAATCAAAAAACAAAGATGTTGGTGAAAAATTTAACTTTAAGGGAACAGAAAGAGTTAATGGACAAGACAGATTTTACAATAGAGAAAAAGTTGAAATATTTAGGTATCATTATGACAAATAAAAATTCAAAGTTGTTTCATAATAATTATGAAAAATTATGGACAGAGATTAAGAAAGACTTGCTAAGATGGGATAAACTACAACTGTCATTAATGGGTGGAATATCTGTGATAAAAATGAATGTATAGACTTCCCAGGAGGATCCCTACGCCTGTGCAGCCTCTGAGACGGGCTCCCGTCTTGGATGAAACTTATCCAGTTTAAATTCAGTCAGAAGGCTCTTTTCTGACTGGGAATAATTTCTTCCGGTTAAAGAAGAAACGTGAGATTTCCCACATAGCTCTGTTTTGATTGTTGGAGTCTGGAATTCGTCAGAATTGTCTGTCTTCCAGCAGCTCAGACAGAGCGAGGATTTTTATGCTAGCTCAGCTGGATAAGTGACCCGTTTTTTTTTATACGGATTAACAGGCAAACATCCTCCTGTCTACATTCATCATTTTCTTATCTATACAGCTAAAGAGATTTGTCAAAGTAACAGCAATTGAGATAACCTAGATGAGGTAAGACTTTCCTTTTTTTTGTTCGCGGAGCTAGGGGGGAAGAAAATATAAATAGCTTATCTTTTTTTTTTTATTGCAAAAAGCTGACATGGAAAATGGCATTCTAAAGATTACAACGGGCGAGAGATTTCTGATTGGAGGAGATAAGAAATCTATTTGATCTATGGCTGGGACTATTTTTTCTGATCTACTTTTTTTTTGACGAATCTGCTCATTCTCTCTGCTACTAGCTATTTCGACGCTGTGAACTAAAGCTGTTCTTACACTTTCAGGCAGATAAGAGATAAGGGCTGTCTAGCGTGTGACCTTAGTTTGTTGGAAAAATTAACTCCTTTGTAACTGGTTAAAGAAATAAGCTGCTCTTTGTTTGGGACATTGAAAATTGAAGGAGTTTTGTTCCTTTGGCTTTAAGAATGACAATTAAGAAGACCATGGATGTACAAGAAGGGATTTTATCTCTAGACATGTTTCAGAAAATAATGAATGGGATTAACTCAATAAAACAAGAACTGAGAAATAATAGACAAGCGTGGAGAATTGAATTTTACGAAATGAGACAGGAGCTGAAAGAAACTCAGGATTCTATGAGAAAGGAGAATAAAGATAGATCTGGAAAACAAAAAAAAGATGAAAGAGAAATTAAAGGCAAGGTTCAAACTATGGAGATTGGCTTAATTATGGACATGAAAAAAGATTTGGATTTCCTGGCTGTGATGGATCCTGGAGACAAATATTACAGTTTGGAATTCAGCGCTGTCCCTGAAGGAATTGAAGAGATTGGAGATAAAGATATTATCGGTTCAAAAAAATTCTTGGACTGGAAGGATCTGATGGAACTTGAAATGGAGAAAGTTAACAGAATTAATTCCTGTCTTGTGTCAATGGAAAAACCTTCAAGAGATGTACTAGTGTATCACGTGGAAAAGAGGAACAGAGATGCGGCTTTGCAACAATACTTCAGTGATACGTTTGGATTTGATGGCAAGAAAATATCTGTGATGGAGGAAATTCCTATCAGACTTTTATTATATGACTATGACAGCAAGATTTTTGGGTGCGTAAAGATGGAAGACGGAAGATGGACCCAATATGGATAATGACAGAAGAGCGATTTAAAATCACTGGACTTAGTAGATTTGATGAGTTGGATTAATTGGCATGTTTATTTAGAAAAAAAAATTGATTGACATATATCTCAAGGATTGGAAACTTCTCTTTGACTTTTTGTGGAAGATTAAAATGATATGATGTTAATGAGATTTGAAACCAACTAAGATAACTGTTGGAGGAAGGTGATTTTATAATCTATTAAGAGATAGGTCTGTTACATAGTATAGATTTATAGTTGAATTATAGTGTTTTGAAATTACTGGATTTAGTAGATTTGATGAGCTGGATTAATTGGCATGTTTATTTAGAAAAAAAAATTGATTGATATATATTTCAAGGATTGGAAACTTCTCTTTGACTTTTTGTGGAATATTAAAATGATATGATGTTAATGAGATTTGAAACCAACTAAGATAACCGCTGGAGGAAGGTGATTTTATAATCTATTAAGAGATAGGTTTGTTATATATTATAGATTTATAGCTGAACTATGACAAATCGGAAGTCAATATTTTTATATATATGTATTTTTTTTTGTATTGTATTAGTTTTTGATTTGTGTTGTTTTCTTTTTGTATTATTTTGGTTTTGAAAATTAGAATAAAAATTAATTGAAAAAAAAAGATAAAAATGAATGTATTACCGAGAATGATGTTTTTGTTTCAAACAATACCTGTAATATCCTCTGATTTACCTTTTAAACAATGGCAAAAAGATATCTCTAAATTTGTATGGCAAGGAAAAAAACCAAGAGTTAAATTTAAACTACTACAAGATGCCAAAGAAAGAGGAGGACTGGGATTACCAAATCAGAGACTTTATTTTGCTGCCTGCTGTTTAGTCTGGATAAAGGAATGGATTTTATTGAGGAATAAAAGACTATTGGATTTGGAGGGCCATAATTTGAAGTGGGGATGGCATGGATATCTATGGTATGACAAAGTAAAAGTAAATGTAGACTTTAACAATCATTTTATAAGACGTCCTCTGTTGAAAATATGGAATAGATACAAACCAAGGTTTTATTCGAAAATACCATTATGTGTCTCAAGTCAAGAAGCGTTTTATAGAAGAGAAATGGCTGGAAAAGAGAAATGGTTAACTTATCAAGAACTATTAGAAAATGTACATGGAGAATATACAATGAAAGAGAGAACAACTGACAAAGGAAGGGTATAGTTTTCAATGGTTTGCCTATTTACAATTGTTAGAAAGATATAAAATGGACAAGAAAATGTATGGGTTTGAAATAAGTAAATCTGATTTTGAAATAGGATTGTGTACAAATGATGAAAATATAATTGCGAAAATGTATAAACTCTTATTGAAAATGGATATGGAGGAAGAACAAGTAAAAGAGTGTATGGTAAAGTGGGCAAAAAATTTTGGTCATAACATACAAATGGATCAATGGGAAAATATGTGGAAAAAAGGTTTGAAATTTACACTATGCTATAATCTTAAAGAAAATTTTTATAAAATGATGTACCGTTGGTACATGACTCCAGAAAAGTTGTCAAAAATGTATAGTAATGTTTCTAATGTTTGTTGGAAATGTAAACAACAAGAAGGATCATTTTATCATATGTGGTGGTTATGTAAAAAGGCAAAATCATTTTGGGCACAGATAGGTAGGAAGATGCAAAAAATTCTAAAGATAAATATTCAGTCAAAACCAGAATTTTTTTTATTGGGTTTTATGGATAAACAAATAGAAAAGAAATATGGAAGAATAATATTATATATGATTACGGCAGCAAGACTATTATATGCACAAAAGTGGAAAATGGAATCAATACCAACAATGGAAGAATGGCTATTGAAATTAATGGATTTAGTAGAAATGGACAAATTGACATGTTTACTTAGAGAAAACTCGACAGATACATTTCTTAAGGAATGGAAGCCTCTCTTAGACTTTTTGTTGAAAGATCAAAATAAAATGATGATACTGGGATTTGACGATTAATTAAGACAGCCTACGGAGAAAAGGGACTCTGTATGTATACATTAAGGGACAGGTTTGATGTATATTATATACTTATAGCTGATCTGCGACAAATCGGAAGTCAACTATTTTATTTTCATTTTTTGTTGATGTATTGTTATGTTTTTTTGACTTTGTTTTGTTTGTTTTTGGAAAAATTTGAATAAAAATTATTAAAAAAAAAAAAAGGAAAGAAGAGGGGAAACAGCCTTTCCTTGCAGCCTTGCTTCTTCTCGTTCTGAGCAAGGGCATCGTCAGCAGTGGCAGTGCGAGGAGACAGGAGTCGGCGATAGTTATCCCCTATTCTTCCTGGTAGCTCCACTCTCAGCCTCCTTCAGTGTCTGCCACATATTTTATAGGCAGACACCTGCCCTTGGTGTGCCTGAAACACACTGTTGCATCAGCAAAAGTCCTCCCCTCTTGTTTAGAGCAAGGGGGAGGTGTCATCTACAGCGGCAGTGGGGAGCAGAAAGCATCCAGGGAGGGAAGACTTTTTTAAAAAATCATTTCTTTACTGTTCACGGTCCCCCCAGGTTACTTCGCAGTCCCTCTGAGTTGAGCTTTGCGCAACTGTTACCACTTCACAATGTACATGAAATGGCTGCTTGTTTGAAAGCACCCCACTTCAAAATATCCCCACGTGTAAAGAGCACAAGTGGGCACAAAACTACTAGATGTCTTTTCCCTGGCAAGTTAGTTTTCTGTCTGTGAAGCAATATGTTTGCATAGATCGCTGTATGATATGGGCACATGAATATTTGAACTGGGTCTTTCAAGACTGTGAAAAGAAAAAGCAAGTCTGTGCTTATTCATTGCTCTTACTGCGATACCAGGAGTGACCTTTGGTTGAGCCAGACCATTGGCTCAGTACTTTCAACTTGAGCAGCACTCCAGGAGGGCTCAGGAAGGAGTTGTTGCCAATCCTGCTCTCTCCAGAGCCCTTTATCTAGAGAATCTGGGGCCTTGGGCATGCAAAGAATGTACCTAGCCACTGACCAACAGCCCTTCCCATTAGCTATGGGTACAGATTGTGTTAAGAGTTATAGAGACCTAAAAACATCATAAAGGCTCTTCTCAATAACCACAAAATGAGTGGCAGGAAGTCTTATGTCTTCTTTGGTTCACATCTCATATCCAGTTGTTAGGGCTCACTTACATTTTTACTGGGTTCCAAACTAGGCTGATCTGGTGCCAATTCCCCAATCAGTAGCAAGTTCAAAAACTTCTTCACGAATGATTTGTCAACATGGAATGCTTCAAAGGCATCCTACAAGTTCACACAGGAAAAAGAAAGGATGGAAAATCAATACCATGGAGTACTGAGTGAACACTGACCCCCCTCTCTCCATTGCTACTTCCTGCCCCAAATTTCTCTTTGAGTTATTTCTTAGAGTTATGTGTTCATTGAAGAACAAGGCAATAAACAGACCATTTGTGGGATAACGGGCAAAAGGGTGGTGGACAATGAGCTCTCTTGCACTGGAGGTCTTCATGCAGAGGCTATAGAGAGCCATCAGTTAAGGATGTCCTAGCTCTAGATTTCCTGCATTCAGCAGTGGGTTGTACCACATTAGTTTACAAGACCCCCCCCCAAAAAAAACACCCTCCGTGATTCTACGAAAAGGGGACTTGGACATGAAATACCATCCCAGCATGGAAAATATTAATTTCTTCAATTTTATTAAACTGAAAATACTGGAAAACAGGAAGCTATCTTCTATTAAGTCAGACTCTTGATCCATTTAGCTCAGTACTGTCTACACTGACTGGCAGCAGCTCTCCAGGCTTTCAGGAGAGACACATGCCCAGCCCTACTTGGAGAAGTCAGGGACTGAACCTGGGAGATGTTCTAGCCACTAAGCTATGGCCCTTTCCCTAAGTTGGAGGTAAAAGGTTTTCACTGTCCAGAGGAGGGGTAAGAAACCTGCGGCCCTCCAAATGTCATTGGACCACAACCCCCATCATCCCCAGGCACTGGACATGCTGGCTGGGGCAGATGGGTGCTGGAGTGCAACAACATCTGGAGGGCCACAGAGTCTCCATACCTGGTCAAGAAGCTGTAATGCAATATTTATTTTATGTACAGATCTTGTGGTCCTCCAAATGATGTACAGCAATGTCTGGAGGGGCACCAGTTCCCCACTCTTTGATGTGATTCACATCAGCAGGTATATGCCCCTGTTCATGCAATCCAGAAATAGGGACCCATGGATGGGGGGAGAGTGGGATCACATCCGGTGGTTCCACTTACTCTCATCCACATGTTGCTCTTCAGATTGGATGGACACATCGGACACATTGGGATTGGACACATCCCACTCCCACCTGCCCATTTGTTTGTATCCCCAGATATGTCGCGTGAATTGTGCGTAATGAAAGAAAACAGAGTTTGGAAGACTCTGTGCAGGTTAGGCTTAGCAAAGAGCAGCAGGAACTTCGCAAGAGGATTTTTAACAGGAAATCAGAGATTATAAGGCTATCAATGGCTACTAGCCATGATGGCTATGATCTGGCTCCAGAGGCAGAGGCAGAATGCTTCCAAATACTAGTTGCTGGAAACTGCAGGAGGGGAGAGTGCTCTTTGCACTCAGGTCCTGCTTGTGGGCTTGCTGGAGTAAATGGGCCATTGGCGTGATCCAGCAGGCTCTTGTTATGTTTACATGGTTGTGAGCCCTTAAACATTTCAGAAATGCCTGAGGAGGCTAACCAACAACTCCCTCAGAGCTACTGTAACATGTGCTACCCAAGAGGGCAGAAGGTTACAGAAGTTTCATGGAAGCAGAGAGATACTGCCTGCTCCAGGGAGCAAATTAAACAAAAATGGATCTAAACATGGAAAAGGGGGGTTAGTTTCAATGGCTACTGCTAGATCTGGTGTCACAGTGGAGAACATAAGATATTTTAAGGCCAGCCTCCAACTAACCCTGATGGCCATGCTCTGTCTCCACTGTTGGAGGCATTATGCTTCTGAACATCACTTGCTGGAAATCATAGGTGTCATATGCCCCTGAATGCCAGTTGCTGGGTATCACAAGCGGGGAGAGTTGTGTTCAAATTCTGCTTGTGGGTTTCCTATGGGCATCTGGTTAGCCAATACGAGAACAGGATGCTTGAGCAGATGGGCCACTGGCCTGATCCAGCAAGGCTTTTCTAGTGTTCCTTTAGTGTGGCAGCACCTATTCTTTGGAACTTTCCGCCTACAGACAGCAGGCAGGCACCTTCGTTGTATTCCTTTCGGCGCCTGTTTAAAACTTTTTTGTTTAGGCAAGCCTATCAAGACACATAGATGTTGATCTTCTGCCAGCTGTTTAATTGTTTCAAATATGTTTTTAATTACTTGTTTTTAACTGTTTCATTGATTTTAGTGTCTTGTAAACCGCTTAAAGGTCTTCACATTCAAGCAGTATATACATTTTGTTAAATAAAAAAAGTGTTCTTATGTTAGTTTCTGTGGCCTTCATTATCCACTGTTATATTTAATACAGATATTGTCATCTGATGATCATATTCAGCAAACTGACAATTCATGGGTTTGGATGCTCCTTGACAAAGAATACAACCCACCACAGCAATGCTTATGCTCTCTTCCCACTCACTTCAAGGGTATCTGTGAGGGGAAACTTCCTAGTGGACTTTAAGTGTTGATTACTTTCATACTTCTCACAACCACTAGCTTGAACTGTGATCTCTCTGTTCACTTAATTTTACCATGGAAAAGTACACTTTAGTTCTGACCCATGTTTAGTGGGTGTAGCGGGAACAATTTCTAGTTCTTTAGAATGTAAACCATAGAATAAAAATGAAAGTGACCTCCTATAGTAGCAGAATTGAGAACTCCCTGGACTGAAGCCACACAGTTGATGGTTTATTGTATATTGTGCCAACTTTCTTGGCATGAAAAAACTGCCTCTAATTAGAAGGGGGGGAATTATGTGACACGGTATCACTTCAATGAACTGTTTTAGAGTTGAGGCAGAGACAGGAGAGGTACAGTTTCAACAGATGTGGTTGCAGTGTATGGCTTTGTGATTTCAGCTGAAATCTTAAGTTAGGTTTATTAAATCTGTATACTGCTTCCCACTAAAAATCCCAAAGTTATTTGCAAGCAAATAAAAACAATACAATAAAATAAGTGTATAAAATTATAACAACATATGAAAACAGGTTTAACAACATACTATATAATTGTTGGTGTTGCCCAAATGCCCCCAAAGAAGAACATTTTGTTTGCCTGGCACTAAAAACAATGACAACGAAGGTGCCAGGCAGGCCTCCCTGGGAATAACATTCCATCCTCTGCACACTAGCCTCTGAACAAACATGCATAGGATTGCACTGCTAAAGTTTCATGCCCAGAGTCTGGTAGAAACACCTCCAGGTTACCTTTTGCTTTTATGACAGGCTCCATTCATTTGAAATGCCAATAAATATCTTGTCCAGAAAAGGAATTTTTCATAGGGGGTTTTATTCAACCATGTCCTGTTCAGAGTAGCCCACTGAAATTGATGGACCCAAGTCATGTTTATTTACTTCAGTGGGTCTGCTCCAAGTAGGACTAGCATTGAATAGTTACCCAGTGTGTCTCAAGTGCTGTCAGGTATGAAAACTGGGAGTGGGCAAAGCAGGGATTTCCACTTATCAGAAGATGGGAAATTTCAGGTGGGTGCCTTGGGTCGTGGTGGGGAACCTCTGGCCTCCAGGACAATCGTGCCCCCCCAAAGGGTTCAGTTTAGCCCATGAGGCCATTTCTCCCAAACCACACCCGTCAGCTGATGTATTTAGAGAGGGCATGTGTTTGCAGGTGTCTCCCATCCGCCCATCAGATGATCAGAGTATGCCTTCAACCCCCTCTGTGGGGCCTTCAAATGCAGTTTGCCCATCCTGAAAATCAGGGCTTCAAAGGGAAGCATCACTCTGACATCAGGTGATTGATAGATGGGCTGCCCCCACCCACCTATCAACTTCAGCCCACCTGCCTTGGGTGATTAATCTCCCTTTGGCATCTGATGTCGAGTTAGCAATTCATTGCAAAACTTGTTAATTATGACAGCTATCGAGGAAAAGTGTACACAAATCCAGAGCTTGGAAAAGTTACTTTTTAAAACTACAACTCCCATCAGACCCAGCCAGCATGGCCACTGGAGTGGGCTGATGGGAGTTGTAGTCCAAAAAAAGAAAATTTTCCAAGCTCTGCACAAACCTATCATTTGACTGTTAATGAGCAACTACAAATATGGGCAAGGGAAACGGGGAGGAACAAGGGTTCAGCTCATGGAATGGAACAGAGTAGTCTGGAAATACAGCATAGATAGGTTGGGCAGGGAACCTGTTCATAAGTACATGAGTCGGGACAAAATGAAAGACTAGAATTAGCATCAATCACTAGATGGAAAGACTGGGAAATATATTTTACATTTGTACTGGGAAGAACAGTGATGATGTCTGAAAACAGGAGCTAGAATCCCAACAGCGACAGAGCCCCCCCCCCCAAAAAAATCAAAGCTGCTTCCACACTAGGCATTTGCCATGCTTCTTTCAGTCAGTTTTTACTCCCAACAGTATGGAAAATCAACAGCAATTCCACTTGTAGGTTACAGCGGAAGAGCAATGGTTGGGTAGTGTTAGAAACTACTCAACTGGAAGCAGCCATGGTATTTGGTATCAACTGCACCACCTGCTGGAATACCTTACACTCCACCAGGGGTTCAATAGCAGTCCCCATCTATTTTTCCAATATGAAAAGTATGCTGAAAATGAACAGAGGAAAACAGGACTCACTAATGATAATGTTGCGTTATAACATTACAGCAGTTTACACAATGCTCCTCTTGTCTCTAATTAAGATTAAAAAGCAAAGGTTGCTGGGAAGGATGGGGAATGGAGAAAGCTTGCAAATGCAGCCAAAGATGTGGTATTGGACTCATTCCTGCCCTTATTCCATAAACTGTCTTGAGAAATATTTGAGCAAGGTACCTTCTCTTTCTGATTTGCCAGTACGACTGGTGTCTTAACACAAGATCTTTTAAAAGCTTGTTTAACTATTACAATTGTTTATCTAACATGACACAAATGTGTACTGCTTATCAAAAGAGATGCACAAGAGTTTAAACACATACATATGATTTGGACTGGCTCCAATCCATTCAGATGAGTTTGGAGACTCTCAGGCTTAAGACTGGGCAACTGCCTTTGAGAAAGCAGAAAAAATGACTTAATCTATTGTGGGAAATCAGGAGACCTGTTTTTATACCAGCTGGCCCTCTAGTGTCACCTGATGTCTGAGAACAGGAGGATTACGGGGTATAATGTGAATCTATTCAGGAGGTAAGTTATCATTGCCTCTAATGAAAGTATGTTGTACTCAACATGCATTAGGCAAAGGAGTGCTTGGCTTGCTGTTAGAGGCAGGGCTGGCGCAAGGCATGACTGGGCCCTTGAGCACCAGCCCAATCTGCTGGTGTTTTTAAATATGTTTTTAATTACTTGTTTTTAACTGTTTCATTGATTTTAGTGTCTTGTAAACCGCTTAAAGGTCTTCACATTCAAGCAGTATATACATTTTGTTAAATAAAAAAAGTGTTCTTATGTTAGTTTCTGTGGCCTTCATTATCCACTGTTATATTTAATACAGATATTGTCATCTGATGATCATATTCAGCAAACTGACAATTCATGGGTTTGGATGCTCCTTGACAAAGAATACAACCCACCACAGCAATGCTTATGCTCTCTTCCCACTCACTTCAAGGGTATCTGTGAGGGGAAACTTCCTAGTGGACTTTAAGTGTTGATTACTTTCATACTTCTCACAACCACTAGCTTGAACTGTGATCTCTCTGTTCACTTAATTTTACCATGGAAAAGTACACTTTAGTTCTGACCCATGTTTAGTGGGTGTAGCGGGAACAATTTCTAGTTCTTTAGAATGTAAACCATAGAATAAAAATGAAAGTGACCTCCTATAGTAGCAGAATTGAGAACTCCCTGGACTGAAGCCACACAGTTGACAGCTGCACCTACAGCACTGTAGCCCAACACTCCCCCCCCCATACAGGCAGCACGGGGCTGATAAGCCCACCTGCACGCCCCACCTACCTCTTGTGTTGTGTGAATAATGTGCGCTCATAGCACACATGCCTACCATCAACCAAGTTGGTGGAGGGAGCATCAGTCCCTTAGGGAAGCATCTGCTGCCATGTTGGGTGATGGCAAGCATGAGCGAACAGCACGCACAGCATTCACATTGATGGGAGAGGTAGGTGGAGAATGAGTGCATGCTTATTGAAGCCCATGCTGTCTTTATGGGGGGGTGCCTGGGAGCTCCCTCTCTGTGATCTGCAGCAGGGTTTGGTTATAGGACGCTGCCACAGATTACAGAATGGCAGTGCCTCCCTCCCAGCCTAAGGAGGGGCCCTTCAGGGGCCCCTCTGGGTTACAGGGGCCCAACCTGGCTGGTGCTGGCCCTGGTTACAGGAATGAGCTAGTATGAGCTTCAGGCTTCCATGTTTCCTCCCCCCTCCCCAAATTTGCACATGACAAGAATTAGCAATTCCATTCCAGGGTAGCAAATGTGGTCTCTTTAAACCACAACTAGGAATGGAACCTACATATCTTCTCCCCTTATGCACAAAGGGAAGGAGGAGTCCGAGACATGCTGGTTTGCTATTATATTTGAATCAACGTACTGTATGCTTCCCACCTTTACCAAACTCATGATACACATTATTTATGATCAGAGAGTTAAAGAAGTAGAAGCAATTTCGGGTCACCTCACTGTTGGTATTTTGCAGGAAGTATTCAAGCTCATACCAGGAAATTTAGATTTGCAGAATTAAAGTGGAATAAAACTCTTTGTTGCCCTGGCACAACAAATCCGGTTTAAAATGGGGCAGGGAGTATTTTTGCAGTTAGGAAAATGCATTGAAAAGAGTGGCATGAATGAATAACAGAATACCTATAGCCACTGCACAAGCAAATAAGAACGGATGTTCATTGTCATAAAACCTTCCCACCAAAAAATTGGAATGAATGCTCAATAAACAGGTCATCTGGAGGAGCCTTCAGATACATTCAGCTGCAACTTAAATACAGCACAATGTGCCAGGAAAGCTGGATAGACATTTGCGTGTATAATTTACATACTTAAGATTCTTAGCCCACCCCATCCTGAAGGCTTGGAATGGATAACAAAAATAAGACAAGAAATACAAAATAAGACTTCTATATTATTGATTAATTGATTTCAAAACTTTTAATCTACTAAAAAAGTCCACCCATTAATCAGGCAGCAGATTAATATGACTGCTTTTAACACAAATAATTGTAAGAACTGCATACAGTAAGCACCATAGTAGAACAGGCATCTCCTCTTCTCTCACACACAGGAGAAATGCCTCTAGGGATGCAATCCAATTCATGTCTACTCAGAAGTAAGCTCCACTGGGTTCAATGGGACTTACATCCAGGTAAGTGTGTATTGGATTGCAGCCTGAGATAGCACCTGTGTGCAACACCTAAAAACAAATGAAGAATGCTTCTTGCTTCACAAGTATGCAAATTTGATTAGTCAACAGATGCTCATGCTACTGATGAGCTAGAATTTATTTAATCAAATAACAGCCCTCTAACTTTTAAATTATTATTATTATTCAAGTTAGTTGGTATCAACCCTTTGCTAGAGCTTCCAGGCTAGGGAAGGGGAGGAGCTAACCTGTGACCCCCCAGATGTGGTGAACTCCATTTCAGCCTCAGCCAGCATGGCCAATGGACAGCAATGGTGGATATTGTAATCCAACAACATTGGGAGGGTTATGAGTTTTACATCTTTCATTAAACTGCTGTTTAATGTTGACTTTTTCTTCCCCTCCCCCAATATTAGCAAATGCAAGACACACACATCCCTGTTCCCTCCACCCCTGCACCCAAACACCATTTCTGGGAACCCAAATAATATGTTCCAGCACAAGCACAGAGCTGGCACTAGTGTAAGGTAGTTGACCTTAAGTCCAATCAACATCAATGGGAACCAAGTCACGACTAATTTGTCTCCTTGATTTCAGTGGGAGCTAAGTTCAACTAACTTATTTATTGTATTTGTATACCACCCCATAGCCAAAGCTCTCCGGGCGGTTTACAACAGTCTGAATCCAAGCCATTATCTTACATGTGTTTCTACTATATGTGGAACCTGTAACCCGCCTACTTGCATCCCCCTCAAACCCCAACCCAGAAAAAAGAAAAAGGAAAAGTAAGGAGAGAACAAAAAGGGAGAAAGCACTTTGCAAGAGGCATATATAGTCTCACGCTTCATTACAGAGGAAAAAAGGTGTTACAAGTCAGTGCCTGCCAAAAATGAAAGAGAAAGCATCATCAGTAGCTTGGGATTTCTATGGGCTTGGTGCAAGGCTGTTGAGAAATATAGCAAATAAATAAAATTTGCCATATGAAGCGCTGTTGAGAAATACAGCAAACAGATAAAATATTCCTATTAAAAGTTGTAGCTTTCGCTTTAAGTCTTCTTTCTAATAAGGCTGTGGTTCTCAAATGCCAGCTGATACAGACCAATAAAGTTTTGGCAGTTGGCATCATTTGGATTCTTCTTCTAAGTAACTTCTGGGATGTGGCAATCACTTGGGGTGGGGGAGAACTTACTGGATTGTGCTTGTGGAAGGCTGTAGAGTCATTTGCAGAGTGCTCAAGCACAGAGCAGCCAGCCCTGTCGTTAAGTAGGGTGAGGTGGATTGTTATTGTTAGAAAGAGTGAGGTGGGCAGCTGATTTGGGTGGAGGGGTGTTGTTAAAGGCAGGAAATGGTCAATTATTCAGTTTCTGTTAAAAAAAATGAACAGTACAGCAGCTTGCTGTATGCACTTTACGCAGAGAGGAGATTGCTTGAAGTGGAATTTCTAGCACCCTTTAGACACAACCCAACAGTGAGTTTATAACGCCACTGAAATTTTCGTTGCAGACAATGAAAAGAGGCGATAACCCAATTTCATGTCAGATCTGTTTAGTTCGCCCCAAGGTCTTGAGGTTCACATCCCTGAGAACTTGCATGACTCACAGCTATAAAGAGCAGCATCGTTCGGAGATGATAGGGGAGCAAATGAACTTTCTCTAGCCCTTGCTGGACTCCCAACTCCTAGCATCCCAAACTGGTTGGGGCTAATAGGAGTCCAACACATCTGGAGGGCGGCACCGGCTCCCCAGCCCTACAGCGGAGCAAAGGAGTGAGGCACTGGACAATTTAATGGGACCGCTCAGCGCTCTTGTCTCCTTCCCAATGTCGTAATCTTTATGAATGAATAAGAGGGCAGAGTTCCTAAATGAGGGTCGCTTCAAATGTGCCCTTCCGCCATCGTCACTGCTGCTAGCCAGAGCCGAGAACCCCAGGACTTCCCATCTGCTCCCCACTCAACACATCATTCCCACGATTACCTCCACCCCCCATCACCTCACCGTAGCGTCCTGCCCAACGTGGCTGCTCAAAATCCCGGCTCCCCCAGGGTGCCGCAAGTAGAAGGAGCGGATATCATACACTTTCCTGTCGATCACCAGCCACCTCTCTCGATTCGGGTCCCCTTGCTTGGTGTGGAGCCCGATTTCGTCCCAGGTGAAGAGTCGCGTGGCAGAAGAGGGCAGCCCGCGCGGGGCTAGTTCCGTGCCGGGTTCCTCCTGCGGAGCCATCCTCTCTGCCGCCACACTCTCTGCAGCGCCAAAACAAGACAAGCAGCCATGCCGCTTCTTACCCAGCGGCTGGGGACCTTGGCCCGGCCTCCACCACATCGGATTGGCTAACGCATTGGTTAGGCATGCCCCTCCTATTCATCTATTGGCTAGCAGCGAATAAGCGCAAAGGCTATTGCAAAACAGACAAGTTTAGTGCCCGGCTTGGTTTGCACGTTGGGGAGATCCCGACGAACCAAACTCACGCTCTTTGCTGTAGGGTACAGTCCTCCTCTGCCCACTTACTTGCGAGGGAGTCCACCATCGAACGCAATGGGGGCTTACTTCTCGGTAGGAGCGGGCTGCAAAAAATTCTGTTCACTGTCCCTGGCGAGGTTGGGTTTCCTATTCTCCCTCGTCCCGAGCAGTAAACACGCAGTGATAATTAAATAGCAATTTGCTGCCCTTGCGGGAGACACAGATTCAGCTGCGTGAGCATTGCCCAAATTAGAGAGAGGCACGGTCTCTGTCCCTCGTTTACGTTTTCTCTCAGGGCAGGCGATTGAGAGGGCCAGGCAGTTGCTTGTTGACAGAGTAGCTACTCTCAGCGGCACACTTGGGCTCTCCCTCAAGTGAAGGAATGATGGTTGCCACGAGCTGCCGTCTCCAATCGCTCACCTGCCCTCTTTCTCCCTGGTAAGGTCTAGTCTAGCTGGTCACTTGTAGTCTCTCCTGGGGTGACATGGCGGGGTGACATGGTGGGGAGCCCCCACCCCCAGTGAGTAAGTGAGAAGACCACCTCGGCCTACTCAGCACATCTTCCTTCTCTCAGTGTGGCAGGGAGGACTGAGCTCATGGCCTCATATCCTCTTCACACCAGATGAAGAGTACAAGTGAGCATGAGAGAGGAGGTTGCCTGCCTTTATGCCAACAGCTGCATGGAGGATAAGGCTATCAATGGCTTCTAGCTTGGGAGTTCTTTTAGATCCATCCCTGTCACTTGAGGCTCAGGTAGCCTCGGTGGCACGGAATGCTTTTTACCAACTCCGGCTGGTGGCCCAGCTACGCCCCTATCTGGACAGAGAGAACCTCGCTTCGGTTGTCCATGCTCTGGTAACCTCGAAATTAGATTACTGCAATGCGCTCTACGTGGGGCTGCCTTTGAAGACGGTCCGGAAGCTGCAGCTTGTACAAAATGCAGCGGCCAGATTGATAACAGGGACTAGGCGTTCCGATCATATAACACCGATTCTGGCCCGCCTGCACTGGCTGCCTATATGTTTCCGGGCCAGGTTCAAAGTGCTGGTTTTAACCTATAAAGCCTTATACGGCGCGCACCCACAATACCTGGTGGAACGCCTCCCCTGATATGAACCTACCCGTACACTATGCTTTACATCGAAGACCGTCCTCCGGGTCCCTACCCATAGGGAAGCTCGGAGGGTGGCAACAAGAAAAAGGGCCTTCTCAGTGGTGGCCCCCGAACTATGGAACAATCTCCCTGATGAGGTACACCTGGCACCAACATTGCTATCTTTTCGGCGCCAGGTTAAAACTTTCCTCTTCGCCCAGGCATTTTAATCATTTTAATATTTGAACATTTAAACATTTAAGCATTTAAACATTTAAACATTTAACATTTTAACATTTAGTATGTGTTGACAACTGTCTTGATTCTTCTGGTGAATTTTATAATTTAAGGTTTAAAGAAAGTTTTAAGATAGTTTTACATTGTTTATATGTAGTTTATTGTATTTGATGTTTGACTGTTGTGAACCGCCCAGAGAGCTTCGGCTATGGGGCGGTATAGAAATTTAACAAATAAATAAATATAAAATAAATAAATAGCCATGCTGGTTATGTGTTGTCTCCTGGGTCAGAGGCAATGCGTGTTGTGTCTTCACCTCTCTATTCACCCACCACCATCACCTCCTCCTTGTCTGTAGTAGCAGATGTGGGGGCACGTTATTTATTTGTCCCCAAATACACGTTTAGATAGCAGTGCTGCTTTATTTCTTCAGCCCTTGCTCTATCCACCAGGTTTACAGGCAAGCCTCACCCCCTGTACCTCTTTGTATCCTTTCATAAGATCACAGCTATGGGTTTGCTACCATAACCTGCCACTGTATTCTGAGTTAATTTTGCTGCAACCATTTGATACTGTTTCACAACCCTTGTTTATATTCTTATCAATCCATATATGTATTCTAGTAGCTGGCCAAGTAAGTGGGCGGGTTTTGAACCAAAGTGATTTATTAAATAACAGATTTAAACATGAATAAGAATACTTTGTGCTCCAGTTCTTAAGCATGTGGTTATAAATAAACATTATTTACACCTGGATGAACATTCATTAATTTGCTCTATTAACACCAATAATAATGTTGCACACCACCCCAATCTCCTAGCGGTGAGATTTCCAGGGGTCCCTGTGCTCGCCCTGGGTTTAGTTTCCTTGGGAAGAAGGTCAGTGGAGACTGTGGTGTCTTTATGAAAATATGGTTTGTTTATTTACACACATTCCAACCTGAGCTTAGGATGGTGGGATTCAAGACATCAGCAGTCCAATATCTAGCTTTCTATCAGGGTTACAGGAGGCACCCCCAAGCCATGCTGCAGAGAGCCAGTCTTTCTGCCTGCTTCCAATTCCCAGCCTTTCTCAGACACAACTCAAAACACAAGCCTCTCCTAGGCGCCAGGAGGTGGCGGGAGGCTCTCCTGAAGAGTTTCAATAACAGAAGGATCTCCCTGGCCCATTCACCATTTGCTGGCCACCTGATAGACCCATTAACCCACCTGGCCACTCTATTAGATTAACAAAAGAAACTCATCCAACCAGCAGAGCACGTTTCTCACCCCAAAGCACAGGATTCCAAATCAGAGGCTGGAAGGGGACTCATAGAAGTTATCCATCTCAACCCCCAAACTCACAACAATAATGTCTTGCCTAATTACCCACACTACAACCACTCTTCCTACCCCCTTTCTTCAAACATCTAGCCCTATTTCCCCTACAACTGCCAAACACTCAAATACAAAACTCTCAACGCCCATTCACTCAACCAATCACCATCCAGCCTGCATCAATATTCTATCCCACTCATTCCCCCCTCCTTAATAATTCTAATAACCCCCCCTTATCATTTGTTGTTGTTATGTGCCTTCAGGTCAATTACGACTCATAGCAATCCTATGAATCAGCGACCTCCAATAGCATCTGTCAGGAACCACCCTGTTCAGATCTTGTAAGTTCAGGTCTGTGGCTTCCTTTATGGAATCAATCCATCTCTTGTTTGGTCTTCCTCTTTTTCTACTCCCTTCTGTTTTTCCCAGCATTATTGTCTTTTCTAGTGAATCACGTCTTCTCATTAAGTGTCCAAAGTATGATAACCTCAGTTTCATCATGTTAGCTTCTAGTGACAGTTCTGGTTTAATTCATTCTAACACCCAATTATTTGCATAATACAAATGCATACAACATTTTAACATGAAAGTGTGGAACAGCACATCTCCCCACATACACACACACAAAAGCACCAGTAGTGTACTGGCAAATTCAGAAGCGCAGGGTCCCATCATGATAGTCACAGCCACACCCCTCCCTCTTTTTGTGGTGCTGGGTTGAGAATGAAATCCATGTTAATGTCTTCTCCTACAACAACAGACATTCCTAGGAGCCATTAAGCATGCAAGAGGAGAGTGTTAACTACTGAAAAGAGTCTTCTCAGTGGCTGACTCACCTCCTTTCACTCTGATTGACTCCAATCAGCAAGAAAGGACAATGAAGCATGTTAGAAGACTCTTCTCAGTGGCTAGTACACTCCTCTTTCATGCTGATTGGCTCATAGGATGCTGGAGACATTGGGATCCTGCTTTCCAAAAAAGTAAGAGGTCTAAGTCCACCTGAGACCATGAACACTACACCACTGAGAAGCGCAGTATACGTCTTGTACCCAGGAAGGATACACAGTGCTTAAACGAGAGACCACTTTTTACTCTTTGGGGAAGAGAGTCCAAACCTGTCAAGAATGCCTGGTTTGCTAAGATTTGCTGATGAAGATGGTTCTGTGGCAAGGCATTCTTGCCTGAATTAGGGCCTTTAGAAGGCCATGAGACTGTCAGTTCCCACAGCTGAATCCAATTAATTAGGCAGTGAGTAAGAACACCTGCTTATCAGCTTGAGACTGGTACCTCAAGGTGACAAGTCTGGGAAGGCTGGAGAAGCATGCAACTCTTAGGCAGGAAAGCCCTGGAAGATTTCATCATCAGAAAGCCCCCTGATTGGCTAATTAATTCCTGGCTGGTGCTGGGCTTTTCCCCAATAAAAGTATAGCTAAGATTATAGTGCTTTGTTCCCTAATGTTCTTTGGTATTGCCTGATATTGGGGTTCCATCTTGTTATTGCTAACCAGGCTATACATCTCTGGGAGAGATGTGGAACCATGAAATTACTTTGCCTATCTTTCTATAATATAAGTATAAATTAGAGAGATTTGTTGTTTTTCTTGTGACTTGTACTGTTTGTATTAGTTGTATTCCCTTTAAACTTTTGGGTGTTTGATTTAAAGAATTATTTTGTTGCTATATTTTTGCACTTATATTTTATTTTAATAAAGCTACCTCTTATTTATCACTGTGTATTCATTGCAGGGGGAATTTAGCTCTGGATCCAGCACCTCGGCCATTTAGCCACAGGCTGTGGTATAATTGGATATTTTTCCTTAAGTCTCCAAGACAAGGAGTGCAGCTCTGGCTCTTGTCTTTTGGAATCCTTGGCAGGTCTATTTCTGGCACTTTGGATTTCCCCTTGGCCCAGAGTGGGTGGCCAGGTTTAAGGGATGGTGGTAGTCTACTTACCTTACAGGGCTAGCATTGGTTTAACTCAGCCCTGGTAAAGGAGGCATGGGTTGTGCCTGACCCCCCCCCCCAAGTGAGAGTTCTTTACAACATCTATCCATTTGGAGGTTTGGGAATGAGAGTCTCTGGATTACATAGTTCAAACGGCTAATGCCCCAAATCCATGCTCTGCCAATCTTGTCCATGCAGAATCACACCTCGCAGTTCTTTCCAAATTACTCACAGCTGCTGATGTTCTTCTTTCTTCTGATCTCAAAGTCCTTATAGTAGTCATGTGATCTGAAATGTGCTGTCTCCACACTGGATGCTGCACCTGAAGCCTTTTCTTTCATGTAAGCCTGCAACTTAAGGCTTTTCTTCCACATTGTCCCTTAGTATGGCTTGAACACTTGGCACTGGAACAGCTGCCTCTGTGTTCTATTCCTCTCCACCTCAGCACTCGATAGTCCATAAGCCTGGAGAATTTTCATCCCCAAATATAATTGCTTAATTTGTTCAGGGTCCAAATAATGTTCAAATAATCCTTCTAGACTGGCAAATAGTTCCACTCCCTTAATATCAGTTTGTGACTCAGGAAGATAATAGGATGTTTCACCCATTTCTGTTCCTGAACATGCACAGCTATAAGCCTGGAATCTAATGCCTCAATGTCCACAAAGAAATGCTGGTCAACATCTGGACTTTGACACAGGACATAGCCTCTTGATATCTGCTGTTCCAGACTATTTTTGCTGACCCCCCTTTTTTATGGGGTATGTTACCCTGGGCTCCTATGTGCCGCCCTGGGCTCCTACTGGGAGGAAGGGTGGGATATAAATCAAATAAGTAAATAATAAATAATATTGTAAAATGGCAGCTATGTCACCAAATTTCTCTGCATGCACATTCACTATCTCCCATGAGTTCCCTGCCTCTGCCTGGTTTTTGCAAGATGTTGAGCAATATTTCTCCTTTTGCTTGGTTCCATGCAGGCAAACAGTATATAGATCAGGGTGTCTAGCTCTTTTCTGTCCACAGACAGCCTCTCCCAACTATCCTGTAGCTTCTGGCATTTCCATGGTATGTAGGTCAATGCTGAGTCATTCACTACCACCCAAATAAATGTTCACTTAAACTTAGAACGTTTAGGAAATGTCCCAATCATGTCCACTCCCACCATTTGGTACACAGAACAAGGGGGATAATATTTGGTGACCTCCTGGGCTAGTTTGAGTGAGTGATAGTGGGCAGTAAATCTTATCTGGATGTTGTTAATACCCAGGTGATTTTCATAATGGATTCCAGGAACTAGTTCCAGCGGTTGTGGCCTACATTTTTTGTGAACCAGCAGTTGTTTTACTGGCACATACCCTGTGTGTGTCTCTTCCATGGATGGAAAGATCTGTCACTTTTAGTTCTCTCCATTTCTCGTTTTTCCAATCTTAAATTCAGTTCTCTACATTTCTACAGAGATCTGCAATTTTTTAAAAAAAAAATCCTCATGAAAATTCTCCACTATTTCTGTGTGAATTTCTCCAAATAAACACGTTTGTAGGCAGTTTTGACAAAGGTACACATTTTTGCCAGCCATTTCTCGTCATTTCATGCTTTGTTACATGTTATTTTCACTCATGTATTCATTTTTAAGCACACTTTCCCCTAATATATGCATTTTTGTAAATGTTTAGTTGACGAACTGTACCCGAAAATCCTAATAAATGCGAATTTCGAAGGATGGCTGTGTTTCGGTTCTCACATTGTTTTGGAAATTGCGAATTTGATAAATTATGCTTGAAATATGAACTAAATTGAAATTCTCACCCATCCCTAGTTTCTTCAGGCATCCGCAATCCACATAACTGCCCTTTTCTCCACCCATCTTGCTCCTTTACCATATCTGTACTAGAGATTTTTCAGTCAAGGCTTGTACTCTGATACGCTTTAAGCTGGGGTGCCTATTTACCTCCTTTATAAAATACTGGATTTCACAAAACTGTCACTCTAGGAGACATGTTAAATTTGTTCCTGACTTTTCTTCTGTAGATGACTCAGCAGAAATAACATTCTCAGTTAGGTTAGCAGGCTCAGGGCTGGTTCACATATGAGCCAAGATCCACATTAAAAATGCTGCTTTTTCCATCGCGATTGATTTTGACAGTTCACATACTTCCGCCCTCGCTACGAATAAATTGGCTGTTTTTCTTTGTAGCATTCGCACGCGTGTGCGTTTATTGCTATCAGCGTTTCCTTGTTGCCACGCCCACACATTAGCATGTTAACTGCAGAGGCAGGGAAGGGGCAGTGTTTCCCTAAACCAGTGGTTCCCAACCTTTATGAGCACGGGACCCCCTTTATAAGCTGAAAAAAAATTGTGACCCCCTCCCCCCAGGGAGGCAGGCTGGCTGCCAGGAAGGAAGGGGGAAAGCAGCCTTTCTTTGCAGGCTTGCTTCTTTTTGCTTCACAAGAAGCCCTCTCCTGTCATTCTAAGCAAGGGCGTTGCCAGTAGCGGCAGTGCAAGGAGATGGGAATCAGTGATAGTCACCCCCTCTTCTTCCCGGTAGCTCCACCCTCAGCCTCCTTTGGTATCTGCCATGTATTTTATAGGCAGATGCCTGCCCTTAGAGCTCCTGAAGATGCTCTGGCGCTTCAGCAAAAGGCCTCTCCTCTCGTTTGGAGCAAGGGGGAGGTGTCATCTGCAGCGCCAGTGGGAAGCAGACAGTGTCGAGGGAGTGAAGACTTCTTTAAAAAATAATAATAAATAATTCATTTCTTTACTGTTCATGGCCCCCTCTGGATTACTCTGGATTCCACACTCCTAGCAGACCCAGCAGGACACTTCATCTGCAGTGGTGGCTGGTGGCTCCATTTATACAAGATGGCGGCGTAGGAGGAGGAGGCTACACTAGGAGCTCTGTCGCTTATCTTCTAAAGTGTTGTTTTTACACCCGGCAAGAATCCTTGTTTTAACAACTACCGCCTCTGAATGAGACAACTTCTGGCTCGTTTGCTGGCCGGAAGATTGCTCAAAGCAGCATATTATTCTACTCTTACGCAGCTGCAGGGCTATAACAACCACAATTTTTTGTGTATTTTTGCCATCTGCTCCTTACCTTGCTGAGAGCCCTCCCGTTCTGCCTTCGTCTTTCTGCTCGGGTTTTTGGGGAGACGGAGAGGCGGAGAGGGAGAGGAACGTGGGGGAGCTGTTTGCCGTGGCCCGGCCCACATCTTCCGTGCTTTCTGACGGCGGTCCCGCCGGGGCCTCCCATCGCCTCCGCTGCCCCACTGCCCCGCTGCCCCGCTGCAGCCTGTGCTTTCTACCTGCACTTCCCGCCTCGGCCCTCGTCTGCCGCCGTCGCTTGGTTGTTTCTTGGAGGAGGGGCGGTGTCCCTTTGGCAGATCGGGACGCCTCTTGCTCGGACGGGGGAGCCGGTTGAAGTGGCGTGGGGTGCCGAGCCCGGCTGCAACTCAGGTTGCCGCCTACATCACACGCCGCGTTCTCCTGTGGCTCCAGGGCCTTGCCCATAGCTGAGGAACAGAAGGAGGCCGCAGTACTATCGGCGCTGCAAAGCGCACCCTCCGCTGGCTGTTTCGGGGGAGGAGTGGGACATGGGAGAAGAACAAGGCGCCTCAGCTGTGATATGGCGAAGGGACCATTGGATGCGCCGGGAAGGTAGCGAGGAATGGGGACACTGTCGCTGTGTGGGCTAGGAAAGAGCTGTGGTAGAGGCCTGAATGCGGCGGGAGACGAAAGGCTTACTGGCTACAGGCGAGTCAGCCCTACCCATGGAGCGAGAGAGGACTGCTCTTGTTAGTTCCGCCGATCAGGTTCAACTCGAGATCGGCATGAAGGAGCTGCAGCTGGACTTATAGCACCCTGCCACTGCCGCTTGTACCTCCATTGCCCTACGCTGTGGATGAGAGCAACGAACGGGTTGCTTTAATATCTTTAAAAGAGCTGCAGAGATTTGGACTGTCTGTCGTTTTGGAGCATTTTGGTGTTGTTTTACAGGCTAGGGGCCTGCCTGATTGGCGGACAAGGAGTGGGACATGTGCAGACCAGAGGGGGTTACCGAGGGGAGGGTGGGGAGCCATGAGATTAAAAGGCTAGGCGGCAGATCCTGGAATGGTGCGAGGGGCAGGCCATACCGGTTTAGGGGAACAAGGGATAGATGCATAATATCCATCCCTTGTTCCAGACCTGTCCAAACCCAGCAGATAACTGGGAGAAGCAGGACTCCATCCGACCTTCGACTGCTGTTGTGTAATGCCTGGTCTGTGGCGCACAAGACAACACTCATCCATGATATGATCTTGGATGAGGGCACAGACCTGGTTTGTATTACGGAGACCTGGCTGGATGAGGCCTCATACGCTTGAGGCCATGTGTCCAGCCAGTTTCCAATACGCACAGCAGCCGAGGGTGGGTAGGCGGGGAGGGGGAGTGGCAGTCATCTATCGAGGGTCTCTGGTTTTCGCCAGACCCCCTCTCCACGAGACCAAGTTTGTTGACTGCATGTACTGGAGGTTGGGCCCAAAGGGATTCTACTTGTGTACTGCCCACCCCGCTGCACAACAGACTCCCTGACCGAGGTGCTTGAGGTGGTCACGGCTGTACGAATGCTCTCCCCCAACCTATTGGTTTTGGGGGACTTCAACGTGCATGCCAAGACCGTCCTCACTGGAGCCCCTTGGGATTTCATGGAAACCATGACTTCATGGGAATTGCACCTTAGTAATGTAGGGCCCACCCATGTAGCTGGTCATGCTCTTGACCTTGTGTTTGTCTCGGGAGGGGAGGGAAGTACTCTGAAAATGGGGGCTGTTCTTTCTAACCCCGTGCCATGGTCAGATCACTATCTGGTGAATATGGACCTCTCAATGCCACACACCCTCCGCAGGGGACATGGACCTATTAGGATGGTCCGTCCCAGACGCCTGATGGAGCCTATAGGATTCCTGAATGCGCTGGGAGATTTGGAGCCTGCTGACGGCCGCCCGGTCGAAGCCCTGGTGACGGAGTGGAATGGAGAGATCACTAGGGCAGTAGACCGAGTGGCTCCGAAATGTCCTCTCCCCCTGAATAGAACTCAGATAGCTCCCTGGTATACACCACGGTTGCGAGGTCTGAGACAGGAGGTGAGACGACTAGAGCACCGGTGGTGGAAATCTCGCTCCGAAGATGATCGGACACTGGTTAGAGCAGCAATAGCTGCCTACCAGGTGGCAACAAAGGCAACAAAGAGGGGATTCTTTGCTGCCTCTATTGCGTCTGCAGAGTGTTGTCCCAGGAGGTTGTTCCAAGTGGTCCGAAGCCTGGTCTGTCCAGTTGCCCAGGAACCCATGGAGCATTCTAAAGCCTCCTGTGACACATTTGCTAAACACTTTGCCGATAAAATCGAGCATCTGAAGAGCATGATTCCGTGTGCTGTGGATACAGGGAGTGAGCCAAAGTCGGCCAGTTGCATTCCGGTTCAATGGGATCGGTTTCAGCCTCTTCCTTCTGAGGAAGTGGACAAGGTGCTCTCTTCTGTGAAGCCAGCCACCTGTCTACTGGATCCTTGACCCTCGTGGCTCATTATGAGCTGTAAAGAGAGACTGAACAAAAGGATCAAGGCAGTGGTAAACGCATCCTTGGAAGAGGGTGCATTGCCATCAGCCCTCAAGGAGGCAGTAATAAAGCCTATTCTGAAAAAGCCCTCCTTGGAGCCACAAGAACTAAATAATTTTCGTCCAGTCTCCAATTTACCATTTCTGGGCAAGGTGATCGAGCGAGTGGTGGCCAAACAGTTACAGACACACTTGGATGAAGCAGATTATTTAGATCCATTCCAATCGGGCTTCAGGACTGGACATGGAACTGAAACAGCCTTGGTCGCCCTGGTGGATGATATGAGGAGGGCGTTGGATAGGGGAGAACATACCTTCCTCATCCTCCTGGATCTCTCAGCAGCTTTTGATACCGTTGACCACGGTATCCTTTTAGATCGCCTGGAGGGATTAGGAATAGGGGGCACTGTTTTACGGTGGCTCCATTCCTATCTCTCAGACAGGCACCAACGGGTTGCATTGGGGGATGAGGTTTCAGACCCTTGGCGTCTCAATTGTTGAGTACCACAGGGTTCTATCCTCTCCCCCATGCTATTCAACATCTATGTAAAGCCGCTGAGGGGTATCATCAGGAGGTTTGTGCTGCAGTATCACCAATATGCGGATGATACTCAGCTCTACCTCTCGTTTAAATCTTCACCAGAGTTGGCTGTAGATACCGTGTCCAAGTGCCTGGAGGCCGTAAGTGGATGGAAGGGACAGAATAGGCTGAAGCTGAACCCTGATAAGACCGAGGTGTTACTCGTGGGAGATAAGAGAAGGCTGGGAGATATAAACCTGGTGTTTAATGGGGTAAGATTGCCCCTGAAGGACCAGGTCCGCAGCCTCGGGGTCATTCTTGACTCACAGCTGTCTATGGAGGCTCAAGTATCAGCAGTGAGCCGGGCAGCTTGGTATCAACTCCATCTGATACGGAGGCTACAACCCTACCTTCCGGTCCATCTGCTCCCACGGGTGGTACATGCCCTGGTCTCCTCTCGCTTAGACTACTGTAATGCGCTGTACGTGGGGCTGCCCTTGAAAACGGTCCGGAAACTACAGCTGGTACAGAATGCGGCGGCACGTTTGATAAAGAACAGCCGTCGCCGTGATCATATCACTCCAGTATTAATAGATCTTCACTGGTTACCAGTTGTTTACCGGGCCCAATTCAAAGTGCTGGTATTAACCTTTAAAGCCCTATACGATTTCGGCCCAGTTTATCTGAAGGAGTGCCTCCAGCATCACCAATTATGCTACCTGACAAGATCAGCCACACAAGACCTTCTCTCAGTCCCACCAGTTAAAACAGCTAGGCTGGTGCGGACCAGAGAGAGGTCATTTTCGATTGTGGCCCCCATCCTCTGGAACTCCCTTCCTTTAGACCTCCGCCATGCCCCCTCCTTGATGGCTTTCCGCTGATCCTTGAAGACCTGGCTGTTCAGGCAGGCCTATGGGGTTTCTGGGGTGGGTTAGTTTTTAATGCTGCTGATTACATATAAGAGTGGGTAGCTTAATTATTGAACGTTGTTGTTATGGTTTTATATTGTATTTTATCCTGTTATTGTACGTTGCCTAGAGTGGCCGTTAATTCGGCCAGATAGGCGACTCAAAAATAAAATTTTATTATTATTCTATTATTATCATTATTACTTCACGGCCCCCCTGGGGGTCCCGGCCCCCAGGTTGGGAACCACTGCCCTAAACGAAGGAATAGGCACTTGAAAGAAAGGGAATCGCTCCCACCCATGGTTGTTAGGCTGTCCCTGCGTGAGATTGGTGTGCCTTTGGCACCCCAGGACAAGCCTCAGCAGGTGTTCTGGGAAACATAACCCCCCAAAACAATTATCTTTAGAGAGACATTAAAAGCAGGTACTAAAGGAAGCACTGACCGTTTAATATTATCACTCTCCGTGAGTGGAGCAGATGCTGGGATGAGATGCCAAGCCAGCTCCCCTTTCCCCTGCACTTTTGGGTGCTTATAAATTACCCCAGCGGCACCTTCGCTAGCCTCCTCTCGCCGTGGCTGCGAAAAGGGCGCATGCATCAACCCAAGGAGGGGAGAGACCCAGCTTTGGGGGGGAGCAGAGGGATGCTATGAGGCAGAAGAGGTCCTCCACACACATACTTTCTCACTCTCTCGTGCACACACACACGCTAGATGTAAACAACAGCGCCAAAACCACAGCTCCAAGGAAGGAATTTTACAAGCTCCAGCCCTGTTCCCTCGGGGAGTTGTTGGTGTCACTGCAGAAGAGAGAGAATGAAGGGGTGGGGGATGTGATTTTGTTTAAAGGAGCGGGGGAGGAAATGTATTGGGGGAGAAAGCAAGAGAAAGGAAGGCGAGAGCAACCGGAAGTTGCTTTGTCAAGGGCAGGAAACAAAATGATGCCCAGACACAGTTAAAGGGGCGGAGAAAAGGGAGGATCTAATGGCAAAGAAACTGCACAGCCAGAAAAGGCACTTAAAAGGTAATACACGGTAGAAGCAGGTGCAGATTTTAAAAGCAAATTTGGGTTTTTGTCGCATCCATTTAATCCGGAGTTAAAGGCAAAAGCAGTAGAATGCACGCTCGTTGGCTAAAATGTCAAGTAAATGGTCCAAATTAAAAGGATCTGCAAAAAGCACCAGATGCAGATTTTTCTGGCATGTAAACAGGCCCTCAGACTCAGTCTCAGGAGATACAATGTCACCCAAGCTCTGCATTTCTGAATCTGCCTGAGCAGCTTCAGTCATTTGCCTTCTCTGCTCTCCCTCATGTTCTTATTTACAATCACATGCACTCTTTCATGCTCACTGAATTTAGTGTCACACATGGAAGAATCAGTTCCTATGTCCACTCTATACATGTTGACATTGTTTTGACCAGGTCCAGTGTTCACAGCCCTGGCATACTTCATCAGCACTTTCCCCTTTGCACTTTCAACATGCTCCCTGATTGTTGTTAAGCTTTTTGAAAGGAAAGGGGCTTCCCCTCTGCCCAGTGCCCACCCACCCAATCTCCTCTCCTCCCCTTCCTGCCCTCCTCCTCCCCCAGGTCAGTTTCACCTATCCTAAGCATGATTGCACAGGAGTAAATCCCACAGAACTCAAAAAGCATACAAGTAATTAAACCTGCCCTCCCCTCCTCCTCCCTCCTATCCCCTCCCTCTCCCTTCCTTCACCCCTCTCTTCCCCTCCCCCATCCCTTTCCAATCCCCTCCTCCCCCTCCCCCAACAAACATACAAAAATGTAATTCTCCATTTTTGGAGATGGCAGGTGTTGCCACCACTCACCATATGCTCAGAGGCACATGTTACCAAATTATTTCAAGCTACACAGGAAGTGGATTGGACTGTGCAAGACCAACCCAAAGTGTGTTTGCATTTTTACAAATTTGTAGGGCAGTCCAATATCTCAGAGAGGAAGTCAGGTCTCGTGCTCCCCTGGTGCATTCACTATAGCTGCCCAATTTCCCTGCTTTTTAAAGTTTGATAGAAATATCTGTTGGCTGTGGGTACATTCTTTAACAGCAAGGCTTTTTTTTTGCCTATTAGTGAATTTCTTTGCCTTTTAATACGCGAGGTAAGAATTGGGATCCTGTGCAAGTTTGCTCAGAATGGATTGATCTTTGCATGCTTATTGAGTTTAATGGGATTTACTCCCCTGTAATCATGCTTAGGATAGGTGAAACTGACTACAGGGGAGGAGGAGGAAGGGTAGGGGTAGGAGTGGAGTAGGGAGAGGAGAAAGGGCAGACTGGAAGATAGGGATGGGAGCAGGCAGGAGGGAGAGGAGGGGAGGAGGGCAGGTTTGATCATTTTCATGCTTATTGTCGGAAGGCAGAGCTGGGGTCCCAATCCCGGGGAGCTGGATCCCGGAGAGTTGGGAGAAGAGTATTCGGATGGATGGCAGAGGGAAGGGGGAGGAACTTCCCCCCTTTGGAGCAAAGACGAAACAGAGGAACTGCCAGTGATAAGGTCGCTTAGCAACGGGGAGCCTGAACCCTCCCTGGACATTCTCACGCCTCCCCCTCTTTCAGGCTCAGAGCAAGAGGGGGAAGAGGGAGGGCTGCTCACAGCCGAAAAGCGGGGAGGCAGTTTACCATCAGCCCCTCCCCTATCCCCCATCCTGGAATCGGAAACTTCAGAAGAGGAGGGGGTGATGCTTCCCCCCTCACCGCGCACACGCAGACAGCTGAAAAGACAGGAGAGAAGGGGGGGAAGGCAGGCAGTACCTGAGGGGCAGTTAAGGAGGAGCGAAAGATTGCGCGCCCGTTTGGCCCCTTCTTAAAGAACAGGCGGGAAGAAGTCCCTTGCTCTGTCAACTTTCTCCCAATGCCGCAGGACCTGTATCCCTGTATTGATTCATGAGAAAACGCAGTCTTTGTTTGGACATTACCCTAATAA
This sequence comes from Rhineura floridana, assembly GCF_030035675.1. NCBI lineage: Eukaryota > Metazoa > Chordata > Lepidosauria > Squamata > Rhineuridae > Rhineura > Rhineura floridana. The sequence continues at coordinate 101,625,608 of NC_084481.1, forward strand.
AACACGAATTAACTACAATCGTTGGTCTGGTTCCTGAGTCACATCCTGGGCCTGACAGCTTGACAGAGCCACCTAAATCACCCTCAACGCTCTCTTCACTTGACTGGGACAAGATGTCAAAGGGAGCAGCGGGGGGGACGAACCCCACTTCTGAGACGGAAGAAGTGGAACTCCTGAGGACTAAGGTAGCTGATTTGCAGATGGATGTTCAAGCCCTGCTAGCAGCAGTCAAGGCGCTGAGGACGGATAATCAAACCTTGAAGGCCACGATAGACCAGATGCGAACAGCCCCTCCAGCTGCCGTAGTAAAGGTTCCCATTGGATTGCCCCCAAAATACGCGGGACAAAGTGATCAGTTGGCAACCTTCGTGGCTCAATGTGAGTTATATCTGGATGTCAGGCACACGGAATTTCCAGACGATGGGGCTAAAGTAGCTTTCGTGATTAGCCTCCTGGAGGGAGAAGCTGCAAAATGGGTGACTCCGTATCTCGTGAGAAAGGATACTGTCTTAGGAAGGTACAGAGGATTTATACAGGAGATGACCGAGATGTTTCAAGACCCGCAAAGGGCTGAAACAGTAGCGCGGTAACTAGGCGCTCTGAAGCAAGCTAAAGGGACTGTTTCCGAGTACACTAACGCTTTTAAAATTCTGTCCCAGGAAACTGGTTACAATGACGCCACCCTGATGTTTATGTACCGGAGTGGATTAAATGCTGAAATCCTGGATGAGTTGGCCAGGACCTCCCCCCCCCGCTGACCTACCAGGGCTCATCCGGCTATGCCTATAGATAGATCACCGGATGGAAGGAAGGCGCCTGGAAAGGAAGCAGGAGGTCCCAAGATACTCAGCCTTGGCATCCTGCAACAAGACCCTTCCCACTACAGGGATGGCAGGTAATGCAACTGAGGGACAGGGAGGGGCTAGGCCAAGACTGTCGGAAGAAGAAAAGGAAAGACGACGCCGGGAACGTTTATGCTTTTATTGTTCAAAGCCGGGCCATGTGGCCAGAGACTGTGGACTGAAAGGGGGGAAAGCCGAGCCGTCGGGAAACTAGAACACCCAGTCCACGTGCAGGCTGGTGGACTGGGGGCAGCGTTGTATAAAGACCCCCCAACGATCCAACCTCCCTCAAAGGGGGTGTTGGTCTTGCCTATTCGGATTACAACTTCCAGAGGAGTGGTGTTTAATTCCACTGCCTTAATTGACAGTGGAGCCTCCACAAATTTTATTGATGCAAAGTTAGTCAAGCGTCATGGAATTTCCCGGTGGAAACTGGACGCTCCCCTAGCTGTGGAGACTATCGATGGGAGACCCCTGAAGTCAGGAGGGGTGACACAAGCCACGGAGGAAGTGAAACTTCAAATCCCTGGGCACGAAGAGTTCATTTCGCTATACGTGTCAGATCTCTCGAACTTTGAGGTGATTCTGGGAATGCCCTGGCTAGCAAAGCATGAACCCAAAATAAGTTGGAAGGAGGCGGTGGTGTGGTTCACCTCACAGTATTGCCAGGAGAACTGTCAACCTGAAGGAATCAAGAACACCCTAGCGGGGGCAGTGCAAAAGATCGAGCAAGTGACCCTGCCGCCAAAGTATGAAGAATTCAAAGATGTGTTTGATGAAAAAGAGGCAGAGACTTTACCCCCCCACCGCCCTTACGACTGTGCGATTGACCTAGTGCCAGGAGCCAGCATCCCATCAGGAAGAATCTACTCTCTCACAGAGAATGAGAGGGAGGCCCTGAAGGAATTCCTGGATAAAAACCTGAGGCGAGGATTCATACGCCCCTCACAATCCCCTGCTGGAGCGCCACTATTGTTTGTGAAAAAGAAGGGGGGGAACTCAGACCCTGTAACGACTATCGCGCATTGAACCAGATCACCATCCCCAACAGCTACCCGCTGCCCCTGATCTCAGAGTTGCTGGACCGACTGCGCTCTGCAAAAATCTTCACGAAGTTGGATTTGAGAGGAGCGTACAATCTGATCAGAATGAAGGAGGGAGATGAATGGAAAACAGGATTCTTGACCGCTTACGGACAGTATGAATACCTGGTCATGCCGTTTGGGCTTTGTGGAAGTCCAGCAATTTTTCAAAAATTCATGAACGACGTGTTTAGAGACTTGTTGGACACGTATGTAATCTGTTACTTAGATGATATCCTGGTGTTCTCAAAGAACCAGGAAGACCACGACCAGCATGTGAAGACGGTGTTGAAGAGACTGAGAGAAAATCACCTGTATGCTAAATTAGAGAAATGTGGATTTGACCTCAAGTCTCTAGACTTCCTTGGATATCGAATCTCAGCGGAAGGCGTGGAGATGGACCCAGGGAAAGTAAGCTGCATATTGGACTGGGGCCAACCTGTCACCAAAAAGGATGTACAACGGTTTTTGGGGTTTGCCAATTATTACAGAAAGTTCATTCCAGGGTTTTCCAAATTAACAGCTCCTCTGACTGACTGTTTAAGGGGGAAGAAGAAGTTTCAATGGACAGAGAACGCCACCGAGGCCTTTGAGGAGCTGAAGAGAAGGTTTGCTACTGAGCCCATTCTGCGCTTTGCTGATCCGAACCGCCCTTTCGTAGTGGAAGCAGATGCTTCAGATTTTGCCATCGGGGGGGGTCCTGCTACAATTAGACCAAGAAGGGAAGGAGCTGCACCCCTGTGCGTACTTCTCTCGGAAGTTAAAGCCTGCAGAGAAGAACTACACAGTTTGGGAGAAGGAGCTGCTGGCCATCAAGGACTCTTTTGAAAACTGGAGACAATACCTAGAGGGGACCTCTCATCGAATTGAAGTGCGCTCCGACCACAAGAATCTTGAAAGCCTCCAAACCGCCAGAAAGCTGAACCAGAGACAGATAAGATGGTCCCAGTTCTTCACTAGGTTTAACTTCCAGATTACTTACCATGCCCAAGCCAAAAACCAGAGAGCGGATGCCTTATCCAGACAGCCACAATACAAAGAAAGTGAATCCGAGGACCAGCCTCAGTACGTAATCCCGCCAGAGAAATTAACGTTGGGAGTATGCCAGCCTTCATGGGAAGAGGAACTCAAAAAGGCACAACAAGAAGATGCAGACATGCTAAAATATCAGCAGGAGACGGGACAAGGTCAAGACTCAGAAGTAACCTTTCACTGGAGAAATGGACTGTTATGGTTCAAAACCGCCAGATATGTGCCAGAAGGGGAATTAAGGCTCAGAATCCTACGCCAGTGTCATGATTCCATCACAGCGGGACACTTTGGGATTTACAAGACCATTCAGAACGTGGCCAAGGACTTCTGGTGGCCTAAAATGCGTCGGGATATTGAGAGTTATGTAAAGTCCTGCTCTGTCTGTCTGCGGACAAAAACACAAACAGGGACACCAGCAGGACTGTTACAACCGTTGCCTGTCCCACACGAACCCTGGAAGGACCTCTCCATGGATTTTATAACTGATCTACCCAAGTCCCAAGGAATGACAGCCATCTTAGTAGTGGTGGATCTACTTACCAAAATGGCACACTTTCTTCCTTGTGCAGGGGCCTTAGAGGCTAAAGAAACGGCCAAGTTATTCATAAAAGAAGTCTACCGGCTGCATGGATTGCCAAACAGCGTAGTCTCAGACCGAGGAACTCAGTTCACAGCCAAATTTTGGAGAGCAATGTGGAAACAGTTGCAGACGGAATTAAAACCCTCCTCCGCCCATCACCCCCAGACAGATGGGCAGACGGAACGCTTGAACGGCGTTTTGGCAAGATATTTACGAAGTTATGTGTCCTATCAACAGACTGACTGGGTATCATATTTGCATTTTGCAGAGTTCGCCTACAACAATTCTCTGCACTCCAGCACTCAACAAACCCCGTTCTTCGCTAATTATGGATTCCATCCTAAAGTCTTTCCAAGCAGCTCAGAAGGAATGCTGGTACCGGCAGCTAAGAACTTCCTTAAGGAATTGCAAGCGGGGCAACAGACACTGAAACAGCAGTTAAACGAAGCCAAAACGGAGTACAAGCGAGTTGCTGACCTGCACAGGAAGGAGCCCCCCCCCTTCAACCGGGAGACCAGGTATGGCTGTCAACCCGCTTCCTCCAGATGCCGGGCAAATGAAAATTACAAGACAAGAGGGTGGGTCCTTTCGAAATAGAAACTCAAATCAATCCCGTGGCGTACCGACTGAAGCTGCCTGACACGTTTAAAATACATCCTGTGTTCCATCGATCCCTCTTAACGAAAGCCGCCCCTCCCAGTGAGTTACGGCCAGAGGAACCTCCCAGAGCTCCACTGCTGGTAAATGAGCAGCTTGAGTTTGAAGTTGAGGAGATCTTAGATTCCAGGATCAGACGCCACAAGCTGCAGTACTTGATTCACTGGAAAGGCTATGGGGTGGCTGACAGATCATGGGAAGATGCAGCTGATGTGCATGCTCCAGAATTGGTAAAACTTTTCCATCAACGTTTTCCCCACCGTCCCAAGCCAGACAAGGGGAGGGGGGCACAGCCTGGGAGGGGGGATGGTGTCGGAAGGCAGAGCTGGGGTCCCAATCCCGGGGAGCTGGATCCCGGAGAGTTGGGAGAAGAGTATTCGGATGGATGGCAGAGGGAAGGGGGAGGAACTTCCCCCCTTTGGAGTGAAGACAAAACAGAGGAACTGCCAGTGATAAGGTCGCTTAGCAACGTGGAGCCTGAGCCCTCCCTGGACATTCTCACGCCTCCCCCTCTTTCAGGCTCAGAGCAAGAGGGGGAAGAGGGAGGGCTGCTCACAGCCGAAAAGCGGGGAGGCAGTTTACCATCAGCCTCTCCCCTATCCCCCATCCTGGAATCGGAAACTTCAGAAGAGGAGGGGGTGATGCTTCCCCCCTCACCGTGCACACGCAGACAGCTGAAAAGACAGGAGAGAAGGGGGGGAAGGCGGGCAGTACCTGAGGGGCAGTTAAGGAGGAGCGAAAGATTGCGCGCCCGTTTGGCCCCTTCTTAAAGAACAGGCGGGAAGAAGTCCCTTGCTCTGTCAACTTTCTCCCAATGCCGCAGGACCTGTATCCCTGTATTGATTCATGAGAAAACGCAGTCTTTGTTTGGACATTACCCTAATAAAACACGAATTAACTACAATCGTTGGTCTGGTTCCTGAGTCACATCCTGGGCCTGACACTTATTGAATTCAGTGGGATTTACTCGCATGCAATTATGCTTAGCATCTGTAAAACTGACCGGGGGGCGCAAAAGAGGGAGTCAGTGCTGGAGTGGGCAGGGGAGGAGGAAAGGGAAGGAGGAGAAAGGCAGGTCTAATCATTTGCATGTTTAGTGAGTTCAGTGGGATTTCCTCCTGTGCAATCATGCTTAAGATAGGTAAAAGTGACTGGGGGGGGAAGGGAGGAAGGGAGAGGGGAGGGAAGGTGAAGGAGGCGGAGGGGATTGAGGAGGAGGAGGAGGGATGGAGGGGATTGGAAGGGCATGGGGAGGGGGTAGGAGAGAGGAGAAGGAGGAGGGGAGGGCAGGTTTGATTATTTGCAAGTTTTTTTTTGTTCAATGGGATTTACTCCCCTGCAATCATGCTTAGAATAGGTGAAACTGACTGGGGGGAGGGGGAGGAGATTTGTTGGATGGGTCCTGGGAAGAGGGGAAGCCTCTTTCCTTTCCAAGAGGAAAACGATGTGAACAGTATCCTTGTCTTTCAGCATTTCCCTCATCCTTTTATTCTACAGCAGGCACATGTAGTCTTGCACCGAATTTAAACCAAAGCTGTCACTGGCCACATCCACACCAGGCCTTTATTTCACTTTAGACAGTCATAGAATCATAGAATCATAGAGTTGGAAGGGGCCTTGTAGGCCATCGAGTCCAACCCCCTGCTCACAGCAGGAAATCCACAGCTAGAGCATCTCCTGCAGATAGCTGTCCAGCCTCTGCTTGAAGACATCCAGCGAAGGGGATCCCACCACCTCCCTAGGCAGTCAGTTCCATTGCCGAGCTGCCCTTACTGTCAAGAAGTTCCTTCTAATGTCCAATCTGAATCTACGCTCCTGCAACTTAAAACCATTAGACCTAGTCCTACCCTCTGGGGCAGCAGAGAACAAATCTGTACCCTCCTCTATGTGACAGCCCTTCAGGTACTTAAAGAGTGCAATCATGTCACCCCTCAGCCTTCTCTTCACCAGACTGAACATGCCAAGTTCCTTCAATCTTTCCTCATAAGACTTGTTCTCCATACCGGCTATCGTCCTCGTCGCCCTCTTCTGAACCCGCTCCAACTTGTCTGTATCTTTCTTAAAATGAGGCACCCAGAACTGAACGCAGTATTCCAGATGAGGCCTGACTAATGCAGAATATAGTGGGACTATTACTTCCCTCGACCTGGAGACTATAGCTCTGTTTATGCAGCCCAAAACCGCATTTGCTTTTTTTGCCGCAGCATCACACTGCTGGGTCATGTTCAACTTGCGATCCACTACAATTCCAAGGTCCTTCTCACACGCACTACTGCTAAGCCGGGTATTTCCCATCCTGTACCCGAGCATTTTGTTTTTGTGGCCTAAATACAGAATCTTGCATTTGTCTTTATTGAATTTCATTTTATTAATTTCAGCTGAATTTTCTAGTCTATCCAGGTCCCTTTGGATTTTATTCCTGTCTTCCATTGTGTTAGCTATCCCTCCCAGTTTCGTATCATCCGCAAACTTCATAAAGCTTCCCTCCACCCTGTCATCTAAGTCATTGATAAAAATGTTGAAGAGTATCGGCCCCAGGACAGAACCCTGTGGCACTCCACTCGAAACCTCCTTCCAGTCCAAAGCAGAGCCACCGACGACCACTCTTTGAGTACGGTTTTCCAACCAGTTGTGAATCCACCTGACAGTATTTCCATCTAGTCCGCATTTGACCAGTTTGCTAATCAAAAGGTTGTGGGGGACTTTGTCAAACGCTTTGCTGAAATCTAGATAGATGACATCTACAGCATTTCCACCATCTACTAAACTAGTGACCCGATCAAAAAAAGAGATGAGATTAGTTTGACAGGATTTTTTCTTGACAAACCCATGCTGGCTCCTACTAATCACAGCATTGTCATCTAGATAGTTGCCAATGGACTCTTTTATTATCCGTTCTAATATCTTTCCCGGTATTGAAGTCAGACTGACCAGCCTGTAATTCCCCGGGTCTTCTTTTTTACCCTTTTTAAAGAGCGGGACGACGTTTGCCCGTCTCCAATCCTCCGGCACCTCTCCCGTTCTCCAGGATTTCTCAAAGATGATGGCAAGAGGTTCCAAGAGTACATCAGCAAGTTCCTTCAATACTCTGGGATGCAGTTCATCAGGCCCTGGAGATTTGAACTCATTTAGGTTAACTAGGTATTTCCTGACTATCACCTTATCAATCTTGAACTGCAATCCTGACCCCTTACTGAGATTGCTACCGATGAAAGGTTGCACACTGTTCCCTTTTTGGGAGAAAATGAAGTCATGGCTTCCCCCAAAGAATCCTGGGAAGTATAGTTAGTGAAGGATGCTGAGTGTTGCTAGGAGATGCCCTGTTCCCCTCACAGACCTTCAGTCAGAGTGGCTGACTGTTAAGCCATTCTGGCCACTGGAGCTCTGTCAGGGGAATAGGAATCTCCTCTCAGCACTCTTCACAAACTACAGTTCCCAGGATTCCTTGGGGGAAGCCATGACTGTCTAAAGTGAAATAAAGGTCTGGTGTGGGTTTGGCCCCAGTTACCCTAGCCAAGCAGCTGTGAGTCTGGCTTTTAGAACACTGACAGTTGATTCTTACTGAGCATGCCTGGGCTTATCATTGAGTTTAATGTTAAATTTTTAAAATTAATTAAAAATCAGGATCTTTCCATCCCAATCCTTGAGTTCTTGATTTTCAATGAAGCAAAAGCTGAGAGTAACCATACGGATTCCCTAGACTTCAGGAAAGCTGGTTTTAATAAACTCAGAACAATGATAAGTAGGGTTCCATAGCATGCGACTCTAATGAGAAAAGAAGTCCAAGATGCGTGGGAGTTTCCAAAAAACAGAAATTCTAAAGACACAATTACAAACAATAGTCTTCTCTCAAAACACTGCCAAATGTGAAGTTAAAGAGGCAGGATTGCTGCTTGAGGTAGAAGTGCCAATTCTTATTCCTATTCCTGCTAAGTCTTCTCCCAAAAGAGGGTCTATGACTCTCCTGGGCAACTTGAAGCTGAAGGCGCAGGATTGCAGCTTGAGGTTGATATACAAATGGCCAAGGAATACCTAATCACTTTGAACAAATTCAAATCTCTAGGGGACAATGAACTACACCCTAGAGCAGCCTTTCCCAACCAGTGGGCCTCCAGATGTTGTTGGACCACAATTCCCATCTTCCTGACCATTGGCAATGCTGGCTGAGGCTGATGGGAGTTGTGGTCCAACAACATCTGGAGGCACACTGGTTGGGAAAGGCTGCCCTAGAGTATTGAAGGAACTGGCTGAAGAATTCTTGGAACCACCGTCTATTATCTTTGCAAAATTGTGGAGGATGGGTGAAGTGCCAGATGACTGGAGGAGGGCTAATGTTATTCCTATCAGGGAAGGAGAGCCATCTGCTGTGGCTGTCTGTCTGCCTGTCTGCTTGCTTGCAGCTGCTGCTTGGCTACCACCACTGCCCTCTCCCTGTTGGACTTCTGTGCTGCAGGTTGTCATGCCTTGCAGGACCAGGCCCCCAGGCACTCAGCCAGCTGTTGCTGATTTTGTCCACCTGTCCCTTTCCTGGAGGGGATACATAAACTGGCTGGCTGAGGTGGCTGCTGCTTTGTAGATTCCCTGGCTTTTTGTGGGACTTGCGGGTCTTGAGTTATGTGCCTGGGAGAGAGGAATCGGAGCCAAGCACGGAGACTTGAGGGCCCCGTGACTAGTGTAGTGACGGGTAGAGGGAACTATGGCATTGTGAGGAGGACTTGCCAGGTAAGGGGAATGTGGCCCAGGCCGTTAATGACTTTGCCTTGTTCCAGTCCTCCCCACACCCGCAGATTTGTTGGTTGCCCAATCAGCCAGCTCTCAGACCTCCAGATGCTGCTCCTTAATGCCAGATCGGTGTATAATAAGATCTCCCTCATTCATGATTTCATTGTGGATGAGGCAGCTAATCTGGCATGTATAACTGACACCTGGGTGGGTGAGCAGTGAGGAGTCAGTCTCTTCCAGCTATGTCTGCCAGGGTACCTGGTTCAGCATCAGGGTAGACCTGAGCAGAGCTTGGAAAAGTTACCTTTTTGAACTACAACTCCCATTAGCCCCAGCTAGCATGGCCACTGGATTGGGCTGGTGGGAGTTGTAGTTCAAAAAAGTAACTTTGCCAAGCTCTGGACCTGCAAGTGGGAGGTTTTTTTTTTTGCTGTGGTCTATAGGAGCTCCATCTCCTGCTGCAAGCGCCCTGTCCATGTGACTACTGGTCTGGAGTAGTTGCACCTTGTGTTGGGTCAGTGGGACAGACTAGGGATTCTGTTGGTGTACTACCCACCCCACTGCCCAACAGACTCCCTAGCTGAGCTGACGGAGGTGGTCTCAGGTATACTGTTGAGATCCCCCAGACTGTTGGTTCTGGGGGATGTCATCATCCATGCCAAGGCCACCTTATCCGGGGCAGCTCAGGATTTCATGGTTTCTGTGACAACCATGGGACTGTCCCAACATGCCACTGGCCCAACACATGTAGCAGGGCATACTCTAGACTTGTTTTTTTCAACTGAACATGGAGATAGTGATTTGAATGTGGGGGGCCTTACATCAGTCCCTCTGTCATGGACAGATCACTGCTTGCTGAAGTTTAGGCTTACAGCGGCTTTTCCTCTCTGCAAGGGTGGGGGACCTATTAAGCTGGTCTGCCCCCAGAGACTAATGGATCTGGATGGTTTCCAAAGAGCTCTGGGGAGTTTTCCAGCTGATAGGGCTGGTGCTCCTGTCGAAACCCTGGTTGAACTGTGGAATACAGAAATGACCCGGGCGGTTGACATGATTGCTCCTGAGCACCCTCTCCTGTGTAGAGCTCGTACGGCTCCATGGTATACCCCAGAGCTGAGAGCGATGAAACAATATAGGAGACGGCTTGAGTGCAGATGCAGACAAACTCCTAGTGGATGCAATTATACACTGGTAAGTGCCTATGGTAAGCTGTATTTAGGGGCAGTGAGGGCAGCAAAAAACAATATTTTGCTGCCACTATCAAATCATCAATCTGGTGCCCAGCGGAGCTCTCCAGAATTGTCTGGGGGCTATTACACATTGGCCCCAAGGACATGGTAGAACCATCTGAGGCCGGCTGTAATGAATTTGCTAGGCACTTCCAGGATAAAATCTTTAGCATCCACCAGGACTTGGACTCCAGTGTTAGAGCAGGTGAATCAAGTGGGATTTCCAGATCACAGCCTTGTCCTGATTTCTTGGATGAGTTTGTTAGTACAGCTTGAGGACGTTGACAAGGTGCTTGGACAGGTTTGTGCAACCACTTCTGTGCTGGGTCCTTGCCCTTCTTGGCTAATAAAAGCTAGCAGGGATGGAACAGCCAGCTGGACCAGGGAAGTGATTAATGCCTCTCTGCGAGAGGGGGTGGTCCCTGGCTGCTTGAAAGAGGCGGTAGTGAGACCACTCCTGAAGAGACTCTCCCTGGACCCAGAAAATCTTAATACTATAGGCCGGTAGCAAATGTTCCATTCCTGGGCAAGGTCATTGAACGAGTGGTGGCAGGCCAGCTCCAGACACTCTTGGATGAGACCGATTATCTGCATCCATTTCAGTCGGGTTTCAGGCCTGGTTTTGGCACAGAAACAGACTTGGTTGCCCTGTATGATGACCTCTGTTGGGAGAGAGACAGGAGGAGTGTGACTCTGTTGATTCTCCTTGATCTCTCAGCGGCTTTCAATACCATTGAGCATGGTATCCTTCTGGGAAGACTGGCTGAGTTGGGAGTGGGAGAGACTGCATGGTGGTGGTTCCATTCCTACTTGGCAGGTCGGCTTCAGAAGGTGGTGCTTGGGGAACATTGGTCGGCATCCTGGACTCTCCAGTATGAGGTTCTGCAGGGGTCAGTTCTGTCCCCCATGCTGTTCAACAGCTACATGAAACCGTTGGGTGCGGTCATCCGGAGCTTTGGAGTGTGTTGCCATCAGTATGCTGATGACACGCAGCTCTCTTTCCCCTTTTCGGTGCCAGGTCAAGACTTTCCTTTTCTCCGAGGCATTTTAGCATGTGTTTTTAAATGGTTTTTAAAAAAATTAAATTGTTTTTTGTATTTTAAAATTTGTACATATGTTTTTAATGTTTTTAATTGCTGTAAACTGCCCAGAGAGCTTCGGCTATGGGGCGGTATATAAACAAATAAATAAGCACTTTGAAAACAATGCACTGATGACTAGAAGCCAACATGGATTTATCAAGAACAAATCCTGCCAAAGTAATCTTATCTTGTTTTTTGATGGAGTAAGCTCCTGACAGAATGCTGTGGACATAATACATCTCAGCTTTAGCAAAGCTTTTGACAAAGTGTCCCATGATATTCTGATTAGCAAGTTAGCTAAATGTGGGCTGGATAGAACAACTTTCAGCTGGGTCTGCAGATGGCTATAGAATCATACTCAACGAGTGCTTATCAGTGGTTCCTTCTCAAAGTGGGGGAGGTAATGAGTGGGGCATGATAGGGCTCAGTCCTGGGCTCAGTCCTGGGCTCAATGCTCTCTAACATTTTTATTAATGACTTGGATGAGGAGGTGCATGGAATAGTGCAAGGCTCAAGTTACAGGAAGCCAGGTTTCAGTTGAACATCAGGAAAAACTTCCTAACTGTTAGAGCAGTAGGATTGGAACCAATTACCTAGGGAGGTGGTGGGCTCTCCAACACTGGAGGCATTCAGGAGGCAGCTGGACAGCCACCTGCTGGGTGTGCTTTAACTTGGATTCCTGCATTGAGTACAGGGGCTGGACTCAGTGGTCATATAGGCCCCTTCCAACTCTATGATTCTATATAAATGGACAATTGCAAAAAAATTAAAAATCCAGCACAGTCACTTGACTTCAAAAGAGAAAACTTATCAAAAATTAGGAAACTGGTAAAAAGGAAGTTGAAAAGCAAAGTCAAGATCACATCACTTCCAGAAGTTTGGGAGGTGTTTAAAAACACAATATTAGAAACTCAACTGGAGTGTATATTGCAGATCAGGAAACGTACCACCAGCGTCAAGAGGATGCCGGCATGGTTAACAAGCTGAGTTAAAGATGCTATTAGAGGCAAGAAAGTTTCCTGCAAAAAATGAACAAAATGGAACACAAACTCTGGCAAACTCTGGTTGACATAGTGTACTTGGACTTTCAAAGAGCGTTCAACAAGGTACTTTACCAAAGACTCCTGCGTAAGCTTAGCAGTCATGGAATAAGAGCAGAGGTCCTCTTGCAGATCAGGAGTTGGTTACGTAGCAGGAAGCAGAGAGCAGGAATAAGTGGACAGTTCTCCGAATGGAGGGATATAGACAATAGAATCCCCCAAGGATAGCTATTGGGACCTGTGCCATTTAACTTGTTCATAAATGATTTAGAATTAGGGGTGAGCAGTGAGGTGGAAAAGTTAATAGATGATACTAAAATGTTCAGGGTCGTTAGAACAAAAAGATAGTGAAGAGCTCCAACAGGACCTCTCGAAACTGAGTGAATGAGTGGTAAAATGGCATATACAATTGAATGTGAGCAAGTGTAAGGTGAGGCATGTCAGGGCAAAAATACACTCTCTCCTGCTGGCTTTATGTTGTGGCCTGCTATTTTGTTCTTAAACAATGGAGCATCTTATTTCACACCTGTTTTTTCTGCATTCTTTGTGTAATTAAAACATTTCTAAATTGCAGGACACCCACACTAATTGGCTTCATATGAACCAGGTATGCAATCCACTAAAAACATTTAACAAAGATAACTTACCAGATCTGAACATCTAATATTGGAATATGAACATAGTACCAAGAGACTTACATCAAACCTATATATTCTTTATTAAATGGTAAGACAGCTACTTTTTTGCCACACTGGAGGATTTATGGGAACATGATTTGGGTCAAACCTTTGAGGACAACACTTGGTTCAATGTTTGCAACAAGCAACCAGTTAAATTGTTGTCTGCAGTGGTTAAAAACTATTATTCACTAATAGGCAAAAACCCTTGGGGTTTAAGAATGTACCTGTAGCCAACAGATATTTCTATCAAACTTTAAAAAAGCAGGGAAATTGGGCAGCTATAGTGAATGCACCAGAGGAGCACGAGACCTGACCTCCTCTCTGAGATATTGGACTGCCCTACAAATTTGTAAAAATGCAAACACACTTTGGGTTGGTCTTGCACAGTCCAATCTACTTCCTGTGTAGCTTGAAATAATTTGGTAACATGTGCCTCTGAGCATATGGTGAGTGGTGGCAACACCTGCCATCTCCAAAAATGGAGAATTACATTTTTGTATGTTTGTTGGGGGAGGGGGAGGAGGGGATTGGAAAGGGATGGGGGAGGGGAAGAGAGGGGTGAAGGAAGGGAGAGGGAGGGGATAGGAGGGAGGAGGAGGGGAGGGCAGGTTTAATTATTTGTATGCTTTTTGAGTTCTGTGGGATTTACTCCTGTGCAATCATGCTTAGGATAGGTGAAACTGACATGGGGGAGGAGGAGGGCAGGAAGGGGAGGAGAGGAGATTGGGTGGGTGGGCACTGGGCAGAGGGGAAGCCCCTTTCCTTTCAAAAAGGAAAACATTGTGAACAGTATCATTGCTTTTCAGCGTTTCCCTCACCTTTTTATTCTACAGCAGGCACATGTAGCCTCCCACGCAAATTTAAACCAAAGCTGTCCCTGGCCACATCCACACCAGACCTTTATTTCACTTTATACAGTCATGGGTTCTCCCAAAGAATTCTGGGAAATGTAGTTAGTGAAGGGTGCTGAGAGTTGCTAGGAGATGCCCTGTTCCACTCACAGAGCTTCAATCAGAGTGGCTGGCTGTTAAACCACTCTGGCCACTGAAGCTCTGTCAGTGGAATAGCAGTCTCCTCTCAGCACCCTTCACAAACTACACTTCCCAGGATTCTCTGGGGGAAGTCATGACTATCTCATATGAAATCGAAGTCTGTTTTTTCTCTCTCTTTTTACACTTTGAACTCTCGATTCTCTCTGACTGTTTTGGGTATCACCATGAAAATTGAGGGGGTTGTTAAGCGTTTCTGAGTTCTGGATGATAAGTTCTGTAAGGTTTTGTTTTGAAATGAGCTTATGGGAAGGATCAGAATGGCATCGGGGGTATTTTCAATTTAACACTGCAGAATGCGAAAAATCCATTTTGACTCTTGTGGCTGTATAATTTAAATTGGATCCATTGCTGGTATCCCACTCCTTTGCATCTGGCACATATATCTAGTCCCAAGGGATATAATTGTTGGACGGACTGTGGGACTAGGGGCTTTATAAGCAACTAAGATGGATTTCATTCTTTTAATGAACCATCACAATTGCTAATGTCCAAGGAATTGGTCACATGGATGGTCCAGGAGGACATCTCTCATTGACAAATTATGACCCAGTGCAATCAAAGCCATCTGTCCGAACAGAGCTATGTCAGCTTTCAGCATAAGTTCCTTTCCTTTAGCTACATACAACGTACACTTTTCCAAGGGTAGAAAATTATTTTGATTGCATCATGAGAATCTTGTCACTCCACTTATGTGGATGCCTCCTTGATAATACTTTTGCCTAAAACTTGCAGTTTCTTCTCTGAATGTATTTGCATTAAAAGGCCACTGACAACATCTGATGAGGCCAGCTGACTGGTGTGCAAGTTACTCATTTCTTGCTTTTCAGGAATTAACAAATTCTGTGAACTGTACTGGAAACATGTCTATCACGCACTTCACATCCACTTTGTCACATTCAATTCTGGACCTTGGGAGGTCTGAATGGGTAAATCTGTGGACTGTAGCATCAATCATATTCCAGAGTTGAAGAATACATGCACTTCAATAATCTGCTGCAGTGCAGACTACTCTTTTGTAAGTACTGAAGCCTTTTGTCCTACCTGGTGTCTGTGGCTCCTTATTAACTGTTTCTTCAGTGGCTTGGTCCAGCCTTCCAAAGTTATTATGTTGTGTCCAATCTGTGCAGAGAATCCACCATTTTCAAAGCAAACTTTTGGGTGATTTGATAAGATGAACATGGTTTTTTTCAAATACCATGGAAGGTAACAATTGTTTATTCTTTCATATGCAAAATATGGGATTAGAGCTTATAGAGCTTTGAAGTACAGTTTCCGATTCCCTTCCTTTGGTGCATGAAGTTTAAGAGAACGTTCAACAAGTCAATATATGACACTCAAAATGAAGGCATATTGCCATTGCTCTATTGCACATGATACATGTATTTTAGACAAAACTTTCCACATGTTTTAATATGTAGCTGCATATTACATTTTTGTACTTGTTTTCAAAAGTGTTGTTCTTTATGGTTCTGATTAATTGCTATTAAATCTTCAGCAGCTTCCATATCTTGCCTATGTGTCTACTGTACCCAACTGAGATATCTATTCCACAATAATCACGTAAAGGCTTCACATACCAGCTTGTACAGATATATTCCACAGTTGTATTGTCAGCCTTCCATTAATGCATACAGTTGTCACATTCTAGGGGATGTTCTCACGGGCTAGGGCCCCAGTTACAGAAAATACAAGCTTCCCCAAAGTACTTACCACTGAGGGCAGGACTGGCGATACACACAGTCCAAACAAACCAAGGTCAAGCATAGAGACTCAGTCTAAGTCTAAATGTGATCCAGAGACAAAGTTAGGCAACAGTCCAAGGTCAATATTACAGGGAGCTCAGACACCGTACAACATAGTAAGACATGAAGACTACCATCAGGACTTAGAAACTAAAGATCTGTGTTTTCTAGTAAATGGAAGACTCAAAAGGGAGGCCTTATATACTCGGGCCTCCTAAACCACACCCTAACAACAGCTGCTGGCAGTGAAGAGGTTATCAGGAACTGCTTATTCAAGAGACGACCCTTTACTCACAAGTAGACCAATGACTCTGGATCTGTAGATGCTTGCTTTGCCATTGCTCTTCAGCCTGGACCTGAAGCTTTTGGTGCTGGAATTCTCTAGGACTGGGAGGACACTCCATCTTCTCCTCTGACAATTCCAGGGATTCTTCATCGGGTACCAACCTGGAGGGCACCTCAAGGGGATCCTCAGCATTGGAGCCATGGGGCCCTGCCTGCTGCTTAATCACCTTGATCTGTGGGATGTGTGGTTTGTCCTCTGAGGACTCCATGTCTTATGGAGCTCAGGGCCTAGGCATGGCTGGAGGGATCTCTAGGCAAAAAGTCCAGATTCAGTAGTGATGTCCCCCACACTGAGCCATTTAAAGTGCTTGCCTACAATACTTAATAAGACATGCTATGTGAAACTCCCCCAACCTTAATGTTACATCTTTAAACTGCTCAATGCAGTTCCAAGATATTTCTACACCTTTAGCGTTCATTGCTTGATCAACAACAACAGGGATTGTAGCCAGACACAGTGAGCCCTTTATTGGGACAGCCAGGCACAGCACTTTTTGTGCACAGTAGACATCGACATTATGGAGACATCAACTGTAGGAAGATACCCGACATCACACTAACATCACTCCAGCACAACTTTTTCACAGCTTGGAGAAACAATCAATGCACCATCAGAACTCATAGAGATGCCTTGAAGTTTTTACAAATCATCTGTATGACTCCAAGAGCACAGCAGATGTCAATGAACTACTCTTCATCATTTTCTGTGCCAAAAAGGGAGTAGTAGAAACACATCTCGCCTGCACACCCCAGAATGATGACTACAGAGAGAAAACTGTAGTAAAAGGCCACAATTTTCTTTCCCCCCTTTTTAATTACATATTTAATTATTATTTTTAGATAGAAACAACATAAGAACAAAGAACAAAAAAAAACCCAAGGAGAAAAAGAATCCCACAACTTTCTGAACTATTTAATTAAGGATCTGCAGCAACCCCCCCCCCCTTAAACTCTCCTGCTGCAGGCATATCTAACTTGTGGAGACTAGAGACAAAGGACTCTTTCTGTCTCTTCACATGGGCAACACCATCCTGGCTTGAACCCCAGCATCTATCCTTAAGGTCAATTAGAGGGGGAGGGAAGGAGAGCCATTTGGCCTCAACCTCAAAGAGGGCCTCAAAATTAGACATGATATTTTTTGGCATTTGCTGTGTTTCACACCATACATTTAAATAACACTTAAAGCACACACCACCTGAAGAACTGTAATTTTACTTCTCACAGAACTATAATTCCCAGCACATTATAGTTCCCAGGATTCTGTCATGTGTGTATGCAGGTGAACGAACCAAACCTATATTACTTACAGTTTTGCTTATTGTTGGGTTCCTTCATATATCTCAGATATACCTTGCATATCTCATTTCTGTAAATCCTGAGTCAAACCAGGATGCTTGGTGACTATTTCACTGATTATATGCATATTATGCTAATTGTTCAAATGTTTGGAAATTTTCTTTTTAATATAAATGACAATTCTATGACTTCTGTGTAAAGGTAAATGTGAAGCAGCCAGCATAGTTTGCTAAGGTAGCCAAGGTAGGAATTTGTTTAAATTTGCAGCTCTAACCTGGCATCTGTGTACACACCATTTAAATAAGAGATGTGAATTTGGTAAAAGTCTCTGAATCTGTAATAAAGTCTCTGTAATAAATAAATAAATAAATATCATACTTTTTTTTGTTGACTGATACAGATTTTGTCACATTAAAGAGTTAAAATATTCATAAATATTAATAAAAGTATTTTGGTTCTATGGCACAAGATTAGACGGTGATGTCCTCTCAGCTTAGCTGGTGCTGGATCAAGTGTGTGTTGAAAGGTAGAGTACCTCTACGTGATGAAGGAATTGTTTATGTGTGAGAATTCCTCATTATTATCTTTATATAGTAGCTAAAAGAGGTGACTGGTTGGCTGGTATTTGGATAACTATCACCATTCAGCTATGGGACAAGAGTATTTGAATGGGCTCACCATGCTTATTACCAACATTGGCATTGCATGAAAGCTAAATTTCCCCTCAATAATTAGTGCATTTGCACTGTAAAAGGCTAGAAAAGCATTTGTTACATTAAAAAATGTCAACTTATGTCTGACTTCTTTTTTGGTGCCTTATTTTGTTTTCATGTGCTGTTATTATTTATTGCTTATTATCGCCTCAAAAGCTGGAAGTGGCTCAGGCCTCTCCGGACTTCTGAGAGGGCCTGCCTAGTCTTGATGTGAGCCCTTCATTGTAAGCTCACCAGGAAGGTAATCTGAGGACATATCTGTTCTCCCACCCTGTACCAGCTGTTCAGCATTCAGAATGGCTTTAGACAAATGCAATTTGCCGGAGTTAGTTGACAATAGAAGGTGAATGATAAAATCTCCCTCACCCAAGAGTGCCTCTGGATGCTTACAGAAGGTAGCTAAGGTAGATTACATCCCTGGTTGTGCTACACACTGAAGTTGTGACAATGAAGTGCCAATCAGCCAAATCAACACCATCATCATAATAACAACAACTTCTGTGTTTAAAATAATAACAATAATATTTATTTGTTTATCAAAATTTATATACTGCTTGATTGTAGTAAAATCACAATGCAGTTTACAAAAAAATAAAAATAAAGACATTAAAATTATCAATAAAAGATAATAAAACAGTTATTTAAGAACATTCAAAACCTAATTAAAATCAACAATAAATTAAAAACATATTAAAACACATGTAACTTCTACATATCTGCATTGGTCATGCAAAGCTGCCAGGGTCTGCTGGGAACTTGAGTCCAACATCAACTGGAAGGACACGGGTTCCCCGCTCTGTGTAAATGAAGAATCAGTTTTGCCTATGATAAAATTATTTCACAAAAGCTACAGTTTAAAACCTTTATACCAACCTCTTTTATACAAAAAAACTGAATCAATCCTCTGCCATAAAATCATGGCACCTGAAGCAGAATACAAGACTCTAAAGCAAATAGCTATCATATCTGGCAACAATATAAATTAAAATATATAAAACAATCAACTTTAGAAACCGTACTGCAGAATAAAAATGCAAATTTGGTTGGGGACACACTTTGATCACATATAACATTCAGCTTCACCATTAGCCTCTTCCACACACTTTCTTTACTTCCTATGTTCAAAGACTCGGGCTGCAAGAGCCTAGTTATACAAAAACTTTGGTGCTATTGCTGACGAATGTGACAGGCTTTCTAACTAGAAATGACCTTAGCATAAATTGGTTTTAATATTTGCTTCAGGGAGGTTTCAAGAGGCACAGGCTTTTCTCCCATTCACACCCAAGAGTGAAACTGCAGTGCAGAAGTGTCCTTGCAAGTCTACACTTACTCTCTGTATTGTGCAATTCTGATGAGAATTTTCAGAAACATTTTCTTCATCTGGCTGGCATTCATTTTCTTATGCAATGGCAAAATCACCTGGTTCTTTGTTACTCACATGGTGGCACACGATCTTTAGCAAGGATGGCTCTGCCAAGACAATCCTACGCAAATCTCATCTTTCCAATGGGTCTGAATGACTCACAGCTTGATACTTTGAGCGAGAGGTTATCAGAAGTGCCCCGGTAAGCATTGCTGGGCTCCATCAGGGGCAAGGGCTCTCTTCTAATTCAGCAATGATGTCTTTATTTTTAACAATGATGCCAGCTGTAAGACTGGTCTGGCTGCTAGCATGCTACACCCATACAATTTTTGCAGCTTATAGGATTAATTCATGGAAATGACAATTGCTCACTTTAAAAGCAAGTTACTCATTTGTGAGATTTGTATATAGTAAACAGTAAAAAAAATCCTCATGAAAATTCTCCAGCATTTTAATGTGAAATTCTCCTAATAAACACATGCTATAGGCAGTTTTGATTAATGTACTGTACATATTTTTGCAAGCCATTTCTCAACATTTTTGTATGTTATTTTCACTCATATATTCATTTTTATATACACTTTCCCCTAACATGTGCTTTTTTGTAAACATTGCTTGGATGGTGAACTGCATTGCAAAATTCGAGTAAGTTTGAATTTCAAAGGATTGCTGTGCTTTGGATTTCATATTGTTTTGGAAAATAATTGGGGAGATTCGGCTTTAAATGTGTACTGAACTGAATTTCTTGCCCATTCCTAGCATGGAATGAAAATGACCCCAGCCTGGTCATGCATCTATCTACTTGTGCTTTCTGATTGGTCCTTAGCTTATTGCAGGAGCAGGTTAGTAGAGGCTTGATAAGCTTTACCTCCTCTGTAATTCATATGCAAAAGAATTGCAGTCCTTCATTGAGGTGGAAATGGAGGGCAATTTTGATACAAGATACAAATTCAGGCCCAATTCGGTGCTTCCCCCTAAGGTAGACTGAGATGCTGGTTGACCACAGATCAATTTCTAGTGAATCGCCTAGTGGCAGCTGGTTGCTAGGATACTGGGCTCTATGGACCTTAGAGCCGGGCTAGTCAGTATATTTACAGCTTGATAGGCTTTCCTGAGCTTTTCTTTCTTTCCTTTTTTAGGAATAGCATTTTGATCAGGATCAAGGTATGTGTGTGGGTTTGACCCTTGTTTTTCTGATGAAAATTGACCTCCCTGAAGCTGCTATTTGTTGCTGAAGGTGCTTTTGCTGCAAATGTTAACTTTGGAAACAAATAGCAGTTGGAGGGCTATTTTTGGCAGGAAAATGGTACTGGGGAAAGGGCCAACTTTCCTTCCTGTGCATTGTCGTTTCAGTCAGGAATGACCCCCTCCCCCATGGTTCCTCTTTCTAAAAGAAAAAAATCCGATCTCAAGAGAGTCCATCATATGGTAGGTCTCTTGGTCTCATCAAAAAAAGGTACTTCTTAATATGAATTTACACTCAGGATCACTTAAGAATTATTAGTGTGAAGAGATTGTGAGTAGGCACCCTTGCTTTCTAAATGTAAAACATGCCACTTGATGTAAAGTATGCCACAATATTATTCTTCATTCAGTTCCTGTGACTCTGTCTCCTTGTTTTGTAGGTGTGCCACTTGGGCCTGGGGGTAACCATGCAAGTCAGCCCATCTGTGCCTGTGGCTCTGAAACTGGTCTTTGCATCTGTTCTTTTTCTGCTTACTTTGCAGCACTGTAGATACATGATGTGGGTGGGACTCATTCACAAGGTAAGTCAGAGAAGTGCTTTAAAGCAATTTGGTTAAAACATATCAAGCTGCCACCTTGGGGGATGGGTGGAGGAGGAAAGGAATTAAAAGAGTTTTGGAAGACTGTGAGGGGTAAGGAAGATAAGGATGTGGTCCACCAGTCAGATTAGATTACCCCTGTTATAGTAAGCTTGATTTTCCTGCCTGCTGTTTTCATTTTTGGGTCCATGGAGATGGGACCTCTCTTAACCCGCTCATTGTGAATTATGTCCTTTCTTTCATTCCAAGACACGCAAGTGTGGAGAAACTAAATCATCCTGACAATGGGGAAGATGCTAATCTTTCTGTAATTGCTCAAAAGAACACATGTAGGCTTTAACCACATGAAACATTTTGACACATAAAAAGTTTAAATTTGTTGTTCATTGTTTTTCTGAATTAGGAAAACCACAGACATTTCTAAATCCTTTGCAGTTGTGTTCCCATTTATCACGTTTGTTACTTTTTGTTAATCAATTGCAGTGGAGAGCCCATCAGTGACACAAAAACCATGTTTCCAGACATTTCTTCTTCTTTTAAACCTAGATGTATTCTCACTGACACATTTTTGCTTGTGTGGCTGAATTTTCCTCTAACTCTGCTAATTTCCCCACAGCAGTCAAAGGAAGCCACATTGGCAACTCAGCTTTTGAAGCTTTTGTGCCATATCTTGTCACATAATGCATTTTTGCATGTTATTTTCACTCCTATATTCATTTTTCTGCATACTTTCCTTTAATATATTCATTTTTGTAAACATTGTTTGGTTGGCAAACTGCATTGTGAAATCCAAATAAGTGCACGTTTTGAAGGACAGTTGTGTTTCAATTCTCATACTGTTTCAGAAAGTGCGAATTTGATAAATTCGGTTTGAAATGTAAACCGAATCGAAATTCTCACCCATCCCCAGCTTGGGCCCCCTGATCCAGATATGGCCTCTAGCATGGAGGGTAGAGTGGCTTTCCCTCTCACTATCTAAATCAGGGGGTCATGTTTACAATTTGCATTGCCAAAAAGAAAAGAAAGAGAAAGGTGCCATTGAAACAAATAGGCCCCCCATCTCTGTATGGCAGAGGTGAGGCATCTGTGGCCCTCCAGATGTTGTTGGACCACAAAGCCCATCATTCCTGATCATCGTCCAAGTTGGTTGGGATTGATGGGAATTGGAAGGCCACAGAATCTCCTTCCTACAGTGTAGGGAATGACAATGGAAGTCTGCAATGCCCATTTATGTTGTTCTATGTGGGCCCTGGACTGGTGCCTGGATGCAGTGGTGGGACGGATGAAGAAAATAATCTGAGCTTGAATCCTGGCAAGATGGAGGCACTTTGAGTGAGTAGTTTCCATGTCTGAGGAATTGGTCAATTGCCTGGCCCTGGACGCGGGTTGCACTCTCCCTGAAGAAGCAGGTACACAGTTTGGGGTGCTTCTGGATCCAGCTCTGTCACTGGAGGTCCAGGTAGTCTCAGTGGGTAGTAGTGCCATTTATCAGCTGTGCTTAGTTAGACAACTATGATCGTTCCTGGACTGGAAGAACCAGACCATAGTAGTTCAAGCATTGTTGACTTTAAGTCTGGATTACTGCAATACACTCAATGTGGGGCTTCCCTTGCATTTGATCCAGAAATTGGAGTTAGTGCAGAATGCTGCAGCTAGATGGCTGACAGGAGTGAAACCCAGTCAGCATACAACAGCTCTGTTCAGGGATTTGTTACCGGACCAAGTTCAAGATGTTGCCATTGGTATATAGAGCCCTTCAGCTTGGGACCAGTTTACTTGCACAACCGCTTTACCCCATATGTGCCCACTTGAGCACTTTGATCTGTGGAACAGGCACTGTTACAGGTGCCACATAATATCCATTCCGCATCTGTAAGAAATCATTATTTTAGTGTGGCAGCATCAACTCTTTGGAACTCCCTCCTATTGACATCAGGTGGGACCTTAAGTGTATTCTTTTTGGCACCTGCTTAAAACTTTTTTTGTTTAGGCAAACCTATCCAGATGCATAGATGCTGATGTTTTAATTTTTTTTGTCTCTTGCTGTTTTTAATTTGTTTTAAAAATGTTTTAATTACTTGTTTTTAACTGTTTTATCAATAATTGTAATGTATTTTGTAAACCGCATAGAGGTTTTTACAATCAAGTAGTGCATAAATTTTAATAAATAAATATTCTGTGTGCTGAGATTCTGATCTTGGAAGGCAAATGAAGTCATGGGAGGTTGACCAGCAGTAGGAATAATTGGAGTGGAATGCATGATGCTCATCTAGAAAAATGGATAATCTCCCTTGAGCATGGTGGGAGTGGTAAAATGTGGCATTTCTGCACCTAGACACTGAGCCTCTGTGAGAGACAGTGCCACTCTGTGTAGGAGGAGGAAGGATTATTAATGCAGAATTTTGTTATAAGGATATAAAAAGAACCCTGTGTTATTAGGCCAGAGTTTTTCTGTCCTGAATCTTCAAACATGAAGTTATGATTGTTAAGCCTTTTGAGGGGTGGGGGATGGAACAGGACATGACTGAGGAAACTTTGTACTTTAACTTTGCTGTTTATGTGAACTTAGATATAGTAGCAACATATCAAATTTTTTTTAAAAAAAGTATTGCCATGGAATCAAGTTATCTTTCATTTTCATTTCTGATTTTTATTTCACATAGAATATGTTGCATTTATTTGCTTTATTTTTAAAATTTGTATCTTGCATCCTTCACCCTAAAGTCACAGGATGAGTCACAAAATCAGAGACCATATACAACAAAAAAATAGATAACCACAAAAAACCAGTAACCCCTCCCTGAAAACTAGTATGTCTGACAATCACAATATTCCTTGTATCTGAAAACAGCTAACTGACAGCTCACCACTCTTGTTCAAAGGCCCAGAGAAACAGAGATGTCTTAGCTCTTGCCAGAACCTGTCCAAAGTAGGAAACTGCCTAATCTCAAGTACGTGTGTTGTGTGGTCCATTCTAGAAATGGGGTGCCATTTGTTAAGTACTTTTGTGACGTGCTCAGGTTAAAGTATTACATTCTTTCAACTGCTTGTTGACACAATGAACGTGGATATTTTTTGATGGCCATGTATTTGGAAATAATTGTGCCAAAAAACAAGTATTATTGTTAGCCAGAAATGTTACCTCAATAAAGATATGATCTCTGATCAGTGCCAGATTGCAAACTCAATGAGGAAAAATGTGATGTATAATATCCATAAGATAGCGCTATGCATGATTAAGTGAAATTTAAGAAACAAGCTCTGTTTCCATGCATGATAGACAAATTTTGCCATTGTCTATTCTGAGTGTTTTCTAATGATACTCCCAAAAATGATTTCAATACATTATGGTTCTCTTCCTGTCAGTTTGAGCTTTCTTGGGCTTTCACTGGGCAAAAGTGAAAGCTTAGCCCAAACTAAGTATGATGTGCTTTTGGCTTCTTCTTTTTTAAAAACACAGTTAAATTTTTTTTTTGGAGAAAGTACTCACTACCAGGTTCTACAACAAAGGCTCTTATCATATATGGAGCAAGAAATGCCAGGCGTCCAAGCTGGATTTAGAAAAGGAAGAGGCACCATATTGCAAGCATACGTTGGATAATGGAACGGAGCAAGGAATTTCAGAAGAAAATCACCCTGTGCTTTATAGATTATAGCAAAGCCTTTGACTGTGTAGATCATTAAAAACTATGGAATGCTTTAAAAGAAATGGGGGTGCCACAGCATCTGATTGTCCTGATGCGCAACCTATACTCTGCACAAGAGGCTACTGTAAGGACAGAATATGGAGAAACCGACTGGTTCCCCATCGGAAAGGGTGTGAGACAGGGGTGTATTCTATCACACTATTTGTTTAATCTCTGCGCAGAACATATACGGAAAGCAGGACTGGACCAAGATGAAGGAGGTGTGAAAACTGGAGGGAGAAATATCAATAATTTAAGATATGCAGATGATACCATACTACTAGCAGAAACCAGTAATGATTTGAAACGAATGCTAATGAAAGTTAAAGAGGAAAGCACAAAAGCAGGACTACAGCTGAACGTCGAAAAGACTAAAGTAATGGCAACAGAAGATTTATGTAACTTTAAAGTTGACAATGAGGACATTGAACTTGTCAAGGATTATCAATACCTCGACACAGTCAATAACCAAAATGGAGACAATAGTCAAGAAATCAGAAGAAGGCTAGGACTGGGGAGGGCAGCTATGAGAGAACTAGAAAAAGTCTTCAAATGCAAAGATGTATCACTGAACACTAAAGTCAGGATCATTCAGACCATGATATTCCCAATCTCTATGTATGAATGTGAAAGTTGGACAGTAAAAAAAGCGGATAAGAGAAAAATCAACTCCTTTGAAATGTGGTGTTGGAGGAGAGCTTTGCGTGTACCATGGACTGCGAAAAAGACAGATAATTGGGTATTAGAACAAATTAAACCAGAACTGTCACTAGGAGCTAAAATGATGAAACTGAGATTATTATACTTTGGACACATTATGAGATGACATGATTTACTAGAGAAGACAATAATGCTGGGAAAAACAGAAGGGAGTAGAAAAAGAGGAAGGCCAAAGAAGAGATGGACTGATTCCATAAAGGAAGCCAGAGACCTGAACTTACAAGATCTGAACAGAGTGGTTCATGACAGATGCTTTTGGAGGTCAGTGATTCATAGGGTCGCCATAAGTCGTAATCGACTTGAAGGCACATAACAACGACAACAATTCACTACCAACAGCCAACACAGCTAGTAATTGTACCAGAGTCATGGGCCAAATAGTAAACTCCATCCCATTTTTAGACCTTTGGCCCTGGAACTACAAGCATTGTAAGTATTGTCTCAGTCACAACAGGCTCTTCCTTCATGGTAGATCCCCAAATGTGGGCAGAAGGGGTGCTACCAATGGGGGAGGGAGGCAAAGGCAAAAGCACTAGAGCATCTATGCAGATCTCTCTTTCTCTCTTTGATACCCAATAAACCTTGTTAGTTTGCCAAGTACCAGCACTGACTTGAGAAACAGGAAAGGCAGTCTTTTTGTGGGGAATTGTGGAGTCAAGGCAAAGCTTACCTTTTGCATGGGCAGCCTGCCAGCAACAGCCACTCCACACCTAATTGTTTTTATTTCCACAGACTACATATTCCTAGATATTGCTTAATGCAAAATGTTTATGTCACTAGTAACAAAAAGTATCCTCCTAATGTTAGTTATTTAGACTGCATGCTTCCAGATTCCCTGCTTCCCAGGACTTTACAGACTCTTTGTACTAATACCTATGACACCCACAGCTAGAGATGTAAAATTTCTGGAAATTCTGAAGCCATGGGGAGGGGGGAATAGTTTTTCCCCCCAGAAAAATATGGAAAATTTTGGAAAAATTGAAAAAATGCAATATCAGCACTTTTTACAGATTGAAAGTCACTTTGTTACTTCAGGAACATAAAATGTAATTATGTACAAGTTGGTTTGGCATAAAATTATCACATTTGGTATTTAAAAGTACATTTTATTCAAACTATTATTACAAATTGAATTTACTTTTTTAAATGTTTACTTTTTTTTTGGTAACAAATGAATCTACAAGCTCCTGAACTGTAAGGAATACCTGAACTTTAAGGAACCTCTTTCGTTTCGCCAGTTTATGAGGAGCAGGCAAAAAACAATTTAAAAAGAAACAGAAGAAACCATCAACATTAATAACAAAGAAAATTATTTATGTCTCCGCTAGTCCTCCACAGTGTCAAGCAGACATAAAGCATCCATTCACATAAAAAGATCTGAGGGGAAAAAAAAGGGGGGGGACTATATTAAATCAAACATTTTATTCTTCATGCTAAAATAAATCATCCCATAATCCATTTTTTCTTCATTTTTTTTCAACTTTTCTAATTTTTTGGGAAACAAACAAACAAGGCTTTGGGAAACAACGGAAAAAACCTTTCCCCCCCATGAATTTTTCATTTTTTTCCAGGCCTTACATCTCTACTCACAACCCCTTCATAATTCCACAGGGTTAATCTTTTAAACTGCACAGCCCAAGTATTTTTTTTTATAATTCTTAAGAATTAATGAACAAACACTCGTGTCTCAATACCCCCAAAGCAAATATAAATGGCCATTTTTTCTTTAGCTTAATTCAGTACAGTTAATGCATTAACTGAGTTCAACAATTTGAGTTCATCTCAGCTTTTGCTTTTTGATGCTGAGTTGTTCAGGTCTTTCAGCCTTTATATTTGATTTTCTCAGCTCAAGATAGGTTTTGTGGCTCAAATTATTCAATTCATTATTATCAATCCATAATTGCTTCCATTTAACCTTATTAGGATTTGACAAAGTCCTGCTTCTTCCTTTAAGTCCATTTCAAATCCATGAAATGAGTTACAACAAATCTGCTTCTTTTCACTGACAACATTCATAGGCATGTTTCAGGTTTCATCTCTTTCCCTCCCCCTATTTCTTTCTCTTTTCTTTATTGGTTAAATCAGAAAATAACAGAAGGAGCAAAGTGCATGAGCATGTGAAAAGTGCCTTTCCTCCCAGTAGCCACATGAATCCAGCAATGGGGGTAGGAAGTGAACTACTTGGCTGCGGGAGGGTTGCTTGTATCCTCATTCCCCTTTACCCTGCCACTGCCTATGCTTTTCTTCTTTGTATACTTATTGACCACACAAGGCCACATTCACACGATACATTTATTCCAATATTATTCCACTTTAAACATTTTCCAAACATGGTTCCTTAATATGTCTCCAGGATGGCACTATCCATACAAGAGAGATGTAGCAGCAGGCTTGAGGAAGCCCCAAGGTTTGCACAAAGTTTTTTTTCTTTAATGCGGCGCAAAACCCCCAAGCGGGAGGGAAATCCCACACACAGTGGGCACAGAAAGAATGCTGTCTGACTGTTGCTGGGGAAAATGGAAAACTGGGGGAGGGAAGGAGGATTGGAACGGAGTATCCTGAAAGAAGGCATGGCTGTCTGGCTGTCACCCTGAACATTTTTTGTAGTTCCCCTTTATTGTCCCCAATTGTCCATCGAGGGATAACTGAGGGAAAGCTGCAGGATGGCCAATTAGTCTTTTTGACCAAGCTTTTTCTTGTTTGCCACTTCCCCTTTTCCTTGTTTGCTTCCTCTCTCCTGTTATTTTAGCAGCAAGAAGCAGCAGAAAATCTGAGTGAGGGCTATACTAGTTTGTTTGCCCCTGTATATTCAGGGCTATACGTATCAATGAGCATCACCTTTAGGGATGGAAAGAGCTGTCAGTTTTGGTTCTCTCGGTTTCTCATTTTCCCCATCTTAAATTCAGTTCTCCACATTTCTGCAGAAATTTGCATTTTTTTTAAAAAATAAAATCCTCCAGCATTTTAGTGTGAATCTCTCTGAAGAAGTACATTCTTGTAGGCAGTTTTGACCAATGTACACATAGTTGCAAGCAATTTCTTGTCATACAATGCATTTTGGTATGTTATTTTCACTTGTAACATTCATTCTTATGATCACTTTCCCCTAATATATGCATTTTTGTAAGCATTGTTTGGTTGGCAAACGGCACTGCAAAATTTGAATAACTTTTAATTTTGAAGGATGGCTGTGTTTTGATTCTTCTATTGTTTTGGAAAGTGTGGATTTGAGTCGGCTTGGAATGCAAACCAGATCAAATATGTTGTTCATCCCTAATCACCTTTGCCAATTATTCTGGGACTGCAAACCTCAAGGAAGGCCCACTCTGGCTTCTGGTGTCATCCAGGAGAACAAGGGCCACTGGAAGACTGTGCCCCCCCTCGCCTCCTAGGATCACGGCAGGAGAGAGCAGGAGAGAGGGACACGCCTGGCTCCATCCATTGCACAGAAAAAAAGGAACTGCTCCTGCACTTGTTCTCCTCATTCCAACCCTTCCCTTTGCCCTCAGGTATCATGATTAATGATTATTTGATGATGAAGCTGCAGGCAGAGACTCTGGAAAATCTCATTTTAGCAGTAAACACAAGGCTTAATAATAATCACCTTCTCCACTCTTCCCAACAAAGTTTTGACTCTATCCCACACAGTTATGCCATTCAACGCCTTTTATGAGAACAATATAATCCCATAAATTAAATTGACAAAGCAGCAGTACACACGCACACACACATTTACAATTCCCATTAGCTTTTTTTGGTATTTTATGCACCTTAAATTTGTACTTTTGATGGCCTCATAGCACAGCATTCTGATACAAATGCTAATTTCTTAGAGGTTTTAGAAACCACAAGCAAAATAGGCCCCATGGAAATTATACAGCATTTTACAGATTGGATAAAGCATTGATGGATAATACGTTTTCGTGCCACATTCATCTCTCGCCCTACCATCCTCGCCATTTTGCTCCCAATTAACTGAAACCCCCCGAGAAGCTACTTTTAAGAAGGAAGTCAGATTGGCATATTCCCACTCTAGTCCTTTAGAAACCACACAGCCGAGGAAAACTTTATTACTACCAGTACAAGTGTGCACAGTGGTGGTGCAAGGGCTAGTCTGCTCGGTGCAGGTCCAGGATCCTGTGCCACCCAGTGGGCTCGACGAGAGTCAGACTACCAAATGCAGATCTAGGGCCCTTTGCCACCCAGAGTGCCCTGTGCAGCCCAGCCCCTCCCCCATGACTCCCAAAAGACTCCCCAGCAGCACCACAGCAGGAGGCAGCAGCCGTGCTTGAGGAAACAAATGGCTGCACTGGCAGCTGGGCAAACAGCTGCCCACTTTCTTAATTTTTTTTTAAACTTCTGATCTAAGCTTACTCAGGAATCTTTGATGAGGTACCGTGTCAAAAGCTTTTTGAAAGTCCAAGTACACTATGTTAACTGGATCACCTCTATTTATATGCTTGTTGACCCTCTCAAATAACTCTGATAGGTTAGCAAGACAGGACTTATTCTTGCAGAAAGCATGCTATTTCTGCTTTAGCAAGGCTTGTTCTTCTATATCTGCCTTGAAGGAGGCAGTGGTGATTGAACTCAGAAGCGTTAAACAATTATGGCTCAATGGCAAATAACCCCTTTTTGGGCAAAACGCAAGAGAAAGTGGTGGTGGTTCAGTTTCAAGCATGCTTAGAGGAGACTGAATATCTGGATTTATTTCATTTCAGTCTGGTTTTAGGCCTGGTCCTGGCACTGAAACTGCCTTGGTTACCCTGGTTGATGACATTTGTTGGGAGAGAGATGGGGAGACTGCAACCCTGCTTGTTCTTCTTGATCTCTCAGTGGCTTTTGATACCATTGACCACAGTATCCTTCTGGAGCGACAGGGAGGCGAGGACTGGGGACACAGTACTTCAGGGCTTCTGCTAGTGACGTTTCCAGAAAGGGAGGCTACTGTTTGACGCCATGGGAGATGTTAAGAGTGTTCTGGCTGACCCACACTTTGGTTCATTTGGAATTGAAGGAGTGGCAAAGCCCTGGAGTACTATGGACTACATTTCCTACCCACAGCCCCAGTTCCCTGACTCATTGTGCCTTTCTGTGAGATGAGGACAAGAAGGAAGGACCACCACTGGCACTTTTGGAGGAACATGCAGACCGTGAATTAAATGTTATCTTACTTCTTGACAGACTTCCCTTTGAACAGGGTGGTTCATGACAGATGCTATTGGAGGTTGCTGATTCATAGGGTCGCCATAAGTAGTGATCGACTTGAAGGCACATAACAGCAACAGCAGCACCTCCTCATCCAAGTCATTAATAAAAATGTTGAAGAGCACTGGGCCCAGGACTGAGCCCTGCTCATTACCTCCCCCCAGTTTGAGAAGGAACCATTGCTAAGCATTCTCTGAGTACAAACTTGTAATCAGGTGAATCCAGCCAGAATGTTCAAGAAGGGTCAAAAACCATTATTTCAAATATTTATGCTGGAGGTTTGCCAAATTTTGTCCCCATGAGAAAAAGTTCGAGCTTCTGCAAGCTTTTCAAAGATAAAACAAACGAAGCCTGGCTAGCAAAGTTGCCTCATACCCTAGATCTGTACATGGAAAGTAATAGGGAAACATGTGCCTCTGGTTTTCTTAAGAACTCAAAACCAAAAAGGGTGAGGGAAACCAAAAAGTCCTCCCTTCATTTTGAGAAGGAACTATTGATAAGCACTCTTTGAGTACAATTCTGTAGTCAACTGAGGATCCACCTGATAGTTGTTCCATCCAGCCCATATTTAGCTAGCTTGCTAATCAGAATATCATGGGGCACTTTGGCAAATGCTCTGGTAAAACTGAGATATATTATGTTCTCAGCATTCTACCAGGGAGGTTGTTGTTATGTGCCTTCAAGTCGATTACGACTTATGGTGATCCTATGAATCAGCGACCTCCAAGAGCATCTGTCATGAACCACCCTGTTCAGAGCTTGTAAGTTCAGGTCTATGGCTTCCTTTATGGAATCAATCCATCTCTTGTTTGGCCTTCATCTTTTTCTACTCCCTTGTTTTTCCCAGCATTATTGTCTTTTCTAGTGAATCCAGGGAGGTTACCCGATCAAAAAAATGAGAGTCTGGCAGGACTTGTTCTTGATAAATCCGTGTTGGCTTCTAGTAATCACTGCATTGTTTTCAAGGTGCTTACAAATTGACCGCTTTATCATCTGATGCAGAATTTCCCCAGATATCCATGTCAGGCTGGCTGGTCTGTAGTTCACAGGTTCCTCCTTTTTGCCCCTTTTGAAGATAGGGACAACATTAACCCTCCTCCAGTCATCCAGCACTTCACCCATCCTCCATGATTTTGCAAAGATAATAGACAGTGGTTTAGAGAGTTCTTCAGCCAGTTCCTTCTAGGATGTAATTCATCGGGCCCTGCAGATTTGAACTTGTTCCAAGTGATTAGGTATTCCTTGACCATTTGTCTCACAGCTGCAATCCTGCCCCTTCAACTTCACGTTTTCTAGGAGGGTCATAGACCCTCTTTTGGGAGAAGACTGAGCGGAAATAGGAATTGAGCACTTTTGCCTTTTCTTTGCCATCTGTTATCATGTTGCCATCCTCATTGAGTAGCTGTGCCACCATTTCTTTTCTCTGTCTTTTACTGTGGATGTACCTGAATAAAGTTTTTTTTGTTGCTTTTGGCATCTCTCGCTAACCTCACCTCATTCTCAGTTTTAGTCTTCCTGACACCATCCCTGAAGTTCCGTGGTACCTGAATGTACTCTTCTTTTGTGGTCTGACCTTCCTTCCAGTTCCTATATGTATCCTTTTTTGTTTTCAGATAATCGCTAAGCTTTCTGTGAAGCCACATTGGTGTCTTCTACTGTCTTCCCCCTTTCTTCCTTGACAGAATGGTTTGCCATTGTGCCTTTACTATTTTCTTTTAGAAACTTCCACCCATCTTGGACTCTTCTCATTAGGGTCACTTGCCATGGAACCGTACTTATCATTATTCTGTGTTTATTAAAATTGGCTTTCCTGAAGTCTAGGGTATGCATATAGCTATTCTCAGCTTTTGCTCCCTTTAAAATCAAGAACTCTAGCACTGTGTGGTCACTTACCCCCAGAGTTCCCATAACTGCCACTTCATCCACCAAGTCATCTCTGTTGGTTAGAATCAAGTCAAAAATAGCTGATCCTCTGGTTGCTTCCTCCAATTTCTGTAGGAGAAAGTTATCAGCAACACAAGTCAGGAATTTCTTGGAGGGGGTGTATTTGGCAGAATTTGCCTCCCAACAGATATTGGTATAATTGAAGTCCCCCATTACTACTACATCATGCCTCCTCGAAACATTGACAATTTACTTTTTAAAAGTTTCATCCTTGTCTTCTCCTTGACTGGGTGGTCAGTAGTAGAGTCCAACCACCATGTTCCTTTTATTCCTTGCCCCATTAATTTTAATCCATGTACTCTTGGTGCAGCTACCAACCTCATTCTCCTGTATTTCTGTGCAGGGATATATATTTTTAACATATAGCACGACTCCGTCTCTCTTTCTATTCCTTCTGGGTTTTTTTACAAGTTACATCCGTCAATCGTCATATTCCAGTCACAGGAGTCATCCCACCAAATTTCAGTTATACCTACCAAGCTGTATTTACTCTCCTGTATTAAGAGTTCAAAGTTGTCCTGTTTGTTTCCCATACTCTGGGCATTAGTATACAGACATCAATGTCCATGTAATTTATGGCTTGGCTTCCTTCCTACATTTTTATGAAAACTATTACTGGGCCCCATTAGAGCCATTCCCTCAGTTCCACTTACTGTGCACAAGCTTTTGTTAGTCGTTACCACCAAGTTTACGTCTCCTTCCCCCTTAGGATTCAGTTTAAAGCTCTCCTAATAAATTTCTCCATACTGTAGCCAAACACGTTCTTCCCAGTCCTTGTGAGGTGCAACCCATCACTTCCCAGCAGTCCATCTTCCAGGAAGCATTGCCCATGGTCCCAGAATCCAAATCTCTCACGTCAGCACCACCTTCATAGCCAATCATTCACCCAGAGTATTTTTCTTTCCACTCTTCTAAGTACCGGAAGGATGAACAAGAAAACTATCTGGGCCACAAAGTCCTTGAGTTTCCTTCCCAGAGCTTCAAAGTCTCACTATAACATTTCATCTTTGGGATGCTTCCTTGATTTCATTTTCCATTTGAAGATCTCTCTGGGCATTTTGATCAGGGGGACAACAGCACGTCCATACTGCTTAATTTCTCTTGGGGTCCGATACCACCACCACCACAACAACAATTCTGTGGAAGAGCTTGCCCCTTGTATCCAGAGATAACTATGTCCAGTTGGTCAGTGTGTAATCCATATATTGTGTTGTTCACAAGGCCAAGCAGTGAATATTATGCAAACATCATTTTCCCATATTGTGATAAATGGCTCTCAGAAACTAAGAGGTAGTTACAGTAATATGCAAGTCCCTTCATGAATTGATAGTCATGCCATGGCCCTGCAGTCACATCCCCTTCCTTGCTTGCTCTCTGTCATCATCTCCCCTCTATTCAAACCTTCCCCTGTGCGCCTTCTCCCACAACAACAGATATCCCTAGGAGCCAATAAACATGAAAGGGGAACAGTGTTAGCTACTGAGTAGAGTCTTCTCAGTGGTTGACTCACCTCCTTTCACTCTTATTGGCTCCATTCAGCATGAAAGGACAAGGAAGCATGTTAAAAGATTCTTCTTAGTGGCTAACACACTCCTCTTTCATGTTGATTGGCTCGTAGGACACAGGAGACATGCTCCCAAAAAAGTAAGAAGTCTAGCCCCCCCCCCCAGACCCTGGACAACTACACCCCTGGGTAGTTATGTAGAATTTAATGTTCTGCAATTTGTTCTGGAAAAGACTGAAGGGTATGTCTTAATTATGTGCTAATTATGCATATTTTAACAGATCGAGATGATCAAAAAGATCAAAAAGAGAGAGAAGTTTACATGGAGAGGAGGGGGCCACCCGTGAAGCCCAGGCTGACAG
The DNA here is from genome assembly GCF_030035675.1 of Rhineura floridana. Lineage (NCBI taxonomy): Eukaryota > Metazoa > Chordata > Lepidosauria > Squamata > Rhineuridae > Rhineura > Rhineura floridana. The sequence continues at coordinate 101,660,270 of NC_084481.1, forward strand.
CTTCTGTGGCGAAGGCTTTTGGACGTTTAAAGTCCTATATCTATGTTGATGAGCAGCACATTGAGGATGCTGTAGGCTGGCTGAGACAACACCAACTTCCCAGTAGCTGCTTTGAAAATGTGGGAAGGGTCTTCAACAATGCCGTGAAGGGTGGCGTGGATGATGGTATTTCACTGACAGCTTACATTGCTGCCTCATTGCTGGAGCTCCACCTGCAGAAGAATGGTACAATGGTAGATGATGCCTTGCTTTGCCTGAAGAAGAACTTAAGTTCTGTGCACGATGCCTATCCTAAGGCCTTGTTGGCTTACGTCTTCACAATGGCTGGGGATAGAGAGACACGACAAAGCCTCCTGAAAGACTTAGATGAGCAGGCCGACAAAACAGAAGGAACTGTATCCTTGTCAGATATGGAGACCACAGCCTACTTTTTGTTGGCTGTCCTTTCGACACCAGAGGTGTCCACAGATGACATCAACTATGCATCTAAGATTGTGCCTACTCTCACCAAGCTAAAGAACCCTTATGGGGGCTTTACATCTACACAGAACACAGTGCTTGCTCTGCAGGCTTTGTCCGCATATGCAGCCTTGACCTATCGTGAGACAGAAGATGTAAAAGTGCTGGTAAAATCCAGTGAGGGCTTCCAACATGACTTCCATGTGGACAAGAAGAACCGGCTGGTGCTGCAACAAGCCTCTCTCCCAGAGGTTCCTGGTCAATACAGTGTGGAGGTGTCGGGGAATGGCTGCGTCTACGTGCAGACTATTCTTCGATATCATGAAGCACCTCCACAGTCTGAAGCTTTTGCTTTGAGCGTAGAGACATCACCAAAGGAATGCAACCAGGCTTCCAAAGAACATTTTGATATCCTCCTCCAAGTAAGCTACACAGGGACACGAAATACAACCAACATGGTCTTGATAGAGGTGAATATGCTGTCTGGATATATTCCTGTGAAGAAGTCTGTGAAGAAGCTGCTACAGAAGCCCCTAGTTAAAAAGGTGGAATTTGAGCCTGACAAGATCAGCATCTACCTAGATCAGCTGGATAAAAATGTTCAAAGCTTTAGTTTGTCTGTGGACCAGGAAACAGAAGTGGTGGATCTAAAGCCAGCAACAGTAAAAGTCTATGATTATTACCATCCAGAAGACAAAGCGGATGCTGAATATGACGCTCCCTGCAGCACAGTTCCTCCTAGGAGCGATGGAATGTCAACAAGTCTTATTGCTCCCAGAGGGACTTGCTGTCTGTGCATCATCAAACTATGAGTAACTGGCCCAAGGCAGGAAGTGAGCAAAAACAATGAGGCATTTTAAGGTACAAAATGTGAAGAGCACAACTGCTGGTGTTTCAGGGGACCAGCCATGCTGGGAACAAGACTTTCCTTTTGAGATCAGCCGCCTGGACTTGGGCTTGATTGTGGAAGTCTGGAACAAAGGGCTGATCTGGGACACCATGGTTGGGATGGCGTGGACTGAGCTGAAGGCCATCAGGCAGTCGGATGAGGAAAGCCCTGGGGTGTGGGCTACACTGGAAGCAGAGGTCTTGATGAAGGGCCATGAGGTCTGTGGCACCAAAAACACAACACCTCATAAGATTTTGTTAGATACAAGATTTGAGTTATCTTTTGGTGAGTGTAACCAGCCAGTTGCAGCACCCCCGAATCCTCTGTGAAGTTCAAAGACTCATTTTTTTCTTTGTTCTCCAATGCTGGTGGCCCTGATGCTGTATGGGTCTATTTTTAGTAGTGGTTTCCTCTCAATAGTTAATTCCAATTAAAACAGGCTTAAGATATTGTATACGTGCTTTTATTGTAATATTCATGTGAATTTTTAGATATACTTTATAATTGTTATATTCTTTGTTTTGTATATGATTCACTTTGGTTTCATGTTATGTATATTGTTTAGAGATGTATTGCTCAATTATGTTACTTAAAATGTAGATTGTTTTTCTTATTATTAGCAATAATATTGAATGTAAAACTTATATTGATTTTTGTTGAAATGTAAACCACTTTGAGATTTTTTGAAATATAAAGTGGTATACAAGTTAAATAAATAAATAAATAAATAAAATATAAAAAGTTCTTCAATTAATCTTATTCCAGATTAAAGCAAAACATTCCCACACAATCCCAAGCACTAATGCCAACTACTCAGCAATTTTGGCTACACTGTATGGGCGGGGTTTAAACACAGAATTGTAAATTCTGTACAGTTAACAGAATGAAAGTTGCTCATGGGATTGTGATAGATTTATACATTGGGATGTTGCAATCTTTTGCAATAGAAGCTTATGCTACATAAAATAATTCACTGCCATGTCAGTACATGCTGAGCTTCAATATCTTAATTAAACAACAAAGCAAAAACATGGGTGGTGGTGATGACTCATATACAGCTCAAAGTTCTTGGAAAGTTCTGGAACTAATAATGATCTTATGCTCGTAATAACAAATTGAATAGAGACTGATTTTATGAACAAATCATCATTTTACCAGGTTACACTGACGGGAGAACATCTTGACTCAGTACATCATAAAAATACATTGTAAGTTACTGATTTTTCGGCATGATTATTGAATATTTTTGTGTATTTTGAACCTAAGGAGATGTTTAACCCACATTTTATTTCTCACTGCATATTTTGATCATGTCATTCTTGGAATAGTTTATGTGGTATTAGAGTTAGTATATGTTGGTATTTGCTAAATGTCTCTTTTGCTGGTGTCTTGTCAAAACCAGAATTTATCTCTGTAATGTTATGAAAGGTGTTTCTTTTGCTTATCTTGGAGTGGGGCTATGAAGATGTTTGTTTGCAAGAAGCAGATCATGAAAAGTCCATGGGAATAATCCATTGAATATTCTATTCTTTCAATAGGATTTAAACATGTGCTTAACTTAGTGGAACTTTAATGCTGCAGTACTATACTTGTACTTGGTGGCAAGGGTCATTGAATACAATGGAACTTACTGCTCAGTAGACATGTCTAGGAATGCACTGTAAAATGCATAACTTTAGGCTGAGATGTGCCTGTAGTTTGGGAATACATGTTCATAGTTTTGTGCTACAATTTAAAAAAATATTCAATATTCTTTTTAGCACTGTAAAAAGTTGAAAATGTAGCCCTTTAAAATGAGCAAAAACACTGCAGATAATTGATATGAATTTTAGGAGAAAACATTTAACAAAAGATTGATAAAGAACTATTATTATTGGAGGGGGGAATTGGACGGACTGTACTTGCAAAATTATCTTGACAGTGTAAGTCAAGGGTGGGCAATCTTTTTTCTCTTCAGGGCAGCATTCCCTCAGGAGTAATCTTGTTGGGGGTTGCTGGTGTGACACAGTCGAAGCTGATAATGGGCCAGTGCCAGAAGTCTTCTGGTTAATCAGTCTGGAATTTTGACCATGGCTTAAAGAGTTTAAAATTATGACTGTATTTTTATCAAATAAAATACTGCTTCTCCTTGTTAGATTGAAAGAAGGGGTGAAACATTTAAAAGCCAGGAAAAAACAATGAGGAAATCAACAGGAAGGAAGAAACTCTGGTGGGATGGAAGAAGGTGGCTTGAGCAGGTATCAGGGACCATATAAAATGAGGTTGGGGACCATATGCAGCCTTCGGACTGCAGGTCGCCCACCTGTAGGGCAGGGATAGAATCCGTTGGCAGGTACCAGTTCAAAAGTATGCCATTGCCCTAACAGGGTGGTATCAATTTGAGTTTGTACTTTGTCCACAAGCTCCTGCTTTACCAAACTAGGATTTTTTTCCCTCGGAAAAAATATTGATATTAATATTCACTAACAGGCAAAAAACTTTGCGGTTTAAGAATGTACCTATAGCCCACAGATATTTCTATCAAACTTTAAAAAGCAGGGAAATTGGGCAGCTATAGTGAATGCACCAGGGGAGCAGGAAACCTGACCTCCTCTCTGAGATATTGGACTGCCCTACAAATTTGTCAGAATGCAATTTGGATTGGTCTTTCACAGTCCAATCCACTTCCTTTGTAGCTTGCAAGAATTTGCTAACATGTGCCTCTGAGCATATGGTGAGTGGTGGCAACACCTGCAATCAGCCCAAATAATAGAAAGAAGACATGTGCTGTGCTGATCTTGTTTTACCAGGGAGGAAGCAACATTATTAAGACGGTTGATATAGTTCAGATGGTCACTTTAAATATGTCTGATTTACTTTTCAATTTTAGTGACGCTTCCTATAGGAAATCATTTTCTTTTGTTTCTGTTTCTGTGAATATGCGAAGTACAGCAACACTTTGCAAAATTTACTAAATTTGTGGAATAATGGCACTGACTTCTGCAGAATAGTCTCCAGTAGACCTCAGGAGTGTCTCAATTTGCACAAGACAAAACAGTGGGAGGTGAAATATATTCTAGCAAAATTCTAGGTGTGCTCTATGTTTTTAATTGATCATGCCCACCTTGCTTTAAATAAAGTGGTTTAAACATAGCAGGCTGAAAACATGCATCTTCTTTTTTCCCACAGCTAAGAGTCATTGCTGATGTAGCAACATATTGTAATCAGTCTGATTTTACATCAAACTGCAGTTTCAGATTCAACTGTTAATGCACCCAAACTAGAAATAGAACATAACCTCCAATTTGAAGCACAAAAGGCTGTCTTCACCATCATATGACATTGACCAATAAAAAGGCTTTGAAATTAATAAAATAAATTTGACACAGATTTCTAGGATGAATAATGAGGGAAATAAACTTTTCTAGTTTAGATTCTCTGTAGAAACATTAGTAACACAGGAAACAAGGAAAGTGAGAACACCAACAAACATACACAAATAGAATTCTCTATCTTTGGAGATGGCAGGTGTTGCCACCACTCACCATATGCTCAGAGGCACATGTTACCAAATTCTTGCAAGCAACAAAGCAAGTGGATTGGACTCTGAAAGACAAACCCAAATTGTGTTTGTATTCTGACAAATTTGTAGGGCAGTACAATATCTCAGAGAGGAGGTCAGGTGTCCTGCTCCCCTGGTGCATTCACTATAACTGCCCAATTTCCCTGCTTTTTAGTTTGATAGAAATATCTGTGGGCTATAGGTACATTCTTAATCCGCAAGATTTTTTGTCTATTAGTGAATTTCCCTGCTTTTGTCGGGTCCAGGATGAGACTGAGGGACCAGACCAGTGGGTGAAAGCAATTCACTTTTTATTAGAGTGACATCCACACAAACGCTGCGCCTTCTCATAAGGCGCCACTGACTTACAGATCCTGCGACATGGAAAGATAGTTGACAGAGCGAAGTGCACTTTCCCGCCCAACTCTTAAGTAGGACCCAAACGGGCGTGAAGCCTTTCACTCCGCCTCAATCCACCCTCCGGGGCCACCTGTCTCCCCCTCCCCCTTTCTTGTCTCTTCATTCGTCGTCGAGTACGCGGTGAGGAGGGAAGCACCGGCCCCTCCCCTTCTGAAGATTCCAACTCCAGTATGGGCGTAAGGGGAGGTCCTGGCGGAGGGGGAGGCGTGTGAACTTTCAAGGTTGGCTCTGAGACTCTGGCGCTCCCAGGATCTCCGTTGCTGGGCAACCCTATCTCTGGACATTCCTCTCCTTCTCCTTCGCTCAAGTCTGACAGGGGGCTCCCCTCCCCCTCGTCTTCTGACTCTAAATCCACGGGACCCCAATTCCGCATCCCAACATCATCCCCTCTTCCAGGCTGAGCCCCCCCCCACCTGGCTTGGGACGGTGGGGAAATAACTCATGAAACCGTTTCACTAACTCTGGAGCGTGCACCAACTTCATTTTCCCAACTTCTATCTGCAGACCCGTACCCTTTCCAATGGATCAAATACTGCAATTGCTTGCGTTTTATTCAGGAGTCCAAGATGTCCTCAACTTCGTACTCCGTCTGCTCATTTACCCTGATCGGAGCCCCTGGAGGTTCCACTGGCCGCAACTCACTGGGGGGGGCTGCTTTGGTGAGCAGAGATCGATGAAACACAGGGTGTACTTTGAATGAATCGGGTAACTTCAGCCGGTACGCCACCGGATTAATTTGAGTCTCTATTTCAAAAGGCCCCACCCTCTTATCTTGCAGTTTTCTGCATTTGCCTGGCATGGGGAGGAAATGAGTGGACAACCATACCTGGTCTCCTGCTTGAAGGGGGGGGCTTCTCTCCGGTGTAAATCGGCAGCTCGCTTGTACTCCGTCTTGGCTTCGTCCAGTTGTTGTTTCAGGGTCTGTTGGATGGCTTGTAACTCCTGTAGAAATTCTTCAGCGGTGGGCACCAACACTCCCTCCGAACTGCTAGGAAAGGCTTTAGGATGAAATCCATAATTTGCGAAGAACGGGGTTTGCTGAGTGCTGGAGTGTAAGGCGTTGTTGTAGGCAAACTCTGCAAAATGTAAATACGAAGTCCAGTCAGTTTGTTGATAAGAAACGTAACAGCGTAAACATTTCTCCAAAATGGCATTCAAGCATTCCGTCTGACCGTCTGTCTGGGGGTGATGGGCAGATGAGAGTTTTAACTCCGTCTGCAGCTGCTTCCAGAGCGCCCTCCAAAACTTAGCCGTAAACTGAGTCCCTCGGTCCGAGACCACACTGTTGGGCAAACCATGCAACCGGTAAACCTCCTTGATGAATAATTTGGCCGTTTCTTTCGCTTCTAAGGGCCCCGGGCAAGGGAGAAAATGTGCCATCTTGGTAAGTAGATCTACCACGACTAGTACGGCAGTCATCCTTTGTGACTTTGGTAGATCAGTTATAAAGTCCATGGAAAGGTCCTTCCAAGGCTCACTGGGGACCTTTAACGGTTGTAACAGCCCTGCCGGTTTTCCCATTTGATGTTTAGCTCGCATACAAACCGAACAGGATTTCACATAGTCCTCAACGTCCTGGCGCATCTTCGGCCACCAAAAGTCTTTAGCTATATTCTGAATGGTTTTGTAAATCCCGAAGTGTCCTGCAGTGACAGAGTCATGGCACTGGTGTAGAATTTTGAGTCTTAAGTCTCCCTCTGCCATGACCCTGGCCGTTTTAAACCACAACAACCCATCTCGCCAGCAGAAATTCACCTCTGAGCCTGGATCCTGCCCCGCCTCGTGAATGTACTGCTGCATGCCCGTCCCTTCCCGTTGCGCTCTTTTGAGCTCTTCCTCCCATGAAGGTTGGCATGATCCTAGTGTTAATTTATCCGGCGGGATCACGTACTGTGGCTGGTCCTGGGGCTCACTCTCCTTAAATTGCAGCTGCCTGGACAAGGCGTCAGCTCTCTGATTCTTGGCTTGGGCGTAATACGTAATCCTGAAGTTGAACCGGGCGAAGAACTGGGACCATCTGATCTGCCTCTGGTTCAGCTTCCTGGCCGTTTGCAGACTTTCCAGGTTCTTGTGGTCGGAACGCACTTCAATTTGATGGGAGGCTCCCTCCAAATACTGCCTCCAGTTCTCAAAAGAGTCCTTAATGGCCAGTAACTCCTTCTCCCAAACCGTGTAGTTCTTCTCTGCAGGCTTTAACTTCCTAGAGAAGTATGCGCAGGGGTACAACTCCTTTCCCTCGGGATCTCCTTGTAGCAAACCCCCCCCGATGGCAAAGTCCGAGGCATCAGCTTCCACTATGAAGGGACGGTTTGGATCAGCGAAGCGCAAAATGGGTTCGGTGGCGAATTTCTCTTTTAACTCCTCAAAAGCCTTCGTAGCGTGCTCCGTCCATTGGAACTTTTTCTTTCCCCTTAAACAGTCGGTCAGGGGAGCCGTTAGTTTGGAAAACCCCGGGATGAATTTCCTGTAGAAGTTAGCAAACCCTAGAAACCGTTGCACATCCTTTTTCGTGATGGGTTGCCCCCAGTCCTTTATGCAACTCACTTTCCCTGGGTCCATCTCCACTCCTCCCGCTGAGATTCGATACCCCAGGAAGTCCAAAGACTCGAGGTGAAACCCACATTTCTCCAACTTAGCATACAGGTGGTTTTCTCTCAGTCTCTTTAACACGGTTCTTACGTGTTGGTCGTGATCCTCTTGATTCTCCGAAAACACCAGGATATCATCTAAGTAACAGATTACATACGTGTCCAGTAAGTCTCTAAATACATCGTTCATGAATTTTTGAAAAATTCCTGGACTTCCCGAGAGCCCAAAAGGCATGACAAGGTATTCAAATTGACCGTAACACGTGAGGAACCCCGTTTTCCATTCATGTCCCTCCATTCTGATTAGATTGTAGGCTCCCCGCAAGTCCAACTTCGTGAAAATCTTGGCTGAACGTAGCCGATCTAGCAACTCTGAGATTAAAGGCAGTGGATAGCTGTTAGGGGGGGTGATCTGATTCAGTGCGCGGTAATCATTACACGGCCTGAGCTCCCCCCCTTCTTCTTCACGAACAACAAAGGCGCCCCGGCCGGAGACTGTGACGGGCAAATGAATCCTCGCTTCAGGTTCTTTTCCAAAAACTCTTTCAGAGCCACCCTTTCAGTCTCTGTGAGCGAGTAAATCCTTCCCGCCGGTATGCTGGCCCCTGGCACAAGATCGATCGTACAGTCGTAAGGACGGTGGGGGGGTAAGGTTTCCGTTTCCTTTTCGTCAAACACATCTTTGAATTCCTCATACTTCGGAGGGAGCATCGCTGGCGTGCCCACTTGTATGGCTCCCGCTAAGGTGTTCTTGATTCCTTCTGGTTGGCAGTTCTCCTGACAGTACTGAGATGTGAACCACACCACCGCCTCCTTCCAACTTATTTTAGGCTCGTGCATGGCGAGCCAGGGCATCCCCAGAATCACCTCAAAGCTTGAAAGATCTGACACGTACAGTGAGATGAGCTCTTTATGCCCGGGAATTTGAAGCTTCAATTCCTCCGTGGCTTGCGTTACCCCCCCTGACTTCAGGGGTCTCCCGTCAATGGTCTCCATGGAAAGGGGGGTGTCCAGTGTCCAGCTAGAGATGCCATAACGCGTGGCCAGCTTTGCGTCGATGAAGTTGGTGGAGGCTCCACTATCGATTAAGGCAGTAGAGTTGAACATCACTCCTCTGGCAGTTGTAAACCGCACAGGTAGAACCAGCACTCCTTTGGAGGGAGGCTGGGTCATCGGGGGCCTTTGTACAACGCTGCCCCCAGTCCACCGGCCTTCACGTGGACTGGGTGTTCTAGTTTTCCGACGGCTCCGTCTTCCCCTTCTTTAGCCCACAATCTCGGGCCATATGACCCGGTTTGGAACAATAGAAACATAAGCGTTCTCGGCGTCGTCTCTCTTTCTCTTCTTCCGAGAGCCTTGGTCTGCCCCCCCTGCCGTTCGGTCATGCTACCCGTCGTTCCCGAAGTGGAGGGATTCTTGCTGCGAGGCGCCGAGGTGGAGTATCTAGGGGCCTCCTGTCTCTTCTCCAGACGTCTCCCCTCCAGTCGGTGATCGATCTGCAGGCACAGCCGAATAAGTTCTGGCAGGTCGGTGGGGGGGGGGCGGTCCTGGCCAGTTCATCCAGGATCTCCGCGTTCAGTCCGCTCCGGTACATGAACATCAGGGCTGCCTCATTTTATCTTGGGATAAAATTTTAAACGCATTAGTATACTCGGAAACAGTTCCTTTTTCTTGTTTCAGGGCGCCTAGCTGCCGCGCTACAGTTTCCGCTCTTTGCGGGTCTTGAAACATCTCGGTCATTTCTTGTATGAATCCTCTGTACCTTCCTAGGAGAGCATCCTTTCTCACCAGATACGCCCACTTTGCAGCTTCTCCCTCCAGAAGGCTGATCACGAGTGCCACTTTAGCCCCATCACCCGGAAATTCCGCATTCCTGACATCCAAGTATAGTTCACATTGAGCCACGAAGGTTGCCAACTGATCACTTTGTCCCGCATACTTTGGGGGTAATCCAATGGGCACCTTTACCGCAGCGGCTGGAGGGGCGGTTCGCATCCGATCGATCATGGCTTTCAAGGCCTGATTATCCGTTTTCAGCGCCTGGACTGCTGCCAGCAAGGATTGAACATCCGTCTGTAAATCAGCCACATTAGTCCTCAAGAGTCTCACTTCTTCCGTCTCAGAGGTGGGATTTGTTCCTCCCTCCGCTCCCTTTGACATCTTGTCCTCGTCCCGTGGAGAGAGCGTTGACAGCGATTTAGGTGGCTCTGTCAAGCTGTCGGGTCCAGGATGAGACTGAGGGACCAGAGCAGTGGGTGAAAGCAATTCACTTTTTATTAGAGTGACATCCACACAAATGCTGCGCCTTCTCATAAGGCGCCACTGACTTACAGATCCTGCGACATGGAAAGATAGTTGACAGAGCGAAGTGCACTTTCCCGCCCAACTCTTAAGTAGGACCCAAACGGGCGCGAAGCCTTTCACTCTGCCTCAATCCACCCTCCGGGGCCACCTGTCTCCCCCTCCCCCTTTCTTGTCTTTTCATTCGTCATCGAGTACGCGGTGAGGGGGGAAGCACCGGCCCCTCCCCTTCTGAAGATTCCGACTCCAGTATGGGCGTAAGGGGAGGTCCTGGCGGAGGGGGAGGCGTGTGAACTTTCAAGGTTGGCTCTGAGACTCTGGCACTCCCAGGATCTCCGTTGCTGGGTAACCCTATCTCTGGACATTCCTCTCCTTCGCTCAAGTCTGACAGGGGGCTCCCCTCCCCCTCGTCTTCTGACTCTAAATCCACGGGACCCCAATTCTGCATCCCGACAGCTTTTTAATCTGGGAGGTAAGAAATGGGATCCTGTCCAAGTTTGCTGAGAATGGATTGATCATTTGCATGCTTATTGAGTTCAGTGGGATTTACTCCCCTGCAATCATGCTTAGGATAGGTGAAACTGACCACAGGGGATGGGGAGGGGAGCAGGAGGAAGGGGAGGAAACACAGAGGGGAGGACTGGGATGGGAGCAGGCAGGATGGGGAGGGGAGGAGGACATTTGCATGTTTATTGAATTCAGTGCGATTTACTCCCATGCAATCATGCTTAGGATAGGTAAAACTGACCAGAGGGGGAGGGAGAGAGGGCTGGAGTGGGCAGGGGAGGAGGAAGAAGGAAGAGGGGAGGGGAGGAGGAAGGTAGAGGAGAGGAGGAGGGGAAAAAGCAGGTCTGATCATTTGCATGCTTATTGAGTTCAATGGGATTTACTCCTATGCAATCATGGTTAGGATAGGAAAAACTGACCATGGGGGAGGTGGAGGTGGAAGGAGTGTATTGGAGGGGGCAAAGGAAGGGGGAGGGCAGGTTTGATCATTTGCATGCTTATAGAGTTCAGTGGTATTTACTTCTGTGTGATCATGCTTAAGATAGGTAAAACTGACCATGAGGAGGAGGAAGGGGAGGAGGGGAAGATAAAAACACTTTAAAACATCATAAAAACAAAACAATGTTAAAAACATTTTTTTAAAAGCTTTAAAAACATTTTTTTACAAAAAGGGTTAAAAACATATTATTAAAGAAACATATTAAAAGCAATTCTAACACAGATGCAGACTGGGATAGGTCTCAACTTAAAAGGCTTGTTGTAAGAGGAAAAGTCTTCAAAAGGAGCCAAAAAGATAGCAGAGATAGCAAAAGGAAAACATTGTGAACAGTATCATTGCTTTTCAGCATTTCCCCCACCTTTTTATTCTACAGCAGGCACATGTAGCCTCCCACCCAAATTTAAATCAAAGCTGTCCCTGGTGATATCCACACCAGCCCTTTATTTCACTTTGTACTGTCATGGCTTTTCTCAAAGAATCCTGTGTAGTTAGTGAAGGGTGCTGAGAGTTGGTAGGAGATGCCTTGTTCCCCTCACAGACCTTCAATCAGAGTGGCTGTCACTCTGGCCACTGGAGCTCTGTGAGTGGAGTAGCGGTCTCCTCTTAGCACCCTTCACAAACTACACTTCCCAGGATTCTCTGAGGGAAGCCATGAAAGTCTGGTGTGGGTATGGCCCCTGATTAGGCAAGCCCAGCAGCTGTGAGTCTGGCTTTTAGAACACTGACAGTTGGTTCTTACTGAGCATGCCTGGGCTTATCATAGGGTCCCAGCCAAAATTTCTTAAATTAATTAAAAATCAGCCAGGCATTTTTTAAACTTTTAAACTACAGAAGATGAAGGTCAGCGTATGGGGCAAGGTCAGTATTAGGATTACAGGTACTCTGTGAACATGGCTGATTTGTAATGAATTTCAACAGATTATGAGAACTCTTACAGAAAAAAGTCCAAAATGGCTCTGGGTTTTTTTCCTCTCTTTTTAGACTTTGAACTCTCGATTCTCTCTGACTGTTTTGTGTATTGCCATGAAAATTGAGAGTGTGGTTAAGCAAGCATTTCTGAGTTCAGGACTATAAGTTTTGAAAGGTTTTGTTTTGAAATGAGCTTATGGGAAGCATCAGAATGGCATGGGGCTATTTTCAATTTAACATTGTGAAGTGTTTAAAATCCACGCTGGCTATAGTATACAGCCACTCTTGTGGCTGTATAATATTTTATAAGGAAATGTTGATAAATGAAAGGAAATATCAATAAATATCTATAAATATATCAATATTTTAGATGCGGAGTTTTTTAAAAAATAAATCCTTTTCTGAAAATAGTCGCAGAAAATCTCTAAATAAAAATTCAATCTGCAACACTTGTGAATAAGCGAATTAATGGAAAGTTCGGTACCATATCCAAATTGGGCAGAATTCTAGCACGTCCCTACTGCTAGAGGGACTAAGAATGCCATGTAGTGTAATCTAAGAATGCCATGACTTCTGCTGCAATGAATAAGCATGGATAGAGCTGTGAACCTGATAAGACTGTAATAACGAAAGTATCCCCAAATTTTGAATTGCAGATTTTTGAAAGTGTTACTATAAAATCGCCACATAATATTCTGTTAGTTCCATTTTATATGATTGGCTGTTTTCCCATCATTCAATACTTCATGTTCCAAAACTGGAAAAACATTTGCTGAACCACGTTGCTTCCAGATAATCTATTTATTGAGCATTCACCCTCATTTGTTTGTGGGAAGATTAGATGATTTCGGCTATTTATCGATCATTCATTCTAATTTGTATGTTGGGAGGTTAGATGAAATTGCATCAAGCAAATATTATCCCACACTTTCCAGTGCATCTCATCACTTTCCTTGTCTCTTCCGGGGAAAAGTGGGGGGGGTTGCGCAAGAGCTCCAACCCATCTTTAACTGCCAACCTGAATTAGCATTTATGTGACTGAATCCCACCTGAAAATAGCAATACCTTGGAAGCGTTCCTCAATGGCATTACGAAAGGATGGATCAGGCCTGCTCTGTGGTGTCACCACATTTAGAGAATGGCCTTCGCTTGGAGGCATGACTAACGCCAGCACTTCTGTTATTTTGGCATCAGGTGAGATTTTGCCTGAGATTTTGGGGTTATTAAGATTTTTGTTGCTGATGCAAATGACTTCCTGGTTATCGCTTCCTGGGCATTTTTAATGATGCTGAGCAATACTTATTTTGTGCTCTTGTGTACTGTTTTCATCAAAATGCCCTCAAAGTGGCTTACATCAAAACAAAAGCTATAAATGAGCTACAAAAAGAGTAAAAATACCATTAAAACAGTAAAATAGTAGCAATCAGTATAAAATATAGAAAGACTAGAGGCTGACAAACAATGAAATTAAACTAAATATGGACTCTGAAAACTTGGGAGAGAATAAGTCTTCACCATGCATCAGAAGCCCATCAGTATCATGGCCATCTTCACCTTCAAGGCAAGGGAGTTCCACAATTGGGGTGCCACAATGGGGAAAGCCTTGCTTGGTGTGGAGATGAAAGATATCATAGGGGAATGTGGTTACGTGGTCCTGGATGCCAAATGTAGGTTGCTATTTAGGAGACTGAACACTAGGACCTTCAAGGTAGCTTTCTCTGAATTAGGGCAACTAGACAGGCAGAACTGAGGTATCTCAAGGTGCGGATGAGATAATAGTGACGGAAGAAGGGGTTTGGGGACAAGCTGGGCCTGTACAAAAGCGATGGGCTTCACTTAAACCAGAGTGGAACCAGACTGATGCCACTTAAAATAAAAAAGATGGCAGAGCAGCTTTTAAACAGATTCCTGGGGAAAGCTGATGGGAGCTGGAGACCATACGTTCTGGGATGAATCATCTGTAAGAAATCAGGATGAAAATGTTTCTGACTGACCAAAAGGGGATGAGGTAGAACTAGGCAATGTAGATACAGGGAGACATGCTTGCCATTCAAAGTAGCCAAAGGACACACCATGTATAGGTGATTATATGCAGAGCTTGGAAAAGTTACTTTTTTGAACTACATCTCCCATCAGCCCAATCCAGTGGCCATGCTGGCTGGGGCTGATGGAAGTTGTAGTTCAAAAAAGTAACTTTTCCAAGCTCTGATTATATGTTAATGCTAGAAGTCTCTGAGCCAAGAGAGGTGAACTGGAGTGCTTGGTTATAAACATGGTAATAGATGACCTGTGAGTAGGACATGCCAGTTAAGGGGAACTCGCCCCAGACAACTGGTGGCTGTGACGTGTTCCGGTCCTCCTCACACCCACAGGATTGCTGTTAGTTCTATCAGCCAACCCTCGGATCTCCAGTTGCTGCTTTTTAATGCCAGATCGGTAAATAATAAAACCTCCCTCATCCATGACCTAATTGTGGATGAGGCGGCCGATCTGGCATGTATTACCGAGACCTGGGTGAGCGATCTGGGAGGTATTAATCTCTCCCAGTTGTGCCCACCTGGGTATTCGGTTCAGCATCTGGGTAGATCCGAGGGTCGGGGAGGGGGAATCGCTGTGGTCTATAGAAGTTCCATCCCTCTTGTTAGGCACCCTATCCAGATGGCTAATGGTCTAGAGTGTCTGCACATAACGTTGGGTCAGCGAGACAGACTGGGAATTCTGTTGGTGTACCGTCCACCCTGCTGCCCAACAGCCTCCCTAACTGAGCTGACAGAGGTGGTCTCGGATCTATTGTTGCGTTCCCCCAAACTTTTGGTATTGGGGGATCTCAACATTCATGCTGAGGCCGCTTTATCTGGAGCAGCTCAGGACTTCATGACCTCCATGACAGCCATGGGGCTGTCTCAATTTGTTACTGGCCCTACGCATGTGTTGGGGCACACTCTGGACTTGATTTTTGCCACTGGATTAGGGGATGGTGATCTGAGAGTGAGGGATTTTTCATCTATTCCTTTGTCATGGTCAGATCACCGCCTATTAAGGTTTAGACTTACACTGTTTTCTCCCCTCTGCAAGGGTGGAGGACCAATTAAGATGGTCCGTCCCCGGAGACTAATGAATCCTGAGGGTTTTCTGATGGCTCTAGGGAATTTTCCGGCTGATAGAATTGACGGTCCTGTCGAAACCCTGGCCATGCTGTGGAATACGGAAATGGCCCGGGCAGTTGACACGATTGCCCCGGTGCGCCCTCTCCGTTGCAGAGCTCAATTGGCTCCCTGGTTTACTCCGGAGCTAAGAGTGATGAAGCAAGAAAGGAGACGGCTTGAGTGCAAATAGAGGCGAACTCCCGACGGCTGTAATCATGCACTTGTGAAGCTCTCTACCAAACTCTATGTGAAGGCAGTGAGAGCAGCAAAGAAGCAATACTTTGCTGTCTCTATTCAGTCATCCCTTAACCGCCCAGCGGAACTTTATAAAGTTGTCCGGGGACTTTTACACTCTGGTCCCCAGGACGCAATAACACCATCAATTGCCCGCTGTAATGAGTTTGCGCGACACTTTCGTGATAAGATCATGAACATCCGCCGGGACCTTGACTCCATTATTGTAGCAGTTGATCCTAATGAGGTATCCAGAGCACAGTCTTGTCCTGTTTTATTGGATGAGTTTCAGTTGGTACAGCTCGAGGATGTGGACAAGGTGCTTGGACAGGTGCGGGCGACCACTTCTGCTCTGGATCCTTGCCCCTCATGGCTAATAAAAGCTAGCAGGAATGGAACAGCCGGCTGGGCCAAGGAGGTGATTAATGCCTCTTTACGAGAGGGAGTGGTCCCACCCTGCCTGAAACAGGCGGTGATGAGACCGCTCCTAAAAAAATCCTCCTTGGACCCTGATAATTTGGACAACTATAGGCCAGTAGCAAATGTCCCATTCCTGGGCAAGGTTCTAGAGCGTGTGGTCGCTCGCCAACTCCAGGCTCTCTTGGATGAAACTGATTATCTAGACCCATTTCAATCGGGCTTTCAGCCGGGGTTTGGTACAGAAACGGCCTTGGTCGCCCTGTATGATGACCTCTGTCGGGAGAAAGACAGAGGGAGTGTAACTCTGTTGGTTCTCCTTGATCTCTCAGCGGCGTTTGATACCATCGACCATGGTATCCTTCTGGAGCGACTTACGGATTTAGGAGTGGGAGGCACTGCTTGGCGGTGGCTCTGCTCCTATCTCGGGAATCGTCTCCAGAAGGTGATGCTGGGGGAACATTACTCGAGTCCCTGGGTACTCCAGTATGGGGTCCCGCAGGGTTCAGTTCTGTCCCCCATGCTTTTTAATATCTATATGAAGCCGCTGGGTGAGGTCATCAGGAGTTTTGGAGTGCGTTTCCAGCAATATGCTGATGATACGCAGCTCTACTACTCCTTTTCATCTTCCTCAGGTGAGGCTGTTGATGTACTAGACCGCTGCCTGGCCGCGATAATGGGCTGGATGAGAGCTAATAAACTGAAACTCAATCCTAACAAGACTGAGATGCTGTTGGTGGGAGGACCCTCTGCCCAGATGGTTGATGTTCGACCTGTCCTAGATGGGGTTACACTCCCCCTAAAGGAACAGGTACGTAGTTTGGGAGTCTTATTAGATCCGCTCCTGTCACTTGAGGCTCAGGTAGCCTCGGTGGCACGGAATGCATTCTACCAGCTCCGGCTGGTAGCCCAACTACGACCCTATTTGAGCAAGGAGCATCTTGCCTCAGTTATCCATGCTATGGTAACCTCTAGATTGGACTACTGTAATGCACTCTACGTGGGGCTACCTATGAAGACGGTTCGGAAACTTCAGCTAGTGCAAAATGCTGCGGCCAGAGTTCTCACTGGGACAAAGAAATTTGACCATATAACACCTGTCCTGGCGCAGCTGCACTGGCTACCGATATGTTTCCGGGCCAGATTCAAAGTGTTGGTTCTTACCTATAAAGCCCTAAATGGCATCGGACCGCAATACGTGATGGAGCGCCTCTCTCGCTATGTACCTACCCGTTCACTACGCTCGACGTCGAAGGCCCTTCTCCGGGTTCCAACCCATAAAGAGGCCCGGAGATCAACAACTAGATCTAGGGCCTTCTCGGTGGTGGCCCCCGAACTATGGAATGCCCTCCCAGACGAGATACGCCTGGCGCCTTCTCTGTTATCTTTTCGGCGCCAGGTAAAAACTTACCTTTTCGCCCAGGCTTTTTAAATTTTGTAAATTTTTAAATATTTTAATTTAACATTTTAAACTTAATATGATCTTAATTTAAATCTCAATGGCAATTTTATTAATGTTTTATAATTGTACTATATATATATGTATTTTTTTTCCACACTTGCTCATATTTTAATTGTGATTTTATTTGTTGTACACCGCCCTGAGAGCTTTCTGCTATAGGGCGGTCTAGAAATGTAATTAAATAAATAAATAAATAAATAAATGACAGATTTTCTAATTGGTAAATCTATTATCTGTGGCCGGGATCCAGCTAAACAGTTCCACTAGTGCAAGCACTTTTGCACAGCAGAACTTCCCCTCCCTCTCCTCACATGGCTCCTAAATCTGCTCTGGAGGACTGGGAGAAACCCCAGAACATATTGGGGGGGATGCAGAGAGAGGACAGAAAGTTCTCTTGCACAGCCAAAAGTACTTAAGCTATACCACCCTATATAAATATAGATAATAGAAGCAATGGACATGATGGGAAGCTAGTGGAATGGGGAGAATCAATGGGACACAGTCATCTCTGGATTAAAAAAAATCTATAGGAAGAGCAGACTGGCAGTGGTGTTGCTCTGAAGGTCAAAGGGCACAGACAAACTAGATAGAAATCTCAAAGGGGCAGTCTCCTACGCAGAATCCCTGTGGATACCAATACTGTATCAGGTCCCATACATGATTTAGTATTGGGAAAGTATCACCTCCTTGACCAAAATGCCCTGGATGATCTTGAATTGGAGAATGAAATAAAAGAGGCATCCAAAAGAGGAAGTGTTGTAGTAATGGGTGACTTCAACTACCTTCAAACAGCCTGGGTGAATTTGTGTTCTGGTCACGACAAAAGTAAAATACATTAAAAGCAGGAAATCTGTTAGGGAAATGGTCGGACCTTTGGACAACAGGGGAGCTAAAGGTGTGCTAAAGGAAGAAAAGGAGTTTGCAGAGAAGCTGAATGCATTATATGCCTCTGTTTTCACTGTGGAAGATGGAGGGCAGATTCCTGTGCCTGAACAAACTTTCATAGGGAAGGATTCTGAAGCAATGACACAAATAGTAGTGACAAAATGAGGCTCTGGGCCTTATTGAGAAATTAAAAATGAACAAAGAGACAGACAGTATCCTCCTGAGATTACTTAAAATACTCAAATATGATTTTTAAAAAAAATCATATCCCACCTTCCTTCCAAGGAGACCAGGGTGGCAAAAACAATTAAAACATCTAAAAACAATTCTGATGCAGAAACAGACTGGGAAAGATCTTTACTTAAAATCCTTGTTGAAAGAGGAAGGTCTTCAGTAGATGCTGAAAAGACTTCAGAGATGGTGCCTGTCTAATATCTAATGGGAGAGAATTCCAAAGGGTAGGTGCTACAACACATACTGTGAGAAATGATAAGACAGTATCTGTAGGAGGCCCTCTCCTGTAGGGCACAGTAACCAATTGTGTATATAAGGAGTGAGATGATCCTCTAACAAGATCCTCAAGATCAGCCTCCACACTTGAAGATTGAAAGGTGGCCAATGTAATACCAATTTTAAAAAAGGGATCCAGGTAAATACAGGCCAGTTAGCTTAACATCTGGTCTGGGTAAAATGGTGGAAAGTATTAAATAAAAATTATCAAGCATTTAGATGGGCAAATCTTGCTGAAGAAGAATCAACATGGCTTCTGCAAAAGAAGCTTTTAGAGTTGAGAGCATCAATGAGCATATGGTGATCCAGTAGACATTGTATACCTAGGCTTTCAAAAAGCTGTTGTTAAAGTCTCTCACCAAACACTCCTGAGCAAACTTAGCGATTATGGGATAAGAGGAGAGTTCCTCTTACAGATCGGTAACTGGTGAAAGAACAGAAAGAGTAGAAATAAATGGGATGTTCTCACAATGGAGGTATGTATGTAAACAGTGAGATCTCCCAAAGAACTGTATTAAGAACAGTGTTTTTTACTGGTTCATAAGTCATCTTGGGCTAGGACTGAGCAATGAGGTGGTCAAGTTTGCTAATGACACCAATTATTCAAGAAACAAAGTGATATCAAACAGCTCCAAAAGGATCTCTCCATACTGGATAAATGGGAATTAAAACGGCAAATGTGGTTCAGTATAAGCAAGCATAAAGTGATGCATATTGGGACAAAAAATGTTTTCACAAATTCACAAATGCATTAATGGGGTCTGAGCTTGCAGTGGTTGACTAGGAAAGACGTGCCAATATCAGAAAGATAAGCAGGGGCTCCCAAACTGTGGATCCACAAGCTTCATTCAAGTGGTCAATGGCATGTCTGTGAAGAACACTTATAATATGAATTCTATGAAACTCAAGTTATAATACAATAATGAAATATAAAAAACAATTAAAATACAATTAGAAAACATACAGTATTTAGCTACATTTGCTACAGCAGGCAGAAAAATTACTAAATGCCTTAATCTATAGGAAAGGATTGCTTAATTTTAAAAATCAATTATTTAAATCATGGACAGAGCAACCCAAAGGGGAAGGGAGAACCCAAGGCAGAGGAACAACTCAATCCAAAGCCCTGCCAGGCGCATTAGCATCCTCAAAAGAGGGGAAATCCAGAGAGTCAATGAATCAGAGCATCTTATGGGGAATATAAATGGCTGCTGGCAGTGCTATTCTCGGACAAAGGGGAAGGCCTAGAGCCAGAGCAGCCTGAGGGAACAGTCTCTTGCAGGGCCCAAACCAACGAGAGGAGGAATGGGTACATTTTGGCCCAAGGAAGCCTGGACTGGGTTATTACAAGCAAGCCCATTGCCCTGAGGGGAAAATTGAAGCTAAATTAAAATAGATCATGCTTAAGAAGGTTTATGCAAACATATGTCCTGGCATATTTATATTATCTTTGTATTTACGAGTACCCAGATCTTGTAAGATTTGTGGGAGCCACTCAGAAATTATGTTATAATAGAACAAGTGAAATAAATCTGAAGAGCGAGGGGCTGGTCTTTGGTCTCCTGCAGAACAGTCCAGAAAGTCTAAGCCTGGCCTGGAGATCTCCCTCTAGGCCGGGGGCTTCCCAAACTGTGGTCCACAAGTTTCTTTCAGGTAGTCTGTGGTGTTGTCCGTATTAAATATTCACATTGATATTTACTTGTCTTTGATTGATTCTTTTATTTCTTTTATTTTACTGCAATGCAATAAATACAAAATAAGAAATACAAGAAGCAATAAAAATACAAGTAAAAGTCACACAGCATCTAGTAGAGTGTGCTGCAAATGCTACAGCTGGCAGAAAAATCATTTAAGTGGTCCACCAAGACACTCAGCAATTTTCAAGTGATCCATTGGAATATCTGCAAGGTACCAAGGCTCCCTAATTTCCATACATTACTCTTGCAGCTCCAGCACACATCCTAGACTGGTTGGGCCTTTGGCCTGATCCAGCAGGGCTTTTCTTACATCCTTGTCCATGGATGCTGAATATCAAACATTAGAAAACTATTAATATTTACTCTGCCAGGGATAACTTAGATCCAAGTATTTCAACACTGCTGTTGAAATACGAAACAGCTCAGGAAGTTGTAAAACATGCCCCAGTTATGAATTACTGTGAGAAATAATTAAATTATTATTAAAGTGTCTATGCAATGGCAAGTCTACAGGGGCAAAATGTCAGGTGCCAGTCTACATGGTATCTAATAAGATTACTTAAGCAAAATAATGTGGATGAATGTATGTCAGGTTTCTCATGTTGGTGCCAAGATGATTACTCCTGCAGCATTATGCTGGTGGATGCTTGTTAACAAACAGCTCTATGGAGAAAAATGGCTTCTAAGAGATATGCTTCATCAAAGTAAACTATCAAATACTGAGGAAGTCTTCATGTAATATAGCAAAACTAGCCCATCCATCTCAGTAGCACATGGATGAATTAAAAAATGATGATAATGGATGAATCACTTCAGTTATTTTTTTCTTATTTACATTTTTGTCCCACTTTGTCTCTAAGGATCTCAAGGTGGCATATGTGGTTCCTCCCCCCCACTCCAATTTTTGTGTGTGACATACCCTGTCCTCCTGCATCAGTCTGGCAGATGATCGAGTGGTCATGTGTTTCATGTGCAAATGCTTCCCACATTGCAAAAGCTTAGCTACAATAACCTGCTTTGTACTGAGATGCGTACAGCCACCCTTTATCCTAGATATCTAAACTTTGGCACTTGAGCCTTTAGAAAAACTCATAAGTTATAAGCAGAAGAGCAGCTGGGCCTTCTATTGAAATCCATAAAACAATTATAGGCAGTGTATCTTTTTTATTGCCTCGGGGCAATGTGGGGATTGTTCCCTCTATCTGTCTGGAATTTGACAGGCCTGATACCTTGAAGGATAGTCTAGCCTGAAAATATCATGGCATGTGGATGGAAAACACTAGCTGCAGACAGCAAAAGTCTGTCTGGGTCTCCCAGGAAAATCAGTGGCAAATGAAAATGAAAGGAGATATGAACTACCTCCACATTAACAACTAAATGAATAGATACAAGATATAACACGTACATAAATAAAAGAAACCTTTTAATAAGTGAAATACTTCTTATTCATCCCTATTTCACAATATAAAAAAAATAGTTGTCATACCTCACAAGATATGCTTTGTAATTTAGGGAAATAGCTTTCCAGCAAGAGCTTGTGCAATTAAAAGAAGCTCAACAGATACTGGGATAATGAGATCTGCCGTTTTTGATTTTGTCATCACAACTATGTGCCCCAAATGCAAAAATGGCACCATGGAATATTATTCAGTTACAAAGGATTATAAATTAAATGAAACCATCCATACTAACAACTAATTTGCCACCAAGTGACACATACTCCCCAACTATTTTTTGTAATGTAATATTCGCTGCACTCACTGCCTGGCTTAGCATCTGTGACTGATGTTCCCCAAAATCCCAGCTGGTGAAGCGATGGAATATTCAGAAGATTATTCACAAACAAATGAGAAAAACAGCAGTCCCAGCCTTGTTAAAGGAGGTAGTAATTAGACTGCTTCTGACATCTAACCTAGAGCCTAGGGATGTGCTAGAATTCTGCCCAATTCAGATTTGGTACTGAATGTTCCATTAATTCACTTATTCCCTATTGTCATGGATCAGATTTTTATATAGATTTTTCACTATTTTTGAAAATGGATTTATTTTTAAAAAATCCACTTCTATAATAGCAATTTTAAGAACAATAATTTTATCAATATTTCCTTTTAAAATATTGATTTTTAATAATGTTTTAACCCTTTTAAAATATGCTTTTAAAGCTTTTTTTAAAAAGTGTTTTTAACATTTTGTTTTAATGTATTTTAAGATCTGTTTTTATGATGTTTTAAAGTGTTTTTAGCGCTTCTGTTTGCTGCCCTGGGCTCTTGCTGGGAGGAAGGGCGAGACATAAATCAAATAATAAATAAATAAATAAATAATATTATCAGTATTTTTTATGAGGGGAAAATGGATCAGTAAAAGCAGCAGCTAGAGGACAAACAACAAACTCGAATTAATACTGGCCTGTTAGGCTGATGGCATGCGTTTGAATAAGCATCAGCCAATGGATCCCATCCCTATGAGACACAGAAGATGTAAACAAAGGTAAGTAAATTGGCTTACATCCTGATGCTGGGAAAGGTACACAAGGAAGAAGTTGTCAGCCACCTCTAGGCACTCCTGTGCAAAACTGATATTTCTAGATTGGGGTGGGCAATTGGGTTTGGCTGGCAGGCTGGACCCTCATCTCCCCCACTCCCTATGGGCCAATTTTGACAGGTGGGCAGGATCACCCACTTGTCAGTCACCTGACATCACAATAATGTTAGGCAACCTGTTTTTGCATAGCATTGTGTAGGAAAGTCCCCTCATCAATTATTGATGCTTGCAAAGCACAGTATCGAGAGGGGATTTTGCAGATATGACTACCCCCTTTTGGCCCAGTTTCCTTTTTACCTGTCCCACACTTGATATCATGGACAGGTTGGCATGGTTTGGCCAAAATGGCCTCACAAGTCAAATGGGGAGGCCTGGTGGGCCTAACTAGGCTCATGGATCAGAGGCTCCCTACTGCTTTTCCAGTTCCTTTTCAGTTGAGCTTCAGGCCTGGCTTTGGAATGGAAACTGCCTTGGGCAGTTTGTGAGATGATCTCTGCCAAGAAAGGGACAGGGAAGTGCAGCTCTGTTGATTCTCTCAGAGCTCTCACTATCACCAATGGTGGTATCCTTCTGGATAGGCTGCCTGGTTGGATATTGGAGGTACCATTTTGCATCTGTTCCCCTCCTATTCTGATGGCTGATTCCAGAAGAAGGTGCTGCTAGATTATTGCTCTATCCCTTAAATAATAGGTTACGGATTTTGACAAGGCTCCACTTTATCCCCTATGCTGTTTAACATCTACATGAGGTTATATGGAGATGAGGACTGAGGCATCACCAATATATAGATGAAATACATTCTCTTGCTTTCTCTTTTCTCTAATCCAGCTGAGACAATGAGTGTTGTAAATCAGAATGAGTGAAGTTGTTGAGGCTAATAAACAAAAACTTAATCCAGACAAAACAGAGATAATGTTAGTGGTGGGGGATCTTTCTGAGTGGTGTTCAATCTGTTTTGAAGGGGGTTGAACTCTCTCTAAAGGATCAGGTTTTGTAGTCTGGGGTGGCTGCCCTTGGGTCCAGCACTGTTGCTGGAGGATGCTGGTAGCCTCAGTGGATCAGACTGCTTTTTATCAGCATAGTTTATCAGCCTGTGACCCTATCTGGACAGAGATGGACTAGCTACAGTTATCCACACTTTCATAATCTCGTCTGGATTACTGCAATGTTGTATACATGGACTACCTTTGAAAACAGTCCAGGAACTTCAGCTGGTCCAAAATAGGGTAGCAATTTAACATGGGCTGGCTGATATATGTACATATTACACCAGTGCTTTGCCATTTGCACAGATTTCCAGTCCATTTTGGGACCCAACTCAAAGTGCCAGTATTAACATTTAAAGCTTTAAATGGCTTGGAGACAAGTAATTTGAAAGATAATCTCCTGCCATATACCCGGCTGGGCTCATTATCTTCAGAGGGCCTTCTCCAGGTGCCAACACCTAATGGTGTAAGACAGATGACTACTAAGGAGAGAGCCTTATCGGTGGTGGAACCC
The DNA here is from genome assembly GCF_030035675.1 of Rhineura floridana. NCBI lineage: Eukaryota > Metazoa > Chordata > Lepidosauria > Squamata > Rhineuridae > Rhineura > Rhineura floridana. The sequence goes on from NC_084481.1 coordinate 101,684,775, forward strand.
GAGTAATGAAATGCCTTCCCGCTCACCTGCACCCTATATAGATTTTTTATATTTCCTGGCTTTTCAGTTAAAAATAAGTTTGAGTGTTTAGATCTTGGGTACTAGTTTTATTCTGATGCTGTTTTAACTGGCGTTTGATTTTATGTTCTTGCTGCATTTTTATATTTTGTTTTTTAAAAAGCTGTACACCATTCAGATAATTTATTGTTAATGTGGTAAATAAAAATAAAATAAATTATCAAACAAGGCAGTTGAAAAAAGTAAATAAGACCACGGATCAGGAAGGAGGATAAAAGCAGAGATTAATAATAATAATAATAATAATAATAATAATAATAATAATAATAATAATAATAAACTTTATTTCTACCCCGCCCTTTTTCCAATAGGACTCAGAGTGGCTTACAACTAAAAACAACACCATTAAAACATACAGAAATATACAATTAAAATAGAATTAAACTATGAGAAAAATTAAAAAACCATAAAACATACGTTAAAAATAGCGGACAATTTAAAATAATAAAATCATATACTGTAGACATCAATCCTATGACATTTAATCTTGGTCGTTCTCTATCCCAAATGCCCGTTGAAATAAAACAGTCTTTACTTGTCGCCGGAAAGACGGCAAGGAGGGAGCTAATCGCACCTCACTCGGAAGGGAGTTCCATAGCCTAGGGGCGGCCACCGAAAAGGCCCTATCTCGTGTCTCCATCATATGTACTTGCGAAGGTGTGGGGAGCACAAGAAGGGCCTCACCTGAAGATCTCAAATCCCGGACAAGTTGATTTTTTTTTTTTTACAATAATTTTATTCAATTTTTCATAAAACAAACAAAACAAAATCATAAAACATTCAAAGACAAAAAACAAAACAAAACAAAAATGATTAAACAAAAAAATAAAATGTTGACTTCTCATTTGTCGCAGATCAAATCAGTTATAGGTCTACAATATATAACAATCCTGTCTCTTAAATTATATTATAAAATCACTTTCCTCCAGTAGTTATCTTAATTAATCATCAAATCTCATAAACATTACTTTATTCTTTCCACAAAAAGTCAAAGAGAGGTTTCAATTCTTTAAGAAATATATCTATCAATTTTTCTCCAAATAAACATGTCGATTAATCCATCTCGTTAATAATAATAATAATCTTATTGTCATAACCATAGTCCAAATAAACATATCGATTAATCCATCTCATCAAAATCTGTTAGGTCCAATAATTTCAATAGCCATTATTCCATTATCCATATTAATTCCATCCTCCATCTTCAATAGTCCTGTTAAGTCCAGTAATTTCAGGGTCCAATCTTCCATTATCAGTATTCCATAATAATCTTGCTGTCATAGCCATAGTCATATAATAAGAGTCTGATGGGAATTTCCTCTATCCCAAATATTTTCTTGCCATCGATTCTGAATAAGTTGCTGAAATATTGTTGTAAAGTCATATCTCTGTTCTTCTTTTTTACAAAATGCACTGGCTCATCTCTTGAGAGTTTTTCCATTGTCACATGGCTGCAGTTAATTCCATAGATTTTCTCTATATCAAGCTCCATCACGTCATTCCAGTCCAGAAGATTATCCAAGCCATTGATAACTTTATCTCTAATATCTTCATTAATTTCTTCAGAGATAACGTTAAATTCCAAACAGTAGATTTTATTTCTAATATCCATAAACTCCAGATCTTTTTCCAATTCCACATTTGTTCCAATCTCCAGGGCTTGTATCTTCCCTTTATTTTTTCTTTTCTCATCTCTGATCTCATTCTCCTCTCTCACAGGATCCCCTATTTCTTTAAGCTCCTGCGTCATTTTGCTCAGTTCAATTTTCAGCTCCTTACTGCCCTGTCGCAGGGTTTGTTTCGTTATCTCAATCTCATCCATTATTTTCTGAAACATAATTACTTCCAGATTCTCAGCCACTTTCTTGATTGCCATTTTTAAAACCACGAAAACAAAACAAAAATAAAGAACCACTTCTTATTTCAGCAACAATTGGGTTAATATTCCAGGCTTGATGACATCACAGTATAAACAGAGCAGCCTGCCTTATCTCTCTATGTTCAAGAATACAAAACAAATTTAGTTCCCAGCATCAAAACAGTTAGTGGCGTCGTGAAGAAGCCGATTCGTCAAAATAAAATAGACCAAAAAAAGAATAGTCCCAGACAATATAATGTTCCAAAGTTCATATTTTTTATTTTTTTCTCCTCGGAATAGAAATCCCTCTTCTGTTTATATCTTTAGAATGCACTTCCAGGACAGCTTTTTGCAATAGAAACAGAGATAAGCTGTTAATTTCGTGAATAACAGAGAAGAGTTATAGCTCACCCAGAAGTTCTTTAAAGCTGATTCATTTGACAAATCTCTTTTTGCTGCAACAATTTAAACCAAGTGAAAAAAATAATAGAAAGAAGGGTGCTTGGCTGTTAGTCCGTTTTCTCTTTGAAGAAAAGATAAACGTATCGCATTAATCAGATAGAGCTTGTTTGGAAGTCCGTCCGGCATTGCTGGCTGGACCTTTTCTCATAAATTAATGAAATCCAGTCCTCCCAACAAAAACAGGCTTTTGAGGTTGATCTCTACGTTTCTCCCTGCCCGGGAGAAATTTCATCAGTCAAACAAAAAATGTTCTGACTGATTTATATCTGAATAACCTTCTTCTGAGGCGGGAGCCCGTCTCAAAAGCAGGCACAAGCGAAGTCACCCTTCCCGGAAGTCAAATCCCGGACAGGTTGATGTAGGGAGATACGATCTGTCAAATAGCCTGGACCTGAGCCATATAGGGCTTTGTAGGTCAAAACCAGCACCTTGAATTGTGACCGGAAACAAATTGGCAGCCAGTGGAGCTGTTGTAACAGGGGAGTTGTATGGTCCCTGTAACCAGCCCCGGTTAGCACTCTGGCTGCAGTTCTTTGTACCAATTTAAGTTTCCGAACAGTCTTCAAAGGCAGCCCCACGTAGAGCGCATTACAGTAGTCTAAGCAGGATGTAACCAAGGCATGCGTCACCCTAGTCAGATCAGGCAGGTCCAGGAACGGGCGCAGCTGGCGCACCAGTTTTAATTGGGCAAAGGCACTCCTGGATACAGCAGTAATCTGGGCCTCCAAATTCAAAGCTGAGTCCAAGAGTACACCCAAACTGCGAACCTGAGACTTCAGGGGGAGTGCAACCCCATCCAGCACCAGTTGAATCCCTATTCCCTGATCTGCCCTCCGACTGACCAGGAGTACCTCTGTTTTATCAGGATTTAATCTCAACTTGTTTGCCCTCATCCAGTCCATCACTGATGCCAGACACTGGTTTAGGACGTGTACGGCTTCCTTGGCTTCAGGTGGAAAAGAGAAATAGAGTTGAGTGTCATCAGCATACTGATTGCATCGAACCCCAAAACACCGGACAACCTCTCCCAGCAGTTTCATGTAGATGTTAAATAACATGGGGGACAAAACTGAACCCTGAGGGACCCCATAGGTCAATGGCCAGGGGGTCGAGCAGGAGTCCCCCAGTACCACCTTCTGGGTTCGGTCCTCCAGGAAGGACTGAAGCCACTGTAACACAGTGCCCCCAAGTCCCATCTCAGCAAGGCAGCCCAGAAGGATACCATGATCGAAAGCCGCTGAGAGGTCCAGTAGAACCAACAGAGACACACTCCCCCTGTCCAGTTCTCTGCGTAGGTCATCCACCAAGGCGACCAAAGCTGTCTCTGTCCCATAGCCAGGCCTGAAACCAGATTGAAATGGATCCAGATAATCCGTATCATCCAGGAATCTCTGGAGTTGGGCGACCACCACACGCTCTATTATTTTGCTTAAAAATGGAATATTGGAGACTGGCCAGTAGTTGCCTAGTAAAGAGGGATCCAGGGAGGGCTTTTTCAGCAGTGGTCTTATAACTGCCTCCTTTAAGCATGATGGAATTCTGTCTTGTTGTAGAGAGGCATTAACTACTCCCCTGACCCAATCGACCAGTCCCCCTCTGGTACTTCTAATGAGCCAGGAAGGGCAAGGGTCCAGTACACAAGTGGTGGCACGCGTCGCTCCAAGGATCTTGTCCACATCCTCGGGCAGGACAAGTTGAAAAGAATCCATTTTAATTGGACAAACAGGTACCAAAGTTACATCCTCAGAGACTGTATCAATTTTAGCATCCAAGTCAGAGCAAATCTGAGCGACTTTGTCTGCAAAGTGCAGTGCAAATTCTTGACAGCGGTCTGCTGAGTGGTCAGAATTACCCTCACAGGGGCTGGAACTTAAAAGCCCCCTAATCACTCGAAACAGTTCTGCTGGACGGCTCGCAGCAGACGCAATGGAGGCCGAGAAGAAAGATTTCTTCTTAGCCCGTACTGCCTCGGAGTAGGCCTTCAAATAGGCTCTAGCCCGAGATCGATCAGCTTCGCTCCGAGTCTTCCGCCAACGTCGCTCTAGTCCCCGTCTGACACGTTTCATCACCACCAGCTCCTTGGAAAACCATGGGGCCGGTTTGGCTCCACTCCGAAAGAGGGGACACTCGGGAGCGATCGCGTCCACCGCCCTGGCCATTTCTCTATTCCAGAGGTCAACCAGGGTTTCGACAGGATCGCCTGCCAAGGTGACAGGAAAATCTCCAAGAGCTGTCAGGAAACCATCCGGATCCATCAGCCTCCTGGGACGGACCATTCTAATCAGTCCCCCACCCCTGCAGAGGTTCTGAGTCCCAGTGAGTCTAAACCCGACCAGGTAGTGATCTGTCCATGACAACGGAACCACTGTGAGTTCTTCCACACCAAGATCACCGTCATTCCGACCAACACAGAAAACAAGGTCGAGGGTGTGACCAGCAACATGAGTGGGGCCAGATACTACTTGGGACAGACCCATGGTTGTCATGGAGGCCATGAAGTCCTGAGCCACTCCCAACAGAGCAATCTCAGCATGGATGTTGAAGTCACCCAGTACCACAAGCCGAGGGGACTCCAACACCAACCCTGAGACTACCCCGGCTAGCTCAGGTAGGGAGACTGTGGAGCAGCGGGGTGGATGGTACACCAACAGAATCCCTATTCTGTCCTGGCCACCTAACTCCAAGTACACACACTCGAACCCTGAGAACTGTGGGAGAGGGCACCTGGTCAGGGGGATGGTGTCATGATAGACCACTGCGACCCCACCTCCCCGTCCCCCAGGTCTCGGCTGCTGCTGTACTGAAAAACCAGGTGGACAAAGCTGGGAGAGATTAACCCCCCCAGCTTCATCCAACCAGGTTTCCGTAATACAGGCCAGGTCAGCATGCTCATCGAGGACCAAATCCTGGATGAGCATCGATTTTCCGTTCACCGACCTGGCATTCAGCAGCAGCAGTTTTAACCCAGGGGCACTGTCACCGAGACCATCCAGGTTGTTTGAGCGGGAGGACAGCTTGGGGGTTATCAACAATCGGTTACACTCTACCCTCCCTTGATAGTATGGCTGTCTCCCTACTTCGTATCTCCCTCTGCCTTCAACAACATTAATGGCAGCCCCTTGGATTCCCTCCTTTACCCCATGGATCCCCTCCTTTACCCACTTATCCATAAACTTAAATGACCATCTTACACTAGGGGAGTGGGGCAGAGGCAGTCAGGGAGAAGGAAAGGTATGTGTCAGCCTACAAATATTAGGGGAGAATAAGGCAAAAGGAGTGCACAGTCTTGACCCCTGTTTTGCCAATTCAATAACCCCACCGGAATCTGAGACACCCTCCCTCCCGGCGTCATTAGGTGGAGAGAGCCAACGCCTAATTGCCCCTGCTTCTGTCGTGCCCGGTTGAAGAGGCGCCCCAGCCTGATCGGTGGCTCCCCTCTCGACCGCTGCCTGATGCTTGATATTATATCCTGGATCCAGGGGTATGATGTTTTCCTTCGTTGCCCTCGCACTTTCAGAAGGAACTGGCAATAGTGGTAATTCAACACCTGAGCATAGTGACTCCGGATATAACTGGCTAGTATCTAGTTGCCACATGGTCCTCTCTCCCTGTCCTTGCTCCAGTAATACTGTGCAGGGCTGGTGCAACAATATTAGGGGCCCGCGCCTGAATATCGGCAAGGCACTTGGTTAACTGATCCAGTCTGTTTAAAATTTCTCTCCGCTCTGACGGAGGGAGTGCTCCAAAGGATTGTAGTAGCATAGTTTCCTCTTCAACCACTAGATCAATGTCTCCGTCCTCATATTGGCATACTGCTTGTAATTGTGGGTCCGGGATTCCCAAATGAGCCGTCGCTACAGTAGCTCCTCTATTGACACACATTTCCGTTGGACGCAGATCGATCAATGTGCCCCGGGTTATCCAATCCTCCTCCTGGCCATGATTGTTTCGTCGGCACGGGCGTGGCATTAGGTCCACTGGCGATGCCTGATTTTCAAAGAGTCTTGATAAAAATAAACCCGACTTCCCTAACTCCTCCTTATTATGGTAAATTTGAGTAGCAATGTTCTGGGAGGAGAAAGTGACCACTGCTCGGGCCCTTATACCGTCAAAATGCAAATACTCCACCTGCTCGATGTCGCTAGTAGAAAGGGAAGCTGGCACAACAGCCCTAACTGTTTCCACAAGATGGTACTTCCGTTCTTCTAATGGGATGACACCCCAGGGTTTGGGGTAGTTTACGAATACCATCTTACGCTGATTCAGAACCATTACCAATGTGGAGCCAACACAGACAATGCCTTATCCTGGGTTTCTTGCTCCCTCCTAAGAATGTCTTGCCAGGGGTCCTGTAACAGAATATAACTGACCGAGGCACTAGCTGGTATAATTCTATACAAATCCCTGGATGGGGGGAGCGGGCGAGGTTTAAAATCATCCTCTAGCTGGTAAGAACTTGCTGCCCGAATAGGCTGCTTTGGTAATATGTTCTTGTTTTCTCAGCGGTCACTGTCGGTAGTTTATCCATCAGGACAAAGAGTCTTTTAAAATTCAGCTTGTTGCTTTGTGCTATTTTTTGCAGTTTTAAATTTTTACTCTTTTTTACGTTAATTGATGTGCGTCTGCGTTTTCTGAGGCACGTGGCTTTGCGAGGGTTATTCCTAGGTTGTTGTGGGGGGACAGGCAGAGTGTTATTTTGAATAGATGTCGGATCATTGATCGGCACGGTCACAGAGGCTATTTGTTGTGCCTCAACTAGACTCGTTAGAAGCGATTACATTCACTTAAGAAGATTTTCATCTGTTCCAATTCTGTCGCCAACAAAAACATCCAGCCCTTTAGCGTAAGACCCAGCCCAGAAGAGTCCGCCTGGGTGAGTTGGTTGTATAACTCCGGAAGAGGGCTGGCTGGAACTTCCCTATCATGTACCTTATCAGCTGCGTGGTCCACCTGTTTGGATTCTGTCAGAGGGGCCCGCAAACCTGTAGGGGTCATCTGTTCTGCCTCATCTGGTCGCTTTGCTCGTTCAACGTCAGGTTCCTCGTGGCTCTCTGCTATCAGCTGGGAGTCGCTACTACCTGAAGTGTGTGTTGCACTAATTACGTTATGGCTCTCGGCCAGGGCCAATTCCTCAGCCAGATTTAAAGCTGCAGTTTCCCCCCTATTCCTTTGCATGTAGTCTTTAGACATGATAGACATGATAGACCAATCAAGAGGGAACGCTGGGGCTTGTACAGTATCCTTCTCCCCCCGCTTATGTTGGGTGTTAGTAAGGAAGTGAGTTATTTTTAGCTGGCCACTGCGCTCCTTAGACGTTTTTTCTTCAATTTGACAAAGCACAGGTGCTATGGCCTGCTCCTTCCTCCCTCTCTTAGATCTCTTAGAGTTCCGTGAAGAAATACATTCCGAAGGGGGGGAGAATCCAAGAGCTTTCCTCGCTCTCCTTGTCAGAGCCATGAAGGGAACACCCTAAAGGCCTTATACTGTTGTCCACTGATCATAAATTCTCAATACACACCGAACTAATTCTCCGTCGACAGAATGCCGAGTTGTTAAACACCCACTGGGATGAATTTCAAGGCCATGCACTAAAAACCTCCTCCTGTTGCCAAATTAGCCTCTCTCTGATTCTATTCCACTATAATTAGGATGAGAACACTCTTCTGTTCCTTAAAATGCGGCCATCCATCCAAAATAATTAAGAATAGTGGGCTGAGTAAGAGGGCCCAGAAGGTGCCAGTGTGACTGAACCATGCAGATCCACACCTTGAGTGCCTGCCCCTCCTCCCAGGGTCTTTAAGAGCTTTGTAGAAGGGGGAATTCAGCTATGTGAACCTGAAAATGTGGAAGGGGCAGCAAGTCCCCGCCTCCAAAAAGTGTAGGGTTAAGACTGAATTTCTCATACTGATTTGAGCTACTGAGCCAACTCTTTCACAAAAGGCTTCTACTCTTCTTTTGGGAAAGTGGATGCAACCTTTTCACTATGTAAAAATATCGTGTTGGGATGCAAGGATAAAGAGCACCTTCTGGAGGACAGTTCAATCAGATGCATTTGCATAATGATCCTCTTGGTGGCGCACAATTCCATAAGATAATATCGCACTGCAGCACAGTATCCAAAACTAAATCTGTCTTTGGTCTAAAGGCATGAACTGCTTTAAATAAAACAAAAGAATCAACATGAGTTGAATTGACATTACTGCAGAATTAGTTGCATATGGACTCACCTGTTCCAAAAAGGGTTATAAACATTATGAACAGCACAACTTTCTAAAATTTAAGAGAGATCATTTCTAGCCCTGCCACCTGTGAGCCAACCCCTGTTATCTTCAGCTGAAGTATAAGGGGACTTTCATCAGCAAAGCATTTGCATCGACCGCTGGATGGATATGGGCTGACAATGCTACCTGCTAGAGCAGAGATGTGGAATATGTGGCTCTCTGGATGCTGCTAGACTCCAGCCCCAGCCAGCACGTCACTCTGATTGGGTTCCCTATCATTGCAATAGAGGAAAAGTATATTCAGACTGCATGCCAAATTGTCCCTATGCAGCAACGGAGAAACGCACAAATTCATACACAATGTATTTACAGAGTCAGCTCGTTGTGTCTATTTGAGTCAACAACAAGAACGAGGAGGGGAAAAAAGACAGCCACACGCATTGACCCAAAGAAATTTATGAAATATATTAAAAGATACAAATAAATATAAATATGTACACATGTATATCCTAAGAGGGCTGTGCTAAGGTCCAACAGAAGGTTGATGATTTCAATCATGGATCAAGGCAACAAATACTGAACTATTTAATACTTTAAATCATGCTGTCACATCATCACCAGATGAGGGTCATTGCCACAGGTAAATATATTCCCAAAGGCAGTGGTCTTTATGTAACAGAGAAGTACGAACTGCTCCTTCGTGGAACCACATGCTTCAAAGGCATGTGAGCAAAGGTGGCCATGCCAACACCCAATTTCATGGAAGCGCCATTCATGCAATTCCTCTCCTTTAAAAGAGGAGGAGGAATCACACGACTAGGACCTCTGTGATCAGGTGCTAGTGTGGAGGCCCAGGCTCAAGCATTCTCTGAAGTGCATGGTGGAAGGGAAAACATGCCTCTCTTGTCTGCCACCATGTGAGGACCACCACCTTTGGTAAGATAATGGAGTAGTGACAGCATGTATTTATCTGTTAAAAGTTATTTGGAAAACTTTTCCTAAACTCAGCATGGATAGATGTCATCTTGCACAACAGATGCCATTTGGGTCTGTGTGCGCGCATGAGGAAGGTTCAGATCACATGTGATTATTCTCTAGGAGCACCTTTTCCCTTAGTTATTGTGAGGATTTTAAGAAAACTATCCACATGCCATGCTTTTAATATAATGGCTTTCTAAATTTAAAAATTTGAACATACCCAGCTTTAAACTCAGCTATGAATCTTCTCCTTACCCCTATGGAAACATGAGAATCCCTGATCTTGCAGCTGAACGTAAGATTGAAAGTTGACCTTCAATTAACATGTGGCTTTCACAAAAGCCATTATATGTGCATTGTAATTCCCCACTGCAGCTCTGCTCTTGTATTTTAAACTCTCCTCCTCCGAAAGCCTCCCTCCCTTACTATGAGGAAGAGGACGGTCAGGTTGCCATGTCACACATGCAACAAGCAAGATGTACTCCTGCAAGAAGCACAAAGGTTCCCTTCTCACAATCCTGTCTCCCAAATGCCATTTTACAACTAGAACACACACAAAAACTGTGCAAAGATTTGGTGAACAATTTCAGAACTCCCCTTTCCCTTCCCCAAAAAAACATTAACATTTGTCCAGCTCACCCACCAGACCCCAAATTCTTCTGAGCACATTAGCTGCCCTCCTGTCTGCAATGCATCTTCATGGCTTCATTCAAGTCCCTGCTGCTTCTTATCCATGCAGATATGCTTCAAGCCAGGCATCCCCAGAGTCCTTTAGAGAGCTACAAGAGAGTGAGGAGAGCTTTGATTAAACAGAGAGGACAATGCACCTGTTGCATCAACAAACAAAGCTCTTCTAAAAGGCTACTTCATTCCTCTGCTACCATTATATTTCTTTAAATGAATGCGCAAACAGCTGTTCTATATCCAGTGATGTAGGTTAACCCAGAAAACTTTCCATTGCCCTCAAATCAATGGAGATCTGATTTACTGTGTTTATTTGTCTAGCATGTTGAAAACGAAAGGGAAAAAAGTATGCCATGTTAATTTTACCATGCTGTAAAATAAATATTTGAAAAAGTATGAACTAAAATACTTCAATAGGAAATATAGTTTAAATGTTAAACTCAAACAATTTCAAACTAGATTTTTTCCTGAATAGTTGCAAATATTTAAAACATGACATCTTAACTTTCATGAGATTAAAAAAAAAAAACCAAGAAAGCACTGAAAACTGTTAACATACTAATTGTAGCATGCCTGAAAAACTGTGCACATAAATATATGTGCTTCCTAGGGACAGTCACCTGAAAAAAATGAATTACAACTTTCATTTGACTTTTATTTTATGCATTTCAGTTGCCTAATTTGACTTGTATTATGTTAATTCATTCTGTTACTAATTAATTTCATGAAACATTGCATTTGTAAAACCAAGAAACTTTCTATGGAAAAAATAATAGTAGTGGCATTATTGTCCACTTCTGATGTTTCACCAATTTCTACTTCCTCTTTTCTCTTCTTTCTCTCGCCAAAAACTTCCTAATGTTATAATGCATATGATGGTTTCATTGATTATCCCAAACAGCACTTCAGAGTACCCTCGATAGTGGCAGTCAGTCAGAAAAGGCACAGGAGTACATTCTCAGCACCAAATTGCCCTCTTATGGCAACTCCCTTTACAGAAGTTTAAACAGACAGGAGATCCAATCGTAGATCGACAATGTCTCATCTAATTTGGCCCTGAGACTCTAATTCTGTCTGCATGAAAGAAAAGAAGTCCTCATAAAAAATTATCAGCATGTTAGTTGAATTTTTCCTCATATACATATTTTTGTATGCAATTTTGCCTAACACATATTTTTGCAATGCAATCTGCCCTAATATAATGTACTTTTGCATGTTAATTTTGCTAACATATGCATATTTATGCACATATTACCACAGCATATGGATTTCTGTACACACCACTTGGCTGGAGAACTTCATTGTAAAATTTGGAAAAGTGCCATGTTGAAGGATGGCTGTGTTTCGGTTCTCTATATTTTTTTCCAAAAGTGCAAATTAGGGAGGTTAGCCCTAAATTCCTCCTCTGATGAGGGTACAGTAGATGAATATGCATCTACCTTGAATTCCCTCTTTTTCCACTTCAGTCTCACACATGAGCCCAAAGAGCTCAAACAGGGGTGACTAGTTGAGGTGAATAAGGAAAGGGTTCTGCTAAAGCCACTTTTGCTGTTCATGACTGTATCATAGAATAGTAGAGTTGGAAGGGGCCTACAAGGCCACAGAGTCCAACCCCCTGCTCAATGCAGGAATCCAAATCAAAGCATTCCTGACAGATGGCTGTCCAGCTGCCTCTTGAATGTCTCCAGTGTCGGAGAGCCCACTACCTCTCTAGGTAATTGGTTCCATAGTCGTATAGCTCTAACAGTTAGGAAGCTTTTCCTGATGTCCAGTCGAAATCTGGCTTCCTGCAACTTGAGCCCATTATTCCATATCAGGATAATTGAAGTCCCCCATTACTACTACATCATGCTTCCTCGAAACATTGGCAATTTGCTTTTCAAAAGTTACATTCTTGTCTTCTCCTTGATTGGGTGGTCGGTAGTAGACTCCAAGCAGCACATTCCTTTTATTACTTGCCCCATTAATTTTAATCCAGATACTCTCAGTGGAGCTACCAAGCTCATCTTCCTGTATTTCTGTGCAGGGATATATACTTTTAACATATAGCGCGACTCCACCTCCCTTTTTATTCCTTCTGTTCTTTTTGAACAAGTTGTATCCTTCAATTGCTGTATTCCAGTCATGGGAGTCATCCCACCAAGTTTCAGTTATACCTATCAAGTCTATCAGAGTTCTTGCACTTTTCCCCACCCACTTGTTACTTTTCTTGCCATACTGTTATTCATAAAACATCCCTTCCATACTTACTGCAAAATGTCTGCAAAGGCAGTGAGCAAAGGCTTGCTGTGGTAGTCAATGCCATGCTTGGCACACAAAGATTTCACCAAGGGAGCCACCTTCCAATAGTTGTGACGAGGCATTGTGGGGAAAAGGCTATGGAGAGAGGAAGAGGTGTTCAGCTGAATCAGATCTTCTATCTTGTTTAGTAACCCCATCCCACACTAACATTGATTTCATAAAATCATACACTACAGAGAAACGGTATACAAAGGAACTTGTTGCTCTGACCGTCTTACTTACTGGTGCTCAACCTGGAAATTCAGATGGCCAGTGAACCAGTCATTGAATGGGGATTGGTCCACGTTGCATGTTGCCTGGAGCTGTAGAAAAACAAGAAAGAATGGGGAGCAACTGATCTCCTTTTTCATCCATTTGAGCATCCATAAAGACTGAGATTGCATCTGAATGAGGCCCCATGTCTTTTACGTTCCCCTATGCAGCAGTGTCTGGATGCTACAGGAATAGCATTGCAACCCACTTCTCATGGAGAATAGTCAGAACAGCAGATATTCCACCTTTCTAAAATACGCTATACTGATTGCGCATCCTTAGCATTCTGCTCCTTCAGAAATAGTAACTGGCAAAATTCCTCCCATCTCAATTTGCAATTGGCTCAGTTTTCTAGGATATTTTTAGATAAAACTTTTTGAGTACTTCTAAACTCAGAAAGATTTGGTCTGGAGGAGCTCTCACACTACCACTAGTCCCCTGATGCTGGTTCCTGCCACCACCACTTTTCCAAGTACACTGAGTCAAGTCAAGAGTATCTCCAGATGCTGTTTGATTCCCAAATTCCACCAGCCCTAGCCAGCATGTTTAATGATCTGGGATGATGGGAGCTGACATGTGCAGGGGACCTTGCTGGCTATCCCTTTGGAGGTTAGCAGGAAACTAGCCGCAGAGAAAACTGGCAAGAGATTGAAGAGTTTTCAATGCCACCCGGAGATCTTTTTTATGTTGGCTTGATTTTCCCTGGCTCTTCAGGGCTTGCAATTGGTTCTCTTCATCTACTGCGCCTCTTCCGTTTTTATGCTGTTTTTATGTATTTATTTCATTTGTATGCTTCTCACCCAACTACTTTCTCTGCTTGGTTTACATAAGAATAAAATACACGATCACACTAGAACTGCTAAAACAAGATTAAAAATAAATTACAAACATAAAAAGGCCACCAAAACAGCCAACTAAAAAACAGCATAAAACAGAACAGCCAACACAATTTAAGCCAGAACAAAACCCAAATTGGAGGAAGTTTGTATTACAATTCTTTCCACCCCATATTTCCAATTTTTGCACCATCACTATTCAGAAAGTGTCTATGACGACTCTCAGGAGCCCTCCAGATGTCCTTTTGAGTGAGCATGTATGAAGATTTGTGCTCATGATGCTATTGAGCCGGTCATACATGATCCCACTTTGAGAACTATTTGCGCCTACAGTGGTTTAGGATGCAGTCATACTCCTTCATTTCCAGTCAGCATCCGGTAACTTTTCATACCACAATTTTTTTTGTTCTGCATTTGCCCCTCCAGACAGCAATAATATGGTAGCACTGGGGAAGCATCGCATTAAAGCAGAATACCACTAATGCACTGTTATTGTATCAAGAACATGTTGTAGAACACACCCACAATAAAACACATCTCAAGGTGCCTTCAGAGGCCAATGGTTTCAATAACAGGAAACCGCCTTACCTGGGTAGACACCCAGTCCATATTTTTATCATAATCAATGTTCATCGGGATGTGATTCATTTGCGAAACCCAAGTAAACCAGATGGACTCTAGAAACCTGCCAAATCAAACACATACAGAACAAGCTCATAAAAGCCTTATATCTTGTAACTTATTTATTTAATAAATATATATCCTGTTCTTCCTCCCAAAATGAGCCCAGGGCAGCAAACAACAAGGAATAAAACAATAAAAGCATCTTTTTTTTAAAAAAAACATAATCAGTACAGATGCAGACTCGGATAAAGGCATCTGGTTAATACAGGGATCCATTTGGTAAAACCCAACATGTTCATATTCAAGCTAACCATCGGCTAATGGCCACTTCCCGTGTTACAATAGAAACAGGTACACATTAAATCTTTAATGAGGACACACTTCATTATAACGTGGGAGGTAGTGAACTGAATGAGCCTGGTCCACTTATACCAACCACACACATTATGGCATGTTATGCAATAAATGTGAACCTGCTTCTGTTACTGTAATAGGTGAATTTCACGCAGCCCTAAGAAAATGCCCATGCAAGTGAGAGCAAGGTTACTTCCACACCAATGACCTGCATTTTCTGGAAATTTTTCCAGTGCCCTAAATTGATGGGGATCTGATTTAGCACACTTATTTCAATTTATATTTAGTCAACAAAACTAAAATACATACAGGCTATTAAACATCTCAAACGTCAAAAGCAGTTGAATTAAAATACTTGATTAAGAGGGGGGAAAGGAAGTGTTGCAATAATGGTGGACTTCAATAGTCCTCATATGGATTTGGTCAGGTTACAACAAACACAATATTTCTAGATCTCTAAAATGATGGTGCCTCAAAACAGTTGATCATGGAACAGATATGATGGGAGGTGAGCCTGGACTTAATATTAGGTGGTACCCAGGACTGGATATGAGGTGTAACTGTTCTTGAAGAGTAACACAGTGTTGTCAGCTTCAACATATATGCAAGTGGGGGAGGGGACTAATTAAAACAGAAGTAAAAAGGGAGAGTAGAGGTTCAAATTGTTCCCAAATGCTTAGAGATTATTTAAACCCACCCTCAAAGATACAAGTCCAAGATGTATACAGATCAGAAAAGACACCAGCAAATCCAGGAGGATGCCAGCATGGTTAAGGTGCAGTGTAGGGATGGAAAGATCTTTCAATTTCGGTTCTCTGGGTTTCTCATTTTTCCAATCTTAAATTTCAGTTCTCTCCATTTCTGCAGCAATTTGTGATTTTTTTTAGGAAGTGTGCCTGCTTTTTTTTTAAAAAAAGGTCAACAAGAATATTTGTTTAGATACCTCAGAAATAGGAAACTGGCTATGAAGGTAGCTGGACCATTAGATAGTAGGGAGTAAAAGCTCTGCTAAACAGGGTGAGAAGTGAAGCTGAACACATTCTTTCCATCCATTTTCAGTGCTGGATTTTTCAGGGAGCAAGTATAAAGACTTGAACAAAACAGAGGCAAGAGAGGAAGTCCTTAGGCTTATTATTAACTATTATTTAATTGTTGTAAACTGCCCAGAGAGCTTTGGCTATGGGGCAGTATATAAATAATAATAATAATAAACTTTATTTCTACCCCGCCCTTTTTCCAATAGGACTCAGAGCGGCTTACAACTAAAAACAACACACCATTAAAACATACAAAGTATACAATTAAAAATAGAATTAAACTTTGAGAAAAATTAAAACCATAAAACTTACATTAAAAACAGCAGACAATAAGACCATATAATGTAGTCACCAATCCTAGGACACTTAATCCTGGTCGTTCTCTATCCCAAATGCCCGTTGAAATAAAACAGTCTTTACTTGTCGCCGGAAAGACGGCAAGGAGGGAGCTAATCGCACCTCACTCGGAAGGGAGTTCCATAGCCTAGGGGCGGTCACCGAAAAGGCCCTATCTCGTGTCTCCATCATATCTACTTGCGAAGGTGTGGGGAGCACAAGAAGGGCCTCACCTGAAGATCTCAAATCCTGGGCAGGTTGATGTAGGGAGATACGATCTGCCAAATAGCCTGGACCTGAGCCGTATAGGGCTTTGTAGGTCAAAACCAGCACTTTGAATTGTGACCGGAAACAAATTGGCAGCCAGTGGAGCTGTTGTAACAGGGGAGTTGTATGATCCCTGTAACCAGCCCTGGTTAGCACTCTGGCTGCAGCTCTTTGTACCAATTTAAGTTTCCGAACAGTCTTCAAGGGCAGCCCCACGTAGAGCGCGTTACAGTAGTCTAAGCGGATGTAACCAAGGCATGCGTCACCCTAGTCAGATCAGGCAGATCCAGGAACGGGCGCAGCTGGCGCACCAGTTTTAATTGGGCAAAGGCACTCCTGGATACAGCAGTAATCTGGGCCTCAAAATTCAAAGCTGAGTCCAGTAGTACACCTAAACTGCGAACTTGAGACTTCAGGGGGAGTGCAACCCCATCCAGCACCGGCTGAATCCCTATTTCCTGATCTGCCCTCCGACTGACCAGGAGTACCTCTGTTTTATCAGGATTTAATCTCAACTTGTTTGCCCTCATCCAGTCCATCACTGATGTCAGGCACTGGTTGAGGACCTGTACGGCTTCCTTGGCTTCAGGTGGAAAAGAGAAATAGAGTTGAGTGTCATCAGCATACTGATGGCACCGAACCCCCAAACCCCGGACAACCTCTCCCAGCAGTTTCATGTAAATGTTAAATAACATGGGGGACAAAACTGAACCCTGAGGGACCCCATAGGTCAATGGTCAAGGGGTCGAGCAGGAGTCCCCCAGTACCACCTTCTGGGTTCGGTCCTCCAGGAAGGACTGAAGCCACTGTAACACAGTGCCCCCAAGTCCCATTTGAGCAAGGCGGCCCAGAAGGATACCATGATCGATGGTATCGAAAGCCGCTGAGAGGTCCAGTAGAACCAACAGGGACACACTCCCCCTGTCCAGTTCTCTGTGTAGGTCATCCACCAAGGCGACCAAAGCCGTCTCTGTCCCATAGCCTGGCCTGAAACCAGATTGAAATGGATCCAGATAATCCGTATCATCCAAGAATCTCTGGAGTTGGGCAACCACCACACACTCTATTATCTTGCCTAGAAATGGAGTATTGGAGACTGGCCAGCAGCTACCCAGTACAGAGGGATCCAGGGAGGGCTTTTTCAGCAGTGGTCTTATAACTGCCTCCTTTAAGCATGATGGAATTCTGCCTTGTTGTAGAGAGGCATTAACCACTCCCCTGAGGCATTAACCACTCCCGAGGCATAAATGTATATATATAAATGTAATAAATAAATAAATAACAAATCACTGGATTTGGATGGAATTCACCCGAGTTTTTTTTAAAAGAACTCACACTGAACTTTCTGATCTTCTAACAATGTATAACTTGCTCATAAATGGATAATAATACATTTTAGCTTGATCAAAAGCCTGTCTAAAAAACAGATAAAATCAGTGTGTTAAACTGATAATTATTTTATTATATACACCGCTTAAAGATTTTTCTTATTATGTGGTCTATACAATTTTCTAAATAAATAAATAAAATCAGCCTCTATGACACAGGATTGGAAAACAGCTAATGTAACAATGTCATTAAAAAGAGAGAGAGCTGGGAAGGTTATAGGAAGTTACCGACCATTTGAAGTAAATTGGTGGAAAGCATGATTAGAGGTAAAAGTATCAAGCATGTGAAGTCTTGCTGAAGAAGAATCAGTATGGCTTTTCCAAAAGCAAGTCCTTCCTCATTAACCTTTTAGAATTCATAGAGAGTGTCAACAAGCATGCAGATAAGAGTGATCCAATACATATTATATACTTGGACTTTCAAAAAGCTTTTGACAAGGTCCATTAACAAAGGCTCCTGGGTAAAGTTAGCAGCGTTGTGACAAGGGGACAGGTTGTCTCATGGATGGGCAACTGGTTAAAGAGCAGGAAGCTGACAGTAGACAGTTCTCAAAATGGAGGAAAGTGAGAAACAGAATCCCCCAAGGTTCTTTGGTGCTTTTTAGCTTGATCATAAATTATCTTGTTGGGGTGAGCAGTGAAATGACCAAATGTGCAGACAATACCCAATTATTCAGGATAGTAAAAATCAAAGTGGACAGCGAAAAGGTCCAAAAGGATATCTCCATACTACGTAGGGTAATATGGTAAATGTAGTTCAATGTAATGGGCTCCAGCAGGACAGCAGTGGGGCTCATTGTGATGGTAGTGACCTTCAGACCAAGTGGATACTGGGCCAGCTCAACCCCCCATTCCCATTTCTGGATTTTCTGTGGGCTACCAACTGTGGGAATTCTGCCAGTGATGCTTTCACCCACCTGCGCATCTGGCAGTCAGAACAGGGTGCTCTGGGCATCACACTGCAGTTGGAGGCCGGCGATGCTGTTATGGGCTGGGTGAAGGGAGACCTCCATGCCATTCAACCCCTCCAACATGGTGGATTGGGAGTTTGGATTGTACCTTAAGTTTAAAGGAAAAGACATTTTGGGGGGGGGAATCCTAACTACATTCAGATGGGGTCTGAAGTTGAACTGATGCTGACTAACCAGGAAAGAGATCTTGGGATTATGGTGAATAACTCAATCCAAGTGTTGACTTATTGTGCAGCAGCTGTAAAGTAGGTGAATTCCATGCTATAGATAATTAGGAAAAGGTTTTTTTAAAAACTGCCAGTATTGTACTGCCCTTCCAGAAATCTATGGTGCCATCACACTTGCGGAACACCATGTACAGTTCTTATAATGGCATCTCAACAAGGAAAATCAAAGAGCTGGAAAGAGTTCAGAGAAGTGCAACGAAACTGATCAGGGGACTGGAGTACCTTCCCTATAAGGAAAGGGTGGGGCTGGGCACACTGAAGCTGACAAAGTGCAAGTGGGAGAAGGAGAGGAAGGATTGAGACAGGGAAGCCGTCACTGTCGCCACGGAACAGAGGATGGGCTGCCAGAGCTGGGCTCCTCCCTTAACTGAGATCAGGGCCTGGGGTGGTCAGCCAAGTTGCCCTGATGCAACCTCAAACAAATATGGCACCTGTCTTAGGGCAGGGAGCATGCGGGGAAGCAGGTGATTTGGTGTTTGGGGCAGGGCTGGAAGCTTGGGGCAGTCAGTAATCTACAAAGAATTAATTAGAGAAGCCCACAGAAAGTTCAAAACGATGCAGTCTTCCAACCTATTCAGTCCACTCTACCCCCCCTTTTTCTAAAGAAACAGTAATTGGTATTTGGGAGATTGTTTGGGGGGACAAAAATCACCACTCCTTCTATGACCGATGCCTCCCCTGTAGATTTCCACCCCACCAAAACGTTATTTGCCCCCCCCCTTACTCGCTAGAAAGTGAGCTCCATTGAAATGAATGGAACTTGCTTTGGAGTAAAGGTATTTAGGATCTCGCTTTAAAGTGGCAGTCCCTAGTTCAGCAGGACTGCCCACTCACTTTTGCCTTTGCTGTAGGGAGAGGCTTGGCAAGAATGTTTATGTGGGCTGCAGCACTATGTGAAATGCCACAGGGAGCCAAGGTTTTAATTCCATTTCCAACTGATCACAAAAGAGCAATAAATACCCAGCAGCATTAAAGGGCCTTGGCGTGGAAGCAGCTCAAGAAAAGTGAAAGCAAGTATTCAAGCCCATTTCATTTTTTTTCATATACAGTAGGCCCCCGCTTTTCGGCACCCTGCTTTTTGGCATTCCGCAAATACGGCAAGAGCCCCATCCTCCACCCCTTCTTCTCCTCCTCTGGGAGTGGTGGCGTGATCAGCTGTAGCGCACGATCTGGTGCAGCGCGGGGAGCTTTAGGGGCCAAGCACTGTCAGCTGGAGCGTGGCGTCTGGAGCTCCCCGCACTACAGCTGATAGATCAGCTGTAGTGCATGATCAGCTGTATAGTGATGCATCAGCTGTAGTGCTGGGAGCTCCAGCCACCAGCGCTTGGCCCCTGAAGCTCCCCACGCTACAGTTGATCATGCCTGCACAGCAGCAGGCTTCACTCACTCGCTCTTTCTGGATGGGCTATGTTCCACTTTTTGGCGATTTTTGCTTTTCGGCGGGGGTCTGGAACCTAACCCGCCATATGAGTGCGGCCCTACTGTATAGAAAACCCTCTAAACTATAATATAATGAACTAATTCCAAAGGATAGTTGGAAACTATTTTATTAACAATATCTACTTTCTAGATACAGGGACTGGGCCTATATTAGACAAAGCTTATGTTTTCAAATGCATAATTAATTTGTAACACAGGACTAACAAAAACATATGGAAAATGTAGGGCTTTATAACAAACATACTGGCTAATTAATTGAGCAAATTTGTTTTGAAAGTGGCATGTGGGCAAAGTGGTTCTTTTCGCCGTCAGATTTTCCCTTCTTGCATAATCCAAATTATGATGAGAAGTTAAACGTGACAAGAGGCCTGCACTCAGTGACAAGCCCAAGCCTCTTGCCTGGCTCCATTCATTTGTTTTATCCAGACAGGCCATGCTTGATAGAAATATCACCAGGCCAGAAGAACCCACATTTCTAACATGACAGTGTCAAATATGGCAGTCAGCTAACGTGCTGTCAATCCCACCCCCACCTGGCAATTTATTTGAGCCTTAAGGTCTAAATGAGTTAGCAAATGAAACAATGTTATCACATTCTTGGTATGGAAGCTGCTCCAGATGTTCAGTTTGGCCTAGCTCAGTTCTACTGTATACTTACAACATAAATGATTAGTCCAGCCTGTGGCTATGCCTTCTTAATAAGATGTGAGGAACATGTCTCTCTTTGGTTTTCTACTTTACAAGTGCCTCTCAAATGTTAACTATCTAAGGAAGGATGTTGAGTTAGCATTTTGATCCAAACTTAAATGCAGAACATAAGAAGAAGTGGGACAAAATGTCTGCATTGCAATCCGGGTCTGATGCAATGCAAATGCAGTTTAAAATGACTAGCAAGATCTAATTACTGGAAGTCAAACATTATAATTGGTAAGTCTAGAGTCTTGGGATATTTTGAGATGAAACATCAGTGATAACGCAGATGAGAGTTCAACAGCTAGAAAGATTCTGAGATTTAGTGTTACCTGGACAGCCAGTAGTATGCCATAAAGCACTGAAATCCCATAAGGGGTATGTACATGAGACAGACTCTGATGTTGTATGAAATGATCAAGGCTAAGTCCTGTCAAAGGAAGGGAAAAAAGAAAAGTCAATTTTCACTATACAGCAGCCCTGCACCATGAGATAGCACACAAAATGGATCCCTTCCAGCAGTGGGCTTGTTGGATAACAGAGAACATATTTACCACTAGATGGAAGAGAAATCTGTTTTAAACAGATTTATACACAGAATTTCCTGGTTTTCACCCAATCAAGCTTTACCCACATTGGACTGCCTCTTGCACTATGTGCTCGCTAGCGTTCAAATTGCTTGTGCATTTTTTTAAAAAAAATCTAACTAAGTATATGCAAAAATATTTTAAATATGTATAAAAGAGTCAAGCCCTATGCAGTACTATATTTCTGCAGCATAATTTATGACCTAAGTATTTTTACAGATATATGCTGTCTTGTATTATCTGTTTTGGACCCCTGAACACATGCATGAATTTTATATTTATAATAATGCATATAATAGGCAAGAACTGCTTGTATCTTTAGTGGAACCGGTAAAAAATAACTTGCTTCTTGTCAAAGTCAAGAAGCGAAACAGGAATTAGGAAAAATCCATGACGATAAACTTGAAATCAAGGTTTTTAGAACATTCAGTCCCAACTTACCACCCATTCTCTACGCTTAATTGAGAAGTAGAATATGGACAACTGGAAGAAGGGAACTAGCAACACTGGGGCTACAACTGTTGGAAAAGGACAAGAGATATATAAGGCTTAAGAAAACAACAACCCTCGTTTCAGTTCCAGACCATCTTCCCCAAGAAAGGGCTGAGCGTGGCTTGTCTTTGGTCACAAAGGGGTTGTTCTTTTTCAAGTGTTTTTTCTGCCTTTCCCTCATCCTGGTTGTATATTTTTTCCCTTCGCAAGTCCCTTTTATCTGCTTCAAAGGGTGAGTCTGACAGCCAGTAAGGCAAAATAGCTGCCTTCTTTGTCCCTATCCTCCCATGCAATGCAGCTATGGGGACTGGATATTTTCTGTTTCCCATATTCTCAAATGCCTCTTCTCAAGCTTTAACTTTTTATTCCCAGATTTTTGCCACACTGCATTGCCATGTCTCAATTTCACCCTGCCTGATATACAATCTGCAACTGATAACCTCAAAAGACCACACCAACTGACAATGAGACAAGAAAGTGCATCTACTCAAGATTTATTGGAGATCAGTGTTTGACACAGGCTCAGGCCTCCACCTCCCCAGGCAGTACAGTCACAGGTTCCAAAGATCTTTCAGAGCAATCCTAACTCCTTTTCCATAAGCTGTACCTCACCAGGGACATCAGAGGTAAACATCAGGGGTCAAATCCAGCATGGATGTCCATACGCAATTAGCCCCATTCCCAGAGCTATGGTGCTTGGCGAAGTGGGAGATGTAGAGGTTCTGGCGCAAACCCCTCTTTAGGGTTTTCTCTACCTACAGGGTAAGCCTATTTTCAGGGCTCCCTGTACCTCCATGCAGGTTGGAGAAGAGCTTCCTGTGGAGCCAAGCGATGAACGCCTCTTAGCCCTCTGTGCCCGTCTTTCCTTCTGCAGGAAACTTTTATCTTTCCTCCAAGTATTCCTCTGGGATATTTAAGCACATGAGCTTCAAGAGCTCTTCATTAGGATTTAGTGCTAGCAGCTGCTCCCTGCCCGCCCCTGGTTGGACCAGATGAGTTGTAGCAGTCCTGGCTCCTGGAGAGGTGGATCACAGGGCAGTCATGACAGAAGCTCACACTGTGTCACTGAGGGCTCATCTACACAGGGTTTTACTGTGTGTCTGGTGCTACTTGTGTTCTCTTTTAATTCGCATGGTTCACATGACGTTGTGGGCAAACAGAAACTATCACACAGTCGTCGTCCCCCCCGTAAATCTATACTAGCCCAATCCTCTGATAACATGAAAAGGGAAAGAAAAAAGTCTTCGTATCTCTAGTGCTTGCAGATGCTTTGGTCTGATGCCTTTAGGTGGGTGTGTCAAACCTTCCCCTCTCCACGCCCCCCCATCTCTCTTTGTTCATTTCATTTCCTGTGGGCTGAAGAGAAACTCTTGCTTCTCTCTCCCATTCTGCAAGTTTTTGTTGCTGCAAATGGTGCTTTTATTTTCTTTCCCCACTCTAACTTGTGCACAAAAGCACAACACTGCTCAAACAAAGATTTGCATTTCATCTGTACTGCACCAGTGAAAATACAAAAAAAATCACACTTCCGAGATGTTGTTTTTTTAAATGAAACTTACCGGTATAACAAACTGAGCTTGCTTGGTTGCCAGGTAACGAGATGGAGTGGAAATGTTAAATTAGAGGGCATGGTCTTTAGGAAACTGTGTGATTGATGCTTCCCCTCAAGTGTGACTATAAAACATAGTGTTTGCAGCTAGTGTTGATCCCTTACTGTAGATGGTGCAAACACAAAATGGAGGTAAAAACAGTGTATTTAGCATGACGTTATGCTCCCATGTGGATAAGACCTGAGAAAGTACAATCAGGAATGTGAGGCTATGTGCAAAATGACTGGAAATATCATGGTATCTCGTAATGACAGGGATACTCACCGAAGAAGTACTTGTGCTGATGGTTGTAAGGCATGTACTTCTTTTTCTGCACTCCAAGCTGGGAAGAAAGAGGTAACAGCTCATTCAGGATATAGAGGCCCACTTCATCACCTTCACTTATCACACTTCTTTTAATCTCTGGGTAACATGTGTTACACTAATGGAGATATTCTGTTCATAGTATACTTAACCA
Organism: Rhineura floridana; assembly: GCF_030035675.1. Taxonomy (NCBI): domain Eukaryota; kingdom Metazoa; phylum Chordata; class Lepidosauria; order Squamata; family Rhineuridae; genus Rhineura; species Rhineura floridana. The sequence continues at coordinate 101,708,925 of NC_084481.1, forward strand.
CCTTAACTCCTGTCTCCCTCTGGGCTTGATCTAGTAATGGGGGTATGGCAATCAAAACTATAACCAAGGCTGGAAAGTACAGATCTGCTATGATACAGTCTGGTCAAGGTGAGGCCAATCAGGATGATCTGTCCCCAGAAAGCTATTTTACTTATTACATTTGAGGCTTGCCTTTCTTCCCACAAGGACTCTGAGACCATGGCTGGTAATTGTCTACCTAAAGATTAATAGGATACATTGTACCCTACTGAGCCTGTTGTTTCTGTGGTCTTTCTTGACAAAGTATTAGCCAAGCAAATACAAGAGACCAGTGGGCTTTCACAAGACTATTCTTCACTCAGACCTTGCCGTCTCATTGCTCAGGGTCTTGATTCCATTGGAAACCTCCACTCCATTCCAAGCCCCTCTGGTACAGTAGATAGGGGGTTTGGATAGCTCTGGCCATAATCTATTTTAGGATTTCTATTTCCTCTTATTCCCTTGAAATTTCAAATGACATCTGACAGTAAAGTAAGATTTAAATAGTAATAATAAAACAATAAATACAGCAATAGGCAGCATTCAAATTAATAACACCAACAAGGAGCCAGTAAAACACAAAAACAGGAGAACAGATCATTGGCTCTTTAAGCAATTCAGGTGTACATCCTTTATAGCACAATCCCATGTGTGTCTACTCAGGAGTAAGCCCCACTGCGGTCAAGACTGATTCCCAGGAAAGTGTGTATAAGAGTAAGTCTTATTAAACTCAGCAGGACTTACTTCTGTGTAGACATGCCTAGGGTTGTGCTGGAAAACCTTTTAATCACAGGTCAAGCTACATGTTATGTTAAGAATGCAAAGTTAAGATAAGAAATAGGTAAGATATTTCCTTTAAGGACATCTAGTTAATTATATTTATATGAAACATTACTGGCATTTTGCTTCTTTGTGAATGTTTACTCAGTTTTTTTCCCCTTACAGACCATTTTCATTAGCTTAAAGGAAATAAGGGTTGAAAATAGGTCAGTATTTAATCTTCTGTGAAAATTTATATTTTAGTCTTTATATTGATACAGTTTTTATATAATCAATTTGAATTTATTTTTATGCATTTATTATAAATATATTTAGTCTCACTCTTCCAAATTAAAAAAAAAATGTTTTTTTTAAAAGAGTGTTTAACACTGGTGGCCGCTATCTTTTCCCAGAAAAAAAAACAGCTGTCCAGAGTTCCAATTCAGATCAAGGAGGAGATGTTTAACCCTTTTCCTCCCTGTAGTGGTTTCCCACAAAAATGTTTCCCCTTCCTCCCTTCTGTTTGGCCCTCAGAATGCTACGGCATATATACCATCTGAGGATTAGGGATGGGAAGCAAGGACAAGGTTAAACCCCTCCTTCCTGTGTGTCATGATCCTGATCTGAATAAGGGCCTTGCTCGGCTTTTTCTTAAAAAAAAAAAAGTGGTCAGTACTGTTTAACACAATGTGCAGTTTGAGTATCAGTCAAACAAGAGAGCAAATTGCCTCTCAGCAAGGATGTAGAGATGCCCTGTGAGGAATTTCATATGTTTTATCAAAACTGTTTTCTTCCCTTGAAATTCTTCAGAAGGTTCAATCAGACAGAAACCTCCACTTTAGGCACTATTCAATGGCAACTCTTAACTGTGAATTTTCAAAAGCCAAATGTTGCTCCCAAACTTAAGCAGAGATGATAATAACTGATAATAAAAACCCCAGATACCCTAATGGCTTTTTTTCTTTAAGGTTTCACTACAGTGCACACAGCCATCTAGGCGGGAACCCTCAGATTCCATACATTGCAAGTACAGAGCTTATAAAGTGCCTGCTTGGAACTCCCAACACTTTTTTAAAAAGCAGCCAGGGAGGGAGTTTTAAAACCTGTTCTTCCTATGGCTTTCCTGCTGAAAAGCATGGCTGTCTCATGTAAGATATCCAACAGCTGATTCTTGTCTGTGAATTCTTTCTGATTGTTCGTCCTAAGCATCTCTTCAGTAGCATACACCTTACAAATGTACCTCTGCAGCCAGCTTCTTCCCCAAAGCAAACACAATGGGATGCATGTTGAGATCAGGGTCTTTACGGAAACAATTGGGCTTGGCATGGTGCTGGAAATGCAGATTATTCCACCACTGGGCTGGCAATCCCTAGAGAAAAGCAGAATGCAGGACTGAGAACAGAGTAGAAGTCAAACTCACACACTGTCAGAAAGGAAACTGTTTCCTTAAAGCAAAAAACACCTACTTTCACTACCCCCATTAAAACCTTGTGCACCCAATGATTCCATTTGGATGTGCTGAAGACTGAAAGGTGCCCCAAGTCATGCTGGAACCAAGACATTTGAGCCTGTAAGACAAAAAAAGGGATTAGTTAAAAAGAAACAAGGCTCGGGTTCACTGGACAACCAGAGAATAACAGCATTTCATTTTACACATTCCCAGGAGATCCTCCATTGCAATTGCTGCCCTGGGCTCCTGCTGAGAGGAAAGGCGGGATATAAATCAAATAAATAAAATTATTTTTCCATAGGGCTGCAGCCTTTAATAATCTGAAAAGGTACCCCAGTTAGTTAGGAAACACTGTGGCCAGGTTCAGAAGTAATGCTAAACTGTGGCTTAGTGTTCACAAGCATGCTTCTCCCTTCCCTCTCCCAGCATGGCTACGAGGAGGAGATGGGGTGCTTTCACATCTGTTATCATTAACTATGGTTTCTTGAAACAAGCCAACTTCATAGACTATGGTTTAAGATTAGCTTATTTCAGTAAACCATAGTTAAAACTACCTGTGTTAAAACTAAGCACAACACTAAACTGAAGTTAAAAATGGAGACTAATACTTCTGATCTCCTCCTTGCAGCTGTACCAGAAGAGGAGAGGGTGGAGCTGACAGGCCTGAAGATTCTCAACATAATGCTAATGTTACACTTGAACAAGGCTGTAGCATTTCCCAACTAATTGGGGATGCCCTTTTGGATGATTAAAGGTTGAAGTCCTTCACAAAAGTATTAAATTTGGCATACATGATCTCCTAGGAATGTGTAAAAACTGCAGATAGTAGGCTCCCCTTTTAGAAGAGCCATTATTCCTTCAGTCTCATGCAGAAGGGAATGCCTCTTCAAAGATGGCACCTGGCCTGCTGCAACATGTGCTGACACCATCTAAAAAAACTAACTGTGGTATTTAAACTATTGGCTTAATCACATGCAGGTTTAATCAATCAATGTGATTATTTATTTATTATTTGGTTTATATCCCGCCCTTCCTCCCAACAGGAGCGCAGGGCAGCAAACAAAAGCACTAAAAACACTTTAAAACATCATAAAAGCAGACTTTAAATTCATTAAAACAAAACATTTTAAAAAACATTTATTTAATATACTTTTCTTTATGGTTATATATGCCACTTTCCCAAAGTGGCACACACAACCATTTCAAAATACAATCCCTAAAGCGTGTGCACACACAGATATGCTCATTATCAACAGCCAGTAAAACAGTAATTCACAACAGGCTCTGGCATTTATGTCCAGCAAATGCCCGACCAAACAATGCATCTTCAGTTGGCACCAAAAGCTCATCAAGTAAGATTTCTCTAATCAGGTGACAGCCCTAGTATTACATCCCATGCCCTAGGAGCCCTTTCCAAAGTAGAGGAAGTAGGTCCAAACATGCTATTTAAGTATATCTATTCATCACAGTCCACCTCAGTCCCATAAGAGCGTTCAGGGGCTCATGATTTGAAAAGAAAATGGGCCTGAGGCTCCACCAAAGGCAACTTTTTCATCATAAACTCCCTGTCCCCTAATTCAGATGGATTACCCATTGGTGAGGCTACTCAAGCACTCTCTAGTCTAAGCAGTCTTAACTAGAAGGAAAGAAAGGTCCCAGCTACCACCATAATACGTGAGACTCCAGGACCTGCTACTAGCCTCTGAAACAGATATGGGAGTCCAACACTGGAGAGCACTCATTCTTTGACTGCAGCAGTTGAGAATTAAGATTCCTCAGGGGCCCAGTCCTTCCCCACTTCTTTTCTACATCTGTCATCAGTATACTTATAGCTGGCTGATCCTGGAAGACTCAAGTCAGCAAATCACCTGTTTTTGGAAGGGGGACACCAGGCAGAGGAAACTACTTGCCAGAGGGCAGCCTAATATTTACCATGATGAGTAGATTTGTTGAAGCAATATCACCATGGTAAGTGCCTGCTAAACCAGAAGTGGCTCTTGAGAACAGAAGGAGGGTGCAAGAGACTTGTGTGCTGGTACTGAGTTGACCAGCTTCTTTCACTACACCAGGGCTGCAGAATCTGCAGCTCTCCATATGTTTCTGGACTACAATTTCCATAATCCCTGATCATTGGCCATGCTAGATGGGGCGGCTAGGAGTTGAGGTCCAACAACATCTGAAGGGCCACAGGTTCCTCACCCCTGCCCTACACTATATGCTCTCAGTTGGTGGATATCACTCCTTTTGATTGTCGGTGCAGGGAGCAGCGAACAGCCTGTCTAGGTGTCTGACTCTCTAGGTCAAAGAAGCTGGCATCACTGCCTCAGTAAATAGGGGATGTAATGTTTGGAATAGGTGCTAGAAGGGTGTGGGCATTTTTTCCTTCTTTGGTAAGATCATGACCATGCAGATAATCAACAAATCCATTTCATATTAACTAGGGCTGAACCTTAAAACTGAACAGATTTTGGGTCCAAGTCTAGGTGAGTCTTAGGTCAATGTAATGTATGAGTGCATGGAAAGAGTAGTGCACATTTGGATTTTCAAAAAGCAACCAACCCACATAATGCGAAGTTCTACAGAAATGTTCCAAAGTTCCACAAGTGACCTATGGCAGGCAGCAGACAGGGGCAGTGCATCCCCATTGGTGCTGCCGAACCTCTTCACGGCTTTCAGTACCATCGACCATGATATCCCTCTAGGCTGTCCAGCTAGGACAAGGGGAAAGCTGTGCAGGGATAGGTCTGCAACCTGTTCTGGAGGGGTTGCACTCCCCTTGAAGGAGCAGATCTGCAGTTTGAGATTACTTCTGGAGCCTGCCCTGCTGCTTGAATATCAGGTGGCTGTGGTAGTCAGGAGTGCTTTTAGCCAACTTAAACTGATCTACCAGCTGCACCCATTCCTGGAAGCGGTTGACCTGGCCACAGAGACACGTGAGTTGGTGACATCGCAGCTTGATTACTGTAACACGCTCTATGTGAGCCTGCCTTTGAAAACGGCTCAGAAATTTCAGTTAGTTCAAAATGCAGCAGCCAGAATGTTAACTGGATCGTGACATGGGGATCATATCACCCCTGTCCTCTATCGACTCCACTGGCTCCCAACTTGTTTCCAAGCCCAATTCAACATGCTGGTTTTGACTTTTAAAGCCCTAAACCGCTTTGGACCCATGCACCTGAGGGACTGCTTACATCCACAGGTACCTGTCCGTGATTTAAAACCAGCTGACTCTGGTCTCCTCTGTGTGCCTGAAATGAGAGATGTTAGAGTGGCCGGCACGCAGGAGAGAGCCTTTTCAGCCATTGGCCCCAGGCTTTGGAATACTCTCCCCCCAAAAGCCCACTTTGCTCCCTCCCTGATGGTGTTTCGGAGATTTCTGAAAACTGTCTTCTTCCGGAAAGCTTTTGTGAGGGACCAAAGGTATATCCTGAACCTGATTTTATTTTTCCCTCTTTCTTGTTTTATCTCTTTAGTCCCCTTTTAATATCACTACCCTTGAATTGTTAACTGTATTTTATCTATTTTAATGTTTTTGTTTTTATTTATTGTGTATGATGGCACAGTGAGCTGCCCTGTCTGCCCTACTGCAGGGTCGAAGGGAGAGATAGAAATATTTTAAATAAATAAATAAGTGCCTCATAATGTACCACAAGGAAAGAGTTGTGGTATGTATGGTAACAAACACACATACCCAAAGCCAAGTGTGTTGCAAAGAGCTAGCTGCATAGTTCTCTGGACTGTGTCCTGAATTCATGATCCCCCTGGTATTTTTGAAATCCTCAGTATGTAGAAAAACACACTGAAGATCATATGGTAGCCTCCACATTATACCTGAGCAGTAGTAAACAGTGCAACGCCTATGAAGAATGGTACTAAGGACGACCCAAAGTACCAGATGGTCAACCAGGCAGCAATATCCAGCACCACAATATGAAGAAACATCAGAAAGAAGAATAGGCTGTTTGGCTTCAGAAGTCCCATCTTTTCAACAGTGGACCGCAGCTCCCGGAAGTCTTTTATGAGCAATTGCTGTGGGGAAACCCAAAGAGTAACTCTTTCATACCAGATTTTTTTTAAAAGTACAGACTCAAAAGCATACATGTGCAGAACAGTGGGACAGAAATGTTGTACAGTAATACTTCAGTTAACAAAGTAAATGTACTCCTGGACATTATTACTTTGACAGAAACTTTGGTACCTGAGGAAGGAATAGCATGGAAAGAATAGGGATGGGGTCCTACACCTGTTCATAGATAATGGCAGTAGCTTCAAAAGGGGCTTTAAAGGGTGCCTACCCAGCACCCACCCACTCCCCCTCCTTTGAATGTACTGGGTCCTTCCCTCCCCAGCCCTGGGAGAAAGTAAGAGATCTCTTCAATGCAAAGCAAATAGGCTTGTCAGTTTCATCCTAGCAAAGCAAAAGCACAGGGCTTGAAAGTTTATCCATAGCAAAGCAAAGCTCGTCAGTTACTTGGTTAAAAAAAGTCTTCCATAAAAGGAGCTTGCTTCCTGAGGGATTCCTTAACTGAGGTATTACTGTAATGAAATAAATAAACAGACAGGGGGATAACAATAATATCCCCTTTCAGGTGTTGTTGGGCTCCAACTTCCATCATTCCTGACTGCTGGCCAAACTGGCTGGGGCTGATGGGAGTTGGAGTGCAACAACATCTGGAGGACCACAGGCTCTCCATCCCTGCTCTGCATGGTACTATCACCAAGTACTGTGGTGAACCACGTGGAATGGGAAGAAGTTTCCTGCTCTCACTATCCACACTGAGTTGCAGCAGTAAAGAGAGGCTACAAGCAGTCATCTACCCTCAGCATAGGGCCACAGGTTATGCCACAGTTATGCCCTTAAAAGTCTTCTTGCCTTCTCAACAGGAATAGTTATAAACCTTTGGAAAAGAAATTATGCCTGGAGAGCCATGTAATCTCCCTATTACAACTCCAGTATTTCCAGTAATTCATTCCTGTGTTTTAGATCATCATTATCCACCAGTCTTTGACAATTACACTCTCCATGCTTACCACGGGAACTGCAGCACTACCCTCTGATGAGTGAGATGAGCGAAAGGCCTTCCTCCCAGCTTTCAAGCTGCAGAGATGGGCAGGAATCATCTTGGCAGGTTCACATCCTCACCAAGTCCAAGCTTGGGAGGAAAGCTGAGGATGAGGGGCTGGAAGCATTTTCCCCACCTCTCTTTCTCACAGGAGAGTGAGGTGAGCTGGGGATACCCTTACAGCTACTGCTCAGCAGAGGGGCTGGAGCACACCATCAAACATCAGCTGGAGTTCACACACTCCCCCCCCTTAGCTGCAGAAATGAAAAAAGGGGGAGACTCCTGTGGCAGCTGCTAGATGAAGGGGCTCAAAATGTCTCTGCAGTTGCTGTTCAGCAAGAGGACTGACCCCCTTTAGTGTCGGTCACAGCTGGAATTCTCCCCTCCTACCTTTCCTGCAGGAAACGGGGGGTGGGGGTGGTTCGGGGAGAACGGAATTCCTTTGTTGCTTTGTGGACATGCTTGCCTGCATCCAGATGGTATGGGGCAGGAACCTGGTGGCCACAAGTTTGACTTGGCTATTGCAGCTTCAAATTAATTAATTAATTAATTAATTAATTGACTGTTTATAACAACCACCACCACAATAACCCCTAATGGCAGCAAACAAATTTTGGTTTGGATAACAAAAGGCAAAAAGAGACTGTTGCCGCCACCGCTGCCGCCACCATCCAAGCAATTCATTACATTTTCCAGTCTCATGATCAGAATTCCAAGCTTGCAAATAGCTACTTGCCTGGTTACCTGTAGCAAGTAAGAATTGCCTCCAAGGAACCAGACAGGATAACTCTGCAGAAGTTTGGTTCTTATTTTTTTTTAAGCCCCAAGTGACTAACCTCGGCAGGTATGGGTAGCCAGCTGGAATTCTTACAAACGTACTCATTGTTTTTGTAAGAAAACAAAATGCTATGCAAGAAAGCACAGAGTCAAGTCCTTTGTAGGCCTGTATATTGCAAATTAATATCAAGTGTGTGAACAACTTTAATTGTCATGGCTTTCCCCAAAGAATCCTGGGGTCTGATGAGGATGTTAAGAGTTCTCTTCTAGATTAGAGATCCCTACCAATTTTCCTTTGGTTCCGTATGGAGAATAAGTGACTCTTGAACTAGTTCAAGGTTGCAATCCTGTGTGTGCTTACTTGGGAATACCTCAGAAGGAATGTTCTTAGGACTGCGTGATACATGTCCATAGGGCAAATATGTCCAACAACGTACTGTACATCTTATGTAGGAAAAGTGCAACCAGAGTAGGGATGGACAGCTCTGTCAATTTCGGTTCTCTCAGTTTCACATTTTTCCAATCTTCAATTCAGCTCTCCACATTTCTGCAGCAATTTGCATTTTTTTAAAAAAGAAATCTTCATGAAAATTCTCCAGCATTTTAGTGAGAATTTCTTACTAAACATGTTTTTATGCTTGTTTGTACACATTGTACACATTTTTGCAAGCAATTTCTTGTCATATAATGCATTTTTGTATGTTATTTTCACTCATATATTAATTTTTATGCACTTTCCCCTAGCATATGCATTTTTATAAGCTTTGCTGGTTTGGCAAACTGCATTGCTAAGTTCGAATAAGTGTCAGTTTTGAAGAATCGTTCTGTTTTGGTTCTCATATTGTTTCAGAAAGTGCAAATTTGATAGATTCAGCTTGCAATGCTAATTGAATCGACTCTCTCCCATACTTAGAACAGAGTCAAGGAACCTAGTACAGGCAAGAAAGCTTCCTTCAGAACAATAGAATCCTGCCCAGATGAAAAGAACAGGACACAAACTGTAGCATAACAGATGTACAATGACAAAGAGAGAAGCGAAAAATTTAGGGAGTGTGCCTGCTTTTAAAAAAAAAAAAAATAGTCAACAAGAATATTTGTTTAGATACCTCAGAAAAAGAAAACTACCATGAAGGCAGTGCCATGGGATAGTGGGGAGTAAAAGCTTTACTAAAGGAGAACAGGGTGACTGAAGTGAAGCTGAACACATTCTTTCCATCCATTTTCAATGCAGAAGGCCTGACCTGGATTTTTCAGGGAGCGAGTATGAACACTTGAACAAAACAGAGGCAATAAAAGAGGAAGTCCTTGGGCTTATTAACTAAAACATTAACAAATCACTGGATTTTGATGGAATTCAACTAAGAGCTTTTTACAGAACTCACACTGAACTTGCTGATCTTCTAACCAAAAATGTATAACCTGCCCATAAGTGGGTCATAATCATACATTTTAGCTTGATCAAAAACCATATTGTTTCGGAAAGTCCAAATTTGATAGATTCATCTTCAAATGCAAAATGAATCAAATTTCTCACCCATCCCTAAACCAGAGTTCGAAGGAAGATTCTCTTGTGAATTAGTTCACAAATTTGATTATTCAGTAAGAGATCGAAGGAAATAAATTTTCTTTTTTCTATGGGACAGATGGACATCCATTACACAACAGAGGACACAAGTGTGTTATAAGTATAACTAGAAGAGAAAACAAGACAGGCTCTTAATTTTAGGTTGTTTGCCATGCAGTCTCAGTCACTAGGTAGTTTTAGTTTCCATATTATGAAATGTAGATGAGATTATCATTAAGTAATGCTAGACCACTCTGCTGAATCATAAATCAAATCACTGTTCAGTGGTACAATATTATGTATACCATAGAGTGAAGTACAGTGTAGGATGGAATTCTGATTCCCCTCCCTCCCCGTAACTATAAATGTCAAAAACCATAGAAATATATATAGTTTCCTATATTTGACTTTTAACGGACACTTACATTTTTGCTGGGCTCAGAGCTAGGTTGATCTGGTGCCAGTTCTCCTATCAGCAGGGAATTCAAGTACTTGCTCACTTGAGCCCTATGAAGGTGGAATGCTGTGAATGCATCCTGGAGAGAAAAGAAGGCACAAAATGGAATGGAATGAAAGACAAACACATGCCTAGGCAGAGATGAAAGATGAAAAGTAGCCTCAAACAGAAAACTTACTGCATGTATTATTATTATTATTAATTATAACAACAACAACAACATCCCACCCCTCCTCCTAGTAGGAGCCCACACTGCAAGAACTACACTGCAAGATATGTAACTTATTTGCACACATTCTCATTTGAGAGCTGAATGAGCATGGATTGTGCCCTAGGATAGGCAAATTTGTCAATTTCAGTTCTTTCTGTTTTTCATTTTCAATCTTAAACTCAGCTTTCTACATTTCTGCAGCAATTTGCAACAGTTTTTTTTAAATCCCCATGAAAATTCTCTAGCATTTTAGTATGAAATTCTCCTAATACACATATTTTTGAAGGTAGTTTTGACTCATGTACACAGGTTTGTCAGTCATTTCTCACCATATAATGTATATTACATGTTATTTTCACTGATATATTCATTTTTACGCACACTTTCCCCTCATATGTGTTTTTGAAAACATTATTTGGTTGGTGAACTACATTACAAAATTCAAAATAGTGGGAATTTTGAAGGATGGCTGTGTTTCAGTTCTCATATTATTTAGGAAAGTGCAGATTTGATCAATTTGGCTTTAAATGTGAACTGAATGGAAATTCTCGCCCATCCCTACTGTGTGCACCTCATCTAAACTCATTTCCCTTGTTTTCAGGCTGGTGTATAAGATGATTTGATGACCTGTGTTACTTCCTGGTCCAATAGGCATTTCTTTTCTCGGTTATTTTTCAATCATCTTGTCACCAGTTGCAATTTCTCACTACTGGTACATGCATCATCATCATCATCCTGTATGCATGTCTTGGGCATTATTTTCTACGTAAAATTCCTTGTAGGAATTTTGTACTGTGAAACAACTCTGGTATCCTTCTCCTTTGTATCACAGAAATGAAAATATGGCATATCTCTCCCAGCATGAGGCTCCTACTAGACAAAAATATTTAATCTTTTCAGGTTGAGTTCCCACAGTGCATCAATGGACCTTAAAAAGTCCCATCTTTCTTGCTCTGTTGGCCTCAATATTCTCTGTGTACATGTGCACTTCTTTAAAGCTTCATAGTTTGTAATGATATGGCAATTTTAAAGGACATGCTAGGCATGCATTGTCATGCATTCACAGTCATGTATTTATGTGCATCCTTCTCACCACAAGCATGATGATTAACACCCTCTATGTGCATATTACTACATGTGCTGCACCCACTCTTAGAGGGAGGCAACGGTAAACCCCCTCTGAATACCACTTATCATGAAAACCCTATTCATAGGATCACCATAAGTCCGGATTGACTTGAAGGCAGTCCATAGAATCATAGAATAGTAGAGTTGGAAGGGGTCTATAAGGCCATCAAGTCCAACCCCCTGCTCAATGCAGGAATCCAAATCAAAGCATTCCTGACAGATGGCTGTCCAGCTGCCTCTTGAATGCCTCCAGTGTCGGATAGCCCACTACCTCTATAGGTAATTGGTTCCATAGTCGTATGGCTCTAAGTTAGGAAGCTTTTCCTGATGTCCAGTCGAAATCTGGCTTCCTGCAACTTGAGCACATTATTCCATGTCCTGCACTCTGGGATGATCAAGAAGAGATCCCGGCCCTTCTCTATGTGACATCCTTTCATGTACTTAAAGAGTGCTATCATATCTCCCCTCAGTCTTCTCTTCTCCAGGCTAAACATGCTCAGTTCTTTCAGTGTCTACTCATAGGGCTTTGTTTCCAGTCCCCTGATCATCCTTGCTGCCCTCCTCTGAACCTGTTCCAGTTTGTCTGCATCCTTCTTGAAGTGCGGAGTCCAGAACTGGATGCAGTATTCAAGATGAGGCCTAACCAATGCTGAATAGTCCATTTCATTTCCATGGTGGTATACTTTCCTCCACAACAAATGCAGACGTTTTTGCACTCACAAAAAGCAGATCAGCAAGAAGCTGTCTAAATATCAGCAAAGATATAAAGACAATTCATTTCCCTCTGTTTAACTAATTTCAACATAGGCAAGAGTCAGCACGTTGTTGCCATTTGGACACTTTGCTGAAAAGAATTTTCATTTAGTCCAAAATCCAAACTGTTCTGTACAACCCAAGCTTCAGGCATCTTTCTTTAATGTGGTCCATTATGATTCACTCCCTTCCCATTCCAAACACTGCCATTATGAAGCAGTGATAAAGTCACTCACAGACAGAATTTCTATAAACCAGCTGTAGATGGTACTGTAATGAATCTCATTGTGCAAGCATGTCATTAACGATATCTTGATGTTTCAAAACCCTGTCAAAATCTATCTGGTGCTCAGACAAAGAGAAAAGAGCAGCATAGATACATCACACCACAAAGCATCAGCACAGGTTGTAATCCTCTTCACACATCCCTGGGAGTAAGTCCCATTGTATTCAATGGAACTTACTTCTGCGTAGGCATGGATAAGATTGCACTGTCAGGCAGGAAAATATGTTAAGCCAGGCTTCTAAACAGCCATTTGGTTTGTCACATTTTGTGAGTAAAAACTGCTTCCACGCAATTAAGGAGGCAAGTGTTACAAAACTTAGTTTTCTTTTTTTGTACCACATATGATCAACATAAATATGTGGGCAGGTGGGCTAGAAAAATTTTTTACGTGATAGTAACTGTTGGGGATATATTTGCAAGGCTAGACATTTTACGTAGGACACTGTGAAAATTATCATGTGAATCCACATATTTTGCAGGACAAACTATGGGCGCTGTCCAACTGACTTTTCCATCCAGGTGGATGCTGTGGACCACCAGCTGTGCTGGCAGGCTCCCGGGTTCACCAGCAGCAGCCCTCCACCACAGCTGACCCCCACAAGAGCCTGCTGGTGCTTCCAGAAGCCCCAAAAATGAGGTGTCCCAGGGCAGAGCCGTGGAGGGACTTATGTGAGATCCTCATATTTGGAGCCCTCTCCGTGTCCTGATCTGCCCAGAAACTCCACCAGCCAAAAGGCTGGTGCAGTAAAAAAAAAATGTAATGGCCATCACTGGGTGCGCTTACTCCCTGGGAAGCCTGTTTGTGGGAGCTGGTTCCTTCCTTTCCACTCGTGCATGTGGCTTCTCCGCCGCCGCTCCCTCTTCCACTGATTCCCCACCATTTGAATCGCTCTGCCCGAAGATAACTGCCTTGTTTTTGATACAGGTTTTATTTATTTATTTAATTAAAAGAAACACAATGTCATGATGGCTGAGCTTTGTGGCATATGATCTGCTTCATTCAGACATCAGTGGCATATACAGAACATACAAGTGGAAGAACTAGAAAACTAGGGATTAAAAGAGAAACAAAACAGAACCCATTTTAGCTGGACAGAAAATAATTCCGCCTGTTTGGAACAAACATTATAGTAGTCAGATAATATGGAATTCATTGTCCCAAGGTCACACAGCCCTAAGATTAACGGATAATTAGCTGATATTTAAATAAGAACTAAAAACAAAGAGACAATAAAAGGACATTAAGAGGTGCTTCCCAGACCACCATTCCCCACACGTGGGGAGTATGAGTCAAAATAGCATAAGGATCTACAGACGGCCCCAAGAAACCGTCCAGGTACTTTTCCCAAGAGCAGAAATGTCCAAGCAAATCACGTGTTAACTCCGTTTTAGAACAATCCCAAACTGTCGGTCCTAGTGAAACGCAATTGATAATCCAGACCTCAATGGGGCGGGTTTGTGCGAGCGAGCGACGCGCTTGATAATCCAGAGCCACCACCAGGGCTCCTTCATGATCTGCAACCACCCTAAAAGGGAACGACTGTTACTACAGCCCCACATCGTTCTCACCGTGGCGTCCTGCCCAGCATAGTGGCTGATAACCCGGGAGCCTCCTGGATGGCGCTTGTGGAAGCTGCTGATATCGTAGACTTTCCTGTCAATCACCAGCCACCGCTCCGGTTTGATCCGACCCGTGCGCAGCTCGATCTCTTCCCAGGTGAAAAAACGGCGGGAACAAATCTCGCTACTACCGTTAGGCCTTTTCTCCCCAGCTGTCGCTCCCACCCCGGTATCCTGCAGCGGAGGAGCCATCCCCGTTTGGCCAAGGATCCGCGCGGAAATCCCGACCTTCTCCACACAAGCGGCTATGAGGATTTCGGCTCTGCGGCAAAAAGGACAAGCGTGCTCAACCAAGCGCCTTCTGCAGGGACACCCCCCGCTTTCGGATCTGATTGGCGTCCTGTGGTTTCGGGAACGGCCATTGGCTGCTAAGGCGCCGCTTTTTATTAGCACCGGCTCTGCCCCCCCCACCCTTCTGTAGCAACCAAACAGCGTGGCTGTTGGTCACACCCATGGAGAGATCCGTGGTGTTTTTCTCTCTCTGTCACCCAAGTTTGTACTTCTTCCCCACTGAGATTTATTACTATCTCTCTGTCTCGCCCCCCTCGCATACGCACACGTTATGGAAGAGCTATATTTACCTGTGGTGTGTAGGCACTTTTTAAAAATTTGCTCTACTATCGCTAAGGGGGTTTGTTTGGGGTTTATTATGAAGCCCTAATTTTAGACCCTGGACTCATGTCCCCACCTTTAGACGGTCAGGTGAGGCATACCATGAGCATTTCTCTCCTTCCCCCATCATTCCATGCTTTACAACTACTTCTACGTTCCTGATGTGTTGAGAGGGAAAGGGGGAGGGGAGTTTGCCAACCCTGAGGAGGAGTATAGTGAGCATATTTATTTATTTATTTATTTATTAAATTTATATCCCATCCTTACTCCCAGAAGGCTCTCAAGGCGGCAAACGAAAATGATAAAAGCACTTTAAAAATCTTAAAAACAAAAAAACTTTAAAATATATTGAAACAAAACTTCTTTAAAAACCTATTGAAACAAAACATCTTTAAAAAATAACTTTAAAAACATCTTAAAAAGCAAGTCCAGCACTGAGGCAGACTGGGATCAGGTCTCTACTTAAAAGGCTTGTTGACAGAGGAAGGCCGTTAAAAAGCCGTTTTGCATGTTAAACTAACTTAAATCATAGTATCATCATGGCTACAGGAATAAAATGGGGTTTGCTTCGGATGCCATGATGGTAAAACACATTTACTTGGGAATAAGCACTACATTGTTGTATGAAAGGATGATACAATTTCAAAAGTAAAAATATTGAAATGAGCACCTGTATCCACACACATGCTTTATTGGTCAGTGCCCCCCCCAGCTATTACTATTTTTTTAAAAAAATAAAAAAGGAATGATGTAGTGGCCAGTGTAGGCCCTGGTGTGCCTATGCTGGCCCAAATACTAATGTTGGACTTGTTTGCCACTGCCACCATCATCTGCAGGCCTCTGGGTGGTCATTTCCAAGGGGCGGGATGGACTTTGACCCCACGGTACAATCATAGCTGCACCACTGGCTGATTCTGTCATACCACCTCCCAAACGATTTCGTGTCTCTGAGTTTCCTTGATTTCATCATTTGCTGCTTCTGGCCTTAGGGGTTTGGATCATCACTTTCATAGAAGAATGCAATGACTCAGACTCTTGTATACATGTGAGTGTGCATGTGTGTATTTGATTATTTAGATGACGAGCAGTTGAAAAGCAATAAAGAAGTAATAGCATGTTTGTGAATGTTCTCCTTCAACCTTACCTTATATTTGGATACCTATGTTAATGCAACACTTGCATCATAGAGCTCACGTAGCACATGTGTACATTTATTTATATATTTATTTATATCCCACATTTCCTCCAAGGGGCTCAAGGTGGCGCGTATGGTTTTTCCTCCCTCTCCATTTTCTCCTCACAACAACCCTGAGATGTAGGTTAGGCTGAGAGGCTGTGACTGGCCCAAGGTCACCCAGCAAGCTTTATGGCGGAGTGGAGATTTGAACCCTGGTCTCCCAGGTCCTAGTCCAGCAGTGATCTCTACATTTCCAGAACATTAGTTTTATCTGGTCACTATTAATACTTTACTGTTTATGTATGATGTATGTTATTTTGTTGTAAATCAGAGACTGATGATTATAGGCGATGCATAATTTTTAAAAATAAATAAATGGGTCAAAATAATTTTACCTGTCTGAAACCGCCCTTAGTAATGAGTTAGCACATTATATCACCAATGGGTGGATGTCACCCAGATGCTGCCCTTTCTCCTTTTAATCAAATCTAGCTGAGGCAATGGGTGTTCTGATCATTGCTTAGACCAGCCTTTCCCAACCAGTGTGCCTCCAGATGTTGTTGGATCACAACTCCCATCAGCCTCAGCCAGCATTGCCAATGGTCAGGAAAGATGGGAATTGTGGTCCAACAACATCTGGAGGCACACTGGGAAAGGCTGGCTTAGACACAGTAATGGACTGGATGAGGGCTGACAAACTGAAGCTCAGTCTAGACAAGAGAGCAGCACTACAAGCACTGTCTTCTGTCTAGATGAGTGGTGGTCAACCTGTTTTGCAGCAGGTTGCACTCCCACTGACGGATCAGGTGCACAGTTTGGAGGTGCAATTGGAACCAGTACTGTCTCGAGGCAAAGGTGACTTTGGCGTCTTAGAGCACCTTTTGTCTGATTAGGCTAATACCCCAACTGTGATTTATTTATTTATTAGATTTATATCCCGCCCTTTCTCCCAGTAGGAGGCCAAGGCAGGAAACAAAAGCAGTAAAAACACTTTAAAACATAAAAACAGACTTTAAAACACGTTAAAACAAAACAACCATTAAAAACATTAAAACAAAACATCTTTAAAAACATTTCTAAAAGCTTTAAAAACATATTTTTTGTGAAAAAAATGTTTAAAAACATATTAAAAAGCAATTCCAACACAGATGCAGACTGGGATAAGGTCAAAAGGCTTGTTGAAAGAAGAAGGTCTTCGGTGCCAAAAAGATAACAGAGATGGCTCCTGTCTAATATTTAAGGGCACCGAATTCCAAAGGGTAGGTGCCACTACACTAAGGGTCCGTTTCCAGAACGGACCTCCTGATAAGATGGTATCTGAAGGAGGCCCTCACCTGCAGAGCGCAGTGATCAACTGGGTATATAAGGGATAAGATAGTCTTTCAGGTATCCTGGTCCCAAGCTGTATAGGGTTTTGTACACCAGAACTAGAACCTTGAACATAGTCCAGTAGCAAATGGGCAGTCAGTGCAATTCTTTCAGCAGCGGAGTGACATGTTGGTGATACTCTGCCCCAGTGAGCAGTCTCGCTGCCGCATTTTGCACCAGCTGCAGCTTCCAGACCAACCTCAAGGGTAGCCCCACATGGAAGGCATTGCAGTAATCCAGCCTGGAGGTTACCAGTGCGTGGACAACAGTGGTCAGGCTATCCTGGTCCAGAAATGCCTGCAGCTGTCTTACCAGCCGAAGCTGGTGAAAGGCACACTTAGCCAGAGGTCACCTGTGGCTCTAGTGACAAAGATGGTTCCAGGAGCACCCCCAGATTATGGACCTGCACTTTCAGAGGGAGTACGGCCTCATCCAAAGCAGGCAACTGACCAATTACCTGAACTCGGGAACCATCAACCCACAATATCTCTGTCTTGCTAGGATTCAGACTTAGTTTATTGTCTCTCATCCAGCCCACCACCGAGTCCAGTTAGCTGTCCAGGGCTTGCACTGCCTCTCCGGATTCAGATGTTACAGAAAAACAGAGCTGTGTATCATCAGGGTGCTGTGGACACCTCATCCCAAATGTCCTGATGACCCCTCCCAAGGGCTTCATATAGATGTTAAACAGCATGGGGAACAAGATGGCAACTGCCAGGGGTTTGAAAGACAATCACCCAATGCTATTCTCTGAAAATGACTGTGGAAACAGTGCCTTCAATTTCCATCTCAACAAGCCAGCCCAAAAGGATACCATGGTCAATGCTATCAAAAGCTGCTGAGAGATCAAGTAAGAATAACAGGGTCACACTCCTCCTGTCATTCTTCTGATAAAGGTCATCCATCAGGACAACCAAGGCCGACTCAGTCCCATAACCAGGCCTGAACCCAGACTGGAATGAGTCAAGATAATCTGTTTCATCCAAGAGTACTTGCAATTGCTACACCACAACCCTTTCAATCACCTCCCCCAGGAAGAGGGGAACAAGCTCTATCTGATTAATGCGATACGTTTATCTTTTCTTCAAAGAGAAAACGGACTAACAGGCAAGCACCCTTCTTTCTATTATTTTTTTTACTTGGTTTAAATTGTTGCAGCAAAAAGAGATTTGTCAAATGAATCAGCTTTAAAGAACTTCTGGGTGAGCTATAACTCTTCTCTGTTATTCACGAAATTAATTTCTTTTAAAATCTGAAGAAAAAAATGAACTTTTAGGGTCGAAGAAAATGTTTTAATTTTTTTCTCACATCAGAAAAAAATGAAATTTTTAGGGCCCAAGAAAATCTATTAAATTTTGCCTAAAACAGAAAAAAATAAAATGTTGAAGTATTTAAAGTTATATCAAAAATAATTTTAATATTGATATTACTATGGTGGGAGGGGCCCACGAAGGCAAAAGTGGCTAGGGCCCACAAAAGTCAATGCGGCACTGCTCTCTCCTTGGCCTGACACCTGGTGCAGGCCCTCACAGCCAGCTCCAAGACAGAGTGGTTTCCTGGTGACAGAGATTGAAGTTCTGTAGACCACAGCAACTCCTCTCCCTGTCCCTGCAGCCTGTGCTGGTGTTGCACTGAGTATCCAGGTGGACAAAGCTGGGTCAGATCAACTCCTCCCAGCTCTCCCACCCAGGTCTCGGTAATGTACACCAAATTGGCATCTTCCTGCATGATCAAATCATGGATTAATGTGGTCTTATTGTGTACCAATCTGGCGTTAAACAACAGTGCACACAGGCCAGTGGACACAGCAGATGGGCAATGAGGAATCCATCCATGAGAGGAGTGGTAGTGAGAAAGAAGGCATAGATAGCCTTGTCCTCATCTTCTGTAGTAATTCACCACTTCCCCATGGCTATGCCTCCCTCTACCCATGATCACTGAAATTGGGGTGGCATCACCCATATTCCTTCTAACAGACTTCTCCTAAACACCTGATATGGACCTAATAACAGCCCATCAACAAAACCTACCTGAACCAATTATTCCAGTACAATTCTGAGGGAATTAGGAACAGTCAAACCCACTCAATATCTACTACACAGGGCACATTTACTCTCCCCCTGTCTCACAACCAGGGAACGCCAGCCTTCTGCCAGTTACAGACTCTCACTCTGAAGACATCTGGCAACGTTCTCCTCACCCTGTGCAGGAACTACACATGTGCCATAAAACCTTCCCACTATCAATCTCCTCTAGACTGGTTAAAAAAAGTGGTGGCTCAGTTGTGGAATGCCCTACACAGACAGGCTCATGTGGCACCTACATTGTATTCTTTTCAGTGCTAGTCAAAAATTTTATTTTCCCACTTTTTAAAGTTTTACTGCTTTTTAAGTACTGTGCACAATTTTATCTTCCTGGCTTTATGCTGATGGTGTTTTGATTATTTAAGATTTTATGTCTGTGTTCTATTTTTGTACTTTATGCTGTTAACTTCTATTTGTGAGCTGCCCTTTTGTTAATGGATGGTATAAAAAATAAAATAAACAAGAGTTCAGTGTGCCAATGTGACATCATTCTGACAATAAAAACTGACACCAAAAATGTGGTTATGAAATGGATTGTGTCCTCTGTAGTTAAAGAGGCCCAGCCTTCTTTTATAAGAGAATCCTATGAACATTGTAGCTTTTGCATTACCTCTTTCATTTACTCAAATTGAACCCAGCATTATTAATATTTTCTTGCATTTAAGAGCAGTGCCCTACTTATATGTGCTAGAAATACACAGGGTAAGATCCAATGTTAGTCACACTCAGAGTAGATCCATTAAAATTGATGGACTTCCACTGATTTCAGTGGGTCTATTCTGAGTATGACTAAGGCTGCATACATGCCATACATTTAAAGCACACATCCCAAGAATCCTGGGAACTGTAGTTTACCCCTCACAGAGCTGCTGTTCTCAGAACCCTTAATAAATTACAGTTCCCAGGATTCTTGGGAGCAGAGAATGTGCTTTAAAATGTGTACACAGCCTCTGCTGGATATTGCCCATTTATTATTTTGGGGGCAGTAATTGACAAATAGCTCCATGCCAATGTATTCTAGTTGCTCAATTTCTGACATAGGGACAGTCTGTTTGCTGCTGATTTTAAAGAAAAATAACCAGAACACTTCATGCTCTTAAATTTCAGCCTCTAATCAGTGCCTAAGGATCATTTCTTTAGGCCTAATACTAGGATTGCCAGTTCAGAAGCATCCCAAACCCTGAGATTTCAGGGGTTTGCCCTAGTGATGTCATGGGAGGTGGGCCCTAGTGATGTCATTAAGCATGATACATTAAGTATCAACCAGAGTTGCTTGGAGCATACCACTCTAATGAAAACATTTCTCTGATTGGAAATTAAGATAGAAATTTTAGCTAAATGAAGACATCTCCAGGTCCAGCTGAAGTGATGAGATCATTCCTTCTCACCTGCTTAGAGAGCCTGGGTAAGGAACATTTAATCTAGTCTACTTGTTTCTGCCAAGAAGGGTTTAAGTGCCCTCAGACCAGTAGGAAGAAAGCCTAGTGTTGTGGAGATGTTAGATGGGAGCACTCAGGAGTAAAGATACCCCTGAAGGCTGCAGTTCTAAACACACTAAGGGACCAAGCCACATAGAACTCAACAGGACTTACTTCTGAGTAGATATGGTTAGGATTGTGCTGTTGATAAGGCTTGACTAGGGATTCTCTGCAACAATATCCATATCAAAGCAAGGTTAGCAACCCCCTGCCTGGAATGCCATGCCTGCCTTTTAACGTGGCTGCTCCAAACTTCTTTACAGATTTGACCCTTCACTGCAGAGAGGTTTGAGAAATGAGTAAGAGTTAAGATTCTGTACTCTTTCCTGCCAACCCTGTGGGCTGCTATAAACTCACTTTGACAGCCATCCCAATTCCAGTGCGCAATAATTAACAGAGAGAAAATACATATGGTTTGGTCTACTTTCACAGGCAGTAGACTGGGTACAATAGCAATTGAAGCCACACTTCCCAGAATGTGAATTCTCTTTTACTGCTATTGGGCAAGAAACAAACCATCATGCAAATAACAAGGTGCATCATTGATGGGTTTAAGGAGGTTGAGCTGACCACATGGAACTACTGTTGTTGCTTCTATGGATGTAAGGGAGTAAGGTCAGAGGCAAATGAAATGCAAATAGGAAAAAAAAGACAGTGATGATTTCCTAAATGCACTACCATACCAACCACAACAAGATTCCTGTGAGTAAGACAGAAAACTCAGCGTCCCTCAACCAGTCAGGGTTCTTAACCAAAACTAAAAAATTCCTGGCAGCCAGTCAGCCAAGATCACAGAAATCCCCATGCAGCACAACCTGACCCAGGGACTGCAGTTAGTGCAGAATGCTTCAGCACAATCGCTGACATGAATGAGACCCTATCAGCACATAATACATCTGCTCTGAAATCTGCACTGGTTGCTGATTTGCTACCATGCAAAGTTCAAGGTGTGCTTTCCATATTGCGGGTTCCACATAGTACTTGTTCTGCTGTTGAAAGAAATCAATCCTTTAGTGTGGCAGCACCTATGCTTTGGAAGTCCCTGCCTATTGATATTAGGCAGGCGCCTTCATTGTACTCATTTTGGCACCTGCTAAAAACATTTTTGTTAAGGCAAGCCTACCCAGGCATGTAGAAACTATTATGTATTTAATCTGTTTTTAACTCATTGTTGGTTTTATTATCTTGAATGTTTAACTATTTTTTCCAATAATTTTATTGTTTTAATTTTTTCTATAAACTGCTTTGAGGTTTCTTACAATAAAGCGCTATATAAGTGTTGTAAATAAAATACATAAATAAATTTTAGCATCACTGTGGCCCTTGGGTCTCTTTCTTCTTTTATACCAAGTCAGGCCATTTGGTACCATGTAGCTCAGTACTGATGACAGACTAGCATTGGCTCTCCAGGATTCCAGGCAGTAATCTCTTCCAGAGGGGGAGAGCATGACCACCTCAAGTAAGAAGGGCACACTGAAAATGTAGAGGAAGTAATATTGTACAACCATAGTGTGAAATCAGATACATATCAAGACATAGTATGAAGAAATATTTATATAAGTGTGAATGTCAAAGATGTTCATTATTTACAGAACCTGTAAAGATATTTATAGTGCAATCCTATACATGTTTACTCAGAAGCAAGTCCCAATAAAAGACCATAAGAAATTCTGCTCCTCTCCTCGCACCACGCTGCCCTGGTGCGCTGAGGGGAGGCCCGCTTGGGCCACGGGGAGCATGCCGTCAGCCTCAAGCAGTTCTGTGAGGCCCGCGAGGCCCACACCAGGCCTGCCCAAGCTGCCACCGCCGGGGCCAGAGGACATGGAGGTGGAGCAGGAGCCGGAGGGGAAGCCACCACCGCCGAGGAGCGAACCCGGAGCGAAGAGATGCCCCTGTGGTGACAACAGCATGGAGCCAACTATGGGATGGTGGTGGAGAAGAATGGAGGGAGAAAGGAGCTGGAGGACACAGAGGCAGCGGCAGAATGGACATGAAGAACTGAAGCAATAAAATCTGCACCAGCAGTTGGAATTTCCAGGCGGCTGGGAAAGAGGGCTTGTCATCACTGCCCTCCTCAGCATTTCCCTGTTGCTGCTGTTGGTCTCTTCTGGAGGAGATAAAAGGCAGCCAATTGTAAGTCATCTAGCTGGTGAGAGGACCCTTCCGCTCTGAATTGTATTCAAAACAGGCTGCTGAGGCTCCTTCAAGTGCAGCAAGATGAGGACCTGAAGCTCTATTGCCTGTTAGCTTTCTGTTTGCTTTGTACTTATGTTTTAAAGTCTAGATTATTTCTCTTGTAATACTGAATGTTTGCTAAATTGTTTTTGTCCTTTTTGAATGCATTGATTGCTTTGTAAACTGACTTCTTTCCCCTGCCTCAATGTTTTGTATTTTGATATTTTTTTTTACAATAATTTTTTATTCAAATTTTCATAAAACAAACAAAACAAAATCAAAAACATAACACAATAAAAATAAAATAAAAAAATTGACTTCCGACTTGTCACAGATCAGCTATAAATATATAATATATATCAAACCTGTCCCTTAATACATACAAAATCACTTTTCTCCATAGTCTATCTTAATTAATCGTCAAATCCCATTATCATCATTTCATTTTTATCTTTCAACAAAAAGTCTAAGAGAGGCTTGCATTCCTTAAGAAATGTATCTGTCGATTTTTCTCTAAGTAAACATGTCAATTTATCCATCTCTACTAAGTCCATTAATTTCAATAGCCATTCTTCCGTTGTTGGTGTTGATTCCATTTTCCACTTTTGTGCATATAATAATCTTGCTGCCGTAATCATATATAATATTATTCTTCCATATTTCTTTTCTATTTGTTTATCCATAAAACCCAATAAAAAAAATTCTGGTTTTGACTGTATATTTATCTTTAGAATTTTTTGCATCATCCTACCTATCTGTGCCCAAAATAATTTTGCCTGTTTACACAACCACCACATATGATAAAATGATCCTTCTTGTTGTTTACATTTCCAACAAACATTAGAAACATTACTATACATTTTTGACAACTTTTCTGGAGTCATGTACCAACGATACATCATTTTATAGAAATTTTCTTTAAGATTATAGCATAATGTAAATCCCAAGCCTTTTTTCCACATATTTTCCCATTGATCCATTTGTATATTATAACCAAAGTTTTTTGCCCACTTTACCATACACTCTTTTACTTGTTCTTCTTCCATATCCATTTTCAGTATTTGTATTTTGATATTTTGAATGTTTGTTGTAAGCCGCTTTGGGCACAGCTCATTGTGGAAAGGCTGCATATAAATACACTCAAATAAAGAAATAAAAAATAAAATAAATAAATATATTCAATGAAGCTTACTCAAACAGGGATGTATGCACAGGACTGCAATTCAGTGATAAGGAACTTCACTCATCCAACCCAGAATTCAGAATCATGCCATGTTAAGCTGTTTTGCAACTGTTTTATACTTGTTTTATCATTACTTGGATTTTAAATAGCTTTATTTCTTGTTGTGAGCTGCCTTGGTTTCCAACCCTACCTCACAGAGTTGTTGGAAATATTTCATATACACATACACTGGAAATTTACAAATACATACACCCCATATAATAGTTTATTGTCAAAACCAGTTGGCCATTGCAGAACATTTTTTTTAAAGTATTTGTTTCCTGCCAAATAAAAGCAGTGACACCTAAGTAAGCCCAGCCTAACTGCTTAAAAAAAAAGGTTTGGAGGGGGAGAGAAAGATTTATAGCACAATCCTTTTCTATGTTCACTCAAAAGTCCCACTGATTTTCAGCACAATCCTAATCATGTCTACTCAAAAGTAAGTCCTACTGAATTCAATGGGGTTACCTCCCAGGTATGTGGAATTAGCATTGCAGCTTTATTCCCAGAAAAGCTTCCTATTGGGAAGGTTTTCAAAACAGGTTATGAATAAGACAAATAAACCGTCCTCTTCAACAGTCCAATAAAATTTAAAGTTCTTTGACTCCTTAATTAGAAAAGTATAACACTGCAGCATGTACACTTTTTAAAACTTCTGTTCAAAAATTATTTGAAAGATAAAATGTATAATGTACCATTTTTTGCAAATGATAAAAAGCATTTTTTGCCTACCAAGATTCTGCTGTGCTCTTCTGTTGTAGTGCAATCCTGTGCATGTTTACTCAGAAGCAAGTCCCAGTCCTGTACAGAGAAAGTACTTCTTTATGCTGCTGAAAGCTATATATTTACTGAATTCCTGATGTGAGACCAGCAGGAAAAGAAAACTGTTCTCAGAACTTGAAATGGGGTTTAGCTATTGCCTGGGGGGGGGGTCAACAAATCTTGTCAGTCATGACCCTGACTTCACTTATTGGCTAAAAACCTGAAAGGGCAGGGATTAGAGCAGCTGGTACTAACAGAAGTTGCGGGGGCAGTGGCTGACATTTTGGTTTATATCTTTTGAACCAGACCACCTAGAAACTTAATCTTTTTTTTATAGGAAAGATATGAATCCGGAGATTAACGTGACTCACCTGGAGGCTCAGAGAGAACCTTCAAAAACTGGAGTGTCCAGGTGAAAACAGGAGACCTGGCAACCCTACATGTGTAAGTAGGGTTGCCAGGTCAGAAGCATCCCAAAACCTGAGATGTCATGGGACGGGCCCTAGTGACATCACAGGGTGGGCCCTAGTGACATCATGGGGCAGGCCCTAGTGACATCACGGGGCGGGCCCTAGTGACATCATAAAGCATGATACATTAAGTATCAAGCACAGTTGCTTGGAGCATACCATTCAAACAAAAAAAATGAATGCCTTTCCTGTCCAAAACACCTTCTCTCGACTTCTGTGCAAGAACCCAGTAAATTCTGTGCAAACTTCAAGAGATGGACACCTAGGGATATTGGGAGGGATGTGTGGAGAGAGAGAGATTCTCTCAAGGAAAGATCTGTCCTGTTTACTTGCTGCCCTGGGCTCCTGCTGGGAGGAAGGGCGGGATATAATA
Source organism: Rhineura floridana (assembly GCF_030035675.1). Classification (NCBI taxonomy): domain Eukaryota; kingdom Metazoa; phylum Chordata; class Lepidosauria; order Squamata; family Rhineuridae; genus Rhineura; species Rhineura floridana. Next base: position 101,734,732 of record NC_084481.1, read on the forward strand.
ATAATAATAATAAATGAACATTAACACTAGCTCCACCAAATAATATAAATTAATGAATTATTTAAATCACTCATTGCATCTTAGAGGAATACAGGAGCATGAAATATGGTCTATCCAGATAATAAATCCAATCTCTTGCACAAATACCTAGAAGTTCAGATTTGATGAAGATCAAAGTACTGCAGGAATTATTTTAGGCAACTGTGATAATCCTTAGGAGAAATAATTCTTCCACTATAAACACCACGTTGTACATTCCCATTACCCTCTGCTTAAGCCAATAACATTTTTCTAAATCCTGTGATGTTAAAATCTAAAGCTCTCCTATAAAATTTTACTACATTTTATAAATGATATATTATAGATTAATTACAGAACTTCTGAAATATATTTTCCTTATGCTGGAAGCACTAGTAGTCTCATTTAAAAATCCCTCCACTTTTTACATTTTCTAGGTTTATTCACTCTCCCACACATGCTTCTTATTTTAAAATGTGTTGTCCTGGAGTGCTCCAAGCACTAGAGGCCTAAACCCAAGTGTGGAACACATCTCTTCTAGTCTAGCACCGGAAAGCACAACAGGGCAGTTGTTCCACAGAGTCTGCAAACGTATAATAATTGTAGATATGCCATGCATTAATTAGTGCATGGTGTGTGCATCACCAGTGGCATCTTAAGGCAAAAGGAGGGGCCATGTACCTGAGCCTCAGTGTATGAGGTGCAGTAATGAAGGGGGGGCATAGGGAGCTGCCTGCCACCAAGTCAAACCATTGGGTAATCTATCTCTGTCCTACCTACACTAACTGGCAGCAGCTCTCCTGTGTTTCAGGCAGGGAGTCTTCCCAAGCCCCACCTGGAACTGAACCTGGGACCTTTTACATGCGAAGCAGGGTGCTCTGCCCACTCAGCCACAGTCCTTCCCCAGGGAGTGTGGGGAGTTCCGGAGGGGGGAGAGGATGCCAGGGGTGGCCCAAGGCATGTTTGAGGGAGGAGGGAAACCGGGGGAAGGGGGGCTCTTTTGGCAGAAACCCAAACTAAAGTCAACCTGTAAGAAGGTGTGGCATGAGGGGGTGCCCACCTGCATTGACCCAAGTGTGAGAGGAGGGTTTGGTTCAGTTTTGTTTTTTGGGATGAAGGGGCGGGAGACTATTAGAGGGTGGTTAATCCAGGCAGCGCCCTATCAGTCCTGGGGAGGGAGCAGCACCAGTGATCAAGGGTGGCTCTCTAGTCCTCATGGAGGATGGTGGGTTAAGAACCTAAGAAGAGCCCTGCAGTGCTGGATCAGGCCAACGTGGGCTTATCCAGTCCAGCACATCCTCTTCTCACAGTGGCTGACCAGCTGCGGGGGCTCTGCACTCCCCTTCCACAATCCGTGGCAGGATAGCAGAGCAGGAGCTTCAGAGCCACCCACCATTCCCCCGCTTCACCTAACTTTCTCTCTGCTGTTTTTTGCAGCGTGTGGAGGTTTACCATCAATCAAGATGGTGGCCAAGGTTTCCCTAAGGGGCTGAAGCCTCTGCCACCATCTTGGTTGATGGCAGTAATGTGTGCATGCAGTACACATGCATGCCATCAACCAAGATGGCGGGACAGGCTTCAGCCCCTTAGGGAAACCTCGGCTGCCATCTTGATTGATGGCAAACCTGTGTGTGCTGCAAAAAACAGCAGAGAGAAAGGTAAGTAGAGCAGGGGAATGGCAGGCGGCTTGGGACCACCTGCCCTGCGGCCAGCCCTGCTGGGCGGCCATGCTACACCACACCAAAAACCGGAGATCCAGGGACAGGGGGCATGGTCTGGCCAGGGAGCCAGAAAACACCCCTGAAGCCGCAGACAGCTGGAGATCTGGTAACCCTATGTGTAAGATGTTTCTCCCCCTGCCTTCTAATGTTTGGCCCTGGCCTAATGTTTGACCTTGGTCTCCCAGGGTCTTTTGTGTCACTTTCTTGTATTGACGATGCCTTCCTAGCTTGTTCCAAATATCTGTTTACATCGACTAAATTGATAATAAAAATATTGGAAAAAATGGATTTCAGTATCGGTGTTGCCTGTCCCTTTTCTATACCTTCTGCTATACCATTCTTACATTATCATGAGATAACATTCAAATAAATTGTGCCCCTAAATCTCTGATATAAATAGAAAGCAAAATTGCTGAACCATCTGGAGCAGATTTGGAGGTGGCACAGGTAGGAACAGAAAGATCTCTCCATTTCAGTTGTCTCTGATTCTCAATTATCCAATCTTAAATTCAGTTTTCCACATTTCTGTAGCACTTTGCAATTAAAAAAAAATCCTAATGAAAATGTAGCAGCATTTAGCGTGATTTTTCCTAATAAATGTATTTTTGTATGCCCTCTTTACTAATGCAGAAATTTTTGCAAGCAAATTTTCCTAATATAATGCATTTGTGTATATTTTCACTAATATATTTATTTTTATGCACACTTCTCCAATGTATGCATTTTTGTAATAACTGGTTGGTTGGAGAACTGAATTGCAAAAGTTGGATAACTGTGCATTTTGAAGGATGGCTGTGTTGTCTGTTGTTTCAGAAAGTGTGGATTTGATAGATACACCTTTAAATGGGAACTGAATCGGATTTCTCTCCCTAGGCACAGGAGCCGCAGTGAGGAGGAAAGGAAGGAAAAGTCCCCACTGCCCAAGCAGAAGTCTGCTGTGTGACATTGTATTTCTCCTATACTATTGGTTTGGGTTGAAAATTTATTAGAAAATGTCATTAACTGTTATTACTGCCATCCTCCAAAAATATTTTGCTTTCTTTCATTTCCACCCTATGAAGAAAAGCAAACCTCCACTTGTCAGATCCAGCATTTGTGTACTGCCTTCAAGTCGATTCTGACTTATGGCGACCCTATGAATAGGGTTTTCATGAGGCTGAGAGGCAGTGACTGGCCCAAGGTCACCCAGTGAGCTTCATGGCTATGTGGGGATTTGAACCCTGGTCTCCCAGGTCGTAGTCCAACACCTTAAATCCAAGTCGAAGCTCTGAATTGGCTCCACCAGTGTGTTTGCAGCACATTGACCTCCCCACTGCCTCACCCTTTCTCCTCTTGCTAAGTCACAGCAATTCACTGGCTGGGAAGCTAGCCTAGCAGCTTTATCCCGCTCCACCCCACCGCACCCCACTGCAGCAAGCAAACCACTTCTGCCCTCAAGTTGCCTGCCCCCCCACTATTTAGGGCTTTATGTATTAGAACCAGTACTTTGAATGCATCCTGTAAACAAACAGACTGGGAGCAGTCCACATGACAAAGGAGAGGTGTGATATGATAATATTTATCAGTCCCCACTGTTAACATATTATTGAGGATCAGTTTCAAAGGCAGGCCCATATTTAATGTATTGCAGTTATGCAACTGGGAGTGTGGGTTAGGGCTGCAATTGTTAATTCATCCTAAACTGATAAAAAGTGCTCCAAGCCACTGATGCCACCTGAGCATCCAATGCTGGATTTAGGAACACTCCCAAGCTACGAGCCTACTTCTTTAAGGGGAGTGCAACACCATCCAAAGCAGGTTGAATGTCACCTAACTGTACAGACAAGCCATCAACCAACAATACTACTGTCTTGTCTAGAACCGAGTCTTAGTTTATTGGCCCCCATCCCATCTATTGCCAAGCCCTGGCACTGGTTCAGAACATCTGTTGCCTCACCTGACTTATCAAGATATGAAGCTGGGTTATCATCCAGCCTCACCCACATCCCAAAATGGCCTCTCCCAGTGGCTTCAAGTAGGTATGGAATAAATGAGGGACAAAATACACTTTGGAAAACCACAGTATGGTGCTAAGGGAATCAGTAGGGTCACATTCCCTGACTCCCTCTTGGCAAAAACATGGCACATGGCAGCCAAAGTAGTTTCTTTTCCAAAACTGGGTTTAAAGCTCAACTGAAATTTATCTAGGAAATCAAGAGCACCTGGAGCTGGCTAAAAACTACTTGCTCTAAGACATTGCCCAGGAAGGGGAAGTTTGCAACTGACTTACAGTTCAATAGTCCTTTCTCTCTTAAAAAATGATTTATTTGCCTCATGAGCATGGGAACAGTGATGGGATTTCAGCAGAAATTTACACAATATGCACTGATTGGAAAGGAAGCAGTATGACCACCCAAAAACATTTGCAGGCACAAATAGTACTGAAAGTAGGAACATGTCTGACTGCCCCAACAGCATCATGAGCACAAATCATCATGAATACACCAAAAAAAGGATGTCTTGAGACGCTCTGTGTGTAGTCCTGCTAAAGTCATTCAGGTAAATCAATACTGCTATGTGTGGAGGGAACCTCTAGGTTTTATTTATATTGGAGTCACTGTGGCTGTTGGGTGTCTTTCCACTATTAGGACCAAAGGAACCATACAGCTCAGTACTGATGACATGGACTAGCATTGCCTGTTCAGGATTGCAGGCAATAGTCTCTTCCAGAAATTGAATTTTGGACCTTCACATGCAAAGCATATGCCCTACAACCAGAACTTGGAAAATCCAGTGGCCATGCTAGCTGGGGCTGATGGGAATTGTAGTTCAACAAAGTAACTTTTCCAAGCTCTGCCTACAACCAGCTCATGTAGTATGAGCTGCAACTTTAAAAAAGTATATTTTAAAATTGTTATTTTCAATTCATTAATGAATGCACATGATATCTAGGACAGATCTGCACCATTTGTTTAAAGCACTTTCAACACACATTTGAAGCACATGGATCACACCACAGAATCATGGGAACTGTAGTTTGTTAAGGGTGGTGGGAACTATAACTGTGAGGGGGGGAAATACACTTCCCAGGATTCTTTAGGGGAAGTCATGCAATTTAAATGCATGTTGGATGTGCTTTAAATGTATTGTGTGGATCTACTTAATAAACTTTGCTTGCATGTTCATCATTTTAATTATTTTTTTATGGAAATGAGCTATAAAGTTTACTGGGTGATCATAGACTACTCACCATCTATAAGCCTAATCTGCCCCTCAGGATGAAAACAACAGAGGGGAACCATGACCACCCCAAGGAAGAAGGGCACACATAATATGTAGAGGAAATAATAATGTACAACTATAGTGTGAAATCAGATACTTATCGGGACCTGGTATGGAGAAATATTTATATAAGCATGACTGTCCAAGATGTTTATTATTTACACAACCTGTAAAGATATTTATAGTGCAATCCTATGTTTGTTTTCTCAGAATCATGTCCCAATGCATCCAATGGTTGTTACTCAAACAGGGAAGCATGCACAGAATTGCAATCTCAAGTGATAAGATATTTTACTCACCCAACCCAAAATTTAGAATCATGCCACTTTAAGTTGTTTTGCAACTGTTTATACTTGTTTTTATGGCTATTGGATTTTAAAGGTATTTATTTCTCACTGCTGCCTTGGTTTCTGGTTGGAAACCCTGCCTCACAGTCTTGTTGGAAAGACTCCATATATATATACACACACCGGAGATGTAAAAATACATAGACCCATATAATAGTTTATTGTCAAAACCAGTTGGCCATTACAGAACATTTTTTCAAAAAAATAAAATCAGTAATAATTTCCTACATAATAAAAGCAGTGATGCCTAAGTAAGCCCTGCCTAATTGCTTTAAAAATAGGATTGGAGAGAGAGAGAGAGATTTAAAACACAAACACAATTCTTTGCTATGTTCATTCAAAATTCCCATTAATTTACAGCACAATCCTAACCATGTCTACTCAAAAGTAAGTCCTATTGAATTCAATGGAGTTTACTCCTGGTGTGGGATTAGCATTGCGCCTTTACTCCCAGAAAACCGAGAATAGGATTAAAGCTTTATATTGGGAAGGTTTTCAAAACATTGCCCTCTTCAACAGCCAAGGAAAACTTAAACTCGTTTGACTCATAATTAGAAAAGCACAACACATTGTAATGGTATTTAGATCTCCTGCACACAAGAGAGAAAGAGACTTTAGTTTACTCAGTTTATGAGATTTTCAGACAAACAGGAGAAAACAGGAGTTGTACACCGCCCAGGGAGCCATTGGCTAAGGGCGGTTTATAAATGAAATTAAATAAATTAAATAAATAAATAAAACAACAGTTTTCTGGCCTTGCAATGGCTTCTAGCTATTGCCTGGAGATCAACAAATCCATTGTCAACCACAGCCCTGACTTCACTTACTGGCTACAAACCTAAAAGGGTAGGGTTAGAGCAGCCAGCTCCAAGCTCATTTATCAGAAGTTGCAGGGAGGGGCATCTGATGTTTTGGTGTATATCTGTTGTACCAGACTACCTAGAAACTTTTTTTAAAAATATGAAAGCTGAGAGTCCAGAGATTGAGGTGACTCATCCGGAGAAGATCTCAGAAATCCAGAGTCTCCGGGTGAAATCCAGAGACCAAGCAACCTGAATCCACATACATATAAGTGCTGTGTAGCTTTGTGGCCTACTCCAGTAGTTCTGCCAAGCAGGTATCTAGAGGATGCAATGATTCAATTTAGGAAAATAGATTATTTATCAACCTCTGATCACACAATCCAAGCCTCTATATCTCTTTATAAAAACCTTTCTTCAGAAAAAGTCCTGCCACAACCATGTCTACTCAAAAGTAAGTCCTATTGAATTCAATGGGGTTTACTCCTGGTATGTGGGATTAGCATTGCAGCTTTACTCCCAGAAAAGTGAGTATAGGATGAAAGCTTCATATTGGGAAGGTTTTCAAAACACTGCCCTCTTCCAACAGCCCAGGAAAATTTAAACTTATTTGACTCCTGCACACAAGAGAGAAAAAGACTGAAAGCTATATACTTACTCAATTTATTAGATTTTCAGATAAGCAGGAAAAAAACAACAGTTTTCTGGCCTTGCAATAGGATCTAGCGCTACTGCCTTGTCAATCACAACCCTGACTTCACTTATTGGCTACAAACCTGAAAGGACAGGGTTAGAGCAGCCAGCTAAGACCTTATTTAACAGAGGTTGGGGGGAGGCTGATGTTTTGGTGTATCTCTTGAACCAGATCACCTAGAAACGTTTTTTAAAAATGAAAATGGAGAGTTCAGAGATTAAGGTGAGTCACCCAGAGACCCAGAGAGGATCCCAAAAATCTGGAGTCTCCAGGCAAAAACTGGAGATCTGGCAACCCTAGCAAGCAGTATAATTATTTTTATAACAGCCATTCTGAAAACTGAAATGGCTAAGAAAACCAATAAAGGTCTTCAGTGCCAATTAGGCATTAATAACTTGCTTTCCAACTCTAAGTTTAATTAATAAAAGAACGTGGCAGCATGGATAGGTAGTTACTAGTAGGATATAATGGATGGATTGCCCACAATTTACTACATGAAAAAGTGGCAGGCATACTCCAGCAGGTTACCCATTTTTAACCTGTAGTTCTGTTATGTCCTAGTTTTACCCCACTGACGTGGTGACTGGCTGACTTACTCACGATGGTCTGTAATAGACACGTAGCTACTTCTCCATGCTCTAGTCTGGGTTGGGTGTTCTGGAAGAAAATACTCCTAGGCCACATAGCCAGCACAACTCCAATCAGCTCCTCTTCATTTTGGATTCTTCAGGGCAAAGGGAGAAATGGGTAAAAAAATCCTGCCTTATTGGATTGTGGCTTCATGAGACATTATCAGATAGGCAGAAACTGCCCCCATGCTGAACAACTTGGCAGAAGATGAAAGGAGAAGACTCCAGGCTTGTGACTAGTCCCCAGAAGGCGCAGTCCCCAAGAATCCAACTATGGTTTCTGTCTCTGGGGTTCTATATGCATCGCTATACCTGACAGCATGCAAACAGCTTTAGCACCTGAGAAACAGTAAGTTAATGGGCCCCCAATAAAAATTCAGAAAATAGACTTGAAAGGACTCTCTCAGCTATAAGAATCCCAAACGAAACACTCAACAAGAGCCAGAAAAGGTTGGAGAAAATTAAGGTCATGAGGCTTTTGCTCCTATCGTCACTAGCTGAAATTAAGTCTATTTCTCAGATTGACATAATTAAACCATGCCTTGATTACTCTGATGGGCGCAACAATACATATATAATCTCTGCAAAACCCAAGGAATATTTATGTTTGTGAAGTAATTCCTTTGGGCATTGAAGATGGGGTGTGTGTGTTTGGAAGGACTCTGTGTGCTGCTGCAGCTGTTGCCATTTGCCCACAACTTTGCCATATTCTCTTCTTCTGCTCCAGGTATATAAAGGGGAGGGGCTGCCTCAGGGTTGTGCAATGTAGTGTTGTGCTTGGAGTCATCTTGGGGTCTGGAATCCATCACATGCCAAGAAAAAACATTGTTGCAAGTGCTGGAGAGAGAAGGCAAACCAACAAAGTGTTGTGTTTGAAAGCCTGCCGTTCTTTAGAGTGAATATTTGAGACTTGAATGGTTTTTGTTCCTCAGCTGAGAGATGAGGGAAGTGTCATTGCCTACAATGTTGGAAAAAGTGGTTTCTATACCCCAGGGTGAGAGCCTGATGAGCATAGTTTCTGCCCCCTTGAGTGAGAGACAAGGGGGAGTGTTTAGTATGAATGTTGTACTTAGAATATATGTGTGCATTATTTGGCTGTATGTAGATTTGAGTGGTTGTCATGGTGATTTTCATGGTATGTACATGTGAGTATGCTGTTTTTTAGGATGTGAGGTTGAATTATGCGAGCTCTGGTAGAGTGTGATTTGACATAAGCGTGAGTGTATTGGTTTAGAATGTTGATATGTTTAAATACAAATGTGCTGATCTTGTAAGGGTGTGTTTGAGTAAACTAAATGATTTTTTTTCAACTGTAGTTAAATAAAATTCTGTTATAAAGGGGGCCAGCTGCTTTAATTGTTTTACTTTTTATTATACTGTGATTAAGAAATGAGCTGATTTATTTAATCTATTATGTTTAAAAATAATCTTGTTTTAACTTGTTTTTCCTTGAAAGTTAGGGAATATTCTTAGTTTATTATATTATGATTTTTTCTTGTATTTCTTGTACTTAATTTTATATGCAATGTTTATATTATGCTGATACTAAAGAGGATGTTTTGTTCAGTTAAATGCATTTTATTGATTGTTTTTTGTAGTTGCTGTTTTAAGATGTTTTGATTTGTTGTACATGGCTTAGAGTTTTATTTAAATATAAATGGTCTTAATAAATAATAAAGATTGGAACAATTTGACAGTGTTTCTACTTGTGTGGCATAGATGAACATAGGTTGCAACCTAAAAAAACCACACACCGGTTACTTACCCATACACTCCAACTGTAGGGTACCAGTGACCTACTTTAGAGAAGACGATCCTCTGCCTGAAGGAGTCCTCTATTAGGAGGTTTAAGTCAATTTTAAAGAGAAAGAACAATAAGAAGGGAGAGAGAGCAGGGGCCTTCAAGCTGCCCAGCACCTAGACAGGAGACTGAGCAGGTACACAACAGGTCACATAGTCACAGTCTTCCCCTCCCTTATGGTGAAATCTATTGTATATGTTTATTTAATTATTTCTATATTTACAACTTTGCATATAAATGAGCATTTGTAAATTTTATGCACACCACTGTCCTCTTGTATCTTTGTTTTGATGATAACATATTTCCTCTTTTTGGGTGATGCATAAGTGGCCACCCAATCCAATTATCTCTGTATATCAGGATAGTTTCTGATTTCTGCCACTAGTAAATGATTGTCTCTATTTTGTCTACCTGACAGATTCTGGAGTTATGAAACGTTTTCAATGTGAGTTATTAAAGAGTTGCCATTTTTGAGGCTTGAGTTCATAGATCTAAAGAAGGTAAATCCAGATGGGTGCAGATCTTCTACTGGTTGATTTGGATCCCACTTGTGCACTGGACTGCAACTTTTATAAAATGTAAAAACATTTTTATAAAATGTTAAAACCAAACCCTTGAAATAAAATCAGCCTAGGCAGAGCAGAATCAGGGGCATCTGATTTTTCTTTTCCTATCCCCCTCTCTCTCCATGTGGCCCTTTGTTTTCTCCCACAAAAAAATGCCAGTATGAGAATCCATCCTTTCTGCTTGTTACAGGGCAGAAAGGGTGGGTTCTCATATTGGTATTTATTTAAAACATTTCTATCCCGCCCTTCTACCCCGCAATGGGGCACTCAGGGTGGCTCACAATAAAATTGCACACATACATAATAAAATTGTACAGAATATAAACACAAGACAAAACAGTAAATTAAAATACATAAAATACAAGTATTAAAATTGTTTTTATGCTGTTTTAAACGTTATTTTGTTTCAATGTATTTTAGGGTCTTTTTATGATGTTTTAAAGTGTTTTTAGCGTTGGCTCCTGCTGGGAGGAAGGGCGGATATAAATCAAATAATAAGTAAATAAATAAATAATAAAATACATAAAATACAATATGCATATATATACATACAGACACACACACACACACACACACACACACACATATATATGCTTACATATATGGGGAAAAATAATAAAAAGACAACAAGATAAAAATTAAAAATAGAAAATTAAAAATAGAGAACGTACGGACAATGTCAGGTTCACCTGTTTTTGTGGGAGAAAGCAAAGTGCCAGATGATATAAATGTTATTATTCCCCTTTCCCCCCCCAAAGCTTTTTAGAAGAGTGGGGGAAGGGTTGTACCATTTTCTTCCCACCTCCTATTCATGTGTACCCTCTTTGATAACCCTGTAGGTAGGGCCTGATTAGAACTAATGCAGGATGGACTGGACTTATCTGTTTTGAATACAGGATATGCTATATCAATGTATATATTATGGTTGTCCTTGTTCAGCAATCAAAGTTTTGAAACATTTTAGCTTCAGCAAAGCAGAAAATGCCTAGATTTCCCCCACTGATTTCTCTTCACCACAGCTGCTGCCAGCCATTAATAGCAGGTATGCTATTATGAACTAAGCAAATATACAATATGCAGCACCATATATGTGTTTATGGGTGTTCATTGAAAATAACAGGTAGATGAAGGGCAACCATGCCTTGTTCCTCATATTAGAATTAAAAAATCCAAATTTAGGCATTTATTGTTTATGTTTTTTCTAGATTAGTGTATACAGATTTAATGGATTTCCGTTGTGTAAATCTTATCATCTTGATTATAGCAAACACCTTTAACTTTAAAAAGTGGTGACATATTGACTATTGGTTCTGCAGCTCTGTGTCTTGTCAGGTGTAGGACAATCTTACTATCTTCCCTCCAACACCTTCAATTATGGGATCAGTTATCTCGGGAACTGCCAACCTGGTGCTAATGGGTGCCATGACAGCTGCAAATGCCCTTCATTGGTGCCGACAAGCACTGGGTTGGCGACCCTTGGTTTTTTATGGGAGGGAATGGGTACCTGGTTGGCCACTGTGAGAACAGCATGCTGGACTAGATGGGCCAGCAGGCCCTTCTTAAGTTCTTACAAATTACAGAGCTGTGTAGAACATTTGCTGGATATCAAAGGGCCTGCATTCTGTTTGGTTTGAAAGGAAGTTTGTGGTGGGGGTGGGGAGAGATGGCAGACATGACTTCCTCAGTTGCCCAGTGGAGCATCCTGTTTGCTTGCTTGTTGCCCATCAGCCATGTGGAGCTGGTGGCAGGCAGTTGCTTCACCCCATGAAGGGTCTGTCAATATCTTATATTGTTTATACTCTGGTGACCTCCCACCTGGAGTACTGTAATGCACTGTATGTGGGGCTGGTAAGTGGGTGTGTAGGTTGGTAAGTGGGGCAGCCTGATGAGACCATGTAACAATGATCCTGAAAGCACTACAGTGGCCGCCAGTGAGTTACCAGGCCTAATTCAGGGTATTAGTACTAGCATATAAAGCCCTAAATAGCTTGCGACATAACTACCTGAAAGAGTGCCTTTCCCAATATCAACAATCTGGACCCAACAACTGACATGTGAGGCCTTTTTGGTGGTGCTGCCCAGTTGGCATTGACCATTGACATGGCCTTTTTCAGTGGCAGTTTCCCATTTGTGCAATGGCCACCCTAGTGGTAAGGTGCATATGTCTCCTTCATTATTGACTTTTAGGTGGAAGTTACAAACATTTCTGTTTTCCCAGACATTTGATGGTTGAAAGATACTGTTCCTGGCCACCCTGAAATCACTGGTTGAGAGAATGCTTTTTAACTGTTTTTAGAATGCTTTAAAAAAAACCTTGTTGATATGTTTACTGCCCTGGGCTCCCTTAGGAGGGAGGATGGGATATAAATTGAATGAATGAAATATGTAGTTTGTTTCTAAGATAAAGAAGAAAATGGAGTGAAGAATCTTAATGGTTGCTATATAAGGAGCAGGGAAGGTGCTAGGGATCTGGCAGGGCTACAATGGAGGCTTAGATACACCAGGAAAATATTTGGCTGCAAATGACATGGGCCTGGACAATTCAGGGCTGAAAAGACTACAACATTTAGGAAACGAGAAAGGTAGAGATCAAACAAATAAATAAAATGCTAGGAGTCTTTGTGGGCTGCCCTGGAGCCCCTCTATTGTAGCCCCCAAGTCAACAACCCTGGACACTTGGAACCCTCTGCATATGGTTTTTGAAATAGGAAAAGTTTCCCTTATGGAAAAACACTGAGCTTGTGCTTCCCCAAGGGGTCCTGACTAACCCAAAGAAAATAAGCATGAAGAAGAGGCAGGGAAACATGGAGTAGAAGCCAGGAGAAGGCTCTAACTAGAACTGAGGAGGTCTGTTCCTGGGGGTATCCACAAGGTTAAGTACACTTGAGAGAGAAGCATGGAGCAATCTCCCAGAGACTTCCAAAAAGCTGAACCGTGTGGTATCTGAGGGACACATAGTTTAGGGACAGGTCTTCCTGAAGGGAAATTGTCTACAAGACAAAAAGTGATGGATAAATTGTAGGCAGAAGGAACATTACATGATAATTGGCAGAGATACTGAACCAGTGTGGTGTAGCAATTAGAGGGACTGTGACCTGGGATACCAGGGTTCAAATCCCCACTTGGCCATGAAACTTATTGGGTGACCTTGGGCCAGTCACTGTCTTTCAGCCTAATCTACCTCATAGGGTTGTTGTGAGGATAAAATCAGGAGGGGGAGAACCATGTTTGTATACCACCTTGAGCTCCTTGGAGGAAAGGTGGCATACAAATGTAAGAACAAAATAATATAGTATGTAGAATTCAGGTGTCCTGCCTCAGACTGACTGAACAGTCTCAGAAGTTCCTTACCCAACTGAAACAAACTGCCAGATAACCAGGGTATTCCAAGTGGGAAGAGGGAAATGCACTTTGATTAAATTACTTGACCATATTTGTAGGGATGGGGGAGAAATTAGATACAGTTCGCATTTAAAGCTGAATTGATCAAATCTGCACTTTCCAAAACAACATGAGAACCAGAATACAGCCATCCTTCAAAATTCGCACTTATCTGCATTGTTCAAGGCAGTTCTCCAACCAAGCAATGTTTGCAAAAACAACCAAACCCACATATATTAGGTAAAGTGTTCATAAAAATGAATATATTAGTGAAAATAACATACAAAAATGCATTATATTTGGAGAAATTACTTGCACAAATATGTACATTAGTGAAAAATGCATACAAAATGTGTTTAGTAGGAGAAGTTCTCATTAAAATGCTGGAGAATTTTCATGAGGATGTGTGTTTTTTTAAATTGCAAATTGCTGCAGAAATGCCAAGAACCAAATTTAAGAATGGAAAAATGAAAAGCTGAGATAACTGAAACTGACAGTTCCTTCCATCCTTACGTATGTGGTCATTCTGATGAGGAGGATGGCTTTTTTTTCTGCCAAGGTTAATCAATTTGTGTCCTAATAGAGGCATATTCTTACATTAAATTGGGCAAATGGTCCAGATGACTAATTATACATTAGTATACAGCTGGACCCTGTGTTCTTGGCCAATCTGATGGATAATGAATTAGCCTGAGCCAGCTTGTGTCTTCTTTGTTAGCTTGGCAATAGTTTTGCGCTCAATGCACACAGACCAAAACTTAAATGTTCCAGGGCATGTATAGAGTTCTACCCCAGCTGAGCTTCTCAGTATAACACACTGCCAGATTTCTCTTCTCTTTCCCTTTTTGAGAGTGAAAGATAAGTGTGTTGGTGTGGGTGATGCCTCTGTATGTGCCTTTCCAGGTTGGATGCATGATTGCCCTTCATCGTTATTGAATAGCCGTCAGCCTGACATGCTGATTCATTTTTGCATGGAATCAAATTTGAAATATTTCCTAAACCATGTTGGAAATGGAATGTGATGCTTTTCTATAATAAACAACGCTACCCATAAGGTTGTTCCCTGCCCATGTTGGAACTTGAATGTGATGCTGATACGCAACAAGAGGACTCTCATGACTTTGCATCATCAAAAATCCAGCCCAGTCCATCATGGCCTCACTCCCTTTCCTTTCACAAATCACTCCCATGCATTCGCTTTCTCATTGTCTTCCCTAAACCACTCCCACTGGAAACTTCAGGCTTTCAGGAAACTGGGTCAAACAATATGTGGAGACAGAAGGCAAGTAGCTCTGCTTCTGCCCTTGTCATCCTCTGCGAGCTGGAAGGTGCCTATCTGAAGCAAGGAACCTGTTTCTACTCATGTAGGCTCCCTGTATGATGTAGAACCCTCTCTTACATCACTCTGGGAACCTCCCCAAGTAGAAGCAGGCTCCACTCTTCAGACAGGCACCCTCCAGCTCATGGAGGGGGTAGAAGTAGCTTAGCGTGCTTGCTCCCACAGCACACTTGCTTATGTTGCAAATGCAACATAAATCACACAGTTTCTTGAACACCAGCAGAGGGTCACAGTTTCTCTAACAACAATAACTAATATCATGGGGCCAGGAGGATCCCCTCACCAATCACTTAATCCTGAGCCATACATTTAAAGCACATCCATTGCCCATTTAAAGGAAATGACTTCTCACAAAGAATCCTGGGGACTGTAGTTTCCCCTTCACAGAGTTACAAATCCCCAGCATCCTTAACAAAATACACTTCCCATGATTCTTTGGGGGAAGCCTTTCATTGTGCCCTGGATGTGTTTTAAATGACCTACCCACATTCATACATTGCCTATCCCCATGCTGCCTGAAATTCCTCTCCGATCTGTTGGAGGCTGGCTGCTCCCTCTCAGCCTCATTTCTGCACTGGTGACCTAGCAGCACCCATTCGCCCATTAACCAAAAGTTCCTAGATAGAGCAGTTCTCCTGCTATATATGTACATTATCTACCTGGCATCAACATCAAGGCCTTTCAAACACTTTTAACTCCCAGAGTCATCCTATAAGTACCATGTGCGTGCACACACACACACAGGGCCTGGCCTAGGCAAATAGGCTGCTATACTGTGAGAGCTGCTGAGAAATAACATGAGGCCTGGGGCTAAATATAGTTTGGGTGCTTTTTTCCTGCACCTCTCTCCCCCCCCCCCAAATACTATGTCAGTAGATAACATATTGTATTTAAGTACATGGACTACTGACCTAATAAATATATTTTATAGTTTAGTATGTAGTATTTCAGAACGATAAATTCATTGATAACCATGAATTCTGATTCACTAGACAGAAAAACAGTTTATCTAGTGAATTGACAGCATTCATGACTACTTTTTCCAATCTACTTTAGATAAAGGATTATCTTAAAATCTCAGCAAATTATGAATCTTCATAGTATTATACAGCCACAAGAGTGGCTGTATACTATAGTCAGCATGGATTTTTCACACTCCACAATGTTAAATTGAAAATACCCTCCCATGCCATTCTGATCCTTCCCATAAGCTCATTTCAAAACAAAACCTTACAAAACTTATAGTCCTGAACTCAGAAACGCTTGCTTAACAACCCTCTCAATTTTCATGGCGATACACAAAACAGTCAGAGAGAATCGAGAGTTCAAAGTCTAAAAAGAGAGAGAGAGAACCAGATCCCTTTTGGACTTTTTTCTGTCAGAGTTCTCCTAATCTGTTGAAATTAATTAAAAATCAGCTGTGTTCACAGAGTACCTGTAATCCTATTAGTGACCTTGCCCCATACTCTGACCTTCATCTTCTGCAGTTTAAAAGTTTAAAAAAATGCCTGGCTGATTTTTAATTAATTTAAGAAACTTTGGCTTGAACTCAATGATAATGTCGGGCATGCTCAGTAAGAACCAACTGTCAGTGTTCTAAAAGCCAGACTCACAGCTTCTTGGCTTGCCTAATCGGGGCCACACCCACACCAGACTTTGATTTCACATGAGACAGTCATAGCTTCCCCCAGAGAATCCTGGGAAGTGTAGTTTGTGAAGGGTGCTGAGAGGAGGCTCCTATTCCCCTGACAGTGCTCCAGTGGCCAGAGTGGTTTAACAGTCAACCGCTCTGATTGAAACTCTGTGACGGAAACAGGGCATCTCCTAGCAACTCTCAACACCCTTCACTGACTACACTTCCCAGGATTCTTTGGGAGAAGCCATGACTACCTAAAATGAAATACCAGTCTGGTGTGGATGTGGCCAATGAAAGCATTGGTTTAAATTTGGGTGGGAGGCTACATGTGCCTGCTGTAGAATAAAAAGGTGGGGGAAACCCTGAAAAAAATGATACTGTTCACAATGTTTTCCTTTTGGAAAGAAAAGGGGCTTTCCTTCTGCTCAGTGCCCACCCACCCAATCTCCTCCTCTCCCCCTCCCTTGTCTGCCCTCCTCCCCCCTCCCCTCCCCCATGTCAGTTTCACCTATCCTAAGCATGATTGCACAGGAATAAATCCCACTGAACTCAAAAAGCATGCAAATGATCAAACTTGACCTCCCCCCCTATCCCCGCTCTCTTGCCCCTTCCTTCTCCCTTCCTTCACCCCTCCCTTCCTCTCCCCCATTTATTTATTTATTTATTTCATTAAACTTATAGACCGCCCCATAGCCGAAGCTCTCTCGGTGGTTCACAAGACATCCCCTTCCAATTGTCTTTTTCCTCTCCTCCTCCCCCTCTCCTCTGCCCTCCTTCCTACCCCATGGTCAGTTTTACCTATCCTAGGACTACGACCTGGGAGACGAGGGTTCAACTCCCCACACAGCCATGAAGCTAACTGGGTCAGTCACTGCCTTTCAGCCTCAGAGGAAAGCAATGGTAAACTACCTTTGAATATTGCTTACCATGAAAACCCTATTCATAGGGTCGCCATAAGTCAGAATTGACTTGAAGGCAGTCCATTTCATTTTCAAGCATGATTGCATGGGAGTAAATCCCATTGAACTCAATAAGTATGCAAATGATCGAACCTGCCCTCCCCTCCTCCTCCCTCCCATCACCTCCATTTTGCCCCTTCCCTCCCCCTTCCTTCACCCCTCCCCCTCCCCTTCCAATCCCCTCCTTCCACTCCTTCTGCTCCCCTTTCCCCCTTCTTCCTTCCCTCCACTTCCCCCTCCCCCTCCTCATGGTCAGTTTTACCTATCCTAGCCATGATTGCACAGGAGTAAATCCCATTAAATTCAATAAGCATGCAAATGATCAGACCTGCCTTTCCCCTCCTTCCCCTCTCCTCTCTATTCCTCCTCCCTTCTTCCTCTCCTCCACTCTTCCTTCTTCCTCCTCCATGATCAGTTTTACCTATCCTAAGCATGATTGCACTGGAATAAATCCTACTGAACTCAATAAACATGCAAATGATCAAACCTACCCCTTCCTTCCCCTCCTGCCTGCTCCCCTCCCCCTCCTCCCCTCCCTATGCCCTGTGGTCAGTTTCACCTATCCTAAGCATGATTGCAGAGGAGTAAATCCCACTGAACTCAATAAGCATGCAAATGATCAAGGGGCTTCCCATCGGCCCAGTGCCCACCCACCCAATCTCCTACCCCTCCCCTCCCTGCCCCTTCCATGGGTCAGTGTTGGACTATGACCTAGGAGACCAGGGTTCGAATCCCCACACAGCCATGAAGCTGACTGGGTGACCTTGAGCCAGTCACTGCCTCTCAGCCTCAGAGGAAAGCAATGGTGAAACCACCTCTGAATACCGTTTACCATGAAAACCCTATTCAAAGGGTCGCCATAGGTGGGGATTGACTTGAAGGCAGTCCATTTCCATTTTCAAACATGATTGCATAGAAATAAATCCCATTGAACTCAAAAAGTATGCAAATGATCAAACCCTCCCTTCCTTCTCCCTCCTACCCCCTCCTTCTTGCCCCTTCTCTCCCCCTTCCTTTACCCTCCCTCCCCTTCCCCTTCCCCTTCCTCCTCCTCTTCCTCCTCCTCCCCATGGTCAGTTTTACCTATCTTAAACATGATTGCATGGAAGTAAATACCATTGAACTCTGTAAGCATGCAAATTGTCAAACCTGCCCTCCCCTCCCCCTTCCTTTGCCCCCCTCCAGTACACTCCTTCCCTTTCCCACTCCCCCCACTCCTCCCCCATGGTCAGTTTTTCCTAGCCTAATCAAGATTGCATAGGAGTAAATCCCATTGAACTCAATAAGCATGCAAATGATCAGACCTGCTTTCCCCCTCCTTCCCCTCTCCTCTCCCTTCCTGCTCCCCTCCCCTCTTCCTTCTTCCTCCTCCCCTGCCCAGTTTTACCTATCCTAAGCATGATTGTGTGGGAGTAAATCGCACTGAATTCAATAAATATGCAAATGATCAAACCTGTCCTTCTCAACCCCTCCTCCTCCTGCCTGCTCCCCTCCCAGTCCTCCCCTCTGCATTTCCTCCCCTCCCTCCCTCCTCCTCCTCCCCCCTCCCCTCCCCCTCCCCTATGCTAAGCATGGTTGCAGGGGAGTAAATCCCATTGAACTCAATAAGCATGCAAATGATCAATCCGTTCTCAGCAAACTTGCACAGGATCCCATTTCTTACCTCTCGGATTAAAAAGCAGGGAAATTCACTAATAGGCAAAAAAAACCTTGCGGTTTAAAAATGTACCTATAGCCCACAGCTATTTCTATCAATCTTTAAAAAGCAGGGAAATTGGGCAGCTATAGTGAATGCACCAGGGGAGCAGGAGACCGGACCTCCTGTCTGAGATATTGGACTGCCCTACAAATTTGTCAAAATGTAAACACAATTTGGGTTGGTCTTTCACAGTCCAATCCACTTGCTGTGTAGCTTGGAAGAATTTGGTAACATGTGCCTCTGAGCATATGGTGAGTGGTGGCAACACCTGCAGTCAGCCCAAATAACAGAAACAAGACATGTTCTGTGCTGATCTTGTTTTAGCAGGGAGGAAGCAACTATATTAAAACAGTTGATATCGTTCAGATAGTCACTTTAAATGTTTGATTTACTTTGCAATTTTAGTCAAGTTTCCTAGAATAAATCATTCTCTTTTGCTTCTGTTTCTGTAGATATGTGAACTATAGCAACACTTTGCAAGACTTAAGAAAAGCTCCAAAAACAATTGTAGAATAATGGCACTGACTGTTCTGCAGAATAGTTTCCAATGAACATGAGGAGTGTCTCGGTTTGCACAAGATAAAACAGTGGAAGGTGAAATATATTCTAGCAAAATTCTAGGTGTGCTCTATGTTTTTAATTGACCATGTCCTCCTTTCCGTAAGTGGAGCAGTTTAAGCACAGCAGGCTGAAAACATGCATCTTGGGCAGGCCAAGTATGTTTTTCCAACAGCTAGAGTCATTGCTCAACGAGCAACATATTGAAATCCGTCTGATTTTACATCAAACTGCATTTTCAGATTCAACTGCTAATGTGCCCAAAATAGAAATAGAGCATAACCTCCAGTTTGAAACAAAAAAGGCTATCTTCACCATCATCTGACATCGACCAATAAAAAGGCTTTGAAATTTTAAAAAAATTGACACAGATTTCTATGATGAATAATGAAAGAAATATGATTTTCCAGGTTAGGTTCTCTGTAGAAACAGTAATAACACAGAAAAGAGTCATGGCCCCGTCAGAGGACTCCTCAGATGAGGACGACTCAGGAGTAACAGCAGCAGACCCAGGAGCAGCAGACCCAGAAGGAGACACGGAGGAGACTCCTGAGAATCCAGCTCCTTCTCCCCCTCAGCTGCAGAGCACCCCAGATACAGTGGAGGCCCTGCAGTCAGACGCAGACAGTGAACAGAGGGAGCCCCAGCTGACGAAGCGTCAAGGCCCCAGCTGACAAAGCGTCAAGGCGAGTTAAGCAGCAGAGCGAAAAAAGGGTAAGTAGCTCCCATTTATTCCATTATTTAATTGAAGTAAAACAGCTCAGAGCAATAACTAATAAGGGCAGCCCAAGGTCACCCTGAGCTAGGAGCCAAATCCTGAAAGAACCTATATCTTAGGAGACAGATCCTAGGAGAAGGAAGCGTATAGAAAGCTAGTGTTCAACACCACCCTAGCAGGAAAGCTTCAGGGGACACTGTAAACAAGGCTAAATTCCAGTCGGAGAGAAGGGGGAAAAGGAAACTCCACCGATACATACAGGGAGAGAGTCAGCTCAGTCCTTGCTAAAAAGGGCAGCTTCAGCCTTCCTGAAACACAACCACAAGCTCTGTTTCCTTAGGTTAAAGAAAGGTCAGGCTGTTCTAGGTGGGAAAACAACAAACACAAAAGAGTTGCCTAGAAGGCGCAGCCCCTTGCTGAGATTAAAAGCAGCCAAAAGCTTAAACAGCCCCGCCCCTCACTCAGGAAGGAAGCCTGAGAGAATACTAAAGAGTTAAGCCCCAGCTGATAGCCATCAGCCTCAAGTAACACATCATTGGCTGGCAGCAGTAGCTGGGAGGAACCAGCCACACATATAAAGTCAGAGCACCCTAGCGAGGGAGCCTGCTCCATGAGCTAGAGGGAGCTCCAGCTGACGAAGCGTCAAGGCGAGTTCGGCAGCAGGGCGAGTTCGGCAGCAGGGCGAGTTCGGCAGCAGGGCGAGTTCGGCAGCAGGGCGAGTTCGGCAGCAGGGCGAGTTCGGCAGCAGGGCGAGTTCGGCAGCAGGGCGAGTTCGGCAGCAGGGCGAGTTCGGCAGCAGGGCGAGGAGGCCAGGGCCCCCTACTCTGCCCGTCTGTTCCCTGACCTCAACTAAACCGCAGTCTCCAACCCATTGACGTAATAAACCTTAAACAAAACTATGCAGGTAAGAAGCCAGCAGGGGTGTGGGGGCTTTCCAGTGTTTTGCACCGCCTGCAGCATGTACAACTATCTGCCTGTTGGACAGAAGTCGTGGGTATGCTCTCGGTGCAATGAGCTCCTGGCTCTCCAGGAACGACTTCATTTCCTTGAGGCCAAGGTGGCGGACCTGGAAAAGCTGAGAGAGGCAGAGAGGTGTGTGGAGGAGGCCTTCAGGGACGTTATAGCTGTGTCCCACTCCAACGATGATAGCTCTCCTGCTATCATGGACAACGATGGTCTCGGGGAAGGAGAGCATCCAGCTGAGGAAGCGGGAAACGATCCCTTAGAAGGGACCCATTCCTTGGGGGATGAGCAGCTATCCTCTCGTGCCGAGGATATATCTCCAGGGGGTGGAGGGATCCTTGTAGTGGGTGATTCGATCATTAGGAACATAGACAGTGGGGTGTGTGATGGGCGTGTAGACCGCAAGGTGTTTTGCCTGCCTGGTGCGAAGGTTGCGGATATCGCCCGTCGTTTAGATAGTTTGGTAGACAGTGCTGGGAAGGAGTCAGTGGTCGTGGTGCATGTTGGCACCAACGACATGGGGAAATGCAGCCGTGAGGTCCTGGAAGCAAAATTTAGGTTGCTAGGTAGGATGCTGAAAGCCAAGACCTCCAAGGTGGCTTTCTCTGAAATGCTACCGGTTCCACGTGCAGGACCAGCCAGACAGGCTCAGCTTCGCAGTCTCAATGCGTGGATGAGATGATGGTGTCGGGTGGAAGGGTTTGGATTTGTTAGGCACTGGGGAACATTTTGGGACAAGCCGGGCCTGTACAAAAGGGACGGGCTCCACTTGAACCAGAATGGAACCAGACTGCTGGCACTTAAAATTAAAAAGGTGGCAGAGCAGCTTTTAAACTGACTGAGGGGGGAAACCCGACAGGAGCTGAGAAAGGTCCGGTTCGGAATAAACCTCCCCCCTGGGATAAAAACCAAAGAAATGATGAAATTTTAAAAGGGGTAGGCCTAGAAGTAGGTATTGTGAGAGCAGGGGCACAGGATATAAATTCAGAAGAGCAAAATTACCACAGGCCTAACCACAAGTGCCAAAGACACTTGAAGAGAGACACTGCTTACAAGTGCCTGTACGCTAATGCTAGGAGCCTCCGAACCAAGATGGGAGAACTGGAGTGCTTGGTCTTAGAGGAGAGCATTGATATAGTGAGCATAACGGAGACCTGGTGGAATGGAGAAAACCAGTGGGATACGGTTATCCCTGGATATAAACTATATCGGAAGGACAGGGAAGGACGTATTGGTGGCGGAGTCGCTCTATATGTGAAAGAAGGCATTGAATCCAGCAAGCTCGAAACCCCAAAAGAGGCAGACTCCTCCACAGAATCGTTGTGGGTGGTGATACCATGCCCCAGGAGGGACTTAATACTGGGAACGATCTATCGTTCCCCTGATCAAAATGCTCAGGGAGACCTTGAGATGAGATATGAAATTGAGGAAGCATCCAAACTAGGAAATGTGGTAGTAATGGGTGACTTCAACTACCCAGCTGGCTGCATATGTGTTCCAGTCATGACAAAGAAGCAAAATTTCTAGATATTCTAAATGACTGTGCCCTAGACCAGTTGGTCATGGAACCAACCAGAGGGACGGCAACCCTGGACTTTATCCTCAGTGGGGACCAGGACCTGGTGCGAGATGTAAGTGTTGTTGAACCAATTGGGAGCAGTGACCACAGTGCTATTAAATTAAACATACATGTAACTGGCCAATTGCCAAGAAAATCCAACACGGTCACATTTGACTTCAAAAGAGGAAACTTCACAAAAATGAGGGGATTGGTAAAAAGAAAGCTGAAAAACAAAGTCCAGAGGGTCACATCACTCGAAAATGCTTGGAAGTTGTTTAAAAACACGATATTAGAAGCTCAACTGGAGTGCATACCGCAGATCAGAAAAGGTACCGCCAGGGCCAAGAAGATGCCAGCATGGTTAACGAGCAAAGTCAAGGAAGCTCTTAGAGGCAAAAAGTCTTCCTTCAGAAAATGGAAGTCTTGTCCGAATGAAGAAAATAAAAAAGAACACAAACTCTGGCAAAAGAAATGCAAGAAGACAATAAGGGATGCTAAAAAAGAATTTGAGGAGCACATTGCTAAGAACATAAAAACCAACAACAAAAAATTCTATAAATACATTCAAAGCAGGAGACCATCTAGGGAGACAATTGGACCCTTGGATGATAAGGGAGTCAAAGGTGTACTAAAGAACGATAAGGAGATTGCAGAGAAGCTAAATGAATTCTTTGCATCTGTCTTCACAGTGGAAGATATAGGGCAGATCCCTGAACCTGAACTAACATTTGCAGGAAGGGATTCTGAGGAACTGAGACAAATAGTGGTAACGAGAGAAGAAGTTCTAAGCTTAATGGACAATATAAAAACTGACAAATCACCGGGCCCGGATGGCATCCACCCGAGAGTTCTCAAAGAACTCAAATGTGAAATTGCTGATCTGCTAACTAAAATATGTAACTTGTCCCTCAGGTCCTCCTCCGTGCCTGAGGACTGGAAAGTGGCAAATGTAACGCCAATCTTCAAAAAGGGATCCAGAGGGGATCCCGGAAATTACAGGCCAGTTAGCTTAACTTCTGTCCCTGGAAAACTGGTAGAAAGTATGATTAAAGCTAGATTAACTAAGCACATAGAAGAACAAGCCTTGCTGAAGCAGAGCCAGCATTGCTTCTGCAAGGGAAAGTCCTGTCTCAGTAACCTATTAGAATTCTTTGAGAGTGTCAACAAGCATATAGATAGAGGTGATCCAGTGGACATAGTGTACTTAGACTTTCAAAAAGCATTTGACAAGGTACCTCACCAAAGGCTTCTGAGGAAGCTTAGCAGTCATGGAATAAGAGAAGAGGTCCTCTTGTGGATAAGAAATTGGTTAAGAAGCAGAAAGCAGAGAGTAGGAATAAACGGACAGTTCTCCCAATGGAGGGCTGTAGAAAGTGGAGTCCCTCAAGGATCGGTATTGGGACCTGTACTTTTCAACTTGTTCATTAATGACCTAGAATTAGGAGTGAGCAGTGAAGTGGCCAAGTTTGCTGACGACACTAAATTGTTCAGGGTTGTTAAAACAAAAAGAGATTGCGAAGAGCTCCAAAAAGACCTCTCCAAACTGTGTGAATTGGTGGAAAAATGGCAAATGCAATTCAATATAAACAAGTGTAAAATTATGCCTATTGGAGCAAAAAATCTTAATTTCACATATACGCTCATGGGGTCTGAACTGGCGGTGACCGACCAGGAGAGAGACCTCGGGGTTGTAGTGGACAGCACGATGAAAATGTCGACCCAGTGTGCGGCAGCTGTGAAAAAGGCAAATTCCATGCTAGCGATAATTAGGAAAGGTATTGAAAATAAAACAGCCGATATCATAATGCCGTTGTATAAATCTATGGTGCGGCCGCATTTGGAATACTGTGTACAGTTGTGGTCGCCTCATCTCAAAAAGGATATTATAGAGTTGGAAAAGGTTCAGAAGAGGGCAACCAGAATGATCAAGGTGATGGAGCGACTCCCGTACGAGGAAAGGTTGCAGCATTTGGGGCTTTTTAGTTTAGAGAAAAGGCGGGTCAGAGGAGACATGATAGAAGTGTATAAAATTATGCATGGCATTGAGAAAGTGGATAGAAAAAAGTTCTTCTCCCTCTCTCATAATACTAGAACTCGTGGACATTCAAAGAAGCTGAATGTTGGAAGATTCAGGACAGACAAAAGGAAGTACTTCTTTACTCAGCGCATAGTTAAACTATGGAATTTGCTCCCACAAGATGCAGTAATGGCCACCAGCTTGGACGGCTTTAAAAGAAGATTAGACAAATTCATGGAGGACAGGGCTATCAATGGCTACTAGCCATGATGGCTGTGCTGTGCCATCCTAGTCAGAGGCAGCATGCTTCTGAAAACCAGTTGCCGGAAGCCTCAGGAGGGGAGAGTGTTCTTGCACTCGGGTCCTGCTTGCGGGCTTCCCCCAGGCACCTGGTTGGCCACTGTGAGACCAGGATGCTGGACTAGATGGGCCACTGGCCTGATCCAGCAGGCTCTTCTTATGTTCTTATGTTCTTAACAGGATACTCCCCCCTCACCTGCAGAACGTAGACAGCAGAAGGTCAGGCAGAAGAGAGGCAGGCCTGTCCCCTTAAGGCCAAAATGCTGAGGGTTCACACCTGCTGTCAAACCTGCTCCTTATAAGGCACACCTTGGCTTCAGCTTGTTGCTGACTGCAACGTCAGGCGTGGCTTCGTGTATACCTAGTTTCCCTGCAGCATCTCTTGGACTGACCCCTTGGCAATTGATCCCGGACCTCTACTGACCTCGCTTCTGGACTTCTGACTTGGCAAGTAAGCTTCAGACCGGCCTGGCCCTTATCAGGTTCCCTCCTCGTTGGCCTGGCAGATTTACAACCAGACTGCCGGCTAAGGACTTTCCTTTCCTGCTAATGACCCAGGAATTTCCAGCCCCCACCGGACTGCTGACTCAGTGCAGAGCTGACAAAAGAAGCAAAGAAAGAAGAACACCAGCAAACATACAAAAATATAATTCTCCATCTTTGGAGATGGGAGGTGTTGCCACCACTCACCATATGCTCAGAGGCACATGTTACCAAATTCTTCCAAGCCAGGTGGGGGCTGGGGTGCCCTGTGACGTTATCCTACTATCTGCCCACTCCCCAGGTTCCCAGTCTAAGTCCTCATCCTCTATGTCACCCTCGTCTATCCTCCCCTCCCTACTTGGCTCATGACACGATGTACCCCTTAGGACACTCCCCACACCACAGCCCATCCCTAGCTACACTTCCTCTTCCCCAGCCAAACCCCTCCCTGGTTGCTTTGCCCCCTTCTTGAGTGTTTTTGCCTGCTAGAATGTGTACTTGAACTATGACAATGCGTGGATGGAGGATAGAGAGAGGTGGCTGGCTGGGGCTAGAAACAAGCCTACTGTGTAAAGGTGAAATTTACTTTTGTTGCTCTGCCCCATCTACCATGGGTATGTGGCCCCAGGACAGTTGCCCAGAAGGGTCTGCAGCCCTTGGGCTAAAAAAGGTTCCCCATCCCCCTTGCAGACAGATGGTTTCTTTCCACTTTCCTCCCCACCCCCATTTCCACTTTGGAGACTGTCCTTAGCAAGGCCGGCACCAGAGGGAAGCCAGGTTGGGCCCTGGCCAAGGGCTCCTGCAGCTCAGAGGGGGCCCTCAATGGTCCCTCCTTAGGGTGGGAGGGTGGTGCTCCCATTCCGTGACTCATAGCAGTGTCAGGTCCTGCAACCCAACCCTGCTGTGGATCGTGGAGAGGGAGCTCTCAGGCACGGCCCCCAATACATGCAGTGTGGGCTTCAATAAGCCCACGCGCACAGCTCACCTACCTCTCCTGTCAGTGTGAATGCCATGTGCACTGTGCACACATGCCTGTTATCAACCAAGATGGTGGTGGGGTCTTCCTTAAGGGGCTGACACCGACACTGCCATCTTGGTTGATGCTTGATGCCAGGCATGTCTATGTGCGCACATCATTCACACAACACAAGAGGTAGGTAGGGCACATGGATGGGCTTTTTAGCCCCGTGCCATCTGTATGAGGGGGTGTTGGACTATGGTGCCACAGGCCGGGGGCAGGTTGGTGCCCAAAGGCCCAGTCATGCCAGGCACCAGCCCTGGGCCTAAGGACATGCTATATAGGTTTTCAGTCTCATCTGAGCATTGGTGGGAGATTACTGCTCCCGTACCCACAAATGAGACATTGCACAGAGAAGAGCAAAAAGCTTCCAGGTCAAAATAGACCACCAGAACTGAAGTGTTGAGTGACCTTTCCACATCATGCCACAACTAGATATATGTCCCTTTTTGTGCAGAGTACCTCCTTGATGTGCAGAGAGGAGATTGCAGAGAAGCTAAATGAATTCTTTGCATCTGTCTTCACAGTGGAAGATATAGGGCAGATCCCTCAACCTGAACTAACATTTGCAGGAAGGGATTCTGAGGAACTGAGACAAATAGTGGTAACGAGAGAGGAAGTTCTAGGCTTAATAGACACTTCGGAGGCCCACTGTGAATTGTTTGCATGGCACTTTTAGGGTAAAGTTGCTCGCCTCCGTAGCAGTCTTGATGCCCCATCCACATCTACTGTAGTCCCCAATGAGGTGTCCAGTGCAATGTCTGCTGCAACTTCTTGGGAATGGTTTCAGTTGATGTGGCCTGATGTCATGGAATTGCTTAATATGTTTTTTTAATAATGTTTTTAACCCTTTTTAAAAAGTTGTTATTTTAAAAATGTTTTTAACGCTGTTTTGTTTAATGTATTTTAACATTTGTTTTTATGATGTTTTAAAGTGTTTTTAGCGCTTTGTTTGCTGCCCTGGGCTCCTGCTGGGAGGAAGGATGGGATAAAATTAAATAATAAATAAATAAATAAATACCTGAAAGATCGTCTTCTCCCTTATATACCCAGTGGATCACTGTGCTCTGCAGGTGAGGGCCTCCTGCAGATACCATCTTCTTAGGAGGTTCATTCTGCACAACATAGGAAGCAGACCTTTAGTGTTGTGGCACCTTCCCTTTGGAATTCCCTTCCCTTAAATATCAGACAGGCACCATCTGTTATTTGAATGAATGAATTGTTTTATTATGGTTACAGACCACAATAAAAACACACGCACAGCAGGAAGGATTAAAATACTTAAAAGACAAAACTACAAAAATTCCTAAAATCTATGAATAATTCTTTAAGAAGCGGACTGAAAACATTTTTTCCTAATTTGCATTG
The DNA here is from genome assembly GCF_030035675.1 of Rhineura floridana. NCBI lineage: Eukaryota > Metazoa > Chordata > Lepidosauria > Squamata > Rhineuridae > Rhineura > Rhineura floridana. Next base: position 101,762,569 of record NC_084481.1, read on the forward strand.
GAGTGAGGAAAAACTTTGCGACATTAGTGGTGACATGAGATGACACATCGCTTAAACAGATTGACACCAAGTTGGCAGGATTGCTCCTAGGCAAAGCAGTTAGCAAAGGGAAAATTAACTTCCTTCTAAATTTGTTATACAACTCGCCTACTGAAAACCTTCTTCTTTCAACAAGCCTTTTAACTAAAGACCTTATTCCAGTCTGCTTCTGTCGGAAATGCTTTTTAAGATTTTCTAAAAGCTTTTTTAAAAAGACGTTTTTAAATATGTTTTGTTTTAATATGTTTTAAAAGATGCTTTGTTTTAATATATTTTAAAGTCTGCTTTTAATATGTTTTAGAGTGTTTTTGGTGTGTTGTTTGCTGTCCTGGGCTACTTCTGGGAGGAAAGGCAGAATATAAATTTAATAAATAAATAAACAACATGTTCATTGTGACATTACGCCTGCATAGCAGGGAGATAGGCTGATGTAGGGTCAACATTTTAGTAATTTTGAAGCAACAGAGGGCAATTAATTTTTTTATTTTTTTTTGTAATAATTTTTATTATTCAAATTTTCATAAAACAAATCAAACAACAAAAACAATACAACAAAAATAAAAAAAACTTGACTTCCGATTTGTCACAGATCAGCTATAAATATATAATATATATCAAACCTGTCCCCTAAAACATACGAAATTCACTTTTTTCCATAGTCTATCTTAATTAATCGTCAAATCCCATTATCATCATTTTATTTTTTTCTTTCAACAAAAAGTCCAAAAGAGGCTTCCATTCCTTAAGAAATGTATCTGTCGTTTTTTCTCTGAGAAGGCATGTCAATTTGTCCATTTCTACTAAGTCCATTAATTTCAATAGCCATTCTTCCGTTGTTGGTATTGATTCCATTTTCCACTTTTGTGCATATAATAATCTTGCTGCCGTAATCATATATAATATTATTCTTCCATATTTCTTTTCCTTTTATTTATCCATAAAACCCAATAAAAAAAATTCTGGCTTTGACTGAATATTTATCTTTAAAAATGTTTGCATCATCCTACCTATCTGTGCCCAAAATAATTTTGCCTGTTTACACGACCACCACATATGATAAAAAGATCCTTCTTGTTGTTTACATTTCCAACATACATTAGAAACATTACTATACATTTTTGACAACTTTTCTGGAGTCATGTACCAACGATACATCATTTTATAGAAATTTTCTTTAAGATTATAGCATAATGTAAATCCCAAGCCTTTTTTCCACATATTTTCCCATTGATCCATTTGTATATTATAACCAAAATTTTTTGCCCACTTGACCATACACTCTTTTACTTGTTCTTCTTCCATATCCATTTTCAATAAATATTTATACATTTTTGCAATTATACATTCATCATTTGTACACAAACCTATTTCAAAATCAGATTTATTTATTTCAAACCCATACATTTTCTTATCCATTTTGTATCTTTCTAACAATTGTAAATAGGCAAACCATTGAGAACTATATCCTTCCTTTATTAGTTGTTCTCTCTCTTTCATTATATATTCTCCATGCACATTTTCTAATAGTTCTTGGTAAGTTAACCATTTCTCTTTTCCAGCCATTTCTCTTCTATAAAATGCTTCTTGACTTGAAACACATAGTGGTATTTTCGAAAAAAACCTTGTTTTATATTTATTCCATATTTTCAACAAAGGACGTCTTATAAAATTATTATTAAAATCCACATTAACTTTTACTTTATCATACCATAGATATCCATGCCATCCCCACTTCAGGTTGTGACCCTCCAAATCCAATAATCTTTTGTTCTTCAATACAATCCATTCCTTTATCCAGACTAAGCAACAAGCAGCAAAATAAAGTCTCAAATTTGGTAATCCCAGTCCTCCTCTTTCTTTGGCGTCTTGTAATAATTTAAATTTAACTCTTGGTTTTTTCCCCTGCCAAATAAATTTAGAAATAGCTTTTTGCCATTGTTTAAAAGGTAAATCAGAGGATATTACAGGTATTGTTTGAAATAGAAACATCATTCTTGGCAATACATTCATTTTTATTACAGATATTCTACCCATTAATGACAACTGTAATTTATCCCATCTTAACAAATCTTTCTTAATCTCTGTCCATAATTTTTCATAATTATTATGAAATAACTTTGAATTTTTATTTGTCATAATAATACCTAAATATTTCACCTTTTCTTCTATTTTAAAATCTGTCTTCTCCATTAACTCTTTTTGATCCCTTAAAGATAAATTTTTCACCAACATCTTTGTTTTTTGGTTATTGATCCTAAATCCTGCTAATGGTCCAAATTCTTTTAATTTATCCATCAATACTTTAATTCCTTCCAAGGGATTTTCTAATACAATTATCAAGTCGTCAGCAAATGCTCTCAGTTTATATTCCTCTTTTTTTATCTTTATTCCCGAAATCCTTTTGTCTTGCCTTATGTCTCTAAGCAGCACTTCTAGAACCAAAATAAATAAAAGAGGGGACAGTGGACATCCCTGTCTTGTACCCTTTTGTATTTCACATGAGTCCGTTAAATCCCCATTGACAATTATCTGTGCCTTCTGTGATGTATAAATCGATCTGATCCATTTTATAAAATTATCTCCAAAATCCATTTGCTCTAGAACCTTAAACATAAATTTCCAATTCAAATTATCAAATGCTTTCTCAGCATCCAAGAAAATCAAAGCTGCTTGTATGTCATTTCGTTGTTCTAGATATTCCAACACATTCAAAACATTCCTGACGTTATCACGTAGTTGTCTTTTAGGTAAAAACCCCGCTTGATCTTCCTGAATAAATTGTTGCAATATTATTTTCATTCTTTCTGCCAAAATCGTTGTAAAAATTTTATAGTCATTATTCAATAAAGATATTGGCCGATAATTTTTTGTTTTAGTTAGGTCCTGCTCCTCTCTCGGTATTAATGTTATATTAGCATTTTTCCAACTATCCGGTATCTTCCCCTCTTGCAAAATTAAATTCATTGTACATTGTAAAGGTAACAAGAGTTCCTCCTCCAAACATTTGTAATACGCTGCCGATAATCCATCCGGTCCTGGTGCCTTTCCTAGTTTAATTTTACTTATTGCATCAGATATTTCTCTTAACGTAATAGGACCATTAATAGCTTGTCCCTGAAAATCTGTGATTTTAGGCAAATTCTGTTTAGATATATACTCTTCTATTTTTTCAGAAGGAATTTCCTGACATTTGTACAACATTGAATAATATTGATGAAAAGCTTTTTGGATTTTTACATTATCTGTCAACATCTCTTCTCCTTCTTGTATCTTTAAAATGAGATTTTTTTGTCGTTCTTTTCTTAATTTATATGCTAACCATCTCCCCGGTTTATTTGCAAATTCAAAAGTCCTTTGTTTAGCAAAAATTAATTTCCTTTCAATTTCTCTAACTGTCAACATTGACACTTGTTTCTGTAACATTTTAATTTGATTTATAATAAAAACTTTAGTTGAATTCTGTTTCAATTCTTCCTCTTTCTGTTTTATTTCCTCCAAAATTAATTGCATTTTCTGTTGTTTCTTCTTTTTTAGTTCAGAATTACATTTAATAAAATATCCCCTCATAAATACTTTACTTGTATCCCAAACAATATTTTCATCTGTTCCTTTATATAAATTATGTTCAAAAAACTCTTTTAATTTCTTCTTACATTCTTGCACTACTTTATCATTCTGTAATAAAGATTCATTTAGTCTCCATCTAAATCCAATATTTTTTTTTTAAAGTCAATATCACAGGGTTATGATCCGAAAAAGTTTTTGGTAATACATCCATCTTGGAAGTGTCTTTCACTAAATTTTTAGACATCCAAATCATATCAATCCTCGAAAATGTTTTATGTCTTTCTGAAAAGTAAGTAAATTCCTTTGCATTGTCATTTATATATCTCCAAGCATCCACCAATTCTAAATTTTCCATCAATTCGAAGCAGATCTTCGGCAATTTGCCCTGTGTCTCTTTAATATTTTTCTCAGAAAGTCTATCCATTTTTGGTGAAATTACCCTATTCCAATCACCCATGACACACCAATGATCATATGCAAACTCTGATAATTTTTCCATAAGTTCTGTATAAAACCTTGTTTTATCTTCATTGGGGGCATAAATGCCCACTATCAAAATTTTTGTACCCTGTATGGTAATTTCAACTCCCACAAATCTGCCACTATCATCCAATAATATCAATTTAGGAGACAATTGTGAGTTAATATAAAGAACAACACCATTTTTTTTTTGGATCCTGCCGAAATAAATTCTTCACCCAAATTTTTACAGATCAAATATTTAGAATCTTTCTTCTTAATATGAGTTTCTTGTAAACAAATTATATCCAATTTTAATTTTTTCAAATAATGAAATACTTTCTCTTCTGTGACGTATTAGCTCCATTTATATTCCAAGTTAGATATTTGTAATGCATTTTAAGCATGTATTTTAGAGAAGTCTGTACCTGTTGCTCCCTTTAATTCATCATCATCCTTTTCTTCCTCTACCTGTTTCTGTTGACTTTGTTTCCCATGAGTTATATCCATATCTTTAATTTTATCTTCTTCCATATCTTTTGAAGCTTTTCTCAAGAAATCCCTTGCTTTTTGAACAGTATTCAATCGATACTTCTGTTGTCTAAATGTAAAAATCACTCCCTCTGGAACATCCCATCTAAATTGAATTTTACATTGTTTGAGTTTTTCTGTGAAGAAAGCGTATTCTTTTCTCTTGCGTAGAAGTCTAATAGGAATTTCCTTCATCACCAGTATTTCTTTACCGTCAATTTTGAAGACATTGTTAAAATGATGTTGCAAAACCATATCTCTGGTCCTCTTTTTTAGAAAGTAAACAAGCACATCTCTTGGGATTTTTTTCATTGTTGCGTATCTGGAATTAATTCTATAAACTTTATCTATTTCAAATTCCATCCGATCTTCATCCCAGTCCAAGGATTTTACCAAGGCATTAACAATTTTCTCTCTGATATCTTCACCTGTTTCCTCAGGAATTGCACGGAATCTCAAACAATATTCTTTATCTCTAAGTTCCATGACAGCAATATAGTCCAATTTTTTTTCCAATTCCACGTTTAAAATATCTGTTCTATTCTCTAAGGTTTGCACCTTGTCTTTAACATTTTTTACATCCTGTGTTAGTTGCCCCATTGTATTTTTAATCTCATCCACTTCTGTTTTGATATGATATTTTAAATCTTTGAAATCCTTTTTCATATTGCAAAATTCATTTTTAAATTCCTGTCTGTCCTGTTTCATCTCTTGTTCCATCTCTTGTTTAAGATCATTAATCCCCTCCATAATTTTCTGGAACATGTCTATCCCTTCCTGTGTATCAGTTGATGCTCTTCGCTCTAAAACTTTGGCTGCTTTCCTGGTTGTCATTCTTGCAAAAAAAAAAAAACCTTTTCTATTATTAGCCAATGTTCCCAAACTTAGAGGCAAACTGTTTCTTTTTTTTTCCCCCAACAACAAAAGAGTTAATATTCCAGGCCTGTTAATATGATCTAACCAGCACGGTTCTTATCTCCAGCACGTTCAGGAATGTAAAACAAATCCAGTTCTCAGCATCCAGCAGTTAGTAACATACACGAACAGCAGATTCGTTCAAAAAAAATAATAAAGAAAAGGGAATAAAAAAATAGTCTCAGATATATTTCCTTCAAATAATCAAATCATCTTATCTAATAAGTTGCCTCTTATCCGTTTTAATCTTTGTAATTCCAAATTTAAGCCTGCTTTTTGTCATAAAAAAATAAAACAAGTTCCTTGAATTGCTCCCTTCTTCCTTAACTTTATATAAAAGAAAAAAGTGTGACTCACCCAAGTTTCTGAGTTGCTGATTCGTAAACAAGTCTCTTTTACGGTAGTAATTTAAGTCAAATGATAAGATATAGACAGAAGGAGGCTCGCTCGTTAAAAACGTTTTTGGAAAGAAGAAAAAAACGTCTCGCTTATTTTCAACACAGCTTGTTGGAAATCCGGACTTCATCTTCCGCTGCTAGATATGCCTTCTTATCTCACGGGATTCCTGATCAAATCCAGCCATCTACAGCTCAACGAAGTTTCTTGGATGATCTCTTTGGTTCTCCTTTATCTTGGAGAACATTTATGCCAGTCAAAGATTCCTCTTGACAGGCTTTTAACTGAAAAAAGCTTCCTCTGAGACAGAGCTCCCTCAGAGACAGCCACCAGCCAGCACTCCTTCCGGGAAGTCGGCAATTAATTTTTTTTAAATGAAAAAGTGAAATTTTGTTTTTTCCTATATCCATGTTGTAAAGCATAGCAATACAATAAAGCATAGTCTGAAAATATACAGAGGAAATGGGACCATGAGAAAGTATTTAAAGTCTGCTGATGAAAAAAACAGCTTTGTAACATCTCTTATGTTGAAAGCTTGTGCACTTTTACCTATTGGGCACTGTGGGACTAACTTCTTGGTAGACTGCACAAATCTGAGCTGTTAATTTGAAATATAAGATTGATAAAGAATGCATATGGACAGACAGCTATAATGTGCAGCAACTGATGATCCCAGATGTGGATGTGCATTCTCATCCACATCAAAAGACCCCCAGCCAATTCAGTCTGATTTGGATGAATATCTCCATGTTGATGGATTTGTACATCCTGATGTACTTCAACATTCATATTGGCAATGTGCACCAATCTCTGCTGGATCAGGGTGATAGTCTTCCAGAACACTTTGACATCTTAAGCATATACTGTATGTAGACACAGACCAGGCTCCACCAAAGCACTGTATGCCAATGCAAAAACTATCAACATATTATTTGAATGACAACTTACCTTTCCCTTCAGCTTCCTGAGCTTTTTCATATTCCTGAGCTGTCACAACTAGCTCAAACATGCAGGTAGTGTTTTTATCTAACCTTTTCAGACTGGAACTGATTCAAACATAATTAGATGCCTATTTTATATTTTTAGAGCATGATCACACATGATCCCTAAAATAATGTGGGAACTTCCTAGTACTCTTGCTAACTCTGCCAACTTTCAGTGGATATATACTACATATTGAATATATGTGTCTCCAGCAGCCAAATTTCATCACATTAACAGTTATCTGGAGTGGCAAAAACCTGCTGATGAGATATTGTCTCTGCTAGTGATTATTCAAGGTATGCAAGTTGGACCAGCTATGTGAGGAAATAAATTTCCCAAAATGTCATGCATTAGAGCCATGGAAAACAAAGTATGTGGTTTCCTCAAACCTTCATCGTATTTGCAGAAGTCCCTCCCGCGCTCCAATTTTCTAGGATGGGATAGGTTTTCTGCCCTGGGGATAACTTTTTCCTTGTCTTTGTGTTCTTTCATTTTTGATGTCACTACAGATATCAGAAAAAACAGTCCAAGACAAAAGGACAACCACAGAAATTAATAGGGCTGTGTGCTGGAGTTGGCTGAGCCAAACTGGGCACATTCCGACATTTTTGGTTCTGGGCTGAGTCAGGTTCTGAAAGCTCACAGCTCGCTAAGGATCAGATTCAGTGACCCAGAGTGACCCAGGGTTGTCAGGGGGCAGGTTATCAAGTGGGAAGGAGAGGAAGCCACGGCTCTCCTTCCCGCTTGATGAGTAGAGACAGTGATCCTCTAGGGTGTGGGTGCTGTTTTGTTGCAAAACAATATTCCCCAGGATCGCTCCCTCCTGAACAATGCTGTTTTGCAAAGAGCTGGGGGAACAATCCTGGGTTTTTTTTGCTGTTTTGCACAGAGCTAGGATCACTCCCACCTGCGTGATGCTGTTTTTTGGAAAACAGCATAGCAAAGGACAAAGTGATTGTGCTCTCAGTTGGCCATATGTTTAATTAGGGGTTTTGTTTACCCTACTTAAACATGAGCCCCACCACTGAACTTATTCAGCAATCAGCAGTGGCTCTGAGCCAGGGTGGGTGGACCCGGGTGGATCCCCCTTCAGATTGGAGCCACAGGTCAGATGGGATGGGGGCTTTGTGCACAGCCCTAAAAATGAGACACAAGCATGCTAGAATACCACATTTAGTGCTCCACGAACAAGAAATGTCAGGGGCATGGGCATAAAAGTCCTCTGGATTCTTTTCTCTTTTTCTGTTTAAATATGTTTATTGGGTTTTTTGCACAATGTAACAGACAATGAAACACACAAAACATAGCTAAACAATGCATAAACAAGTGCCAGGTTCCCTGGATTCTGAGCAATAGTTAAGTCACCTCTGCACATTTTTTTGCAAAGCTCTTATGTGGAAGGACCCTATATGTTTCCCAAAGTAGCATAACACACACAAACCTCATTCCTGGCTCTGTCCATTACTGATATGCTGGGCTGTTGTTGTTGTTATGTGCCTTCAAGTCGATTACGACTTATGGCGACCCTATGAATCAGTGACCTCCAAGAGCATCTGTCATGAGCCACCCTGTTCAGATCTTGTAGGTTCAGGTCTGTGGCCTCCTTTATGGAATCAATCCATCTCTTGTTTGCTCTTCTTCTTTTTCTACTCCCTTCTGTTTTCCCCAGCATTATTGTCTTTTCTAGTGAATCATGTCTTCTCATGATTTGTCCAAAGTATGATAACCTCAGTTTCATCATTTTAGCTTCTAGTGACAGTTCTGGTTTAATTTGGTCTAACACCCAATTATATGTGGGATTTTTTTTTGCTGTCCATGGTATACGCAAAGCTCTCCTCCAGCACCACTTTTCAAATGAGTTGATTTTTCTCTTATCCGTTTTTTTCACTGTCCAACTTTCACATCCATACACAGAGATGGGGAATACCATGGTCTGAATGATCCTGACTTTGGTGTTCAGTGATACATCTTTGTATTTGAGGACCTTGTCTAGTTCTTTCATAGCTGTCCTCCCCAGTCCTAGCCTTCTTCTGATTTCTTGAGTATTGTCTCCATTTTGGTTAATGACTGTGCCGAGGTATTGATAATCCTTGACAAGTTCAATGTCCTCCTTGTCAATTTTAAAGTTACATAAATATGCTGGGCACTATTCTGAAAATGAAAAAGGATAATTAATCCTTCTACACAATGTCTGCACAGAATCAGGTATCAGAGAATCTACACTACTCACAGATATTTGAGGGCCACTCTAGATGAGATGCCATTCATACAATGAGCCATCCAGAGGGTTCCCTCCCCATGCAAATAGTTTTGATGAGAGGGTCACACCACTTTCTTATAAACTGCTTGGTACATTCTGCCTGAGGAGGAGAAAGAAAGAAAGAAGCCTGGTTGAGCTGGAGGTAGCAGGGAAGTCAGGTGGAGGGGGAAAGGCAATAATATCTTAAACCAAGGGCTAAAGTTCTAGGCTTGATTGATGTTAATGGTATGAATACAATTAATCCACACATTATTTAATCATAGCAGCTAGGGGGAAGCCTGAGTAATGGGAGTGGGAAAGGGGAGTTTAACTCTTTCTCTCCCTGCTGTAGTCCCAACAAAAAACTCCTCTCTGAAGCTGAAATCTGCATTTCAAGGGAAGCTCCCTTGGCACCAATGGAGGCTTCCTTTGAAATGCAAATAGCTGCTTTGGAAAGGTGATTGTGGCTGACAGGGAGAGGAAGAATTAAGCTCGCTCTCACCACCCCCTACAGTACCAAAGCTGCTACTGACATCCTACCCACCTACACCCAGCACATGAATTACATTCCCACCATTATTATTACTTCTAATTTGGCCTTGAGATTCCTGCTTTTCTCTTCTCTGCTGCAGCTGCGGCTATGAATTCCCCATTGTGAAAACCTGTATTATTTTATTGATATACCACTTTTCAGCTGAAAACCTTTACAGCTGTTTACGGGAGATTTCAAGCAATTAAAATCCTCCTATATATAAATATATATATACAAAATCCAAATTCTGCTTCAACAATAATAATGCACACAGAAGTGAATACCAGCAAGAATGGGAGCTTTAAAAAGCCTAGCTCCCAAAGGCCTGGGAATAAAAAAAGGTTTCATTGGCCAATGTGGCACTCTCTGGATGTTGTTGGACTCCAACCCCAATTCCTAGCCAGCATGACCAATAGACAGTAATGATGGGAGTTGTAGTCCAGCAACATCTGGAGGGCACCAGGTTGTACCAATTACAAGGGAAGATAAGCAGACCTCCCAGGTGCAGCATTCCAAAGTTCCAGGAACATCACTCAAAAAGCCCTGCTCCTAGTAGATGTTCATTCAATGCTTGAAAGACATGGAACCTGGGGCAGGCTTAAGTGATATATAGTGAAGGTGCTGAACCTGATTTATGGTAAGTTGTAGCATGTTCTTTGTCTTTCCAAAGCTTCCATAGAAACAATTGTACTTGCGCTGTGGGCATGCCAATGCTCTTTTAAATCGGGTATTATTCATGTATAAATATCTGTGTGTTTTCATTCGCTGTTTAGTGAAAGTCTTTGGAATAGGGCTGGAGAACCCGTGACCCTTCAGATGATGTTGAATGATAACCCCAGCTCCAGCCAACATGCCCAATGGTGAGGGATGGTGGGGGTTGTGACCTGAGAGAATATCTGGAAGACCACAGGTTTCCCATCCCTGTATTCAAAAGACGACTTCACATAGCTGCCTTGAAACATCCATATCCCCTCTCACTCCCTTTTCCAATCCAACAGTAGTTAAAGTTTCTTTAAATTTGTTAGTTGCATTTGTACAGAAAACCTTCGTTCAAGTTGATTAGCAACAAGAAAGACACATTTACATTCACACACTGAACAAATTAAACATGAATTAAAATACTAAACAGCAGCAGCAGCAGCAACATAACAATAATGAGAAATCAAACCAGGATGTCAGCCATGTTGAAAATTAGGATTAACCAGGAACTGGGAAAGCTTTTGAAAAAAAGGTTCCCAACTTCTGAAACTGTGTAAATCATGAAAAACTATGGAATGCTTTAAAAGAAATGGGGTGCCACAGCATCTGATTGTCCTGATGTGCAACCTATACTCTGCACAAGAGGCTACTGTAAGGACAGAATATGGAGGAAACGATTGGTTCCCCATCGGAAAGGGTGTGAGACAGGGGTGTATTTTATCACCCTATTTATTTAATCTGTATGCAGAACATATCATATGGAAAGCGGAATTGAATGAAGATGAAGGAGGTGTGAAAATTGGAGGGAGAAATATCAATTATTTAAGATATGCAGATGATACCATACTCTTAGCAGAAACCAGTAATGATTTGAAACGAATGCTGATGAAAGTTAAAGAGGAAAGCACAAAAGCAGGACTACAGCTGAACATCAAAAAGACTAAAGTAATGACAACAGAAGATTTATGTAACTTTAAAGTTGGCAATGAGGACATTGAACGTCAAGGATTATCAATACTTTGGCACAGTCATTAACCAAAATGGAGATGATAGTCAAGAAATCAGAAGAAGGGTAGGACTGGGGAGGGCAGCTATGAGAGAACTAGACAAGGTCCCCAAATGCAAAGATGTATCACTGAACACTAAAGTCAGGATAATTCAGGCCATGGTATTCCCGATCTCTATGTATGGAAGTGAACATTGGACAGTGAAAAAAGTGGATGAGAAAACTAATTTGAAATGTAGTGTTGGAGGAGAGCTTTGCAGATACCATAGACAGCGAGAAAGACAAATAATGGGGAGTTAGAACAAATTAAACCAGAACTATCATTAGAAGCTAAAATGATGAAACTGAGGTTATCATACTTTGGACACATCCTGAGAAGACATGATTCACTAGAAAAGACAATAATGCTAGGAAAAACAGCAGGGAGTAGAAAAAGAGGAAGGCCAAACAAGAGATGGATTGATTCCATAAAGGAAGCTTACAAGAGCTGAACAGGGTGGTTTATAACAGATGCTATTGGAGGTCACTGATTCATAGGGTTGCCATAAGTCAAAATCGACTTGAAGGCACATAACAACGACAAATGCATTTAGATAGCGACTTCTTAATTTCAAGGTTTGGGGTGTATGTGTGTTTTCTCACCTAGTACAAGGATTACATGTGAACCAACTTCTGAAGATAATGTATTTATGTTAAAGTGAATGAATTATCACCATATTTATATATTTCAATTTATGTATTTTAAAAATGTATATACTACCTTTGAAGGCAAAACATTCTCAAAGTGGCTTACATCAAAACCATAATACCCAATATATCAATAAAACCACAGTGTAAAACTAAAACATTACCTCATTAAAACATCATAAACTATTGTTGTAACTTGAACAACTGATTTTACTCCTTCAGTGTAATCATCAGTTCAAGTTTCTACTGATGAACTACATTCAGATGATCCTGTGCAATACAAACACTCTGTCACTGTATCTCTGTATGTTGCAACATATGAATTCATAGTAAGAATTAAAAGGATTCAGAAACATGCAAGGTGCACACCTACTGAATATTTTTTTCTTTCCTGATGTCTCCACCTTTTGTATTTCCCTTTCTTTATGTACACCTGAACTCAGAGGGAAAAATGCAACAAACTGAGGTCTGGCAAGGATCAGGGTCTGGTGATCTCCAGAAGCATATATAATTTTTTTCTGCATTGCAAAACAAGAAATGGTTGAGTGGAATGCATTCACAGCAAGAAGGTTTCTCTAAGGCCTTGGGCACACAGTGCATTTGGAGAAGTTGGGTGACATGGAACTACAAGCTCCATGATTCCAAGCTTCTTCCATGAATGTGGCTAAGACCTCATAGGCATTTATGACCTTCATGTCACAAACATAACCTTCCTTGCTGCCCCTCCCTCTCCTTCAGGAAGTACCTTGCCATGGGAGTTGCGGGAATGCCCCATTTATAGCAGTAACCACATCAAATGTTCTTAAAGCAGATCTTTTTCTTGCAATTTAAGCCTAAACACTTTCAAGAACTGGTTTTGGGGCCTTGTTGAGAATCTTAACCCCCCACCTACTGAAATGGTGCTTCTCTGAGCCCCTCCCTTCGGAAGTACTTAAAGTGGGCTCAGAAGTCATTCATACACCTGCTTTTCCTACATTTGTGTACAATTCAAAGCAACCCTGGTAGATACCCTGGTATATTATAGCGATTATCTGAAATTTAGTAAATGTGGAGATTCATACGTAAATACTGACAATCCTGGGTGTATTTTGTGAGTCCCTGAAAATAGATCTATTTTCCTACTTTTCTGACATGCGGAAGTCCTGTTAAGGCATTATTTGCCCATACGTTTAAAAAAAACACGATGAAGAGCAGGGCCATGCACATGCCATCCCAGTGTTCCTGCCCCTGCCAGCTCCTTCCCCAGGTCTGCAGGGAGATCCTTTGTGCGTTCTGCTGAATGAGCATAGAATCCTCCCTGCAACTGGGAACCTACGTGACCGGGGTCTCAATCCTGGGAAGCAGTGGTGTCTGGTGCTCATTGGAACTGGTAGGGCAGAAGGCAAGGTGCCCAACAGTAGGTTGGCCAGAGCCCATGGCAGGCAGAGCCAACTAACTCTAGCTTTGTCCCCATCCTGCACCATGTTGACTTCTACAAAGACAACACTGAGATTAAGGAGGAGGAAGGTGGCAGGCAATGCCACCTCCTGGACCAGTTGTAAGTCAGAAGGCAGGCAAGTGGGGGCTGGTTGAGGGCAGATGGAGGTTGGTGGGGCAGTGCCCCATTTGCCCTAATGGACCAGCCTCCACTGGTGGGAAGGATACTAGATGTGCCCAACTGGTCTAAGGCTAGAGCCAGTGGGGGTGGGGATGGGGACACTGGGGATGAGTTTGTGCTGCCCTGCTCCTCCCTCCACATGCTCTCAGGCAAACCCCTGACTAGGGCTCATAGAATCATAGAAGAGTAGAGTTGGAAGGGGCCTACAAGGCCAACCAGTCCAACGCCCTGCTCAATGCAGGAATCCAAATCAAAGCATTCCCGACAGATGGCTGTCCAGCTGCCTCTTGAATGCCTCCAGTGTCGGAGAGCCCACTACCTCTCTAGGTAATTGGTTCCATTGTCGTATGGCTCTAACAGGAAGTTTTCCCTGATGTTCAGTTGAAATCTGGCTTCCTGCAACTTGAGCCCATTATTCTGTGTCCTGCACTCTGGGATGATCGACAAGAGATCCTGGCCCTCCTCTGTGTGACAATCTTTCATGTACTTGAAGAGTGTTATCATATCTCCCTTCAGTCTTTTCTTCTCCAGACTAAACATGCCCAATTCTTTCAGTCTCTCCTCATAGGGCTTGGTTTCCAGTCCCCTGATCATCCTTGTTGCCTGCCTCTGAATCTGTTCCAGTTTGTCTGCATCTTTCTTGAAGTGCAGAGATCAGAACTAGACGCAGTACTCAAGATGAGGCCTAACCAGTGCTGAATAGAGGGGAACTAATACTTCACGTGATTTGGAAACTATACATCTGTTAATGCAGCCTAATATAGCATTTGCCTTTTTTGCAGCCACATTGCACTGTTGGCTCATATTCAGCTTGTGATCAACGACAATTCCAAGATCCTTCTCACATGTTGTATTGCTGAGCCAAGTATCCCCCATCTTATAACTGTGCATTTGGTTTCTTTTTCCTAGGTGTAGAACTTTGCATTTATTCCTGTTGAATCATTCTGTTGTTTTCAGCCCAGTGCTCCAGCCTATCAAGGTCCCTTTGAATTTTCTTTCTGTCTTCCACGGTATTAGCTATGCCCCCCAACTTTGTATCATCTGCAAATTTGATAAGCATGCTTTGTACCTCCTCATCCAAGTCGTGGTACCCCACTCGTTACTTCCACCCAGTTTGAGAAGGAACCATTGATAAGTACTCTTTGAGTACAATTCTGGAGCCAACTGTGGATCCATCTAATAGTTGTTCCACCCAGCCCACATTTGGCTAGCTTGCTAATCAAAATATCATGGGGCACTTTGTCAAAAGCTTTGCTGAAGTTGAGATATATTGTCTCCACAGCATTCCCACAGTCTACAAGGGAGGTTACCCGATCAAAAAACGAGATAAGATTAGTTTGGCAGGATTTGTTCTTCATAAATCCATGTTGGCTCTTAGTAATCACTGCATTGTTTTCAAGGTGCTTACAGATTGACTGCTTTATAATCTGCTCCCAGGGTTTTCCAGGGATTGATGTTAGGCTGACTGGTCTGTAGTTCCCTGGTTCCCCCTTTTTGCCCTTTTTGAAGATAGGAACAACATTAGCTCTCCTCCAGTCATCCGGCACTTCACCAGTCCTCCATGATTTTGCAAAAATAATAGACAGCAGTTGTGAGAGTTCTTCAGCCAGTTCCTGCAATACTCTAGGATGCAATTTATCAGGCCCTGCCGATTTGAACTCATTCAAAGTGATTAGGTATTCTGCTACTTCATGTTTCCCTGTATTTCTGTGCAGAGATATATATTTTTAACATATAGCGTGACTCCACCTCCCTTTTTATTCCTTCTGTTCTTTTTGAACAAGTTATATCGTTCAATTGTTGTATTCCAGTCATGGGAGTCATCCCACCAAGTTTCAGTTATACCTATCAAGTCATAATTACCCTCCTGTATTAAGAGTTCAAGTTCGTCCTGCTTGTTTCCCATGCTCTGCGCATTAGTATAGAGACATCAAAGACCACATGATTTATGGCTTGACTTCCTTACTACAATTTTCTGAGGACTGTTACTGGGCCCTATTACAGCTGATCTCTCTGTTCCTGTTACTGTGCACAAGCCTTCATCAGTCGTTACCACCAAGTTTACGTCTCCCTCCCCCTTAGGATTCAGTTTAAAGCCCTCCTGATGAACTTCTCCATGCTGTGGCCATGCTGTGGCTCAAGTGAATGCTGATGTTTAGGTGACTGTCTCAAAAGAGAGATACCCCAGTGGATGCAGACATTCAAAAAAAAATTCCATCATTATTATTTTCAAAATTCACATCTATAAGTTGCCATTCACTATAACACATATACATTACACACCAGAAGCAATAGCTGGATATTTTTTCCTCTCTTCAGTACCCTGCAGTTGCTTTGGCAAATACAAAATAACAAAAACGGAAAGTACCAAGACTTTGAAGGCAGCTTTTTAGGCTACAACTATTATATATGATGCTTATCTCTGAGCCATATTTTGACTGACTCACCAGTCTGTGCTACATTTTTCAACTCCTAACCTCCTTAGTAAAAAAAAAAACAGTTGTGATCACTTATTTCTGAAAATATGGGACCCAATTTTGCTAGACTGTTCTTGTCACATTACTTATTGTTATCTAACCTCAGTGTTTGAGCTCCCACTTAGTTCTCAGGAAAGTTATGCAAAAGAGGGTGTTGCAATAGATAGGTTTGTGGGTGCTTTTCTCAGAGTGACATAATGGTGTGCATGTTACCTACCTGCAGCTTCAGGTGTGTCAAACCTCCTGCAAAGATTGTGTCTTTCTTATCTTTTTTTACAATCTCAAATGTAACAGCTGATTCAAGAATGTAGTAAGGTCTGTGAGCTATATGCATTACAAATCATATGCTGAGAAAGGTTGCGAGACAGATATATTAACATGTTCATTCATGAAAACAAAATCAGAGATCGTTCAACACCAGCTCACCTCACCACTCTCATCTTTGTACTTAGAATTGTGGTTACTGCAACCATATTATCCTTGTATCTGTTGATACAGTCAACAAATGGACATGCTTGGGGACTTAAGAACGTGTCCTTCCTTGCTACTCTCTTATCCAACAAAAAGTGGCAAGATTCCATTGAGTGTCCAATGTTTTATTAATTCGGAAATGTTTTGGCAGAGAAAAGCGCAGAATGAACCCATGGAGCTCAACCTGGAATGGATTATGCAGGGAAGGGATCCAGCCAGATCAAGATTCTTCCTTTGCAGCCCCAGCTTCACTTCGGCACTTCTTACATTCAAGCTGCAAAGGAAGAATCTAAGTGCACTCCTGAATCTTCCTTTGCAGCTACAGCTTGAATTCCTATTTGAACTTTGCAAGCTTCAGCTTTTCCGGCCACAACTCACATCATGTGACATTAGGCCCAGGAAAGGTGGGTGTGGTTTGCTCAAAACAGCCTGGCAGGCCAACCTCAGAGGGCTGGCAGACCTAATTAGACCTGTGAGCTGGAGGTCCCCAACAACTATGTAGAGAGTACATCTCTGTGCAAGGCCTCAGTGAACTAGAGGCCTTGTAACATATGAGGCAAGGCTTCATGTAGAGCAGGGGTTTATTCTAGTCAATAACTGACATCTACATTTTAATATGGAGACTTATATGTGCAGATCATGGCAAGCAGGGAAGTTGCCACTTTACATGACTTTTGTCTTGATTTCAACAGCAGCTGCCAAAATTCATTTTAAGTTAATAAGCATTTTAATGGCACACCTTTAATAGACTGGCAACATAGTCTTGTAGGTAGTGGGTGCCACAAGGTGCCAAACAGTCTGAGGTGTGTAAGCATTTTTGCTGGAGTAGGAAAAGGACCAAGAATAAGAAGTGAACTGAAGCATGATGTATTATTATTTATGTAAAACTGTTGTCCAGAGTGGCTGGACAACCAGCCAGATGGGCGACTAATAATTCTAATAAATAAATAAATAGGGGGTGGCCCCTAGTGATGTCATTAAGCATGATACATTAAGCATCAACCACAGTTGCTTGGAGCATACCACTCAAAGAAAAAGTTCTATGATTGGAAATTAAGATAGAAACCTTAGCTAAATGAGGGTGTTTCTAGGTACAGCTGAAGTGACAGGATCATTCCTTCTCACCTGCTTAGAGAGCTTGGGTAAGGAATGTTTAATCTAGCCTACTTGCTTTCGGCAAGAAGGTTTAAGTACCCTCAGACCAGGCCAGTCACCAGAAAGCCATTGTAGGAAGATGGGTGCCTAATGTTGTGGAGATGTTAGATGGGAGCACACAGGAGTAGAGATGAATGCCCCTGAAGGCTGCAGTTCTAAACACAGTTACTAAGGGACTAAGCCCCATAGAACCCAACAGGATATACTTCTGAGTTGTATGGTTTGGACTGTGCTGTTGGTAAGGCTTAACTAGGGATCCTCTGCAATAATATCCATATCAAATCAGGGTTGGCAACCCCCTGCCTGGAAGGCTCTGCCTGCCTTTTAGTATGGCTTCTCCAAACTTGTTTAAAGACTTGACCCTTCACTACAGAGAGAGGTTTGAGAAATGAATAAGAGTTAAGAAGATCGTCTACTCTTTCCTGACTACTCTGTGGGCTGCTATAAACTCATTTTGACAGGCAACCCAGTTCCAGTGAGTAATAATTGATAGAGAGAAAACACACATGGTTTGGTCTACCTTCACAGGCAGTAGACTGGGAACAACAGCATTTGAAGCCACACTTCCCAGTACAGTAGGGCCCCACTCATATGGCAGGTTAGGTTCCAGACCCCCGCTGAAAAGAGAAAACTGCCAAAAAGCAGATCAGCTGTAGTGTGGGGGTCTGGAACCTAACTCGCTGATCGCGCCAGAGGAAGGGAAGATCAGCAGTAGCTCACTACAGCTGATCTTCCACTCCTCCAGTGTGAACAGCTCAAGCATGGGAGTCTGATCATGCCAGAAGAGGATCTTCCCTTCCTCCAGCGCGATTGGCGTGTGGGAGTCTGATCGCTCCGAGGAGGAGAAGATCAGGTGGAGCACTCTACAGCTGATCTTCCCTTCCTCTGGTGAGATCAGCTGGAGCACGGGGAGCTCCAGCACCCCCTCCAGCTATCGCCCCGCTGGCGCCGTATTAACGGAACGCCGAAAAGCGGGTTGCCGAGAAGCAGGGCCCTACTGTACGTGAATTCTTTTTTACCACTATTGGGCAAGAAACAAACCATCATGCAAATAACAAGGTGCATCATCAGTGGGTTTAAGGGGGTTGAGCTGATCACATGGAGCCACTGTTGTTGCTTCTATGGATGTAAGGGAGTAAGGTCAGATGTAGCTGAAATGCAAATAGAAAAACAAAAGACAATGTTGATTTCCTAAATGCAATGCCATACCAACCACAACAAGATTCCTATGAGTAAAACAGAAAAATAAGCATCTGACAACCAGTCAGGGTTCCTAACCAAAACTAAAAAAAATCCTGGCAGCCATTTAGCCAAGGTCACAGAAATCCTCATGCAATGCAACCTGACCTGGGGGCTGCAACTAGTGCAGAATGCTGCTGCATGATTGCTGACATAAATTATGCAGCACATAATACCTCTGCTCCGAAATCAGCACTGGTTGCCGATTTGCTACCAGGCCAAGTTCAAGGTGTGCTTTCCATGTTATGGGTGAGACCAGAGCTTGGAAAATTTACTTTTTTGAACTACAACTCCCATCAGCCCCAGCCAGCATGGCCACTGGATTGGGCTGATGGGAGTTGTAGTTCAAAAAAGTAACTTTTCCAAGCTCTGGGTGAGACATAGTAGTTGTTCTGCTCTTGTAAGAAATCGATCCTTTAGTGTGGCAGTACCTACGCTTTGGAACACCCTGCCTATTGACATTAGGCAGGGGCTTTCATTGTACTCATTTTGGCACCTGCTAAAAACATTTTTGTTTAGGCAAGCCTACCAAGGCATTTTGAAGCAATTATGTTTTTAATATGTGTTTTTAACTCACTGTTGGTTTCAGAGCTTGGAAAAGTTACTTTTTTAGACTACAGCTCCCATCAGCCCCAGCCAGCATGGCCACTGGATTGGGCTAATGGGAGTTTTAGTTCAAAAAAATAACTTTTCCAAGCTCTGGTTGGTTTTATTATTTTGAATGTTTTTAAATACCTGTCTGTAACTGTTTTTGCCAATTATTTTATTGTTTTAATTCCTTCTGTAAACCATTTTGAGGTTTTTACAATAAAGCAGTATATAAATGTTGTAAATAGAATAGATAAATTTTGGAGTCACTGTGGCCTTTGGGTCTCTTTCCTCTTTTGTACTGAGTCAGGCCATTTGGTACCATGTAGCTCAGTACTGATGATACGGACTAGTATTGGCTCTCCAGGATTCCAGGCAATAGTCTCTTCCACAGACTGAATTTTGGACCTTTGCATGCAAAGCATGTGCCCTACCATTGAACTACAGCCCTTCTCCTGTTTAAAAATGTATCTTTTAACATTGTTCTTTTCAATTCACTGATGAATGCACAGCATACTAGGGCAGATCCACACCATTCATTTAAAGCACATTCAACATACATTTGAATCACATGAATCCCACTACTGAATCTTGGGAACTGTAGTTTATTAAAGGTGGTGAGAACTATAACTGTGAGGGGGAAAATACATTTCCCAGGATTCTTTGGTGGAATTCATGCACTTTAAATGCAAGTTGGATGTGCTTTAAATGTATTACATGGATCTGCATTACTTCATAAACTTTTCCTCCGTATAAATCATTTTAATTAAATTTTAAAATGGAAATCAGCTACAAAGTGTACTGGGTGACCATGGGCTACGCACCATCTCTCAGCCTAATCTGCCCCTCAGGGTGAAAACAACAGAGAGGAACCATAACCACCCAAAGGAAGAAGGGCACACTTAAAATGCAGAGGAAATAATCATTTGTAAATAATAATTTACAGCCATAGTGTGATACATATCCAGACATAGTATGAAGAAATATTTATATAAGCATGAATGTCAAAGATGTTTATTATTTACACAATTTGTAAAGATATTTATAGTGCAATCGTATGCATGTTTACTCAGAAGTAAGTCCCAATGTATTCAATGGGGCTTACTCAGACAGGGAAGCATGCACAGGACTACAATTCAATGATAAGGAACTTCACTCACCCAATCCAAAATTCAGAATCATGCCACTTTAAACTGTTTTGCAACTGTTTTATATTTGTTTTATGGTTATTGGATTTTAAATGGCTTTATTTCTTCTTGTGAGCTGCATTGTTTTCCACCCCTACCTCACAGGGCTGTTAGAAAGACTCCATATACACACAAACACTGGAAATGTAAAAATACATGAAGAAATGAAAATGGACTGCCTTCAAGTCAATCCCGACTTATGGCTACCCTATGAATAGAATAAGCGGTATTTAGAGGGGGCTACCATTGCCTCCCTCTGAGGCTAGTCCTCCCCAGCTGGCAAGGCCTGCTCAGCTTGCCACAGCTGCACAAGCCAGCCCTGTCCTGTCTGCAACTGCCAGCTGGGGGGCAACTGGGCTCCTTGAGACTATGCAGCTTGCCCACGGCTGCACAGGTGGCAGGGCACGTAACCCCTGAGCCACTCACTGTGGGGATGATCTTTAGTTGGCCCTTTACACCCAGGAGACGTAAGCGGGGATTTGAACTCACAGACTCTGGACTCCCAGCCAGGCTCTCCTCCCCACTGTGCTATACCAGCTGTCAAAAATATACATACACACCATATAATAGTTTATTGTCAAAACCAGTTGGCTATTGCAGAACATTTCTTTTTAAAAAAATAAATATTAGTTCCCTGCCAAATAAAAGCAGTGACACCTAAGTAAGCCCTCTGAACTGCTTTTTTTTAAAAAAGGATTGAAGGGGGAGAGAAAGATTTACAAGAGAATCCTTTTCTATGTTTACTTAAAAGTCCCATTGATTTTCAGCACAATCCTAACTATGTCCACTCAAAAGTAAGTCCTACTGAATTCAGTGGGGTTAACTCTCAGATATGTGGAATTAGTATTGTAGCTTTACTCCCAGAAAAGCTTCATATTGGGAAGGTTTTTAAAACAGGTTATGAATAAGACAAATAAAGTGCCCTCTTCAACAGTCTGGTAAAATTTAAACTTGGTCGACTCCTTAATTAAAAAGGTATAACACTGCAGCATGTACACTTTTTAAAATTTCTGTTCAAAAATTATTTGAAAGATAAAAATGTATAATATGCCATTTTTGCATGTAATTAAAAAACCCTGCATGTACACTTTTATTATAATTATAAGAAAATGTTTACTGTGTATGCCTATCAAGGTCCTGCTGTGATCTTCTGTTGTAGTGCAATCCTATGCATGTTTACTCAGAAGCAAGTCTCAATCCCGTACAGAGAAAGTACTCTTTGTACACCAAAACCTTGGAAACCTGCCTGATTTGGTATGGACTGCTTCAGAGGCTGCGTAATTTGTCTCAGCTCTGAATCCAAATAATGAATGAATGATTCAGAAAATCTGAAGCATCATGCTTTCCCACTAACATGGAAAAATCAGTAAATGCTTATAATATTTTTTCCTTTTTGATCGAATTGGTGTAAATTTTCAGGCATGGTATCCCTTATTGAGTAAACACTGCCTGCCAAATTCCAAACAAATAAATGCAGGTGTTTTTTTTCATGGGTACCTTAATTTTTTTTAAAAAATGGAATTGTCTCTTTATCTATTTTCAATCTCCCCTATTGCTTTGTGGGCAATTTGTATGAAAACAGACAAAATCAGAGAGGTGCCCCAAGAAAAGAAACACGCTAAAGGTCATAAGTGCAAATTTCACTCAAAGCACTCTGATAGGAGAGCCCTGGTAAAATCATTTCCAATTTTTCCATTGTTAACTACAGTTCTCCACATTGCAATGATCCAGCCTCAAGGTTACCAACACATGGACTACAGAAATCAAGCTATCCCTGTCCAGGAAAGGGCATAGCTGACGAACCAGACAAAGGGCTCATCCAGACTACTGCAAAATGTGTGACACGCCCACTTTGTGTGTTCATTATTTTTCAGTCGTTCAAATGACATCTCGCACGGTTACGCATTTTCGCGGGTTAAATCCGCTCCTTGCAATACCAGCAAAAATGCGATTTGCTGTTTAAAATCGGGAATCATCCGCTGTGCCTTCAGGAGTTAGGATGCAATACCACGGACTTTACAGCTGATGGGTGGTTCTTGGGCGTTTCCTCTTGCCCCTTCTCCTCATTCCAGCCAATCACGTATCTGCACTTTTGTGCATGTGCGAGAATAGGCCCAGGAAAATTGAACCAATCATCGCAATGGTGGGGTGTTGGGGGGGGTCTGCAACTACTGCGCAGATGCATTTTATTTTTTGCCAGCCTGCAAACTGGGCGGCTGCTCTGGGTGGGATCTGCAATGCACAGCAAGCAAGAAAGAGGGAGTGGTCGGTTTCAGCCTGCCTCCGAAAGCCTTGTCAATTTCATTCTACTTGCTGGGGTTTTTGCTTCAAATCAGAAAAGCATAGATTCGTTTAAGTGTAATATCGCAAATGCAAACAAGAAAAAGGCTTCTGGTCAGTTTCAAGCCTGCTCCAGAAAGCTTTGTCAATTTCATTCTCCCTGGGAAGGAAAGGGAGAAGGAGGGGGGGGTGACAGTTTCTTGCTTTTTTGGAGAAATAAGTGCATTGCCAGCGTTGTGTATCTCCTTAAATATCAATAAAGGCAGAAAAGCATACATTCGTTTAAGTGTAATATCGCAAATGCAAACAAGAAAAAGGCTTCTGGTCGGTTTCAAGCCTGCTGGAAAGCTTTGTCAATTTCATCCTTCCTGGGAAGGCAGGCGTGAAAGTGACCAGCAGCCTTTCCTTCCCAGGCGAGAACTCCTTTACAGCCACATTGTGCTTTGTTGCAAAGGGGGAGAGGAGCATATGAATTTTTTTTGCTGACCAATTGGTTGATAGGGGGAGGTTTTAGAGGCGGAGCTTGGAAAAAGCAAAAAGAATGTAGGGGTCTTACCGCTGCATGTGCGGGTGCAAAAAAACATTTTTTTTTAATTGGGAAAGAGCGAACTAAAAGGCAAAGTGAGGACTATCAGATGACAAACCGAATATGGAAACCGTGGATTATCCCACTCTGTTTGGATAAGCCCAAAGCTGGTAAAAGGCACTCCTAGCCACAGAGGGTACTTGGGCCTCAAGTAACAAAGATGAATCCAGGAGTACCCCTAAGCTATAGAACTGGTCCTGCAGAGGGAGCATGACCCCATCCAGAACAGGTAACCTGCCTACCTCCTGGATATGGGAACCACCTACCCAAAGAGCTTCCATCTTCCCAGGAGTCAAGCACAGTTTATTGGCCCTCATCCAGTTCCCTCAGTCCATTCAGACAGCGATCCAGAGTGTTCCTCTCCTGATTCAGATGTTATGGAGAAATAGAGCTGCATGTCATCAGCATACTGCTGACATCTTGCTCCAAAGCTCCTAATGGCTGCTCCCAACAGCTTCTAATAGATGTTAAATAGTACAAGTGGCAGGGGGCTGAGGAACACTCACCCAGTGTCACTCTCTGGACACAACCCTGAAGGTAAGAGGAAGTTGAGCCTCTGCTCACCCATGAGGGCTTGGGAGAAGGAAGACATGAGCTTCAGACTCCCCAGCTGTCAGGAGGCATGGAAGATGCAGGAGTGGTGGAGTCTCAACAAGACCTTGGAAGCGAGTGTGAGGTTGAATTCGGGCCAATTCCCATGGATGGTGTGATATCCGAAGAAGAGAGCATGCCACCCCCAGACAGATCAGAGGAGCCGTCGGAGGTTGCCTCTGAGCGTGTGTTAACTCCCCTTTCACCAAGCGGCTCGAGGGAGCCTCCAAGTGTGTCTCCACTCCCCGACCTAGAGCCTGTTGCTAAGGAGCCAGTTCTTTTGGATGAGCCGCTGGAGGCATGCCCCCCATCACCCTGCTCGCAACGCCGTGAGAAACGGACAGGACAGAGGTCAGACTTGCGCAGGAGTCAGAGATTACGATCAAAGACTTTCCCTACTTAAGACTGCCGCTTTCCGGTTAAAGCTGCTGAGTCAACTTTCTTCACACGTTGCAGCACATGTCTAGAGTGTAGTTAGGGAATTCTAGTGAGTTAGCGTAGAGATTCTTATGAAGTGCACTGCTTTTGATGTATCCATTACTTTAATAAAATAATATTTAATTGCACCTGTGTCTCAGACTCGAGGATCCCACTCTGAACGGGACAGAGTGGAACCACTGTAATACAGTGCCTCCAATACCTACCCCACTGAGTCTGTCCAGGAGAATACCACAGTAAGATTGAGTAGAAGTAACTGGGTCGCACTCCCCCTGTCTCTCTCATGGTAAATGTCATCCATCAGGGCAACCAAGGCTGCTTCTTTTCCAAAACCAGGTCTGAATCCAGATAATCTAGATAATCAGTCTCATCCAGGAATGACGTAGAGCTCTATTTCTCCTTTGCATCTGCAGATCAATGTCTGGCCTCAGTAATGGATTGGATGAGAGCCAATAAACTGAAGTTTAATCCTGGGAGGGAAGCTTAATCCCAGGATTGGGGAAAATTTTTGTTCCTTCCAGGCCAGTTTTGACAGATGAGCAGGGCAACACCTGTCATTCATGTGACCTTATGACACCACATGATTGACAGGTGGGTTGTCCTGTAATAAGGAATAAATTATTGGGGATTTTTAATCTTTGATTCACCCCAATGAACCAGAGTTTGGAAAAACCTGCAATAGCGAAGATTCCTAGGAGACACCCTCTCTATGACCTCTGAGAACATATCGTGAAAGCCTGAGGGTATAGACTTCCTGACTCCCATGGAAATTTGGGGGATGTCACCCAGTAAGAAGCAGGTGCTCCTTTCAAACAAAGAAATAGTTGGCATAAAGTTTATGATAATCTTAACCTTTAGGAGGAGACAGGATAATGATTATCTGAAACATTAGGAATTTACAGCAGGGAGATCACAGCTATTATCTGGGAACTTATTGGGGAATGATTTCTGGAAAAAACTAGATTCCTTGATCCGTGATCCTAAATTTTTTCATTGTTCTTATTTGTCACATCTGCAGCTTCCTGGTCGCTATTTCATTGGGGTTAGTTCAGTTAGAAAAGGTATAAAACATGAGGGCTTTAAAGGGGTCTGCAGTTCCTCCTGGAGGGCTCAACAGCTGCCTTACTTACCAACGTGCCCCAGCAACATTGGGACAAAGGCTTCAGAGCTAAGGATTTGGGTGAGAGCTTTCAAATCTAGTGCTGATTACACTGGGGCAGAGGCTTGGCTCATTGGGCTAGGTACAAAAGTCTCTCTCTCAGCCTTAGACTCACAGCAATTCTCCAGGAAAGGTATACACAACTTCTGGTCTCTTTCTTTTATTTCTGTATGGGTGACTTGAACTCTGAAAGTGTGCATAGGGTTAGTCTCTTTGCTTTAGTCTATCTAGAGTTGCTGAATGAATGAATAATAGAAGGCTGCTCATTGTTAATTGTCATTGTAAACTGCAATATTTTCCCTTGTTTCTTCTCTTAATAAAACCACTCTTTATTTTACTTTCTGTGTTGGGTTAAGGATAGAGATATGTATGCTTTAGGGGTGACGTGCAGGTAACTCCCACAAAAGGTTTCACTGCCCTTGCAATAGGGGGACTTGTATTTCTAATGAGCTATGCTCATGAGGAAGTCCAAGGTCCTTTCATAACAGCTGGTGTAGAAATGCATGCAGCAAGGGTATTCTGGGACCTTTAAAAATCAATAGCCTGTGTCTTTATAATGTCTGAAAAGTCAAGACACCTGGGGTACTGTGTAGTCAGTTCTGAGTGCATGTAATGCTCCTGTTTGAGTGTGTCTGTGTGTTTTCACTGTTTCCACAAAGGTTTAAGGTGGAAGGAAAACTATGGTAATGCAAAGGTTTGAGTATTAAAAAGGTAAGTTTTCCTTGAACAAGTGCTGTTCTCTATTGTTCACTGTTCCCTTCCTCGACCCACAGAAGGGATCAATTTATGAATGAGTGAGGGCAAACATTCATACTGAAATTGGGCACTTGGGTGCAGATAAGTTAAAATCCTGGGGCTCTGGTTTCCTTGGGATTAAATCTCTTTCAAAACCGGAGTTGTGGTCTCCAAAAAGCAGTGCTTTGTTCTTCTCTCCACTCCCACAAGATCGGGTGTCTTTACAATTGGGATCAGAGCTCCTTTGAAATAGGACCTGATTAGGGCCAGTTTGTGAAGGCTAGACTTGCCTGGGGAAGATTAAAAATCCTGAGGACAAAGATCCCTCTTGCAGGATTCCCTATTTTTTGTACCTGTCCCTTTAATTTGGCTAAACGTCCTTTAGCTTGCTTGCTTTTTGGCAGAGCTGGTGGCCACCAGCACTGCTGACAAACAATCAAGCTGGGGAAACTAGGAAAAAACTTTGCATTGCCTAGGGGCCTGATCAGATGCTGGTATAATGTGGATCTGGTGCTTTTTGCAGATCCTTTAAATTTGGACCATTTACATGACATTTTTGCCAACGTGAGTGCATTCAGCTGCTATTGCCTTTAAATCCAGATTAAATCAATGCTCTAAAACCCTGGATTTGCTTTGAAAATCTGCAGCCGCTTTGGTGCGCGCCTACCATGTATTAGCTTTTCTTTGCTGTGTTTTAGATCCTCCCTTACTCTGCCCCTTGCACTGCCTATGGGCGTCATTTTGTTTCCTGCTGCTGATGAACAAACTTCCGGTCACTCTAGCTTTCCTTTCCCCCACTTTCCCCCCAGCAAGTTCCCTCCCTCAGTCCTTTAAACCAACTATTTACTCGATATTTTATTTACAAGCTGGGCGGGGGCAGCAAGGGAAGAGAAGGGGCGCTGCGCTGCCCCTGCGCCTCTCTCTGTGGGGGAGGAGCCGCTTCACACCGCACCAGTTTGTGGGGAAGAGACCAAGTGGGCATTTAGGGCTGGTGCTTGGGGCACAGGCCGGCTAGTAGCCCCTCATCCCCTCCCCTTCCCTTCGAGGTGGTGGAGGTGGCAGGAGCAACAAGGAGCAGTCCTGCTGGCCAGAGAGCAGGATTTGCCGTGGGATGTGCCAGGGTGGCCCTGCTTGGTTTTCTGGAGGGGAAGAAGAGGAGGTCGACCTAAACCCCCCATCTAACACTTTGCAGCCAGGATGCAGCCATCTCATTCACAAAGAGGTTGTGTGCTCACACACACAAACAAACACAAAAATATATACACTGCATAGTATAAACATTTTATTCCTTCTTCACAAAAAAGGGCTTTGTCTAGAGCAGCCTTTTCCAACCAGTGTGCCTCCAGATGTTGTTGGACCACAACTCCCATCAGCCTCAGCTAGCATTGCCAATAGTCAGGAAAGATGGGAATTGTGGTCCAACAACATGTGGAGGCACACTGGTTGGGAAAGGCTGGTCTAGAGGAAATGAAACTGAAAACAGAAAAAAAGTAATTTGGTGTCAGTTGCACCCCCCACTGTATCCCAGTTTAGCGTGAAATTGACAGAAACCTCTTCACTTTTCAATTAGCGATGTTCCAGAGAGAGTTAACATTTAAATTGGGGGGGGGCACACAAGGAAACAGTGATACTAATAAACGCGAATGTGTGTGAACAACACAGCAAATTGGAAGGTAGGGAGGACAGATGTGTGTGAACCGTGGAACTCTTATTGTGAAGGGAAAAGCTTCAAATTCAATATGGATTTTAGCTCCCATGTGAACTTGGCCTAGGAGTGGGTCTCTATCTGGTGTATTTTCTTAAGAAAAAAATGCATTGCATAAAGAGTTGGAAAACATGGCAGAGGTTGTAGGGTCACCTATGAGTGGGATTAAGAGGTTTTTGAAAAAACAAGGTGATATTTCTGCCATTGAGTGATCAATTTCAAAGTGAGGAAATTGTGTTTGGGGGGATGACTGCTTTCAGTCTGAAGATCCTTTTCCAGAATTCTCAGATGCTTTTGAACTTTACTGTCAGAAGCAGAATACTTCTAAGTCACAGAAGGAAGCTGTTGCAGTGTGGGGTTTATTTAACTCAGTGCAAGAGGCTTCTGCCAAATTAAAGAAGGTGCAGGGCAAAATAAACCAATTGCAAGAAGAGATTGGAGACTGGGGGAAGGAATATGAATTTTTAAGGCAGCAATTGGAGAAAAAAGAGCAGTTGGAGTGGGAAAAAATTAGATTTTAAATCTGAAAAAGTGAGATGTGCTGCTTCTCTGAGCTCCATGGAACGGGGGAGCGAGACCAAGCAGCCAGTTTTTCTGAAAAAGCGGGGGGCGGGGAATAGATGAATTAACCAGGGATATGAACTGTGCTACATTGGCAGCAGAACATTTTGTTAAAAAGGTATAAACACAAAGCAAAGTGGTTAGTCATGCAGAGCGTGAAAAAAGAATAAGGGAATTAGAAGGAGAATTAGAGGCACAAAAAGGAATTCTATTTACAGAGGGGTATTGGGAGAGCCCCATTTGCATCTAGACATACAATTGGTTTCTACTCCTCTTATGGGCACTTCTGAATCACCTTTTCAGATCAGATCCCTGTCCCCTTCCCCCATTGCTCCTACAGCCCCGCTGGCCCTCCTTCCTCTTGCTCCTTTCCTGATCTTCCTTCTCCCCCCCCCCCCCGGAAAATAGACCAGATTTTGTACTCAAGGAGTTGCAGAGGCTTGGAATAGCTCTGGAAAACCCCTAGTGGAAAATGGAACCTCTTGCCCCTGTATCATTTAGGGAAGTGAGAGAAACTAACACAAGGGGAAATGTTACTATAAAAGAAGTACAGGATATTGTGAGATGGACCCCTTCTCAGGCAAAAGCAGTGACAGAGTGCATGGTTCCTTTAAATATACTGCTTTAAATTGGCTTGCTCAAATGGAATCCATGCACACCACAGCTGATGCTTGTGATCTGTCTCAGGTTGGTTGGTACTGTACAACTGACACTGACATAGCAAGCACTGAGGTGGCTATGGGTTTAATTAATGGACCCACAGCTGGTGAGTGGAGAAGAACAGTATTAAAAATATTTTCTTCTGGTTTAAATATACAGAAAATTTATTTGTTGGAAAGCCAAAGAGCTGGGGAAAGCCCAGAAGTATATCTAAACTGAAAGAAATTGCTGGCACATTTAGCAGATGGGGTACAGGGTAATGCTCAGGATCGATGGAATTATGGGACTCTGGAGTTTATAGAATTGGCATATGCAGGATTAAATGCACAAACTAGACTTGCATTAGGCAGAGTAAATCCAGAGGCAGTTACATGGTGGGAATTAAGGGAAGGAATAACACAAGTTAGTGGCTTGCTTAGGGACACGGGAGCCTTGCATAAAAGTGTCCCCACTTCTAAGAAAGCTCAGCTGGAACCTATTCAGACTAAAACATACACCAATCAAGGAGCACATTCTTCTGTGGTACCTACTGCTAATCAGGGAATGCCTGGCAGAGGGGATTATTGGCCATTTGGGAATAGTGGTCCCAACCGGGGTAATTTCACGCCAATGGGAAATGCCAGAGGAAGACCTGGCAATCTTGGGAATGGAGGTGGAGGAACTGGAGCCTCATGGGCTGCCTTGAATCAAGGTACAGCCAATCCTAGAGAGGACAGAATAGATTTTATGGGCCCAGTACGGATCCAGATTTGGCAAGCACTTAGGGATATGGGAGAAGATATGAATGCACTTCATCTCCAACCTACATCAGCCCTGGTGGCTATACTAATAGGAAAGGTGAAGGTGCAATAGCAGATGTCCATGGGGTGGGTGTGTCTTTCCCCTCCCCCTCTAGTTACTGATATACCTGTGGCTCTAATAATAATAATAATAATAAAATTTTTATTTTTAGGCCGCCTATCTGGCTGAGTGAACAGCCACTCTAGGCGGCGTACATAATTAATTTTAAAATACAGTTATAAAATACACATATAAATACAATTATAACATATTCAGTTTACCCCCATCTGTACACTATAAAACTAAAATTAACTAGGGGTTCTATATGCCCGCTGAAATAGCCATGTTTTTAGTCCTTTACGGAAACCTACCAAGGAAGGGACATGGCGTAGATCGTATGGCAGAGAGTTCCAGAGGGTGGGGGCCACAACCGAGAATGTCCTCTCTCTGGTCCGCACCAGTCTAGCTGTTTTAACTGGTGGGACCGAGAGAAGGTCTTGGGAGGCTGATCTCGTCAGGCGGCATACTTGGTGATGCTGGAGGCGCTCCTTTAGATACACTGGACCGAAACCGTGTAGGGCTTTAAAGGTTAATACCAACACCTTGAATTGGGTTCAGTAAACAACTGGTAACCAGTGTAGATCTTCAAGTACCGGGGTGATGTGATCCCGCCGGCGGCTATTCGTAATCAACCGTGCCGCCGCGTTCTGTACCAGCTGTAATTTCCAGACCGTCTTCAAGGGTAGCCCCACGTAGAGCGCATTGCAGTAGTCTAAGCGAGAGGAGACCAGTGCATGCACTACCCGCGGGAGCAGATGAGCCGGAAGATAGGGTCGCAACCTCTATATCAGATGCAATTGATACCAAGCTGCCCGGCTCACTGCTGATACCTGAGCCTCCATGGACAGCTGGGAGTCAAGAATGACCCCGAGGCTGTGAACCTGGTCTTTCAGGGGCAAAGTAACCCCATTCAGCACCAGGTCAATATCTCCTAATCTTCTCTTATCTCCCACTAGCAGTACCTCGGTCTTGTCAGGGTTCAGTTTCAGCCTGTTGCCTCCCATCCATTCACTTACGGACTTCAGGCACTTGGAAATGGTCTCCACAGCCAACTCTGGTGAGGACTTAAATGAGAGATAGAGCTGAGTGTCATCCGCATATTGGTGGCACTGCAACCCAAATCTCCTGATGATGGCCCCCAGCGGCTTTACATAGATATTAAATAGCATGGGAGAGAGGATAGAACCCTGTGGCACACCACAATTAAGAGGCCAAGGGTCTGAAACCTCCTCCCCCACTGCTACTTGTTGGTGCCTGTCAGAGAGATAGGATCGGAACCACTTTAGCACAGTGCCCCCAATTCCCATTCTCTCCAGGCGATCCAAAAGGATACCATGGTCGACGGTATCAAAAGCCGCAGAGAGATCCAGGAGGATGAGGAATGAGTATTCACCCCTATCCAACGCCCTCCTCAAATCATCCACCAGGGCGACCAAGGCTGTTTCAGTTCCATATCCAGTCCTGAAGCCCGATTGGAATGGATCTAAATAATCCGCTTCCTCCAAGTGTGTCTGTAACTGTTTGGCCACCACGCGTTCGATCACCTTGCCCAGAAATGGTAAATTGGAGACTAGTTGCAATTCAAACTGAAGAGTAGTCACAAGTTTTGCGAGAGGTATCAACAAATCTTAAAAGGGGGGGATATTTGCCTAGAACAAGTTTTGCTATTCATCATTTGTCAGTCATCTTTTTCTGATTTTAAATTTGTAAATTTTAAATTTCTTTCTTTTTGGTGTGGTTCTGGTTTTTGCTATTGTTGTTATGCATTTTGAGCCAGAATTGCAGTAAAAGGAAAGAGTTTTCTTGTTCTCTAGATCTAGCACAGAAGTATTAAGCACACATCTTAAAATTAGGGAAAGATATTAGAATTCCTTTTGTTTACATTAGATCTGAACCTTTAGCTATTCCTTGTAGATAAAAGCCTGACATAGTTAGGTGTTCTCTGTCAGTGGCCAAAGGGGCAAAATAAATAAACAATAAAATTCCTTTTGGAACTACTCTACCCATTTACCTGTACATAAAGGGAGGCAATTGTAAATGTCAACTAAACTAGTATTTGTGTCTTGTGGGTAGAGATGTTCTCTCCTCTCGCCCTTTTTGATAGGGAAAAGATAAGAACATACAAGGTGCTGGGATCCTATGGGGAACTAAGTTATATCATCTTAACTGAACTGATATTTGGTGAAGGAAAAAAAGAGGTAATAGGAAACTGTCCCTGTTTTGTTAGAAGAAATAGATTAGTACAAAGGGAGTAAATAATTCCATCAGAGCATTTTAAAGTTACAGAATTATCAGTAGGTTTTAAAGATGACAGTCTGTAAGTAGGATCACCCATGAATCAGCCTAGAAAGGTTGTAAGTAAAATGAAGGACTGAAAAGTTGTAGGGAAGTAAAGGCAGGAAGGCAATATGAAGGATTCTAGGAAGTTATTTGATGACTATTTTATGGTAGAAAAAGGACAGTTTGAGAAAGGTTGATTGGAGGTGATGAGAAAGGAAAAAAATGTCAGGAAAGCGCAAAATGGTTTTTGTGTTACAGAAAGAGCCAAATGTGCAGTGTGTGCTGTCCCTTTTGTCTTCATTGCTTTTGCCAGATCATGGGTTAGAACCTATGCCTGTCATAAATTTTAAACTTGGGTGAGAAAGGGTGCATATGTGCTTAAAAGGGGGAAATATTTGAAAGCCAACAACAAAACTACCTCAAGGTTCTTTCTTTCATAAGGGAAATAAAACCTCTTCTGAAGGTGTTAGATCCCAGGTAATTGTTTTAAATTTGTCTGTAAAATATATGATTTGCCTATTTTCTAGACAGGCAAAACTGCCACTTTGTTTAACTCTGATGTTATGCCCTCTGGTGACTAGATAAATTCATACAGATACGGTTTCACACTGCAAACAAAGGAGTGAACAGGATTTTAAAATTTATATTATTGTTTGAAAGGTTGATTTGTCTTCTTTGGATCCATCAAGGCATAGTTTTCCATTAATAATTATTCTTTCCCCTCCCAAGAAAAAACAATTTTTGCCTGCAAATTATTTTTAACCAAAAAGGTGACCAAAATGTAGAGTTTCCAGCCACAGCAAGTATCTACCTTATACTAGAATTCACATTGGGAATTAATGTTACTTTGCTTCCCAAACAGAAACTTGTTTGGAAGTCTAATCAGGTTCTGAGGGAAACAATGCCCAAATAGATTAATCCAACTAATAAAAAGTTGTTGTTTTAAGTCCACTGGTGGTGTAAAAGTGCAAAACCAGTGCAGGGTTATTTTTCTTTTCAAATTATGACTGACAAATGAGGATTCTGGAATTCTGGTGTCTCAACATCAAATTGCCCAACTATTGGGAAGTCAGATTCCTGGATTCAGTCTTTACTCAATAAACTGGCAAACTTTATAAAAAGGCAGCTATAAATCTGGGGCTTTGGGGGCATTTGTAAGATGTAGAACTCTGCATATGGCCAGCTCCAAAGAAGAAGTAGAAAGTTTTCCAATTCCTAAATTGCTGTCCAAATCAAAGAACAGATGCCAGCAAAACCAAACTACTGCATTCTTGGATCAGCAGAACAGCCTGCATTTCTGTTATGTTCCTGTTTACTTGGTGCCATGATCTCCTGTGCTCCTGATTCATCTTCCTGCTTGATGATGTGTTTAACAGCTTTAAATATGAGGCAAGATGAATCTCGCAATGCTTCAATGTCACAGGGGTTGGTTTTTTGTTGCATTTTCAATATTTTCAACTATTCTGGCTAAACAATCTACAGACCAAGTCAGTTTTCACCAAAAAAGAAGCATTCGAGTATCTGAGGATGAACTTTGTGTTAAAAGGCAACTTCATTCCAAGCTTGAAAGGACTGCTCTGGTCATAATCAATGTATAATATTGTTAACATTGAAGAAAGCAGATTATACAACCACGAGAGTGGCTGTATACTATAGCCAGCGTGGGTTTTTCACATTCCGCAATGTTAAATTGAAAATACCCCCATGCCGTTCTGATGCTTCCCATAAGCTCATTTCAAAACAAAACCTTACAAAACTTATAGTTCTGAACTCAGAAACACTTGCTTAACAACCCTCTCAATTTTTTTCCCTGAGCGGTCTCATAATCTGTTGAAATTCATTAAAAATCAGCCCTATTCACAGAGTACCTGTAATCCTAATACTGACCTTGTCCCATCTTCTGCAGTTTAAACGTTTAAAAAATGCCTGGCTGATTTTTAATTAATTTAAGAAACTTTGGCTGGCAGCCTATGATAATGCTGGGCATGCTCAGTAAGAACCTACTGTCAGAATTCTAAACACCAGACTCACAGCTGGTGGGCTTGGGTAATCAGGGGGCCACACCCACACCAGACTTTAATTTCACTTGAGACAGTCATGGCTTCACTCAGAGAATCCTGGGAAGTGTAGTTTGTGAAGGGTGCTGAGAAGAGACTCCTGTTCCACTGAGAGAGCTCCAGTGGCCAGAGTGGTTTAACAGTCAGCCACTCTGATTGAAGGTCTGTGAGGGGAACAGGGTGTCTCCTAGCAACTCTCAGCACCCTTCACTAACTACACTTCCCAGGATTCTTTGAGAGAAGCCATGACTGTCCAAAATGAAATAAAAACCTGGTGTGGATGTGGCCAGGGAAAGCTTTGGTTTAAATTTGGGTGGGAGGTTACATGTGCCTGCTGTAGAATAAAAAGGTGGGGGAAAGCCTGAAAAAGAATGATACTGTTCACAATGTTTTCCTTTTGGAAAGGAAAGGGGCTTCCCATCGGCCCAGTGCCCACCCACCAAATCTCCTACCCCTCCCCTCCCTGCCCCTTCCCTGGGTCAGTGTTGGACTATGACCTAGGAGACCAGGGTTCGAATCCCCACACAGCCATGAAGCTGACTGGGTGACCTTGGGCCAGTCACTGCCTCTCAGCCTCAGAGGAAAGCAATGGTGAAACCACCTCTGAATACCATTTACCATGAAAACCCTATTCAAAGGGTCGCCATAGGTGGGGATTGACTTGAAGGCAGTCCATTTCCATTTTCAAACATGATTGCATAGAAATAAATCCCATTGAACTCAAAAAGTATGCAAATGATCAAACCCTCCCTTCCTTCTCCCTCCTATCCCTTCCTTCTTGCCCCTTCTCTCCCCCTTCCTTTACCCTCCCTCCCCTTCCCCTTCCCCCTCCTCTTCCTCCTCCCTATGGTCAGTTTTACCTATCTTAAGCATGGAAGTAAATACCATTGAACTCTATAAGCATGCAAATGATCAAACCTGCCCTCCCCTCCCCCTTCCTTTGCCCCCCTCCAATACTCTCCTTCCCCTTCCCACTCCCCCCACTCCTCCCCCATGGTCAGTTTTTCCTAGCCTAATCAAGATTGCATAGGAGTAAATCCCATTGAACTCAATAAGCATGCAAATGATCAGACCTGTTTTTCCCCTCCTTCCCCTCTCCTCTCCCTTCCTCCTCCCCTCCCCTCTTCCTTCTTCCTCCTCCCCTGCCCATTCCAGCCCTCCCTCCCTCCCCCCATAGTCAGTTTTACCTATCCTAAGCATGATTGCATGGGAGTATATTGCACTGAATTCAATAAACATGCAAATGATCAAACCTGTCCTTCTCAACCCCTCCTCCTCCTGCCTGCTCCCCTCCCAGTCCTCCCCTCTGCGTTTCCTCCCCTCCCTCCTCCTCCTCCCCTCCCCATCCCCTGAGGTCAGTTTCACCTATGCTAAGCATGGTTGCAGGGGAGTAAATCCCATTGAACTCAATAAGCATGCAAATGATCAATCCATTCTCAGCAAACTTGCACAGGATCCCATTTCTTACCTCCCGGATTAAAAAGCAGGGAAATTCACTAATAGGCAAAAAAAACCCTTGCGGTTTAAGAATGCACCTATAGCCCACAGCTATTTCTATCAAACTTTAAAAAGCAGGGAAATTGGGCAGCTATAGTGAATGCACCAGGGGAGCAGGAGACCTGAACTCCTCTCTGAGATATTGTACTCTGCCCTACAAATTTGTCAAAATGCAAACACCATTTGAGTTGGTCTTTCTCAGTCCAATCCACTTCCTGTGTAGCTTGGAAGAATTTGGTAACATGTGCCTCTGAGCATATGGTGAGTGGTGGCAACACCTGTAATCAGTCCAAATAATAGAAAGAAGACATGTGCTGTGCTGATCTTGTTTTACCAGGGAGGAAGCAACATTATTAAGACAGTTGATATAGTTCAGATGGTCACTTTAAATATGTCTGATTTACTTTGCAATTTTAGTGAAGTTTCCTATAAGAAATCATTTTCTTTTGTTTCTATTTCTGTGAATATGTGAAGGACAGCAACACTTTGCAAAATTTACACTAAAAAAACTCCAAACATAATTGTGGAATAATGGCACTGACTTCTGCAGAATAGTCTCTAGTGGACCTCAGGAGTGTCTCAATTTGCACAAGATAAAACAGTAGGAGGTGAAATATATTCTAGCAAAATGCTAGGTGTGCTCTATGTTTTTAATTGACCGCACCCACCTTGCCTTAAATGAAGTGGTTTAAACATAGCAAGCTGAAAACATGCATCCTCTTTTTTTCCAACAGCTAGAGTCATTGCTGAAGTAGCAACATATTGAAATCAGTCTGATTTTACATCAAAGTGCAGTTTCAGATTCTACTGTTAATGCACCCAAAATAGAAATAGAACATAACCTCCAATTTGACACACACAAAAATTCTGTCTTCACCATCATATGACACTGACCAATAAAAAGGCTTTGAAATTAATAAAAATAAATTTGACACAGATTTCTAGGATGAATAATGAGGAAATAAACTTTTCTAGTTTAGATTCTCTGTAGAAACATTAGTAACACAGGAAAGAAGGAAAGTAAGAACAACACCAACAAACATACAAAAATATAATTTTCTATCTTTGGAGATGGCAGGTGTTGCCACCACTCACCATATGCTCAGAGGCACATGTTACCAGATTCTTCAAAGCTACACAGTAAGTGGATTGGACTGTGAAAGACCAACCCAAATTGTGTTTGCATTTTGACCAATTTGTAGGGCAGTACAATATCTCAGAGAGGAGTTCAGGTTTTTTGCCTGTTAGTGAATATGTATATGTTTGCGTTGAGTTTTATAATGTTTAGTAGTCTGACTATTCAACCTTTACTTTCCTATTAATTGTGAATGCTATGATGAAGGGTATTTAACTATTTATCTCTGCAGCTTTCTCTAAAATATCAAAAAGTGGCTTTGCTGTGATCTCTCTCTCTCTCTCTCTCTCTGTGTGTGTGTGTGTGAGAGAGAGAGAGAGAGAGAGAGAGTGTTAACTAGTTGTCCAGTCAATGAGTGTGTCAAATCAGTGAATGTATGATAATGGGTGTAATAATGAACAGTGGTATTTGTACATCATCATTTTTTCTTTAATGGATGTATTTGCAATATTTTAATTAGGAAGTGACTTTTCTTTTCAAGTTCCTCTTTGGACATATCAAAAAACTAAATTACACCCAGAGCTTTATAACAGAATCATTCTGGTGTCTCTACAATATGGTCTTAATGGTTTACAAGGGTTGTTTTCACACCCTACATTTCAGACACAATTGGAAACAATTAAAAATATGGGGGAACAAGCTACATTACAGGTAAAGCATGAGAACCAAGCTATTACTAAAACTGCAGCAAAAAAAAAAAGATAGTACATGAAGGGATCATTGTTTGGATGGAGCCAAGACACTTCTGGGGCGTTGACTATTATGATACATTCAGTTGTGGTCATATTAATTGAACAATGTGTGGCAATAATTGGAATGCTATTTTTGATGAAATGGATGATATCCCAGGCTCAAAATCTGAGGAAGTTGGAGGAATGTATAACGTTTTGGTACAAGTTAAGGGAGCGTTAATTGTGATTGAACATGCTCATTAACGAGAGGGGGCGCTGTAATGAGGAATAAAATATTGGGGATTTTTAATCTTTGATTCACCCCAGTGAACCAGAGTTTGGAAAAACCTGTAATAGCAAAGATTCCTGGAAGACAGCCTCTCTGTGACCTCTGAGAACGTATCTTGAAAGCCTGAGGGTATAGACTTCCTGACTCCTATGGAAATTTGGGGGATGTCACCTAGTAAGAAGCAGGCACTCCTTTCAAACAAAGAAATAGTTGGCATAAAGTTTATGATAATTTTAACCTTTAGGAGGAGACAGGATAATGATTATCTGAAACTGAATTTACAGCAGGGAGATCACAACTATTATCTGGGAACTTATTGGGGAATGATTTCTGGAAAAAACCATATTCCTTGACAGGTGATCCTAAATTCTTTCATTGTTCTTATTTGACACATCCCCAGCTTCCTGGTCACTATTTCATTGGGGTTAGTTCAGTTAGAAAAGGTATAAAACATGAGGGCTTTAAAGGGGTCCGCAGTTCTTCCTGGAGGGCTCAACAGCTGCCTTACTTAGCAATGTGCTCCTACTTTGTTTATTTACAGTCAATGACCAGTCAAAGAAGGTACATAAAAACAGAGAAACAATATTCAAACAATATATACAGATACAGCATAGGCTTATATAAGGGGGGATGTCTTTACCAACTGCTTCCTTATGTCACATGCTCTTGTACAACATTTTGCAACTGCTAGCGTAATTTCCCTTCTACAGTCTGATAAGAGGAAGGAAGCAAGTTGCAGATCAGAATTAAGGGGCAAGGATTGCATCATGGGGAGAATGTATAGCTTACGAATATCTTTATAAAATGGACAGTGGAGAAGTATGTGAGCGGAGGATTCGATCCCCCTCAGCTCACATGGGCAGCTACGTTGAGGGTATGGTATTTTCAAATGTCTACCCTCCAAAATGGTTGAGGGTAGAGCATTTAGGCGTGCCAAAGTGAAAGCTCTTCGTAATCTATGGATGTCCAAATCATAAAGGTAGGTTTCCGCGGCAAAGTTGTTATTGTGATTTATAAAGAATCTGTAGTTTGCCATCCGAGCTCTGTTGATTTGTAAGGCGACATCTTTTACCCTATTTTGAATTACTTCTTTGGCTTTGGTAGGGCCCAGCTGTATCAAAATTGTAGGGGAAAGCCCATAATAATGTAGTTTTTCTTCAACTTGGGTCACCCACCCGTGAGTCTGACGATCTAAAAGGGTTAGCGAAGTTATTCCCGGTGGATTGGCATTTAATTTGATCCAATAATTGAATACATTTATCCACATTCGGGACTCAAGGGGGATAAGCCCGACTTCTAATCTAAGGATAGCATTAGGGATACCACGAGGGGCGCCAAGGATAGAACGTACAAATTTTGATTGTATTGCCTCAAGAGGGCGTATATCTTTATAGATACAAACTTGGGAGCCATATAACAGTTGGGCGACCACTTTGACTTGGAGGATTTTAATAGCCGATGGTATGTAGGCACCTCCCTTCGTATGGAAGAACCTGAGTATGGTTGTGACCACTTTACGAGAGTTATCTACTAAATGGATAAGTTGGGCTTTCCAAATGCCAGTAGAGGCAAAGACTATGCCCAAGTACTTATAGATTTTGACTTGCTCTATATCAAACCCATTTATGGTCCATCTGCATTTGATGTACTTTTTTGAAAAGACCAAAATTTTGGTCTTTTCATAATTAATTTGGAGTCGCTCCTCCTTGCAGTATGCCAAGAAAGCAACAAGGGCTCTTCTAAGACCCACCTCTGAATACGATAATATTACCGTATCATCCGCATATAACAGTGCAGGAATTGGTCTATTTGTTAGATTGGGAGAATGGGAGTTAGTTTTCAAAAGTGTAGGGACTAAGGCATTAATGTAAAGATTAAAGAGGAGGGGTGCCAGAATACAGCCCTGTTTTACTCCCTGGTTTTGTGGAATAGAGGTGGAGAGATGACCCTGTGGGTTACATCTTACTCTCAGCTGATTCTGGTTGTACAAGGCTTGAATTAATAGTGTAAAAGTGTAGCTAAAATACTCCCAACAATCATGTATGGTTATGAGATCTGGGGCCCTTCCTTGCGTTTAGCTCTTGAACCACTCCAAAACAAAAATTTTAAGCAAATTCTGGGCCTACCTAAGGGTACCCCTGCCGCCCATTTGAGAGCTGAACTCAATCTTTCCTCTCTATCAGCTAGGATAGATCTAGTGTTTTTACGTTATTGGAAGAAATTACTAATAGCTGAGTCCCTCCCACTGGTTAAATTATGTTGGGAGGACCAGGTGGAAAATGGAGGCTGGGCAGCAAATTTCCCGACAATAGGGTCTCTTTACCATTTAACTCCTAATTTGCTTAGAAATCTTAATTCTAAGGCCTTGCGTATTCGGATTTTTGACTACGACGCACAATACGATAGAGCAACGATTGCTACATCACATTTTTCCAGCTGGTTTCCCTCTATCAAACCTAATCATGCATGGCCCATATATTTGGATGTACTGACGAAGGCCCCTCTCCGGAGAGCCTATACAGAACTGAGATTCCAGGTCATGCCCTCAGCGTATCTACAAGGCAGATATTTGGGTATTCCTTATGCCGAACGTTTATGTGTAGCAGATTGTAAGGTGCCTGAAGACTTGACCCATTATATGTTAGATTGTCCATTGTTTCACCCCCCGAGAGCTAAATTTTTACTTCCATTGATTCATAAGAATAAAGCTCTAAGTAGGTTTCATATAGTGGTTTTCCTATTATCATCTGACCAACCATATATAATTATGTCTACTGCAAATTTTGCTCTGGCAGCAAAAAAGATCAGAGCTAGTCATGTTAAAGAATGTATATAATGTTTTAAAGCTGTTTTATTTTATACCTGAGTGATTATTCCTTCTGTTTTATGTATATATGTTTGTGATGGTTTTATAATACTTTTGTAACAGCCAATGGCTATATACAGATTACCAATAAATACAAAGACAGTCTAATAAAAGTAATCTGCGGTCCAAAGAGGAGGCTTGCAGCTTTTGCCATAGTTGTTCCGTGGAATACTATCAAAAGCGGATTTAAAATCCACAAATGCTGCATATAGTGCTCCTCTTGGTCTGCGGGTGTATTTCCTAATCAGATGGTGCAAGATTAAACATTGATCAATCGTAGAGCGACCCGATCTAAATCCCGCTTGTTCCTCCACAAGTATGTGTTCCCTATCTGCCCAGTCCCAAAGTTTCCATGAAAGGTGCCTCACATAAAGCTTACTTACTAGACTCAGTAAGCTAATTGGGCGGTAGCTGGAAGGGACGTCTTTTCGGCCCTTTTTGTAAATTGGGACAATAACTGCTAGTCCCCAATCTTTTGGGATCTGAGCTGTCTGATCAATGTATGTGAAAAGTGAAGCCAGTAAGGGGGCCCACCAATCTATATTTTCTTTAATTAATTCTGGGGGGATGCCATCAAGCCCATGTGCTTTTCCTATTTTAAGGGATGTTATTAGTTTTTTAACTTCTGCTACCGAGACTGGTGGCCAGATAGGAGTGTCCGTTAAGGAAATGGCTATAGTTGCTGGAGGATCTAAATCCTTAGCATATAATGCACAGAAGTAAGATTCCCATAGCTTAGATGGAACCATGCATGTCAGCCTTGAAGGCTCGTGGTGGAGACCACTTTGTACCGTTCACCAGAATAGGATGGAGTCATTGGTTTTAGTTGCCTGTCTCAGCTGTTCCCAGGCTTTAGCTACTGACTCTTTTTTTTTCTTTTAAGTAATTCCTTATATTGCTTTTTTTGAAAGTGTAAGGAATTTGGGATTAAAATTGCTTCACTTCGTTTATGATGTTGATAGGCTGCTGCCAGCAATTTCTTGGCTTTCACACACTCTGAATCAAACTACGATTTTGAGTTGATTGTTACACTACGGACAGTCGGGGGGTGAGGTTTTCTTAATATAGCCTGTGATAGTTCATATACCAAATTTTGGTAAGTCATTATTGCCTTACTTGGTGATTCTGTGGTAATAATTTCCCTAGAAAGTTCAAGGACCTTTCCGGATCTGAGAAGGAGTGAAGTGCATTCCGCTAGTTTAACTGACCATCTCACACTCCTATAATTAGTCTCAGGTGTAAGGTCAATTTCAAACTTATCCATTAGCTGTATTGAAGACACCTTAGCATTAAGTTCCAGCACAATAGGGAAGTGATTGCTTTCTTGGCGGGTTTCGACTTTTAAAGAGGCCAGGCTCTCCTGGAGATTCCGCAAGACCAGCACATAATCAACTGTGCTGGAGCCACGTTCAGACCAGAAGGTATGCTCTCCTGGGATGTCACCCTGTAGTGCTCCATTTAAAATAGTAAAATCAAGCCTATGTGCTAGTTGAACTAAATGGAGGCCTCATCGATTTAGCTTATTATCTTTGGATTGTCGGGGAAAAGATTGAAGCCCAATTTCCTGTGATGGAGGAATCATATCATAATAGGCGTATAGAATGTCATCCGATGGTCCAATTCTAGCGTTAAAGTCTCCCGCCATTACCACATGCGCTTTAGGGAACATATCATGAAGTTTAGTCAGATATTCTTCAAAAGAGGGCCACAAGCTGTTCATTTTAAAATGTGATTCCAAGGAAGGGGGAAAATAAACATTTATAATTAAAATACAATAAAAGTTAAAATTAATAACAGCCAAGGCCCATCGATCAAACAGCTCTAGTTCTGTAATTATAAATTTACATTCTGTAGTCATTAACAGGGTGAGACCCCCTTTAGGTCTCCCCTTGTGTTCCCCAATGGAGGCTTCAAGATTAACTGAAGTATAACCATCCAGTTCGACTGGTTTCTGCGCCCAGGTCTCTTGTAAAAGAATTAGGTCAAAAAGGGACATATATTCTATAAATTCAGGGTCTACTTTTTTAGATGCCCATCCCGCAACAATCCATGAAAGCAGTTTTACACGAAGATGTTGCATAGGTTCTCGGACAAGGAGAGTCTTTGAAGTCTTTACATAGCGGCGAGAATTGGGCTGTGCTGTCTCTCCTAATATGTCAAGTAAGTTTAGTCAGTCCAGTTCCTCTATTGCATGTATGCCCTCTTGGTCAGAGGGTAAGACACAGCCGTTAGATGTAATTCTGGGAAGGTTATTTTGTTCTTCCGCGCTCTGAGCTTGAGTGTTAATTGGTTGAACTCCAAGTTCATGAGGCTCTAGATATTGAAAGGTAAGCCACTCACTTGGGCTGTAATTTCGTGGTTGTGAGAGCTTTTGTTTCTGACTCAATATTAGTGCTGTTGTTATTTACAGTTCTAAAATTTGTTAAATTATCACCATTTGTTGGTTCAAAAAGGTAAGGATATTTAGACAGATTTGGTATCAGCGTTTCAGCCCTTGAGATGTTATCCTTCTTCTCCTTAAAAAGAGATGTATTGCCAGTTAAATTCTTGGAATCATTCAGGCATTGTTGGCGATGGTTTTTCCTTAGTACCAAACCCAGGATATCAAGTCGTGTCATAATCTCATTTCGTTCTTGGAAGGGTAAAAATCCAAAGCTGTCAATGAGTAACAGTTCCTCTGGCGTGAATGTCACCGGGCTGGTCCATGGTTCAAATGTTGTTATCTTCTTGTCTAGGTCTGTGTTCTTCCTCATAGTTTGAGGGTAAGTAGATTCCGGTGTCTGTCAGGATGGTGCTGGGGAGAGAATCTCCGGAGACTCCAGATCTATCA